>NC_141879.1:573100875-573700875 GCF_056163025.1 Triticum urartu
ACGAGGCTCATCCATTTGTTTTGATCTGAATCACACTCTAGACCAGCTCTTCTTATAGAGAAGGAGCTCCACTTTGATAGTCATACGAGAGGGAAGAGACTCAAAGTTGATGAGAATAGTCAATTTGACTGGTATCACGAATAGCAGTTTTAGTAGAAAAGGGCGTTGATGATTGAAAGGATTTCTCCTCGAACCACTAGTAACTATGTCAGCTTTTGTCATTCTCATGATACTGAATCGGATCAATATTTGGAATAACAATATCTGATCTATCAAATCGATTCATCATCGAGAATGGAATAGTATAACATAGGAATTTGATCCAAACAAACTCCGAATTGGTATTTCTTATTGGATCAGGAATCCCATTGCATTTTGCATCCTTTTCCATTTTGCTTCTTTCAGGCAGTTTTGGCTCGCAATAAAGCTAGGGTCCTGATCGAGCAAGACTACGTCCTATATATCTACCTCTCCAAACACAATATCTTGAGTACCTATGATGGTGACTACATCTGCTGGCATGTGATGTTTGGACATAGAATCGAGTCCTTGTGAATGGGCAAAGCCAGGTGCTCTTATTTTACAACGGTAGGGACGATTACTCCCATTACTGACAAGAAAGACACCAAATTCACCTTTAGGTGCTTCAACTGCGGTATAGGTAGAAGGAGATGGTACGGAAAAACCTTCTGTATAAAGTTCGAAATGGTGAATTGAGGTAGAGTAGACCGATGATCCGGTAGTCATTTGGCCGGCTATGGAAAGAAAAAGCTTGCATCTGCTCCCCCTAAACTATAACAGGTCCCATCTCTCTCCAAACCTAACGTGGTAGTTTCCCATCATAAGGCTTTCCATCTATAGATTGAGCCATTACCCACCAAGGATCCCATTCGTTCAGAACTCAGTTGACTGCTTCTATAGATAAGGCGGAACGTCCTTAGTTCAGAATTATAGCACATAGTCTCTGATGCTACTACAGCGCTTCGCTAACTCGAAGCGCCTCGCTATGAGAATGACGTGTCGCTAACGCTCGGCTAAGTCGTCGAACCCTCGCGCTGACCATTCGCTTTCTTAGTAGCGAAAGCGCTTCTCTTTGCCCCTTAACTTCATAAAGTATTTGGAAAGAAAAGAAAGAGATTCTTGGTTTTATTGCTCCCGCTTCCTCATCTGCGCTCTTCAAGCCAACTTTGCTTTTTGGGAGGCGAAAGAGGGGTTGAAGCGGACATGTCGAAATGACAGCATCGAAGATATCTATATACATAGGAACGCTTATTTCGGACCGCGTTCCGGAAAAAGTAGCCTACTTGACAGAAAGGGCGGGCACTCTCGGCGCGGAGGTAGGCACTCTCGTCTTTCAACCCCACCGTCACTTTGAATTTAGTGGGGCACTGTTTACTTACAGCCTCTACGAGTTGCAAGTGAATGGGGCCGGTGCGTGGTGAACGGAAGGGTTCATCAAGCCATTTCTCGCCTTAACCCCTAAACTAAATAGGAAGAGGGGTACTTGACTAATAGGGGGCAATTGCATTGCACCTGACTGTGAGGGACCTCTTGATACCTTATGTTCACTTCCTAACTAGTAGCCGGTTTCCTGTCGCGGAAGCCTTTTCCCAGTGCGCGGAGCCCCGATGAGGAAGGTGTTAGTGCTTTCTCATGGGGTCAATAATGCTAATCCCTCTTTTAATGCTGGGAAGAAGATAAGAAAAGGCGAAGCCTTCTCTTGGTTTCCCAACCTGTTGCTTCTAAAGGCTGCCCTCTCTCGGCTGGATTTTGGTCCAGCCTACTGCGAGGATCCCGTATCCCGTACATCGTCTTTCTCCCTCCTGGGTTCCTGTGGTTCCTATGCCGCCGCGTTTCCCGGTCCTTTTCTTTTAGTGCTTCGACCCGAAGTGATAGCTTGACGCGTTTTCCGTGGATAAGATGGCAGCGCTCCAGCTCACTAAATAACGGGACGGCAGTGGTCCGCCGGCAAGCTCGTTCTGATCCTGGACGCAGTACATTGGAATCCTGAAGCACCACCACGAACGCTACCGCGCGTGCGCCTGCGGTGCGGTAAGGCACCACCCTATTGTGCCAGCAGCCAACTCCGGCGTGTCAGCTTAGTTATCCTCATCAAGCCACAACCTTGATGTCTAGCTTCCCAACTGGTAGACGGTTCCCTTTCCCCCGGATCAATGAAGAAGGGAGAAGTCAGTTGATTCCTCCGAAGAACTGAAAGCGAAGCGCTATGCCGGGGCGAGGGGACGGGAAAAGAAACTGCTCCGAAGAAAGATATTTGGGTTCCCAATGCTTCTCCACGCCCAACGAGATGCGCCGACCTCGGGATGCTTTACTCCTAACCCCACGGCGGTTCCGAGATGGAGCTTAACCTGCGTCTCGGTTAAGAACGGCGATGATCTACGTTTCACACGGCGCACGATTCCATGGATAGTTTCATTTGAGATCGTGATGGAGGACATAGCTTACGATCATCGGCTTTGATCATGCCACTAGGCATTTGATTAGGACATTGCACAATGATCTGAACACTTTGTCGCATCTCTTCAATACGGATACAGTAACGATCATAGCGATCTCCTCTGGTACCTACTGGTACGTCAAGATCCGATTGGTCATGAACATCGTAAGGTGCTGCTCTTCGCGAATCCCAGCATACCCCAGGTTGGGATGGGTAGGCCCACCACTTCACTTTTGCACTTTCACTTAGGCCCGGGCCAAGTCAGTGGGGGGACCCTGTCGGGCTCCTTCCCCCCCCCCCCAAAACAAACTGTACATGGGAGTTTCCCTTCATACGGCTCGAATCATTCTCAGATGCCCCGAGAGGCATCTTTCCTTATGATCTGGTGGTTCACATGCGCGCAAACAAGCACCGGCTGCAACAGCAAGGAACTATGACCAATAGAGTCAGACACAGAGCGTCATACTTCTTTATCTTGTGATGGTTGAGGAGTTTCTTTCTCAGAGGGTGCGGGACGCTTGCGGAGTCCGTGCCTTCCGTACCACCACAGGTCGTTCTTGGGCAGATCCCGCTCCTAAACATAAGTGAGGGATAGGGGGAAAGGGGCCCTAAAAATCATATAAATAGGGTTGTAGAAAGACCACTTTCATTCGACGTTCCGGGGCGCCCGATTCGATCGACGAATTTGGCGAGCTGATCCGCTTTGATCCAGGAGAAAGCCCAGTCAGCCACCTTTTTGGTGCAGGTCACGTGACCTACAGCTCAGCCTTCGCTTTTTGAGACTTCCTCTACCCACATCTCTATGTGCCTGCAGCACTTCCATATGGAGAAAGATGGGCTTACCATGTTCCATCAATAGCACCTAACCTATGCCGATTTTGGCAGACCGTGCTCCACCCCAGTGAACTCATGCGGTTCCGACGTGCCCAGAGGCCAGAGGCGAATCCGTTCACGGTCCGTAGGACCAACACCATTTGAAGGTTGATGGCCCGCCCCGCCTAGAATAGGAATCTTTGACTGGGCTTACACACATTCGCTCACTTACGCTGTCCCCCTCAGCTCAACCTAGCCCCGGGTACGTCGTCTCCAAGGCTTCACACAAAATCTTCACTGACAACATATGCATGCTTTTGTAGGGTCAGGCAGAACCTTTGTTGCCTGATGGGAACTTCCCCCATATTGCTATCAATGTCTTCATGTCGCACGACCTCTTAACATTACACCACTGAATCCCCAATCCTTTGCTTGCTGTGCAGTGACAGTACCAATATCCACTAATCGTTGTTTCCAGATACGGTTGCCGGTTGACATCTCTTCTAATTCGTCGATACGAGAAGCAAATTGTTGTGTGGAGGAATCAATATCTCGACATAAGCAAAGAGGTAGATCTTGTGCCACTCCACCAGGTCGTATGAAACTGGCATGCATCCTGGCTCCCGGGACTCTTTCATAGAATTCCAACAATTTCTCCCGCTCCTCAAAAGCCCAAAGGAACGGAGTTGATGCTCCCACATCCATAGCATGAGTAGTTGAAGCAAGTGAATGATTTGAAATTCGAGTTATTTCACAGAATAACACTCTTATATATTGAGCTCGTAATGGTACCTCACAATTCAAAAGTCTCTCTACGGCTGAAGAATGAGCGTGTTCTTGGGCCATCGTAGAAACATAGATAGGGTCAACGACGGAACGAACAACGAAACTTTACGACAGCTTTTTTGTACACGTTCACTTGCATCACATACACAAGTGCTCTCTGAACCATGCAATAAGGTCACCCATAACACGGCTCTCCCACTGGAGTTACCTTAGCCCCGGGCCATGCTATTCCATGATATTGGAAAAAGTTGACTAATTATTATCATCGTCTTGAAAGCTGGGCGCCTTTTGAATATGAGTGGGGCTCCTAGTCTAGGCGGCGCCTTCGTGGAGCCAAACCGAAGGAAGAGCAAAAGGGCGAGGCCACACCTGGCTTCGAATAGGAGGGGGGCTTAGCTCTGGATCCCGCCTGCTTGCAGAAATGAATGGATTAGAAAGGGGGCTGGGTTCTATTTCCGGGCCGGGCAGGAGGTGAAGGCCAGAAGAAGAAGAGAAGTGCGCCTTCCCGGTAAGGAAGAGGATAAAAAGGTGCTGTCATCTATCTCGACCTGTTTCCCGAGGCGTTGGAAATGAAGACCGGCTTAGAGAATCACTGGCGTGCTTTCTCTCCCCCATCGTTTCGCCAACAAAGAAGTCATCCTTGACTTGACTATTGACCATTCCATCCCTACCGAGCTGCCTCTTCGAAGTATTTACCTCTGCCTTTCTTTTTTGAGAACATACCCTTCAAATCAAAAAGAAAAAAAGAAAGAAAAGTTCCTCGTCTGTGATTTAATCGGCCCTAAGGGAGTTTACTCGACCCATTCTCCAGTCTCCCACACTGCTCAAGTGTGCGACTCCGTATGAGGACCTCCTTCCCTTTTGCTCTGCCCACTCTCCGTTCACACGGTTATCAAAGCGGAGGAAGGGCGGGCAGCAGGTACCATGAGCCCTCTATCCCACACATCTATCAAGAAGCAAGTGTAGTTCACCGGTTCCACCGAATGCTCCTATCTCTCGGCAAAGATCGTGTGAGTGTGCAGTTATGCTTCGGATGCTTCGCCATGGAATAGATCGATTCAGTTCCCCTTCTTTTCCAGTGCACTCGCTTTGTATCTCTGACACACAAGGAAGGACGCGGTGGGAAGAAAGCTGCCCTAGCCTCTGTCCGGTCGATCATTCCGCTGGCATCTTACATTCACGCCTCCGTTTGACTGCCGCTCGGGAATGTAGTTGTAGATACGTGAGTCTTAGTGGGTCGTTGGCTCCACCTCTTATCTCCTTCTACGACATGCTGTAGTCGTCGCCATATTCAATATGTCACTTAGTCATATCTGCCTCGCAGCGGCTCAGCACCTCCGAAAGAAAGGGAGGGAGGACTTCATTCAGTGACTCCGTGATCGCCCTCTAAACGATCAAAATAAGGTAAAGCTTGAAGATAAGTTTTGTACTCGATTAATTTCTCAGTCCCTCTAGTCGGGTGGGCGCCGGCCGGCCGGATCCCCCTGAAAACCATACGTGCGGGTCTCCCCGCATGCGGCTCACGCCATTTGAGGTGGCCCAGCCCAGCATTCATTCGCAAATCCTGTAGTGAAATTCAGACTGCTCGACCTCGGAAGCTAATTCGCGTGTAGGCAGCGCTGTCTTAATACCGTTGACTGTATCTATTCATTGATACATTGGCTCACTTCCCCCTCTTTTTTCAAGAATGAATGAGCCGCTCAGACCTTCCATTTCCGTCAAATGACCCGGCTTCCCCTGGCTCTTCCACCATCCGGGCTCCCTTTCCTCCCTATGCTCCCCCGGCGCAGGCCCACCACGCTTCGCGCCTGCGGCGTTTTCGCCAGACGGTCTTTTCCAGTAGTGCCATCCTCCCCGCAGGCTGTCTGTATGGGTGGGTTGTCCCTTGCTGCTACGTTCTGTTAGGCGCTATGAATTACAGGAAATTCAGTGGTTGACTTGGACAGCAGGCGGGTTACACGTTCCACTGTGCCGAGATGTGAGGTGCAGGTGGTGATGATCACCCCGGGGTATGCGCTAGCACCCTTGACGGGCACTTCAGGACCCGCCTACGCTCGTGAAAACCCAGGTCGGTCCTCCGACCAGATGTGTGGATAACGAGGCCACCTTCACAACCTTCTCCCTTCTATCTTTATCCAAAGTCAGGTAGGGCGGTTCGCTTGAGTTGCTCAACCGTCCCTTTGCCCGGTGCTCATGACGCACTACGGAACCTCCACCGTGCTAGCGGCATAGGAGCCTACTCAGCGTCAGCGGCTTCGTGCCGCACTGGAGTGATCCAATATGTGGTTCCGCACGTTCCACCACTTCTCCGTTCATTTCCAATACTGATCGTGAAACACCATGAGCAGCAGGATGTTGAGGTCCGGAATTCGAAGTGAAATTCTTGATTTGCCCGTTCCTAGTCGTCATGGGAAAGAAATAAGAAAGAGATTATTCCCCTAGAGCTTGTCCAGTACCACCAGTACTCAAAATGCATCTCCGCGCATCTACCTGGCGCTTTTATTAGCCGCCTTGCATGCAAGCGAAGCGCTATTGGCGGCAATTAATAGCTCACTGAGCGATGATTGATGCAGTCAGTCAGTGCCCTCGATTATTCTATTCCTGATAGAAGGATCATGGCGCCCCAGAAGCATTCCATCCAGCAGCAGCATCTCCTTCAACCACGCGAGGACAAAACTGATGTTAGCTACATTCGAGCGTTCACCGCACAGAGGCGATCTCGAACACTACCTATGATAATAAATCCAAAGGAAAGGTCGACAAAATGATTCAATCTGACTTTATCGGTATTCTGGATTGAGTAAAAAAGGGATATATGAAGTTCAAGGCCTTGCCAAAACCGTCATGGCCCTATTATGTATAGGCCGTACTAAGCCAATAGCGAATAACAAACTCTTTCCTGCTCCCTCGACCTTAATTAACTCCCCCATCCTGCCAAGCCTCAGCTGCCAGCCCATTGTATCTAAGCACACTGCGGCAAATTGATAGAAGTAGCTAAAGATCTCGCATCCGACATCTCCGGCCGAACGGTTAGGCAACACTAGGGCGCCTGGGTCAAAATTCCGCTTACCAAACAAGATGTCGAGAGGCGAACTCTGTAATTCCCCTCCTGCAAAAGTGATAGCGGCTGTAGCATCCGTGTGGAAGAGGGTAAGCTTTCGGCAACACCTTTTTCAGATTGGAAAGGATGAATACTTGTGTTGGGTCCTGCAGACCAGGATAGCCTCAGATCAAAACCTAATAAATGTACCTGGGGTTGATCATATTTTTTGGGCAATAAGTATTCAGGAATTTGAGCGCTTATGTAGCTAAAAACTCTGCCACCTGAATACTTGATTCATTAAGGTCGTCACCCTATACCTGGAAGTCTCTATCGTTTTCTTTGTCTGTTAAGCTTCATAGGGTTGGGACTCCCTAAATCAAACTGCAATCGTTGTTTATCAACCACTCACGACGACACCGAGATCTTCGACTTAGCTCCCACAGGTCACCCACCCGGGGCGGAAGATAACGAAAGGGAGACAAAGTCCTAACTAAATCAACACACAATAACCTCAACCTTCTACCCATTCCATCCATCATATCAGTCGAGTCGAGGAGATTCGTTCTTATCTATAGATAAGGCAAGAGAGAACTTATGACCTCGCGGATGGAGAGGGATTCGAACCCCCGGTATTCCTATCAATACTTCGGTTTTCAAGACCGACTCTTTCAACCGCTCAGACATCCATCCCTGCGCTCTCCCGCCCTATCTATCTGCGCGCTGGCAAGTAGGGGCAAATCTATGTGATTCGCTACACTTGCTTGCGCCCCACCCCGTAAGCTGACTCTATTGCCTAGCGGTTAGCGACACTTTTCCGGTAGTACGAATCGCTACGCTTCACTTATTTCTATATGATAATATGCACCGTCGGTTGCTGCGCTCCCTGCGGGTAATAGCAAGAGAGTGAAGAACGAACGATCCTCAAAAAAGTCAGCAGTGAATGAGTCCGACTCGAGTTCGTGAGTCAAAGGCGTGGCAAGAGAGCGAGTTCGACTCGCGAACGATCCGCAAGTGAAGGACCGATCCTTTAACGCCAGTACTGTTGCGAGACTGGTACTTGGTGGCTCACGAGCAACATATAGAAAAAGGTTGCCCATCACTCCCTCGCTCCTTTTTGAAGGCCCACCGCTCCCCCTTTCTTTAAGTATCTATCCCGACTTGCATTTTGGGGCGAGTACTACAGTTCCTCCATAATCACACAGAACGCCCAGCTTCGAAGAGCTGCTCTCTCCCCAGTCCACAGCAAGGTGTGGAATCTGGATCTACTGTGTGTTCTGACTCTATTGGATCAAGTCAGATACTAAGCCTTCTACTACTACTACTTAGGAGATCAAATGCTATATTTCAGAGATTGGACTCTCTTACTGTGTTTTTTCAGGGCTGTTCCCGAGCCAGGTTCCCTGGATCCATTCTTACCTAAATGGATGAATGAAGAAGGGGGCGAGCAGATACGACGGCCACACACACTTCTTTTTAGCCGAATAAAGTCGGATCTACTACACGGCTAGGATCAGAGAAAGATTGAGAAAGCAAGATCAAACCTACTCTACTGTCGATTCAAAAGGTAAACAACCCCCGAAGACTTTATCAATGAATGGATAAAAGAAGTTTATCTATCTAAGTCATCGTATATAGGGAAGAAGCCCGCCCCTGATCGAAGAATGAAGAAGCTAGCCCGGGTAGACTTTAAGACCAACTTGGTGTAGAGACGACTATGATGGTCGGCCTCCACAGACTGAACGCGGGAGATTCTTTCACCCTGTTTTTAGTAGTGCGAGGAGGATAGAGCTCCCAGCAACGACTGATTGTTCGTACAAGCGAAGGAGCGAGCATGCTTTACCCTTAGAGTGAAGTTGACATTCACAGGTCTTGTGGGAACTCCTTCAGTTCAGGTAGCCATAGTCACTCAGGGCTATAGTGGTAGTAGCAAGATCGAAATTGTGAGATTGGCTCGATCACAAACTATCAAGAAGAAAGATCAAGATTCACTTTTGTCGGGCAAAGAACTCTATTGAGGAAATGACTTCGCTCAGTGAAGACCAAGCAGCAGCCATTCTAGATGAAAGGACACAAGCCTAAAACTTGAATGTGGATCTATTTATCTAGAATTCCTATCTTCAGAAATAAAGATTTGCCTATCTTCAGAAATGCTGGTATAGTTGACTTGCCTCTGTTCTCGCACCGTTGTCTGCCAGGGTCTGAACCATTAGGTAGAGGATCAGCTGAAAGAAAAGGCAGACAGAGATCTTGCGCCAGATCCGTATACATTCAGCACCCTCATTACAGCATTTGCTAAGCATGAAAAGTGGTTGGAGCTATGCTTATGTGCACGAAAATGCAGGAGAAAGGATGGCACCCAGAGATGAGGAAGGGCGTAGCAAGTGACGAAATGCTTTGGTGAAAGCTAGAACCAACTCTGCGAGGAAAGCAGAAGCAAACAGTTATGATGTGGTTGATAGTGTTTTTAGGGATTACCTAAGTTGGCGTTACCCGACATAGTCAACGGGGTACCTTCATTCTTTAACAATTCCGGACATAGGAACAATGAGCTGTCTCCACGGCTTCTCTTCCAAACCAATATCGCAATGGATCTATCTTCAGCTTATTCTCTCAATCAATGAATGCGGGTCATCGTGGAGAATCAGGGGAAGTGTAGACTATAAGTAGCCAATTTGCAATTCATTTCCTTGGTAATGACGAGTGATGGTATCTCGAAGCCATTCATCTTATCTCTGTAGCAGGAGATTCTTCACCAGACAAAAGATAAGGAAAAGACAAAGAAATCCCATGGGTAGTTTTTGGAAAAACCTATTTTGTAGGAGAGAGAGGCCTACCTATGAAAACTAGTATGTATCTTTTTCTTGGTTTAAGTAGTGCAGGAAATTGTCGGTCCTAAAACAATGTGTCCCCATGATCATTTTACATCACGATATCTTTTTCTTCTAGTTATGCGTTTTCCTCTTCACTTTTCTTTTTATTTATTTGAAGGAATCGTCCGGGCAAAAATGGGGATAGTGATTGATGGCATAGAGTTTTGATAGAAAACTCGTATCAAAATCATACCAAACGAAAGTCTCGATTCGAGGAACGGAATACAGGTCCATGATAGAACACAGACCGGTAAGAGAAAGGAAAGTAAGCATAGTCTTCATTGAACCGGAAGAACAATTTGATTTTCCGTCAACAAAGTAACGCTGTGCAAACTCATCTGATCCCTGTTTAGGACTTCTTATTCATGTCACGAGCCGGAATCGAACCGGCGCTTTCCAGATGCATGGTCAGGATAGATACCTATCAGATCGCGACTTTGATTTCGCAGTTCAAGAGGAGACCTCCCTACATCTGCGGGCTGGCGGTCCTGCCGGCCAGCCGACACAAAATCCAATTCGAGTTTTCAATACGGAGCCTGAAATAGTTTTTCAATTCAATACAGAGCCTTAAATAGTTTCTAAATACAATACGGAGCCTGAAATAGTTTTTCAATTCAATACGGAGCTTATACCAGTCTAGTTCAATTAAAGATCAATTGGCGCAAAATAGTTTGCTTAGAAGGGAAAATTCCAAAAGCGCATATAAAAGACATCAAAAAATGCACATACGTCGGTACCCACGGAAAAGGCAAAAGCGGCTGGCCGCTAAAATAAGTTAAATGAAATAAAAAATACATCTGCATTTGATAATACATCTGCATTTGAGAAAATTAATCTATATTTGCATTAGCAGCAATGAAATAAGGAATATGAGAATAAGGGTTTGGATTAGGGGGAGGAGGGGAATTTATTTCTTCTTCCAACTCCATTAAATTAGAACTCACACTTTCTACGCTCATAGCCGGCCCATTGGCAGAATTTGGGTATGACGACGCTGGGTCAAATTCCACAAGCATGCCGTCCATTGAATCCGGAAAAAAGGATCCATCGTGATTCCCCATGTTTTTCAGCTCTGCTCCCAAACAAAAGAGAAAGGGAGACTTAGTTTTAGATCGGCGTTGGTTTTTCCAACGAAAAACAAGAACATTCTTTCACGAACAAAATGCTAGTGGATTTGTAACGCATACGATGGATTTCCCATCGACGAAGGCCACACGTCCCTCACAGCCCTTTTAAAGACCAAACCATTTGCACCAAATTCTTGCAAATCCGCCAAAGCCTGACGGCGATATTCGACCCGATGATCCCATTCCACCCCTCCATGCACTGCTTCAGAAAGTGCACTTATATTAGAGGAAAGGTCGGTTAGCCAATACGGATCGATATCGTCCATGATTTTATTAATCTTGACGCGTATCCTGGAAGCAAGGATTACCCCTGCATTCTGTGGATCGTTCGGATCGACAATAATCTCATCAAGGAGCTTGAGCATCCTATCCCTATGCGCTTCATTGGTGAGAGGATTGACTTTTATTTCGTTCTCAAGCCCTTCTAAGAGAAGAATAGCGGAGAGAAATGGTAACGTAATAAGGGAAAGGGAGCTAGCTGCTTCCATATCGCCCCCAAAAAAGAACCAAAAAGTTCCAGAGGCATCTTCCATTCATTTCGATTTAGGTCTTTCTGCACCATATTTAGATCTTCCCTTTCTACGATCTGGAATTCCCAGCAAATCCTTGACTCCTTGAATACGTTGGGATTTCACACCTGGCGAATCTTTCACTCTACCTCCTCTGACTAAGACTATAGAATGTTCCTGCGAATTATGACCTTCGCCTGGAATGTGAGCAAATATATCATGTCGATTGCTCAACCGTACTTTTGCTATCTTACGTAGAGCTGAATTAGGTTTTTTCGGTGTTCTCGTCGAAACACGCAGGCATACTCCTTGCTTCTGGGGACATTGATCCGAAGCTCGAGTACGGTCCGTGCGCCGTTTTTCTTCTCTACCATGACGAATCAATTGATTTTTTGTAGGCATCCCTCTTTCCTATGTCCTTCCCCCCTTTGCCCTTTCAAAAGTGGTTACTCCCGATCCGAAGCACCCCTTTTCCATTCATAGAGAGATCCAGTCATCAAAATCAATAAAAAGGCCATCATGGACCAAGATCCAAACAGATCAATCTTGTTAGGAGGTACTGCCCAAGGAAGAAAAGGTGACTTCCGGATCAGGGATAATAAATAAAATAGGAACCGGATAAAATCGTATATCGAAACGACTTCTGGCATCACCGGAGGGATCGGAACCACATTCGTAGGCCGACAATTTTTCTGGATAGGTCGAACTATTGGAAGCAAATGGAAAAGGAACACTGAGTGGAATCAAAGAAACTAGCGGACTGATCACTAAATAGATACAAATAGGTGCAAATTCCGACATCACCAAAGCCCACTTCGTTCTCTCGCTCTCCTCGCGGCGCTCCTTGCTCGCGGAGCGGCATACCGAAAAAAGAAGCTCAGATGTGGATTCGAACCACTGAAGGATTTCAAGGGCAATGCCCCTTTCTCTTCCCACTGAAACAAGAAAAAAAGGATTTGCAGTCCAGCAAGAAAACGGATGCGCTAACGCGCAACGGCTTTCGCGCTAGTTGCTCAATCCGTTGCTTGTTTTGCTCTAACCAGCTGAGCTACCAGAACCACTTGCCTAAAGTCTCTTTTCTTCATCTATGAGCATCCTACCTGCAGTGGAGGAGCTTGCTCAAGAACCGAGAGCCGTCCAGGGACTGGACGGCCCTCGTTCGGGAAGGTCTTCTTTGCTATAGATGCCACCAAGAACAAGAAAGGGGCGCTCCGCTCCTAGTCACTAAGCAGCTATTCTGTCCGACGGCGGACTCCATCAATCTGAGGTTCTTTCTCTCACGTAATTTCGCCCGCCCGTTCTACTTCCGTGCCGGAGGAAATGGGATTCGAACCCATGATACAATCTTCTTGTATGTCGATTTAGCAAACCAATGCCTTAAGCCACTCAGCCATACCTCCAAGTTGTTGATCGGAATTGGATGTGCCGGGTTGGTTGCCCGAAGATCCACTGCGTAAGCCGTAGCGCGCGTACTCTTCTTTACTGAGCGAGAAAGACTCTATCCAGATCTATGGATCTCCCCAGCGTCCAAGCGAGACCCCATCCAAACCAAATCCGCCACTCGTTGGGCGAGGCCTTACTTTCTATGAACACCTCACCACTGAATGAGAAACTTAGCCTCCGACCCGACCAAGAGAGAAGACAGGGTCAAGCCGACGCCGCCCTTCCTCACCTGCCTGAATGGAATGAATATCTCCTTCGTCTAGTCGAGAAGGGAAAAAGCCCGGCGGGGAACAGGACCGTGACTCTTCTAAACCATTACATGACGGAGAAGTCCATTCTCGTCATGATCGATCCACGTCCTACCATAGTGCCCAGAGAACCTGCTTCTAGAAGATTCTATAGTGATCCACTGGAATCGGCCTCGGGTGACGCCTCCCTAGTCGTCGAAAGATTTCATCCCTCGCTCGGTCGTTAAGGTGGGGTGAAAACTGCAATTAATGCTCTATCTCCGTCATAGAATATGGGATACTCACTTTCAATGTCCTCGCATCCCCAGAGCCTCAAACTGGCATGCCCTTCCAATCGGGGTTATAACGGGTCCGGTATCAGCAACACCAGCCAATCGTGTTGGTACGGTGGGTTCCCCATACCCACTATTCGGAAAAAAGCTTGCCATAGCAGCTCAAACCTCCGATTGGGAAATGGGAGTTCTAACCGGTCCTAACCCCAATTCCAAACAAATTGATTGGACCGAGGTTCGTGCAGGGAGAGAATAGAAACTAATAACAATGGAGCAAGAAAACGGATGCGCTAACGCGCAACGGCTTTCGCGCTAGTTGCTCAATCCGTTGCTTGTTTGGTTTGAGGTTGAGCTCACCCGCCGCCCTACGTCAGTAGTCTTCCTAACTTCTATTCCCTTTTTTTGCTCTAAGGTAAGGTCCTTCAAGAACAGCATTGCGGTCGCAACGGGGCTCTGGGTGAATATTGTCCGCCCGTATGAGTCGGGCTGTGAATATTTATAGGTCGGGGTCTTTACTGAAAAACCACAATACTACACTACAACAATTTGAAGAAATCCGCAAGTGACTCTAATTTGAATTCACTAGTCGTGTTGAGTTTTTTTATTTCAATATAAAAAATCTGCCAATCCCGATATTCCCACATTTCATTCTGGTCCAGTGTCCATTCCTGAATGAAAGAAATGAGCTTTGCCCCTTCACTCACTTCTGAATGACTCCTTTAGCACTCTCTTTTTTATATCAAAAAATAGAAACAGTTTACCTTTACCATACCTTCCAAGCAAGAGTGTTTTATTGCAAGATTAAGTTATTACTGAACAAAGAGAAATTCTCATTATAAAGGATGAGAGAAATTCGGAAGCACTTTTTCTTATTCTAGCAGACGGAATTGAATTGGTCTAATTTAGGACTTTCCAATCGATTTTTATCTTACCTAATTCTATCTACGCCCAGGGGGTAGGTACGTCGCAAGCTCTGGGTAGCTATCTTATTCCAAAGAATCTCTCTCCCTAAAAGGTTGCCCATACCATACCTCTATTGAACCCTACTGGATCCAATTGTTTAAGTGTTTAGTCGAGAGGAACCACATTGACACCATGCTTGTGCTAAGCCACAGCTCCATCAAACTAATCTGGATTTCTTCTTGTTTACGAATAATGGGGCATCTGCCTAACCCTATCAAACCTCTCTGCAACTACTTCTCTCTGTTCTCAGCAGCCCGAAGGATTTTTCGAGTCTCAAAGTCCTATTAGAACTCCCGCGCTTGCTCCTTTGGAGCCAAATGGATCCGAATTTCGGTAAGATAATACAAGAATCGTATTTGGTTGGGTTCTCACTCTGCTGTTCAGTCTGGCGCGGGTGTGATACCGGTGAAGAAGCGAGTAGTTGACAGTCAGGGAAGTAGATTCCTTTAAGGAGAGAAATTCATTGGTTTAGCCGTTAGGCGGAGCTTCTTTACACGCCGGTAGCGGAACAGCCCAGGCAGCTTAACGTGCTCTTGGCACAAAGGTAATAGAATGGGAGTCTGATGACACCCGGTACTCGGGATCTCCTGCTTGAAGAAGCAAGGAATTTCAATTACTCAGCCGTTGAATAAAATAAACTAGATACCCATGTTTCCAATATTTACTTCTCTTTACTTGCAGGACCTGGCCTAAGCATAAAGTAGATTTGCTGCACAAGCTCAAGTGGAGGAGGAAGCAAGGGTGGCGAACAAAATGTTGGTATGGAAGATCTCTTGCTCCCCCCTGAAGGGTTCTTAGATTACCAAGTAAGGGAGGGAGGTAGGTACCATGGTTTCATTCTCCCATCGAGAGGTTATGATACTAGCAAGAGTCCTATTCTTCTCCTCTCGATCCTACCTTGGGTTATGTTTGACAGGGATGGTCAGTGAACTTCTATTGGTTTCAAAGGAGGATAGAGATCCATTGGGGAAGGCTCGAAAGGTTATTCGATATCAAAGGTTGATCCTCGATGCGCCGCAACCACTATTTTGACTCCTTTTATGCAATTATGAACGAAACTTTCTCGATTCCAATGCAACTTATCCTTTTGGAGTTGACGTAACAAACTACGCGAGCCTCCCGATGAAGCCAACAGAAATCCTATCCGAATACTAAAAATAAAAGGCAATTTCATTATGGTGGTATACCAGCCGCCAGTTCTGGAACTTCCAGTTCCAATCGGAGCATATAAATCCGTAAATGGATTTGTATGTATAGCCACTTCAGTCGTGCTCCTCGTTTCTCGAATGGAAAAAAAGTATCTTATTTCTGGAAACATGCTAAACCAGAAATTCTTATGTTCGTGATTCTTCATCCACCGATGCAGAAAATCTTCCAGTTTTCCATTCTCATATGAGGCAGGAAAGTTTATGGGCAATAGGTTGGCACAAAGTGATTCATCATGTTCAAACATGAACCTTTCGCTCGTTGGGGACGGTTTATAAATCATCAAATTCCCACAAATGGAATGAGAAGTGGGTCCATGTAAATGATCGAGACCTCGCAAACAACAACGTTCCTTCCCCATATGGAGTTCGGGACCCAAGGGCAATCGTTGAGTGAACTGTATCTTATTCGTATTAGTTGACCTAAGCCGCACCATTATTGCAGGGGTGGGGCTCGGCCTCCGAACCGTACGTGGGACGAGTTTCTGCCTCATACAGCTCGGGACGAAGACCGGGGAAGTTGAGGAGAGATGGGGAGAGCCAACTGCTGCCGGTTGGGACGGACAGGAAAGGGGGCGGGGATATGCTTGTGAAGAAGCAAGCTTATTGCCCCACCCCCCAAAAACAAACCGACCCAGCAAGAAAATGTATGCGCAGGCGCAACAAAGCGCTCATCCCTTGCTTGCTGCTTCGCGTTCTTTCTATACCATCCCAGTCCATTCCGGGATAGGCGGCTAATATAATATGTGCAGTAGTCGTCGTCTGACCAATCGGCTCGGACACCAGACCACTTGTGCCCGCCCATTCTGTCTCGCCCTAAATGGAATGGCTCTCTTAGTTACGCTGTGCCCCGACCCGAGTCCCCACGTCCGCTTTTATCCGCCCGCAACCCGGCCAACACAACATTAGGGCCGTCCCCCCCATTCTATGCTGACCCAGGCTGGGTCTCGCTTTTTGGGAAGCCCGTTCCCACCGCGCTCACGGCCCGGCTGGCCTGCCAGCGGTAGTGGGAATTCTCCCGTTCCCTGGTCAAAAAAGGGTTGGTTGGATGCGGGATCTACTCCACGAGGAGCGGTACGGACGTAGATGATATCATCACGACCTCTCTTTGCATACCGCTAGGGATGCTTAACGCCACTTCGCCAACTGGCATTACCTGCGCTTTCATGTCTCTCAGTGTGGTCAGCACTGGGTGTTTCTGAGCAGCGAGGCTTACACCCATTCGCATTAATTCATCCAAAGTTCCTTACCCTTATGCACGAATTTTGGAATAAGCCATCTTCCTATCAAGGTTAAGGAGTCAACTGAGCATCTCAGCGGCGGGATTGAATACCCGGATCGAATCAGAGTTCACGCCGCCCGCCCTGAACAAATAGAATAGGAGGCGTGGGCCACAGGTCGCACATAAGCCATCGGTTCGCACGACAGAAGAACACCCAACATAAAGATGCACACTCCTCCATGTGAAATAGAAAGATTCATCTTCACTTTTTTGTAGTAGTCGTGACCAACAGCCATCAGCAGTCGGCTCGTTGGTAAGGCGAGAGCTTCAAGCCCGCTTTCTGGTGGCACACCCCCCAAACAAGCACCACTCGACGAGGGGGGGGGGGAAGCTACAGGCCCAAAACCTTCGACCCTTCTTTCTATATGGGGGTGCCCGGGGCACCTCATCTTGTCATTTTGTTGCTCATTCCCCTTAGGCCAAAGTGTTTGGCCTTTACTTCGGAGCGCCCGCTCACGCTTCGCTGACCTATCGCGTGGTAAAGAGAAGAGAGTACGAAAGAATTGTAAACAGAGCAGACCGCAGAAAGATTCTAAATATGACAAGTCCCCCATGGATTCGATAATAAGGAAATGAAGAACGGGAACGAAACGAAATAAAGCATTTCTAGCGGATGAGCTTCTCTCCATTTTGTCTGGTAATAGAATAGGGCGGCTTGCTTTGACCAACACTCCACTTTTTGCTCTGTCCATGGAGCGTATGAATTTCCTTAAATGTAGATAGACCAAAAAAGGGAATAAAGGGATAGGAATAGGAATTATAGTACCATTGGAAGAAGAGGCACCAGTGGGAACATCTCTACTGACGAACCATTTCAATAGTACGGGTGCTGCCGTGCCACGGGGCACGACCATGGAAGTAATGAAAAAGAAGAAGTTCTGTAGTTGGACCATCTGCTCTATCCGTTCGATTTGAGCTTCTCCAGAGAAGATGAGACGCTAAAAATGAAAGTGTTCGCAACGCATACCGAAAAAGGGTACCTATGTTGCCGACCATTAATGACTAGTTCGAAGACCAGGAGCAGGGGCACGTGCCAAGAAAGATTTGTTACTTTCCCTATGGTTTTCGAACGTTTTCAATAAAACCTTCTCGTAGAAGTATTTTCACAAAGTTTTCGGTAATATTAGTAGATGCTATTCGAACCCTTCCTTTTATTAAGATTCGAATTCTTATTCTTATTATTATCTAATTATTCTTTTTTTCATGTATATGCGTCAGACACAATCTACTAATTGATCTATATTCTGATACCCTACTATATCATAGTCTCTACTACTAGTATTTTTAATACCTCAGGAGCTCATGAGACTCTTTGAGTGAAATTCATAAGTCTCAATTCCCGAGCGATCGCACCAAAAACTCGAGTTCCTTTTGGATTTCCTTCTTGATCAATGACAACCGTCATCATATCGTATTATCATACCGTTGTCACGTTTGAGTTCTTTACATGTACGTACAATTACAGCTCGTCTTACTTCTGTCTGATCTTTCTAGAGGCATTTTGGGCACTGCTTCTTTGATTACAGCAACAATAACGTCACCAATATGAGCATATCAGTGATTACCAGCTCCTAAGATTCGAATACATATCAATTCGATAACCCCATTCCGTTGTTATCCGCTACATTCAAAAGGGTCTGAGTGAGATGGATCTTGGAAGTCTAGTTTTTGATTGGATAGTGATCTCGGGCATGAGTGGTTGATCTTCGCGGGCCGTGAATGGCCATGGAAAGGAGTATTGATGTCAATATGTTCGATCGAGAAGATTGGACGATGAAAGACGGATCCTTTGTGGTTTGAATAATAGGCTGTGGTCTTGATATTGGGCTATGGGCTGATTGCTTTCTGTATGAGCCTCTTGTGATTGGGCTCTCGTGGGCGGATTACCCGATGTGTACTCATCTTCCAACAAAGAGGAGAAGACATAACCAGAAGAATTGTGAGAAATAAGTCAATTTATCAAGTTGAGGCATTTCGATTTGGATTTCCAATAAGAAAGACAGAAAAAGACTCCTGCGCCCTCGAGAGCATTCTCTTTCACTTGCATTTCTTCCTGAAGTTGGCTCGAAGACCTGTCCAGCCTTGATTTTCCCAGTTATTACTCGAGCGCACTGAGGCAACTCTGAACTAAGCTCAGGGGAGGGGTAGTAGGTATGCTTCAAACCCTCCGGCACCTTGAAGAATGATGGCACTAGATCGGGAAAGATGAATGACCAATGAGGACAGTACAATGGGGGAAGTTGGTAATAGAGAATCCTCCCTTCTTCTTTGCTTTCTTGCCTGAAAAAAATCCAAAACTAACCATTGGAACCTCATGGGCTACCGAGTTAGGAGATTCATTTTATTTATTACTTTTACTTTTTTACTAAGTTATTCTAAAAGATAAGAGCTAACCGACCATCCTGATTGAATGTTTGAGTACTTGGAGTCTCTCGTAAGTATGGAAAGAAAGTCTCTTCTTTCCACAACTCCTAAATTTCCCATCAGCCTATCCAATCTAATTCCAGACAGAGTCAGTAGACCTTACTTTAGTGTAGGTAGTGTCAGATAATTAGGAAGTCTTGATAGTCTTTCATATAATCTCTTCTTCAATCCTAGGAGAAAAAAAGGAATGTCCTTTAGGGACCTTTGGATACCAAGATTTCCGACCTCTTACTTTCGTAGTTATGAATTGCGGAATAGAATCAATTATGAAATTCATAAGTATATATCCCTCATCCCTATTGGTATCGGTTTGGGCCACTACCCAGAACCCTGCCAGAGCCCTATTTTTAAGAACAAATTGACAGTCTTTTTTAGAACTAGAACTATGGTAAAATCCAGTATCGACAGGCCTAGTTCTTTTCCTTTGCTTATGCAGGGCAAGAATTTGTCGAGTTCAATCAGTACAATAAGAAATCCTAAGTATTTTTTTGGTCAGGCAACACCCAGATTTGAACTGGGGATAAAGGATTTGCAGTCCCCTGCCTTACCGCTTGGCCATGCCGCCAAATCCGATCCAAAATTGAGCAAAATCTTATTCATCCACATTATTTTACTAATTTTTATTCATAGGAGGGGATTATTAAACCCTTTTTGATTTTTTAGATCGTTGAATCCCTTTGTACTTATCCCTTTCCAATCCCTTTTAATAAATTCATTCCTGTTTTTTATTGGACCCAGTTTTATTCTCTTCGATTGATTGTATCTCAAAACACACATTGCTTAAATACCTTCTCTTTCTATTGAAAAGAGAAAGGATTTCCAGTCACAGACTGCCAAATTGAGGAAAAATTGGAACCATTAACTATATTATTAGTTATTATTTGTTATTTTGATATTTTCTATTTGTTAGTAGTGAACGGTTCTAAAATGGGTATTGTATCCCAAATAATGTTTCCTTAATGGCATAACAAAATCAAATTGATTTACGGCTAATCAGTATCAATTAAAAAAAAGAGAATTATGATATTGATATAGTGTGACCTGACCCCTGTTGCTCCAAGTGAAATTCTTTCTAGGGTTCTTAAAGATATTCTCCATTTTTTCCCTTTCCCTACAATAAAGTATAGTCTGAAGGCTAGCACGCACCATTCCTCGCTTATGATAATCTAACGCCAAAAAGAAAGAAGGCTCACACCATAATAATACATACCCTTTTTCCTCGATCGTCAAGGTCGTGGATTTGGATCGATTTCGGTTTTACGGGCTTCATACATTGTTAAGAAAAGTACTCGACATTGGAAAGCACCACGTTCTGGCCACACACAAAAGAAGTCGGTGGAAGGTATGGAATTTCTCGGCTGAAGGTCAGAAAGAAAGCAATCGCCAGTGCTCTGGGTTCCAGCAACGAGTCTTTTCTCTAAGAATTAAGGAAAACAAACTAACCTTGTCTGTCTATGTTCACCTTGACATGAAAGACTCTTTTCCTAACCTGACTGCTCTACCTGGCTAGTTCACTTCACTTTTCGAGGGATCCTGGATTGGAGTTCACTTGTCTATGAGTGTCCGAACAGCTTCATATCCTTCCAAGGCGCAGGGGTTCTCTCTCCATTCACTTTGAGCTGGGTTTGTTGTGATCTTTTTAGTAGTTTTTCCGTCCAATTTTATGGTAAATTAAGTCTTACACAGCTGTCCCCAAGGATGTCCATTCCATTCGGCAGGGACTCCATCTCGCATTCGATCTCCCTCCTTTCCCTGAAAGAGTCGAGGTCTCTCTGGACTTCTCTTTTGCCTCTCTCCCAGATTCAGAAAAAGGGAGGAAGAGGGTCTCTCGACGGGAGTGATTCCCCGAAAATAGATCGTTCCCAGCATCCTCGAGTTCGTAGTCAAACTCACCTTCATCCACCTTTCATGGACTGGCGCGGGCAAGCGCCGATGTCTGGAGCAGGAGATGGAAGCTTGGGTTGAGGAGGATGTCAATGAGTCATCAAAGGCGATAGATTGGTTATATTCGGATTCGTTTGATTTTGATTTTCTTTTTTTTTGGTTGTGAGAGGTCTGAGTCCACAGCTGGGGAAGAGTCGTCAGATGACAATTGAAGTAGGGGTCTGCCTCTTTCAAAGGGAAGCAAGAGTCTCATAGGGAAGGAGATCTTGCACAGACCAATCCCAATCAGGAAGAGAGTCTTGTTGTCAATGAAAGCAATTTTTCTATGTCACATATCTGCCTATCTCGTGTTGTGAGCTATAAAGTACCCACCAGGGGGGGGGGGTGGACCAAGAAAGAGGCAGACGATTGGGTCCTTCCCATCCTCTGTGATGTCAGTCTCTTTGTCATTCTTTCACCCTTGCTGAGTAGCGAAGTGAGCATACTCAAGATCCAATTCATCAATCATTTGAGTTGGTACGAACATAGGAATCCAGACTCCGCTTGATTCGATCTTCAGTTTAGACCTTCATCAGTCAGGAAAAAGAAGAAGGACCCACTTATTCCACTCGGAGAGACCGAACCAGGCAACAAAAAAAAGAAAAACTGAAGGAAGTTTTCTTTCCATTCCAACTAAACTAAGTGAAAAAAGGGTGAGAGCAAAACATAAGCACAGGAACAAAGAAACTATGTCCAAACCAACGAGTCCTTTGGTCGACTCTAAAGAATGTATCGGGAGTTGGGAGTTAGCCGTCTCATAGGAGTGATAGCTGGGTTTTTCACGAAGTTTCTTCGTACGATTGAAAAAAAGAGTGCTCTAGGTCGGAGAAAACAAGAAGAAGATTGTTCACCAGCCTGTCTCCCAACCTCTTTAAAGCAGCTACCTACCGTGATCTGGTCTTGGGACAGCATTGGCACCCCCGTTTGCTGGATCTTCTAGGGACTCTAAAGCGCTTCCACGAGAGATAGATGGACTTTGAGTTATAGACGGAGAAGAGCCTTTAGAGGATCAAGAGTGATTCCTCAATAAAACAAATGGGATTTTGAGGGAGGGCTGAACGCGATGTACTGAAGGGTTCGCTTTCGCTGATCGACGCCAGTCTTTCCTGCTGTGAATTTCCCAGGTCAGGAGGGGCCCTTTCCTTCTACCTTACTGAACCCATTCACCAATGATTGGATCACTCAAAGCTAAAGACCAATTCCTTCCTTTTAGGTGGTCTAGGTGGCTGGGATACTATGCCCTTCTTTTTAGAGGCTCAAAGACGAGTTCTTTGAAGGAAGCAAAAGAACCCATGTGTCTTGGATGAAGTCTACCCTCTTTTTGTGCCGGGAAGAAGAATGAGATCCAACTCAAAGTCAAGGAAAGCGGCCTAGACCACTGACTTTTGATGGAAGGCTTCTGAACATGGATTGGTCTGATAAAGCCAATTTTTCGGCGAATCAAATATTTTCTGAGAGCACTAGACCTTCTCTCTTTCAGGATTGATTCCCACTCACTGCCTGATAGCAGGCTTGGCCCATGAGACCTATTGTCTTATTGTACTGGCTCACTTCACTACTTTGGAGGATGGGTTTCCCCCCTTTTTGGTTCGCAAACGCTCTAACCCATCAAGAAGCTCCATCCAAATTGGAGTTGATGTGAGCACTTCCCCAGAGGTAGAGGATTTTTCTACAAAAGGGTGGGAGCATAAAATGTAGGTGAGTCAATTGCGTGTGGCCTTCAAATATTTCATATTGTAACAATATTCGATCGGCATCCAAACAAAGGTGCATGTACGGTTCCTAAGGACACCTTCTCTTCACTCCACTACTTCAACAGAAATGGATCCATCATCTGCTACCCATGAGTAATAACGTTACGAATCTACCACTGATCCCGAGGGCAAGTATGAAAAAGAGAGTCAAGCAAGGTTGGATTCGTATGTTCCATTTGAGTAACCTCTGATGCCCTGCGCACATAGCTTCTTGCATGCCCGATGGCAGGACAGATCTCCCAACCTGGAGTATATTCCTGGCCCCGTAGCTTAGCTTAAGATCTTCGTATTTCAAGTCCACCGGCATGGGACCTAACCTTGGGAATAAGCCCCGCCCTGTCCTCTAAGATATGAGATCCACCCACACCCAAACCTGGAAAAGCGGCAGGCTCTAGTCGAACTCCATACCAGAAGAGAAGAGAACCCTTTCCGTTGGAAGAAAGAGAAAAGGGGCCGGGCTATGCACTTCAAGAGAACCAACCCAAGAAGCACTCAATAAACTATTATATATAGTCCTGGCCAAGAGAAGGCCACCAGATCAAGCTAGCAGGAATGGGTACTACAGCACCAAGAAAGATCGATGGAAAGGGATATGAAACTATTTTAGATGCATGCTCCAGCTCTAAAGCAAGCTTATACGCACTCATAAAGGTGCCGTCTAGTGCCATGAAGATAAACCGATTCTCTGACCATCCCTCGAGATAGCCTTTGATTCTCTTTAAGGATCCGGGAGCCATATAAGGATGAGTTAGCCGTAGGATATGATTCCTTCTTGGGAAGGGAATAAGGGGATCGAGAATGATGCTGCAAACAAGATAAGGGATTCACCAAGGCAGTATTACTATGGAAATGGTATAGAGCTAGCCCAGAAAAGAGAATCCATGGCATGGCTATTCACTCAATCAAAAGAGAAGGTCATAATCTGGAAACTATTCCAACACAGAAGGGTTCTACGCTAGGAATCACTAAACTAGACGAGCACTTCTCAAGTGCCATCTAGGAAACTGTCTGTACTGTAAACCAACCTTGTCCCCACCCGTAGAGAACTTTTAGCAAATGGAAGCGAGCTCCCTAGTCCTATTCGACCCACTTGGAATTCCCTTATGTGAATCATTCATGTAGCATTGATATACGAGAATTCGAGATTGCTCCACCGGGCCTGACTAGTAAATACAGTATACGGGGAAGAGAGTCTTCTGAACCTGAAACCTATGAAGCAAGGAAATCACTCTACTCTGCAAGCTATTCCACTGGAAAGGACAGGTTTCTAAAGGAATGGGATTAGTACTACTTAATTAAGGAAGGGATGAGTGCTGTCTTCCAGGCGGGGGTTCTAGCAACTAAAGCAGTGGAAATGTTCTCGTTCTCTCATGCTTCAAAGCAAAGAGTTGTGCCTCGCATTCCCATTTGTCTCTCTCTGTCGAAAGCTAGGTCAAAGGTGCCTGTGCTCAAAATGCAACATCACTCACTTGGTCTAGTGGGTCGGGGTTCATCAAGCTTTTCATCTCCTGAAGCCACAAGTCTAGTATAGAATCTGCTCTTTAAGGTCGAGAATCTGCTCTAGAAGGTCGATTAGGCCTTGTCATCATGTCATCGCACTCCACTGGTATCAAAGTTCTCGACCCTTTTCTTATATTACTTTAATTATATTATAGAAGTGTGCCCGGTCTTGTCTCAGCATTCGAGGTTGGATGTGTTTCCTCAGTCATCATTCGAGGAAAGCAGAGGCCCTCACGGAAAGATCAAAGAAAATGAAAAGCACAGCCGCCTCTACCTAGAGCAAAGAAGCTTTGCCAGTCTTATCACCGGATTAACCATAATCAGCTTGAAGGTCCTTACTCTCAAATCGGATATCTCTTTCATTCACAAGAATTGCTTATTATGTATGATTTGTGATTTGAAATTCTATCTATTTACTATTTTGATGGAATTCATGAACGAGTAGATCAAAGAAAAGAAAGCAAAGCATTCACTCCTAAACTAAAGAACTAATCTACTGAGCTAGCCTCCCGTTATGCGCCAATGCTTGAACAGGACCGTTGACCTTTACCAAGCCAGTTTCCTATAGTTGACCGATACAGTTTGCAAGGCGGATGTGACCGATGGATTTGAAGAAGGAACTCATTTTTTTACTGATTCTGACCGTTTACCAGAAGAGCGGTATGGTTCATAAGAGGTACTCATAATACAGATATCGTTTAACGAATTGCCCGATCGATTACCAATTCATTAAGCCTACCTATACCTCCTAAGGTTCCAGCCTACCTGTCAACCTGCTCTGACATACCCTTCTAGCTCACTTGAAAGGAGAGTTGTTGCTACTGTATGAAAGTCTCGATTAAAGAAAGGGATAAAAAGACATACATTCACTCGGTTTTAGCATAGTTTTTATGTTTCCTTCCATTCATAAGAAGAAAGAGGTTATCTTTTAGCTCCGGGTCCAACTTATAAATAGGGTACTTGACCTTAGGATCGAATCAGGCTCTCCTTGGGATAAGCCAGAGAATGGATCAGCCGGGCGAAGTAAGTGATAGGATCTCCAGGATTCTAAATTCCATGCCCGGGGAAGTCTAAGAGGATAAAGGAGGATGTTCCCTGCAGGGCATTTCGCGGGGTTAGGATGTGCACGTTTACCAAATGAGCAGAAGACTTGACGCGAGCCAATGAAGCGCTGCTAAGGCGCTCCGGCTTTCCCCTGTTGAGTCGCTCTTTCCTGACCTTCTAAGTGAGTTCTAGCTTGAGCTGGCATAGTTTGTTCCGCTTGTAGGCCAAGGTTGAGAATCCATACGGAATGGACAAGGAATAAGAGTGCTCTTGGCATCCAGCTACTTTCAAATCTCTATACTTTACTACAACTAGATTTGACTAAGGAGAGGTGTGAGCCTCAATGCCAAGGAAGCAGGGCAAAGATGAACCCGTTAGCGTATAGGAACTACAACATATGAAAGTTGGGTGGATACTCCTATTTAATTGTATTAACCAGAAACAGAGGATAGGATTTGAAAAGTCAACCGGAAACCGAGCTTTAATTGAGTTCAATACCCCTACTACTAGTATTGGCGTGGGTTTGTATGTATACATTCATATTGGCTTAGCGGTGCACTTCGTATCCCGCCACATCCGATCCTTTGCTTTGCTTCCTTCTTACTTTTATGATTTTATTGACTACTCTTGTGCAGCTGGGATATAGTGAGTTGAGAAAGGAGATAGTGAAACTTAACTAGTCTTTGTCATGGAAGGGAGCAACTTCTCTCGAGTACGTACAGTACTCGAATAGGCTAACGTTACCAGTACATAGTGGATCTATGATAGTGATGTATGGACCACACCAACCTCTCTTTCTAGCCGTAATCGATAAGAAAGGAAGAAATCTCATGGCATGTGAAAGCAATAAATCTATAATAAAATAGGTAAAGAAAGGCAAATACTCCGGGGTAATTGGCTTATACCACAATGTTACTCTGACAGGATCCTTGACAAAATAGTCTTGGCTTGTAACCCAGTATTTATTGGACAATATAACTGGCTGCTGAATACGCACGGCTATCCTGCTAATACTGGCAACCAAAGACATGAGGTTCTTCATACCAGCATAATCATTCTCCCAGTATTGGAAACATACTTTTGTAATAACATGAATGTCTTTAATCTCTGTGTACCTTCCTATTTGCTCTGTCAGCTCATTAGCTGCTGCAAATATTTCTTAGCTATTAGATCCTCTTTCTTCATGGTAGAACTCCAAGACAGATGATAGCTCTTGCTTGTCTTCATGAAAAACTGCAGAAGCCTGTATCAATGAAGAGTAGGCCGGTACCAGCAGAAGATAGTAAATAGTGTTTTTGTTAGCCACTGCACTCACACTGTTCGTTCAGAAAGTAAGTCCTCCTAAAGATTGTTCTCCCCAACCCAAGTTCAAGACGACCTACCTAAGAGTACAAAAGATGGACAACCAAAAAGGGAGTAACGAGTAAGAGAGCGGCGGGTGACTAGCCCTACCCTCCGTCTTCCTTAGAAAGATAGGTTGGTACCTCTGCCTGTGAAAAGAAGAGAGAGACCACTTTAAGAAAGGCTATCCACAAAAGAAGTTGCTCAAGCAAAGACTGTTCGTAAGTTCGTTACCAAAAGCAGAGTGAAAGGGGTTAGTAGCTAAGGGATAATAAAGAACTTTCGAAGGAAAGCGAGACAAAGGCGTATACTGTGTTCCAATAGCTGGTAACCAATACGGGGCCCCTATTGATTCTTACAGAAATCCTGTGAAAAGAAGTGTTCTCTTTCTCCAGCGAAAAGAACAGTCTCGCAGGAAGATCAAAATACTTACTATATGTGCGTTTATGTATCAACTCTTATATAGTCTAGTTTTCCCGCCCTATCTAGAGAAGGAATCAATTCCCCTTTTTGAATGTACAAAAATTGGTAGAGCTCAGCATGTCTAGAAGCACGGGAGAACGCTCTTCTGCTTATATTATTACCAGTATTCGATACTGGGTTATTCATAGCATTACTATACCTTCCTTATTCATTGCGGGTTGGTTATTCGTCAGCCCGGCTTTCACTTGGAAAAATAGGAGATTTAGTTCCACGCTTTGATTGGTAGCAGAAGGGAGGGCGCGTTGCCAGCCTTCATTTTTCTTGGATATTAAACACTAAATGAAATGCAAATGCATATGAGAGAACTTCAAACTACTTTACTTATTTGCAACAGCAAGCTGAATAATAGAATAAATAAGCAAGGAAGGAAATAAAGAATAGGGTTGTCGCTGATACGCTGTTTGGATTAGATGTCGCAATATCGGTTGTAGTATTTCCGCTCTTTCTATAAGCTAAGAGAGATGTCGCATAATCGGTTGTTCATGATCTTATAATTCATGGACCAAAGTCGCAAATCGCTTGTTCTCATTCAAGCATGAGTTCGTTCAAAGTCGGCAAGGGGAATCAGAGAAAGGGCTGTTTAGTCAACAATCATGACCATGGGAACATTTGTTCGCTTTCTAGGTACCCCCGGATCTACTAGTCATCGCCTTTGAGCTGGGAAAAGCATTTACCCTGAGTCGGCTATTCCTGATTCAGAAAGGAAAGGTATGTGGGTAGACATTGAGTTGGAGATTGAATGAAGGGCACACTAGAGAAAAGCAAGGACAAGTAGCTAGTTGACTAACGCTTTCGAGCACGTACGCTGGCGCTCTTTGATAGAGCATTATCTACAACCCTGAAGCGAACTATGAAAAAGAAATCTAGCAGTCTCTTCCAGCAATGAATTGTAGCAGGGCTTGGTCTCGAAAGGTATAGATACCACCAGAAGCTTGGAAAGAAGAAGGAATGTCGACCTACCGCTCCGTGGGCTTTGAACCTTGCTTTTCTATAAAATTCTCAGACGCTATAGCTATGTAAAAACAGTACTCGATTTCTCACTAGAAAAAACAACAGTCTTTATTGTTGTGTGCATATTAGTCACTGATTATAGCTTTGAATAGGACAAACTACTTTAGTAACTCTGGACTATTGCTTGAAACAAGCGTTGAAGCAATGGAAAGAAGCGAACGGTTAAGCTAATGCAGCAAGAAAAGGGATGCAACAAGTGTCCAAAAATCGAATATGCCCGGTGAAAATTGTAAACAAGGCCGAGGAAGGATTTTGTACTGCCACAATCTCTTGATAGAAGGAAGCATGAATACCGAAGGCCTACCTAGTTGAAATAGGAACAGCTATGGAAGTCCTCGGCCAAACGAATATTTCACGGTAAGCCGACAAGGGATTTTCTTAATAACCGGGCGCTTTGATTCTTTGGAACAACTCGATGAATTTAGTAGATCTTTTTAGGAGGCCTTCCATGACCATAGATCGAACCTATCCCATTTTGACAGTATGATGGTTAGCCGTTCACGGATTAGCTGTACTGGAATGACAACACATATGAGAATCTGTACACGATACAGAATAACGACACGACACGCAATCTTATGACTACAGTATGGCCTTCATCTTTGACAGCAATCATGACAGGCCGTGGTATTAGCGTTAGAGAAAGGAAAGGACTTGAGGTCCGTCCACCTACAACTAATAAAGCTCCGCCTTTGGGGACTACTACAACAGATAGGCATTTGAAGGACCAAACCACCTACTGAGGACTTTGACACCCAGCCCTTAAGAAGCAGAATCTACAACTTTGGGATATGTATTTACAGACTGCAAAAGATAGATACAATGCTGTTACCCACCATGCATGCAAAACTGGAAAGACCCGGATTGCAAAACTGGAAAGACCCGGAAGCAAGGATAAGAAAACAAGGAAGTTGGTTCTCGGTTGGTTGGCAAGCAAGGATAAGAAAACAAGGAAGTTGGTTCTCGGTTGGTTGGCAAGCAAAGGGGGAAAGCTGGTTAAACAAAACTAGGGATAGCTAGCAGGTATTTTCTAAAGGTTCAAAAAGAAGGTATTTCAAAAGGGCTTTGGCAAAGGAGGTTCACCTTGCCTGCTTTCCTTGTCCTCCGTTCATCGATATCCTATACTGGATACCTTTGCCTTTTCCGAGTGGAGGCAGTAGGCTATTCTCGTTCTTAGCTTTATACGCCGAAACATGCCATTGCTTTGCCTTTGCCGAAACTGTTCCGTTGACATCCTTTGCTGTAGAACTTATCTTCTTGGAAAACGGAGGATATTACCTTTGATTTTGTTAGAGGAGGTAGGAAGCCGAGCATTGGGAACTAGCCGTTATAGGGTTTCGGAAAAAAGGGTTGATAACTCCCTTTGCTTTGTCAATTAAGAAAAATAGAATGTGCTTACCTTCGTGATATTCCCTTTTCTTTGATCCTTTCGGTTTTGAACTGCGCTTTTCCCGTACTAGGTCTTGAAACTTAGCTTCAACCTCTCTGTAGGAATGAAGGTTCTTGTCATGCAATTTATCGTATGATAATGAATCGAGTTTCGAAACACGGTTTTTGTAGGGAGTTATTTCTTTCTTAAAGGAAGGCTCTCTGCTCCATTGGGTGACGATTCAATGGTTCTATTCATCCTATTCCTAGGTCGATTCGTTAACTTGGGTTTTGTTTACCAGTTGGTCAGGTCAACTTGTGGCATAGCTGTATTGGACGCGATACGGTGAACGAGTCCCTTTTTGCTTTCCGATACTTTCTTGAAGGAATAGCATCTAAGTACAATAGTGTAGAGTTCCCCGCACTAAACATTGCAAAGAGTCTAAAAGAGGTGAAAGAGCTATAAAGAACTAAGGAAGAAGCCATTTGTAGCACTAAGAGGAAGATGTCTCACAACCAGCCTACGGATAATACATGCCGATATAGGAATGAAGCATGCATAAACTCGTAAGTCAATAGTGAATTTGGTTGCATCGAAGGCGGATAAATTCAATAATGAGGGCCGCCCACAGATGATAGCAATTCATCTTCACTAAGAGCTAACGACTAGAAATCTAGCAAATATGACGCTTTGTCAATTGAATTAGTAAGTTATCCTGGTCTAGAGGGTGTTCTTCCTCCCCACTCTAGAGGCTAAACCAGTTATAAAAGCGTCCCCCGGGAGTTTCGCAGTAGTAGATGACGTTCCTGGTACTAGTAGTCCATAGAACTAAGATGTGCATGCATGGTGGGTAACAGCATTGTATCTATCTTTTGCAGTCTGTAAATACGTATCCCAAAGTTGTAGATTCTGCTTCTTAAGGGCTGGGTGTCAAAGTCCTCAGTAGGTGGTTTGGTCCTTCAAATGCCTATCTGTTGTAGTAGTCCCCAAAGGCGGAGCTTTATTAGTTGTAGGTGGATGGACCTCAAGTCCTTTCCTTTCTCTAACGCTAATACCGCAGCCTGTCATGATTGCTATCAAAGATGAAGGCCATACTGTAGTCATAAGATTGCGTGTCGTGTCGTTATTCTGTATCGTGTACAGATTCTCATATGTGTTGTCATTCCAGTACAGCTAATCCGTGAACAGCTAACCATCGTACTGTCAAAATGGGATAGGTTCGATCTATGGTCATGGAAGGCCTCCTAAAAAGATCTACTAAATTCATCGAGTTGTTCCAAAGAATCAAAGCACCCAGTTATTAAGAAAATCCCTTGTCGGCTTTCCGTGAAATATTCGTTTGGCCGAGGACTTCCATAGATGTTCCTATTTCAACTAGGTAGGCCTTCGGTATTCATGCTTCCTTCTATCAAGAGCATTGTGGCAGTACGAAATCCTTCCTTAGCCTTGTTTACAATTTTCACCGGGCATATCCGATTTTTGGACACTTGCTGCATCCCTTTACTTGCTGCATTAGCTTAACCGTTCGCTTCTTTCCATTGCTTCAACGCTTGTTTCAAGCAATAGTCCAGAGTTACTAAAGTAGTTTGTCCTATTCAAAGCTATAATCTAATATGCACACAACAATAAAGACTGTTGTTTTTTCTAGTGAGAAATCGAGTACTATTTTTACATAGCTATAGCGTCTGAGAATTTTACAGAAAAGCAAGGTTCAAAGCCCATGGAGCGGTAGGTCGACATTCCTTCTTCTTTCCAAGCTTCTGGTGGTATCTATACCTTTCGAGACCAAGCCCTGCTACAATTCATTGCTGGAAGAGACTGCTAGATTTCTTTTTCATAGTTCGCTTCAGGGTTGTAGATAATGCTCTATCAAAGAGCGCCAGCGTACGTGCTCGAAAGCGTTAGTCAACTAGCTACTTGTCCTTGCTTTTCTCTAGTGTGCCCCTTCATTCAATCTCCAACTCAATGTCTACCCACATACCTTTCCTTTCTGAATCAGGAATAGCCGACTCAGGGTAAATGCTTTTCCCAGCTCAAAGGCGATGACTAGTAGATCCGGGGGTACCTAGAAAGCGAACAAATGTTCCCATGGTCATGATTGTTGACTAAACAGCCCTTTCTCTGATTCCCCTTGCCGACTTTGAACGAACTCATGCTTGAATGAGAACAAGCGATTTGCGACTTTGGTCCATGAATTATAAGATCATGAACAACCGATTATGCGACATCTCTCTTAGCTTATAGAAAGAGCGGAAATACTACAACCGATATTGCGACATCTAATCCAAACAGCGTATCAGCGACAACCCTATTCTTTATTTCCTTCCTTGCTTATTTATTCTATTATTCAGCTTGCTGTTGCAAATAAGTAAAGTAGTTTGAAGTTCTCTCATATGCATTTGCATTTCATTTAGTGTTTAATATCCAAGAAAAATGAAGGCTGGCAACGCGCCCTCCCTTCTGCTACCAATCAAAGCGTGGAACTAAATCTCCTATTTTTCCAAGTGAAAGCCGGGCTGACGAATAACCAACCCGCAATGAATAAGGAAGGTATAGTAATGCTATGAATAACCCAATATCGAATACTGGTAATAATATAAGCAGAAGAGCGTTCTCCCGTGCTTCTAGACATGCTGAGCTCTACCAATTTTTGTACATTCAAAAAGGGGAATTGATTCCTTCTCTAGATAGGGCGGGAAAACTAGACTATATAAGAGTTGATACATAAACGCACATATAGTAAGTATTTTGATCTTCCTGCGAGACTGTTCTTTTCGCTGGAGAAAGAGAACACTTCTTTTCACAGGATTTCTGTAAGAATCAATAGGGGCCACGTATTGGTTACCAGCTATTGGAACACAGTATACGCCTTTGTCTCGCTTTCCTTCAAAAGTTCTTTATTATCCCTTAGCTACTAACCCCTTTCACTCTGCTTTTGGTAACGAACTTACGAACAATCTTTGCTTGAGCAACTTCTTTTGTGGATAGCCTTTCTTAAAGTGGTCTCTCTCTTCTTTTCACAGGCAGAGGTACCAACCTATCTTTCTAAGGAAGACGGAGGGTAGGGCTAGTCACCCGCCGCTCTCTTACTCGTTACTCCCTTTTTGGTTGTCCATCTTTTGTACTCTTAGGTAGGTCGTCTTGAACTTGGGTTGGGGAGAACAATCTTTAGGAGGACTTACTTTCTGAACGAACAGTGTGAGTGCAGTGGCTAACAAAAACACTATTTACTATCTTCTGCTGGTACCGGCCTACTCTTCATTGATACAGGCTTCTGCAGTTTTTCATGAAGACAAGCAAGAGCTATCATCTGTCTTGGAGTTCTACCATGAAGAAAGAGGATCTAATAGCTAAGAAATATTTGCAGCAGCTAATGAGCTGACAGAGCAAATAGGAAGGTACACAGAGATTAAAGACATTCATGTTATTACAAAAGTATGTTTCCAATACTGGGAGAATGATTATGCTGGTATGAAGAACCTCATGTCTTTGGTTGCCAGTATTAGCAGGATAGCCGTGCGTATTCAGCAGCCAGTTATATTGTCCAATAAATACTGGGTTACAAGCCAAGACTATTTTGTCAAGGATCCTGTCAGAGTAACATTGTGGTATAAGCCAATTACCCCGGAGTATTTGCCTTTCTTTACCTATTTTATTATAGATTTATTGCTTTCACATGCCATGAGATTTCTTCCTTTCTTATCGATTACGGCTAGAAAGAGAGGTTGGTGTGGTCCATACATCACTATCATAGATCCACTATGTACTGGTAACGTTAGCCTATTCGAGTACTGTACGTACTCGAGAGAAGTTGCTCCCTTCCATGACAAAGACTAGTTAAGTTTCACTATCTCCTTTCTCAACTCACTATATCCCAGCTGCACAAGAGTAGTCAATAAAATCATAAAAGTAAGAAGGAAGCAAAGCAAAGGATTGGATGTGGCGGGATACGAAGTGCACCGCTAAGCCAATACGAATGTATACATACGAACCCACGCCAATACTAGTAGTAGGGGTATTGAACTCAATTAAAGGTTAGGGCTCGGTTTCCGGTTGACTTTTCGAATCCTATCCTCTGTTTCTGGTTAAACCAATTAAATAGGAGTATCCACCCAACTTTCATATGTTGTAGTTCCTATACGCTAACGGGTTCATCTTTACCCTGCTTCCTTGGCATTGAGGCTCACACCTCTCCTTAGTCAAATCTAGTTGTAGTAAAGTATAGAGATTTGAAAGTAGCTGGATGCCAAGAGCACTCTTATTCCTTGTCCATTCCGTATGGATTCTCAACCTTGGCCTACAAGCGGAACAAACTATGCCAGATCAAGCTAGAACTCACTTAGAAGGTCAGGAAAGAGCGACTCAACAGGGGAAAGCCGGAGCGCCTTAGCAGCGCTTCATTGGCTCGCGTCAAGTCTTCCGCTCATTTGGTAAACATGCACATCCTAACCCCGTGAAATGCCCTGTAGGGAACATCCTCCTTTATCCTCTTAGACTTCCCCGGGCATGGAATTTAGAATCCTGGAGATCCTATCACTTACTTCGCCCGGCTGATCCATTCTCTGGCTTATCCCAAGGAGAGCCTGATTCGATCCTAAGGTCAAGTACCCTATTTATAATTCGGACCCGGAGCTAAAAGATAACCTCTTTCTTCTTATGAATGGAAGGAAACATAAAAACTACGCTAAAACCGAGTGAATGTATGTCTTTTTATCCCTTTCTTTAATCAAGACTTTCATACAGTAGCAGCAACTCTCCTTTCAAGTGAGCTAGAAGGGTATGTCAGAGCAGGTTGACAGGTAGGCTGGAACCTTAGGAGGTATAGGTAGGCTTAATGAATTGGTAATCGATCGGGCAATTCGTTAAACGATATCTGTATTATGAGTACCTCTTATGAACCATACCGCTCTTCTGGTAAACGGTCAGAATCAGTAAAAAATGAGTTCCTTCTTCAAATCCATCGGTCACATCCGCCTTGCGAACTGTATCGGTCAACTATAGGAAACTGGCTTGGTAAAGGTCAACGGTCCTGTTCAAGCATTGACGCATAACGGGAGGCTAGCTCAGTAGATTAGTTCTTTAGTTTAGGAGTGAATGCTTTGCTTTCTTTTCTTTGATCTACTCATTCATGAATTCCATCAAAATAGTAAATAGAAAGAATTTCAAATCACTAATCATACATAATAAGCAATTCTTGTGAACGAAAGAGATATCCGATTTGAGAGTAAGGACCTTCAAGCTGATTATGGTTAATCCGGTGATAAGACTGGCAAAGCTTCTTTGCTCTAGGTAGAGGCGGCTGTGCTTTTTCATTTTCTTTGATCTTTCCGCGAGGGCCTCTGCTTTCCTCGAACGATGACTGAGGAAACACATCCAACCTCGAATGCTGAGACAAGACCGGGCACACTTCTATAATATAATTAAAGTAATATAAGAAAAGGGCCGAGAACTTTGATACCAGTGGAGTGCGATGACATGATGACAAGGCCTAATCGACCTTCTAGAGCAGATTCTCGACCTTAAAGAGCAGATTCTATACTAGACTTGTGGCTTCAGGAGATGAAAAGCTTGATGAACCCCGACCCACTAGACCAAGTGAGTGATGTTGCATTTTGAGCACAGGCACCTTTGACCCAGCTTTCGACAGAGAGAGACAAATGGGAATGCGAGGCACAACTCTTTGCTTTGAAGCATGAGAGAACGAGAACATTTCCACTGCTTTAGTTGCTAGAACCCCCGCCTGGAAGACAACACTCATCCCTTCCTTAATTAAGTAGTACTAATCCCATTCCTTTAGAAACCTGTCCTTTCCAATGGAATAGCTTGCAGAGTAGAGTGATTTCCTTGCTTCATAGGTTTCAGGTTCAGAAGGCTCTCTTCCCCGTATACTGTATTTACTAGTCAGGCCCGGTGGAGCAATCTCGAATTCTCGTATATCAATGCTACATGAATGATTCACATAAGGGAATTCCAAGTGGGTCGAATAGGACTAGGGAGCTCACTTCCATCTGCTAAAAGTTCTCTACGGGTGGGGACAAGGTTGGTTTACAGTACAGACAGTTTCCTAGCTGGCACTTGAGAAGTGCTCGTCTAGTTTAGTGATTCCTAGCGTAGAACCCTTCTGTGTTGGAATAGTTTCCAGATTATGACCTTCTCTTTTGATTGAGTGAATAGCCATGCCATGGATTCTCTTTTCTGGGCTAGCTCTATACCATTTCCATAGTAATACTGCCTTGGTGAATCCCTTATCTTGTTTGCAGCATCATTCTCGATCCCCTTATTCCCTTCCCAAGAAGGAATCATATCCTACGGCTAACTCATCCTTATATGGCTCCCGGATCCTTAAAGAGAATCAAAGGCTATCTCGAGGGATGGTCAGAGAATCGGTTTATCTTCATGGCACTAGACGGCACCTTTATGAGTGCGTATAAGCTTGCTTTAGAGCTAGAGCATGCATCTAAAATAGTTTCATATCCCTTTCCATCGATCTTTCTTGGTGCTGTAGTACCCATTCCTGCTAGCTTGATCTGGTGGCCTTCTCTTGGCCAGGACTATATATAATAGTTTATTGAGTGCTTCTTGGGTTGGTTCTCTTGAAGTGCATACCCCGGCCCCTTTTCTCTTTCTTCCAACGGAAAGGGTTCTCTTCTCTTCTGGTATGGAGTTCGACTAGAGCCTGCCGCTTTTCCAGGTTTGGGTGTGGGTGGATCTCATATCTTAGAGGACAGGGCGGGGCTTATTCCCATGGTCAGGTCCCATGCCGGTGGACTTGAAATACGAAGATCTTAAGCTAAGCTACGGGGCCGGGAATATACTCCAGGTTGGGAGATCTGTCCTGCCATCGGGCATGCAAGAAGCTATGTGCGCAGGGCATCAGAGGCTTACTCAAATGGAACATATGAATCCAACCTTGCTTGACTCTCTTTTTCATACTTGCCCTCGGGATCAGTGGTAGATTCGTAACGTTATTACTCATGGGTAGCATATGATGGATCCATTTCTGTTGAAGCAGTGGAGTGAAGAGGAGGGTTGGGTCCCGCCTCACAACGAGCCCGGGTAGCTAGATAGGTAGATAGTAGATAGCAGTCCGGATAGTGATAAAATATGAAATAATCTTCCTCTTGATTGAAAGAAAGCCTGTGCCGGAAATAGAGAGAGTTCTGCTCTTGGTTGACATAGATCGCTCTACTCTCGAATTGACATACATAGAGTTGAAAACATACTCCTCACAAATGATCATAGTTCACTACTAATGAGCGAGTAACTACTAACGTTACGAGCAAAAAGACGAATCTACTTGGTTCATATCATATGTTCCGCTCCGTTGACATTTTCATATATGTACCTGATGTTCATGGAAACAACAGGATGATAATCCGTTGATGGGAAACTCACTTTGCTATGCTAGGAAACTGACTAATGAAACTAACAAGTTCAAGTGCTCTAGTCAAGTAGTAAGCTCCAGTGGGAAGCGCTAGTCTAGATAGAAAGAATAGACAGGAGGATTGCCAAGTTGGTCCACATAGGTGCATATCTGTAGGTTTCAGCACGGGATTCCAGATCGTTGGTACCCAATGTTCAGTTCATGGGAATGGGAATGTAGGAAACTCTCTCTTTCGTCCGGAACATATAGATAGATTGATTGCTGTAGCAGCAAGTCAACTAGATCCAGTGAGGAATGAGAACCTTTCCGGGGGCAAGAGGGGGCGAAGCTACTAGCTACTATTACTATTGGCTATGGATGTCCTAACACGAACGGAGTCTATACGAGCAGAGGAAAGCGAAGCGTATTGGTTGGTTCGGATTTCAGAGTGCACTGGTTCTATTCTAACTAGACTCGCATCATAAGTTTGCCTGCTTTAAAATCCCGCGAAAGTACTACTGGCAGCTCCTATATGAGGTTGATGCCACGAAGATTATCATATCTACATGAAAGGCAAATTCATGGAAAGGAAAATGAATGTGATGTACACTAGAAAAGATACCAAGCAAGAGGATGTGCGCAACGTCGCGCTCGAAAGTCTTGTCTATGAAACCAAACCCTAGTTCCGTGAGGAGGAAGACTCTCTTCGGTCGAGGGATGGATGGACTAGTGCCGTAAGGATGAGTGATGCTAGAGGGAAGTAGATCAATAGGTGCCGCTTGCTTACTATAGTGACAAGGAAATCAAACGAAGTAGTGGCCAGGCCAGTCTCAAGAATGGGTGAGTCAAGTAAACTTGCCAGTATGTCGGGAAGCCGGTAATGCTAGGGTATCTCCAGTCAAAAGGATGCCGGATCCAACTAATACGGCTACGCTTGAGGAAGAAGAGTGCTCCTACTCCTACTTATTCTTCTAAGAATAGGCCCGGTGCTAACTCCACCTTCCGGACCGCCCTTCATCGGCACGAAAGTAAGATTGGACATGATAGACGGAAGCAGAATCGAGGCAGTATCAGTTTCCAGGTTTCAAGGAAGGAAATGTCCGCGGGGCTCTCTTATCTTCTTAAAGGATGAGTGTGTATACAACCAACCTATAATACGTATTTTCAAGGTTCCTATGCTATGGTATCCAGGTTCTCGTCAGGGAAGGGATAGAGTGCCGTGTTTTCCACAGAACAGTCTGGTGGAATCCAGTGGTATATAGAAGCTCTGTGCCCTTCTCTTTCTCCTGCAGCAATATGAACTCAAAGGGATCCTTTCCTACCCGGGACAGCTTCATAGCTCCTACCTTTACTCTTGATTTGTGCAAGAGTGCTCGTCAATGATCTCCATTCAAAAAAGTGGAAAGGAATGTTCCGTTGCCACGAACAATATGGGCTTTCTCATGGATTCCCCTTTTTCTTCTACACATTATACTAATATAATTGGATTGGGAATTCGCAGGAATGGGTATTGAGAGGAGGATCACCATGGCCAAAACAGCTCTTGTCAGCGACAAACTCTATGATTTGCCAATTCCAATCGATTTGCATATCAGCAAGTAGGGATGAGCACATCTGGAAACCTTGACTTCCTCTGGATGCGGACCAATATATGCATAAACCTTCGTTGGCTGGGTTCTCGTTTCTCATCGAGAGTGTTGAGACTATCTTCAAGGAAGCTTCCCAGCATGACCTTTCCCTGAATTGGCGTATAGTGAGGTGAGTATGCGGGTATCATGACAACTCTAATCAAGCACTGGGCAATACCGGCACTTAGATGGATTAGATGACTTTTGATGATCAGCCTTTACCCGCGGGCACTGGCCACTTACATACAGAACCTATACATTTCCAAATAGGAGATGAGAGAGCCCTTGATCCGGTGCATGACTCTCACGAATGAGAATCTCAATAGCCATCTATCTAGAGAAGTAACTAATGCCACTGATAGGAAATCCATAGACCGTACGCCCACTTACCACTCTACCACTTCAATTCAATGACGTACTTCACCGATACCTAGCTTGAGAGAGATCGATCACTGACATCTGGCGTATATTTCCGAGAGAAAGAGGACTGAAATTCACCTTTACCCCTTCTATCACAGGTCTCACTAGAGATTCCCACAAACAAAAGAGAGATTAGGAAGACCGCTCCTTTGCGAACTTGGATGGCATTTTCCGCAATCTGTTTTGTGGATGATATCCTTCCATACCAGGAGGATCTGCTGGAGAATCAAGGGTCCATTCCAATAGACATAGTGCAAGAGAAGAGAATTGGGTGACTTGAATATGCAGCAATTTGCCCGGCTATGGATAGGTAGGCATTCCTTTCTATGGGCCACCCACTACTCCTAATCAAGAAATTACTTTAGGGCAAGAGTCATGTGTGACCAGATTGGAAACCGAATTCCATTCCTGATGAGAAACTATCTGATATTCCTCCTATTCCGGAAGGTTTTCTAGCCACCTGCTTAGAGATTTGACGGACTACCAATCCAAATAGCAGTCAAGAAAGAATCCAAGTTGCAGTCAAGATAGATGGAATGGACTAGGGCGCAAGGAAAGAGATCCAGAACGAGACCGATCATTCATTCCCTCTTTCTCTGGCTGTAGAATTGACATAGAACTAGTTTTTCTTCCCAAGGCCCAATTCTTAATGATTGAGGAAATGCACGCTCACATAATGGGAAAATCACGTATAATCCTTACGAGAAATCTCCTACTTTCCTCTCTACAGGGAAGTGCGCCAGTTCGAGAAATATGGTTGATAGAATGAATGCTCTTACGCGCTAATGAATGATGACTTATTTAAAGAATTTCTTGATATCTTGCAGAATGGTTTTCATGCTAATCAGAATGAATTTCTACTTATGCGCTAAGAGAGACTCTGGTGGAATCAAACCAGTCTCTTGGGAAAATCAAATGGATGGATCTCTTTGTCAGCTTCTTGTTTGAGAAAAAGAGTAGTGACTCGCTGGATTGAGATTTCTAGGAAAAAGAGTTGCGAACGAAATCCTACACTCCCTGTAGGTAGGGCTGGGCGAGAAAGGGTCCCCTCTGAATCCTATAAGTTAGTAAGCAGGCCAAATATTCCACCGGGGTCTTTCTTAGCAAACTCATTGATGGCAGTACCTAACTAAAGAAGAATAGCGCTCTTTCTTTCTTTCAATTACGTTTCTTGAATGGTTCTGCACTTAGATCAGTCAGTACACACGAAACCCTTTAATCAACCGAGTGCCACTTTAAGTCAGCTCTTTCCTAGTGATCTTCATTGTCCCTAGAAGCATCTCTTATTTTCATATAGAAATGAAATGGTTTAGTGGAAAAGAGGGAGATCCGGACTCACTTCTACCAATCGAAGATTATCATATTTTAATGAAAGGCAAATGATAGTCAGAAAATCGTATAAAAATGCAGAAGTTAGGCTTCTTCAGGTTCTAGAGTCGTGGCTTCAAGCTCCAGTCTTAGTTTTACTAGAGATCAAATCTAAAAAGGCTCCCCGTGGACTCTACGCAGGACTTTTTTCAAAACCTTACATAATTTGAATTTCTCTTTCATTCCATGTTGCGGATAATGTGCCGTTTGGAAGTTTTGTGCTCTAAAGTGTTTGGTAAGTTTGTGCTCGGCTTGAATTTGAATGCGTATCCCGATATCTTTTTCTTCCTCTTTCTTATCTTGGTTGTCGTATCACGGATGTTGTTTCGCGCTTTATGTCCGTGTTGCCCTGTATGGGCTGTGCACGTTTTCACGGGTTTGTCTTTCATCGCCATACTTGAGTCTAGCATTACCCCAGCGGAATGCTCGCCGGTTAACGATCCTGCGCAAAATGCAGGTACTTCGGGGGTCAGAGAAGGAGCCTCCACTGGAGGAGAGCTTCTGGGATAAGCTTATCCAGGAATGTGAAAATAGGCGTGGGAAACAAGTCGTGTCCACAAGTCAAGCCCCTGGGGGCTTGCCGGAGGGCGGAGAGCCAGGAAAGGCTCAAGAGGCAGAAGCCTCTACTGGAAGGGAACCTGATAGGAATGCTGGTCCTTCAACTGAGCTGTCGAGTGCTCTGCCTGGGCCGGACCAGCCAGATCTTGGGCTAAACCCAAATAATCTTCTGGCTATAGCAGACGAAATCCAAAGGATCCATGGGGAACTTCACACGAGGGTACCGGCGGGGTTTCAGGCAGAACGTCTTTCGGAAATACTTGAGTATACATATGGCCCAGGAAGGATGGGTCAAATCCTCCAGAGTCTCAAAGCAGAAGGGTCCCAAAGTCCGTACTTTCCTGTCATTCAAACCCTTTTCAAGGACTTAAGAAAGTCTGGGGGTATGGAACAGCAACTTAGGAAGGAATGGCAGGGGCGCTCCTAACCCCTTCGTAGGGCCGTGTATAGTAAGTGATCCAAACCTGGCATAGGACTACAAAGGTGAAAATACAGGATGTATTCCGACGAAATGCCTTGGATGTGATGTGATCGGCAAGAGAAAGATGGAATTCCTTTGGTATAAGGAAGGAAATCAAACGCGTTGTTTGAGAAGGAAAAAGGGTAACTAGAGAAAAAATCAAAATAGGTTCTCTCTTGACTCTACGCAGGACTTCTTTCTAAGCCTCACATAATTTGAATTTCTCTGACATTCCATGTTTCCGAAACGGATCCTATAAAATATTTCACTTTTTCTATGATCATCTCTATTTTAGGTATTCGGGGAATCCTCCTTAATAGACGAAATATTCTTATTATGTCAAGGCCAATTGAATCAATGTTATTAGCTGTCAATTTGAACTTTTTGGTATTTTCCGTTTCTTTGGATGATATGATGGGTCAATCATTTGCTTCATTAGTTCCAACAGTGGCAGCTGCGGAATCTGCTATTGGATTAGCCATTTTCGTTATTACTTTTCGTGTCCGAGGGACTATTGCTGTCGAATCTATAAATTGCATTCAAGGTTAAACATAACTACAGGAGAGTTACCAAATACAAAGTTCTGTTCTCCTTACGTTCTCTTCTTTCTTTTCTTTTTGCCTGAGTCAGACATCAAATAGCTTCGATTTGCATTATCCGTTGGACTGTATCAAAATCAATAAGATGAAAGATGTACAATCCAATTTCTCGATTCAATAGAAGCCCAAAGAGGTGCATATGGTACCCAAATAAGAATAGGATAGATATGTCAAAAGCAGATCTGATTACACCTATTCCTAATCCTAAATAGAATGTAAGGACGTAGGGATTTCTATGTAAACATAGTATCCTAATTCCATAGGCTCGAATGACCCCTTCTCATAATAAGAATGTGCACGGTCTGGTTCGGTATGGAATGAACTTATAATCTGATGATCGAGTCGATTCCATGATTATAAGTTCATAACCCTAGCGCCCATTCCCATTTTGGGCGGAACAGATCTACTAATTCTTTTATTCCAGTTAGTAAGAGGGATCTTGAACTAAGAAATAGACCTAGCAGCTAAAAGAGGGTATCCCGAGCAATTGCAAGAATGGGGTTCATTGATATTCCTGGTATAGTAGATGCTATCACACATACAGTCATACTCAATTCGATGGAATTGTTTGATCTTAAAGGGGATCTTCTATAATTTCGCACATAAGGGGTTATTTCTTGGTTTCATCCAGTCATTAATAACTTGATTATTTTTAGATAATAGTAGATAGAAAGAACGCTCGTAAGGAGATTGGGTCAACCAGGCCAGATCATAAGTGAAATAGTTTGATCGGGTCGACCAGGTCAGGCCCGATCATGAGTGGATAGAAAATCGAAAACGTACATAGCTGTTCCAGCGGAAATACTTTGTTTAATTCTACCACTTCTACTAGGAGTAGCCTTTTTAGTGCTAGCTGAACGTAAAGTAATGGCTTTTGTGGAACGTCGAAAGGGTCCTGATGTAGTGGGATCGTTCGGATTGTTACAACCTCTAGCAGATGGTTTGAAATTGATTCTAAAAGAACCTATTTCACCAAGTAGTGCTAATTTCTCCCTTTTTAGAATGGCTCCAGTGGCTACATTTATGTTAATTCTGGTCGCTCGGGTCGTTGTTCCTTTTGATTATGGTATGGTATTGTCAGATCCGAACATAGGGCTACTTTATTTGTTTGCCATATCTTCGCTAGGTGTTTATGGAATAATTATAGCAGGTTGGTCTAGTAAGACGGGGGGCGGCCGTTCGGCTGCCTATGATATACGGACCAATTGGTCCAAAATGGGTTTGTGCCGCAGGTGTTGAACGATCTACTCTACACACGTGTGGGCTTACAGGGCTAGGGCTCATAAACCCTTTCTTTCATTCATCAAGGGGTCGGTCACTTTTCCGGGCCGGGATCGAGAAGTGGAAGTCATAAAAAAGAGATGTTTCTCTTCGCGCCTCATATCAAGAGGAAAGGTAGCTTGTCAAGCTGGTCTCACTATTGGAAATTCTAGCTTTTTTTTTCACCGGCTCTTCTTCTTTGTCAACGCTACTAAGGACCTGACGGTTCGCCTACTTGATGGATGAAAGAACATGAGAAAGGGTTCTAAAATAAAAGGCTAGAAAGTCTACTACAGTACAGTCAAAGTCAGCGGCTGAGTTTGCCTAGCCTCGCCTACTCATTTTTGTAGGCGAGCGAGTTAGCGAAGAGGCTTAGGGATAAGAGAGTGTCGGTGCGTACGTAGCCTTCATTCTACTACGCTACACAAAGTCACTTAGCTCGACGTTAATTAAGAGAGTAAAGGAGGAATACCCTACATAGAAGAACCACAGTTCGCTTACAAAGGTATAACCTTTAGCTCCCCAGGGCTAAGCTGCTTCGCACCACTGATAGTTAATTAAGATTCCATTTCAAAGGCGCTACTTTGTTTCGCAAGCCTTTGTCATTGTCAGTCAACTAAGGTTGGCCCTCAGCCCCCCGCGAATCCGTAAATCAGAGAGCATGCCGCAAAAAAAGGATGGTCCCCTATGCATTTCATTCTTTCCGGAACGCAAAGAATTGAAGTACCTGACCCCCCATCATGGTGAACCTCTCCTTGTGATCGGGATGAGGTAGATGCCTCCCAGCCGGGGGGGGGGGGGGGGTTCGAATCGGAGTTTCCTTAGGTAGCCACCAACCTACAGTTCTCCTTAAACTTCTATGCTTGGTGGAAAAGAAGCGAACAAAGGTACGCTCGCTTGCTGTCTTGTTCTCTACCGCGGACTGGGATCGCTCGCCAGCTAGGCCCTCTAGAAAAAAGTTGGAGCAACATTGTATGAGAACATATTACCCATCTTCGGGGACAAGGGGCGGAACGACCTCTCGATCTACTTACTGCAGCCCAGGACGGGCGTCGTCGTCTAGGCGTGACTTCCTGTTTTGATCTCCCCTACGCCTAGGACGTTGTCTGGGCCAAGAGCCATAGTTAGTTGCTGTTTCCATTTGGTTCTTCTTTCTCGTTGTTGATACCGGCAAGACCCAGCCAGATGATGATGTCTGCTGCTTGGTAGTGAGAGGACTCTTAGTACCCGCAAAAAAAGGGCGTTGGTGAAAAAAACAATCATTTGATTTAGTTTCTTGCTCTCCCTTAGCAGCGGGAAAGGAGTCTATCTATCTGCCTAGCTTTGGTAGATTTCCCCCAACGCAATTCAAAAATGGAAATTCCACGAATCCCTGAGGTGGATAAGTCCGGCGACTCAGCAGCAGTGCGGAATTGAGTTTCTGGTCCGGTGGATCTGATCTATAGTTAGGGGGCAATACATACAAAAGGTTCGAAGAAGGAAGGCGCAGTATATAACCAACCCACCCATAGCCGGTCTAACTGCTGAGAGAGAAAAGTGCTTTTCTTTCCCTAAGAGTCCTCGAGTACACACAGCTATTGCAGATCCTTTGCGAGATCAGGATTTTTGATTCATAATTTAGAATCAATCCATGTTACGTCAACATCGATACAGAGCATCTCAGTTGGCTCTGTCAAGGAAGTGAAACAGGCATTCCTAGGTTGAGGTTACCATTGGATTGAACCTCAGTCAGGCCTCCGATTCCAAGGAGTTGATTCAGCAAGTTCCCCGCGCTACCCCGCGGGAAGTCTAATCGGATCAATCGGTGGTTCCGTAATGAGTAGTCGAATACACAATGAGGGGGCCTTGCCTCCTCCTTCCCGCCCACACCTTCATTCTTTTCCTCCTCTGATCTTAGAAAGCATACTAAACTTCACTCCAATCTTTCTCCATTAGCAACAAGAGCAGCTCTATCTATCGGCCCTTGATGAGTAAGCTTAGCTATACCGCTTAGGTTGCAAAGCAGCAAGCTCCCTTCTAATGCGTTATTGCTTGGAGCCTTCTCGCTTAGTAAGCCGCCTTCGGCCCTTCCTCCTTCTTACTCTGTTTGGTATTGGCTCGCGGGTTTGTTTCCAGGTTCTTTTGTTCTTGGTTGGCTCTCTCTATTGTTGTTTGTAGATCGTGCGTCTTGCGCATTGATCCGGCAGCGAGACCCGCCCTGGTTGTAAAGCGAAGCGAGCCGTCCTTCCTTTCATTCGTTGCTTTGTCTTCGGTTTGTTTTTAAACTCGACCTTCTATCGGGACTGTGGTGACGAACCTTACTCCCCTCGGTCAAGTGGTTGACCCATCTGTCCAATAAGTTTACTAAGTGAATGGGAATCCTATAGTTTGACCAGCCTGGGAAGAGTAGTCAGAGGCAATTCGCTAATATGGAGCTGTTTATATCGACTTTCTTTCCTAACTAACAGGAAAAGAGAGACATGCGAGTTCGACTCTCGTTCTATCCATGTTCAGCAGTCCCTTTCCATCTTGGTACTGTTGATGGCAGTACCGCTCAACTACGAGATGCTTGAAAGTCGATGTATCAATAATGTTCCCAAGAGTAGCATCGAGCCTCGAAACGGCAAGCCATGCTTCAAGCTAAGTCAGTATGGATCTAATTGATTGCTAAACTGAAGGAACGATCTATGTCGAAGATTCTCATTCTGAAGCAGGTGCCTAGCTCTGGAAGGATGGACGGGATCATACCTATTTGAATTGAAGAACATTCTGTAACACTTGTTTTTGAGTGGGGAAGGAAAATAAGCACACAAGCGAACAACCATCTAACCATCAGTCTGAACTCCCAGGATCAGTCCATCAGTAAGAAAAAGCTTCCGTTTCCGTCATTCAGCAGTGGAATGGAATAGTTCGATGGTATTGATCGTCCAACCATTGATTGGAATGTCTATCATGATAAACCGTGTAATTCTATAAGCTAAGCAGATGAGGCAACAAAGAACCTAACCGTCCTCTCTGATTGACTTCATCAGAAGATTCCTATGGTCTGGTTTACCTTTCTTCTTTCCTTGCAACCTTGGATCGATATGGTTCATTCCTAGGCTATGCTCTTTCAACGGTTGACAGAAGAGGGGGACGGGCAAGGATGATCAGACTGCTTGGTTCGGTTCGTCAGAGGTATTAAAAAACCTTCTTTTTGGTCTTTTCTTTCTTGCCGCCACTTTAACAGGTGCCGCTGCAATGAGAGCGTAAGTTGCGGAGTTTTTTCTGGATTTTTTGGTGCGCTCTTCCTTTTTTTGGATAGAAAGAAGGGTTCAGTGGGAGGGCAAGGGGTAGTTAAGTTTTAGGTTGGCTCTTGTTTTTTTACAGACTTTCTTTTCGGTGTAATTTAATAAAGAAGTAGCAATTGTTCATTTCATTTCATTTTTTGCATTGGTAGTTCTTTTTCATTTGAAAGGGCAAAGGGGGGAAGGGAAAGGATTGACCCTCAGGGATAATATTACTCAAGAAGACTTGGGGAAAATAGCAGGATTGGAAAAGTTCGAAGAGATCGAGGAAGACAAATCCATTGTCGAATCCTGCAGAGTGATAACATCGAGTAGTGGGGGCTGGCTTCCACCCCTGAGAGAGCTTGATTTACCAGAAATCCCGCCGAGTCCTAGTGGGCCTAGATTCCGCGATAAGTTCCGAGAAATGGAGGAAATGATGCATTCAAAGTTCGCAGAATTGCAAGAAAGAAAAAATCCTTGAAAGAAAAACCAAACAAGACCAGATGTTCCCTATTGTTATCGGGAACGAGACTAAATGTTCGGCCTTAATGAGATGGACCTTGATTCCTCTCCGGCCAGGAAAAGATGCGGCTCCTCTTTGTTCTACTACCTTCATCCTCGGGTGAAGCCGGTTGGCTCACCAAACAAGATATATACTGTGAAATCATTGGTAACCATGCCTAACGGTCGGTCATCTAAGCTATCAGCCAAGGCAAGTGAGAGTTGTTCAAGAGTTGGGGGCATATCTTTAGCTCGAGCAGCATCCGCTCCCGAAATGTGAGTTAAGCTTTAAAAAAAGAAGAAGAGCTACGAGTGGAACAGCTTCTTCTATTCCTTGTTGGCCTCCAGCTCCTTCTGTCCCTCAATCCTCTTCTCTGCCCTTTTTTTACTATTATGCGTGGCATGCCCCCTGTTCGTATCTTAACAGGGAAACCTTCTCTTGCAAACAATCCCTTCGTCGCTAACACCGGTAATGCCCCATCCCTTTAATACTACCTTTGAGGAATTTCTCTCGCGTCCCTGTAGTGATAAGAGCGCATTCTCTAACAGCTTTGAAGCCGAGGCAGCCATCCTCTTGCCAATCCTAAACAAAAGAAAGAAAAGCCCTACCCGCCTTCATTGGTTGAGTAAGGGGCATTTACCTATCAGTCCTAGTCCTAAGGCGCAATCGGAGCACTAAGCCCAATTACAGCTTGACTTCGTAAATTAGACCTCATTCTCCTAGTCCTATTCCTGATTGTTATTTCGGATTCTGTGCCTGGGTGGTATCTTCTTACTATTGATTCAACCTATTCGGGCAAACGTTATCACTTCCTTTATTTGAAAAAAGGGGTCTAGAACTACAGTGATCTGATACCTTCTTCCCTTGGTCTGGGTAGGTAGGTTATGTAGGCTACAACTGTTCATAGGTTGTTCGATCGCAAAAGGCCAAATAATCGATTACTAGTATACCGGATATTGCCAGGAGGCCCTTCCCCCTATGTTTGACTCATCCTAGATGGGTTCACACCTGTTGATTCCGGTCAAAGAAAAAAGCTTTTTCACGGCATCCGTCCCATCACACCAATCTACGCCAAGATAAAGAATGCTGGGTTGCCAGGAACAAACCCTGTGATTCAAGGTCTTGCCTAGAATTGCCCTAAGAAAAATGCACCCCATTAATTGATCCCTCTTTAGAGTAGTATAAGTACATCCTCGACTATAGCACGAGTAGAGTCGAGTTCTTGTACTAACCTAAGAGCAGATATGCCGAAATATTTCAACGTTCAAGCAGCTAATCAGTAAACGACTTCTCCATAACAGTTTGAAGATTGGCTCGCAACGCAAGTAGCGGCAAGAAAGGAGAGCAAGACTTCCTTTTCTAAAAGAAGAAAGAACTAGACTTCTATAAGAAGATTTTTATAATCGTAGATCGTGGAATATTCATCTATCTTATTAGGTAACTACTTTAGCTGCTCTCGAAACTGAACCATCGTGAATAGAACTAGCGCTTAAGGAAGAGTAGGATCTGTTAGCAAGTCATATTCAATCACCCCGTCTTCTCCTTCCTAGCTTTTAGATTTTATGATTCTCTCTTGGATTTTCATACACTTAGCCGTGTACGTATCTTGGCTAAACTCGAACCTATAGTTGATCCATCCATACTCGGTAAAGAATCAAAAAGGTACTTGAAGACGACTTTGAATGGGAGGAGGTTTTCTTTTTATCCCCCCTAACCTTATTTTTATGTCTTCTTCGTTCTCAGTCCCTACGGTCCATTGTAGGATGATTTTCCTAAGGCCTTGAATTCGTTGGCAAGGTGATCAGGGTCCTCTCCCTGGTCCTATCGAACCAGTGACTTCTCTCCTGGGATTGAATATGTTTTGCCTTTCCCCGATGGTTCCGCATTCCTATGTGGGTAGGATTCGCCAGGGATGAGCGGCTTATTTAGCCTATGCGAAGCGCGAAGCATAAGAGAAGAGTGTAGCGAAGCGAGTGTAATACTTGTAGCGAATATAAGTAGTGTCAAAGCCTACATTGGCTTAGCTCTGCAGATGTTTTCAGGACGAAGACGGTGATACGATACCACTCGCCAGTGATGATAAGATTCACTCATAGCATAGGTGGAAGATCCATCCTATTTTCTTTATAGATTTATTTGTTCAAAGAAAATACGCCTAAAAATCATTCAGGGAACCTACTCTCGGTATCCTTTACCACATTCACTTTCCATATTCCCTTTCTTTAGTTTAGACGCTATCGTACCTCAGGGAAAATCCAAATTTCTATCAACGATTCCCACCCAACTCTGGAATGACTCTCCCCTCTCTCCCTTAACATATCGAAGGCCTCTTATCCGTCAACCGCACCTTAATAGCTCAGACTTCCGAGCCTTGCTGGATGATGCAGAAGGGCCAACATTAGAGGATCAATTGAATAACCAACTCTCCCGCCCCACTGCCGCTACTGCTCGAAAGCCTTTGGATCCCTTACAGGACTGTCATGAGCCCCTACAAGGAGTCAAAATAAAGCCGAAACCAGATACAGGAAGTGTTGACCCGGATCAATTGAGTGCGAGCCCTTTTATCTTGAGCTGATTCTCCTTATTTTAGAGCTGTGGCGAAGGTAAATTGAGCTCTGGCCTGTGGGGAAGGAAAAGGCTCTGACGAAGCTCCAGGGATTACAGGAAGGTTTAGGCCTTGTGAGCAGCTCCAAACGGTCAGAAAAGAAGATGGTCCCGCCCTTACTTCGGCTTGAGGAGTCGTTTTCTCGCTATCTTCTTCGTCCGGATTAGCCTTTTAGTAGCCTAGTAGGTTGTTTGAGTTTCAGGAAAGGAAGAGGTGCTTTCTAAAACAGCCGTTACCGCTATGTTTTTTTTTCAATAAGTTCTTTTAGAGCATCGTGCCCCACTGTCCGAATAAAGTGTGCGCCTAAGGTGTCATGTGTTTAAGAATATACGTATAATAGAAATACTTTCCCAATCCGTATAAGAGGAAAACCAGGCCACATCATAGAGATAATGTTTGGGACTGAGCAGATTTATAGTTAGGCCTCGTCCGCTTTCACCGACTTACGACCGTCCTCGCCCTCTTTGGTCTGCACCTACAGTTGGGCCTCTGCATAGCCTAGAAGCCACTGAATTCCCAGATATACCCCTGAATTACTGCATATATTTGCTTAAAAGCAGTCATATTGCAGGATTTACAACAAGCATCCTTTAAGCAAACTTTGCAAAGTGCAGGTTTGCTCTTGCAAAAGAAACGTGGCAGGATAGCATACGATGCATAGAGGCCACTAAAAACTTATAAGAAACTAAGGGAAAATCGTCCTCGTCCATGCAACTTGTCCTGCGTAGGCTCACCTAGCATTATCGGATTTGGATCCTTAAGTGCAGTCGTCTCCTATGCTCCTCCCAAGCTAATGGACCAGATAAAACGAATATCCAACAATTCAAGAAATACCCATACATGGGGGGAAGAATAGTTATGGCACGTGAATACGATGCTACGCACGATAATTTTTGAACGATTCTCGTTCGGCAACTCTCGTCTGCATAGCAGTTTCGTATCAGGAATACTCTGGCAGCCGCATTGTGCCGTGATGTTTCAACTTGATCACACTAGGAGAGCGGTGAGAACGTCTTTCAACATAAAGAGTGTGACAAACGAAGTTAAGATCAGTGGCATAGTACGTATCATAAGATTTAATCAACACTCAAAACTGCCATCAGGACACGGTTATATACTATATAATATAATATATTTCTAATCTCAACAACATCTAAAATCTCCCAAATACATATATTACGCCGCTAATAAAAAAAGTACTACCACTAAACGAAGTAATTACGACCCCTAAAAAAAAGTACAGCAGATTACGGGTACACAGATACTAGCTACGGTAAAGAGCCGGCAGATCGATCGGCACGGCGTGGTGGGTCGCTTAGTCGAAGAGGCTGAACATGTCGAGGTCCTCCTCCTCCTCGTCCTCTTCCTTCTTCTCCTCGGCCTTGTCCTTCTTCTCCTCGGCAGCGTCACCGGCGGCGGCGGGGGACGCGCCCATGGCCGCGCCGGCGCCGCCACTGGGCGCGAAGGCGAACTTCTCCCTGCCGGCGGCAAGGAGCTCGGCCAGGTCCTTGCCCTCCACCTCCTTGAAGAGGGCGTCGAGCTTGCCCTCCTCCACCTCGGCGCCCACGGAGCCGAGGATGGCGCGGACGTCGTCCTTGGTCGGGCTCGGGTTGCCGCCCAGGGTGGCGAGCAGGTACGCGGCGACGAACCTCATCTCGAACTCGAAGCAAAGGCGTCGGCGCGCGGCTGCGTTGGGGTTGCTGGACTCGATGGATCGGCGACAAGGATTGAACTGCGTGTGCCCTGCCCGCAGGGTGTGCATAAATAGTAGAGAGGGGACTCCGGTAGAGAGGTGGTTTCTTGCGCGCTGCGAAACCGACCTGGAGAAGCTTTCGTGGGCGCGGCGGAAACGAACTAGAGGTGCACGCGAAACTGTTTGGACTCCTGCTGCTTTTTTTTTTTGAAACAGCGAAGGACTCCTGCATACTACCGCGTCCACCTTTGGAGGCCCAAGTCCATCACAACAAGCAATAAGCAAGCAAGCCCAGCCCAAGGACCCGCATGGGGCGCGGTTTTTCTTCAGATGCTAATAACGCCTACACGTGTGGCAAACTAGACATTCGTCTACACACCGTGTGTGGTGTGCCCACACGGGTCATATGTGGGCGAATATAGAATTGCCCACACATGTGGGCGCAACTACTTCATGTCACACGCCTGACAAATACTACTCATCTTATCCCATGTGTGTGGTACGAAGCAAAAATGCCCACGCATCCTGTCGCAATTGCGTTAGTTACCCGCGGGATGACGCTTTAGTTGCCATCTGGATGGTAAATATAGTTATAAAATCATGTCAACTATCGAAAGCGGATTTGTAGCACTCAGGTGCTCCACATCCCTATACAAACATTAAATTCAAAAAGATACCAAGAAATTTGACAAAAAATCTGAGATTTTGAGATATTAAACCTGGGTCCCGATCTACTTCCGAGTGAAATTTCGGGAAAAAATACCAGGAAACGTATTCATGGCTAAAAAGACAAAAAATCTTATGTATAGAAAAAACTGTTTTGATGGATTTTTGTTCGGACAGTATTTTCTTCGTCACGGATATGTTTCCTGATATTTTTTTCACGAAATTTCACGCGGGAATAGATTGAGAACCCATGTTTGATATCCCCAAATTTCAGTTTTTATTTTTATTTTTTTACGATTATTATTTGTATAGGGATGTGGAACACCCAGGAGCTCCTGTGTATTTTCCGCCATCTCTCTCTGTTTTGGTTAATTATATTTCCCATGTTTAATTTATGATAGTTGCCGTGTGCAATCAAACCATAGTTGCCATGCGTGCTTACTTAGTTGTCATGTATGGTTAATCATAGTTGCCATGTGTATTTACCTGGTTGCCACGTACGCACAACTGCAGTTACCATCTACCAACGAATCATAGTTGCCATGTTTGTTAACTAGTTGCCGCATACGCGCAACTGCAGTTGCCATCTATCACCATACGAGCGTCGTGTGGGCGTGTGGACTGGTTGGTGACTGTGTGAGTAGGAACCGGGTCGCCCACACGGCGCAGCTTGCAAACCGCGTGCTGCGGGTCGTGTGGGTGAGCGCTCTAACGCCCAGACAACACGCTATGCCTACGTGGCACTAAGATTTCTTTAGGATCCATACAAAACAGAATCAAGGTGGATCAAGGCGTGTGGGCGATGTGCAAATATGCCACACGTGTGGGCGTTATCATTTGAGTTTTCTTTTAGATGCCGAAATCACTAATTAAGGAGTACTCATTGCAAAGATCACTCCCACCTTCCCAGGTTGCGACAAGTGGCTGCTGCATGTGCGCCACTTGTCGTGACCTGGAAGTTTTCCTTTTTTTCCATAGATTCATTTATTCAAAATGTTTTATCTCTTAAATCGTGCATCCAAATTTCAAACCGTTTTCACCGTTGAAGTTCTTGCGTCGAGATCTTTAAAACTAGATACCATGTTGATAGGTTTTGACGAACTTTTTTTCACGAAAAAAGGGACGAAAAAACCGAATCGAAAGCACGGGTTTTTTCCTTTCCGAAAGAGACACGCCCGTGCCTCTCACGAAATCACAACCGTACCTCTCATGGAAGAAAAAAGAAAAAAAGAAAATGCGTTTTTTTGTTTTCAAGGAGGCACGGTCATGCCTCGCACGAAAGCACAACCATGCCTCTCGCGGAAGTAAAACTGTGCCTCTCGCGAAAGAAAAAAGAACATAAAACACGTTTTTTCATTTCTGAGAGGCACGACCGTGCCTCTCGTTATAGCACAATCGTGCCTCTCATGGAAGCAAAACCGTACCTCTCTCGGAAAGAAAAAAAATAAAAAACACATTTTTTTTCGTTTTCGAGAGGCATGGCCGTACCTCTCGCGAAAGCACAACCGCGCCGGAAGCAAAACCATGCCTCTCGCGGAAGGAAAAAAACAGAAAATGCGTTTTTTTCCGTTTCCGAGAGGCACGACAGTGACTCTCGCGGAAGCAAAACCGTGACTCTAGCAAAAGGAAAAAGAAAAAACACATTTTTTCACGCAAAAAAATACCCCGGAAAAAACCCGTTTAAAATGCCGAAAATGCGTGCGAAAAAATTTTAAAAACAAAATCCGAAGGGAGCCTCCAGAGCGCGACACGTGGCGGGCGGCTGAGAGCGCGCCAAGTGGCGCTGATCATTGTGAGGCTCCCGAAGAAGCGCTCGTTAATTAGTTGCTCTCTTTAGATGCCGACGCACGGTTCGCCCTACAGTCACTTGATTTCTTTTCTATTTTAAATTTTTTAGTTCTGTTAATTTTTAAAAGTGCAACTATCCCTGGGTGGTTTTGGTAATTCCTAACAACATATAGCTCATTGAGCTAATACTATTTCAAGATAAATATTTCAGGAAAGCTCAATGATTGGCATGACATGGATTAGAAATATGGACCCCCCAAAATATTGAGGACAAAAGATTAACTCAAGCTCTAAAGCACAAGACTCTACATTTTACCTCTTAGTGATCCAAAATCACATTGAGTCCATAGGAAAAGACAATACTATTAAAAGGGGACAAGGTGTTGCTTAATGGGTTACTTGCTCAAAATGCTTAGTGATATGCTCCAAAACCCTCAACCACTTTCTCATATCCACATTTGTCCTGAACTAAAAGTCAAACTTGGCCCCACCGAAACTTTTCATCCGGCGCCACCGAGTTCAGTTGACATAGCCACTGCCACAAAACCCTAGTCACTTCGGTCTCACCGATAGGGATCTCAGTCTCACCGAGATGGGATTGCAAACTCTCTGTTTCCCTCCGTAACGTTTCGGTCTAACCGAGATGAGCGATCAGTCCCACCGAGTTCGCAATGCAAACTCTCTGTTTCCCCTTCGTAACGTTTCGGTCCAACCGAGATGAGCGAATTGGTCCCACCGAGTTTGCCTGACCAACTCTCTGGTTAGCTTATTACCAAAATCTGTCCCATCGAGTTTGTGTAATCGGCCTCACCAAGATTACGTTATGCCCTAACCGTAATGAAATCGGTCACACTGAGTTGACGTGTCGGTCCCACCGAGAATCCTAACGTTCACATTTTGAACTGAATCGTTGCGACCGAGTTTCACGATTCGGTCTCATCGAGTTTGGTAAATTGTGTGTAACGGTTAGATTTTGTGTGGAGACTATATATACCCCTCCACCCACTCTTCATTCATGGAGACAACCATCAGAACATGCCTACACTTCCAACTTACATTTTCTGAGAGAGAACCACCTACACTTGTGTTGAGATCAAGACCTTCCATTCCAACCACATAAATCTTGATTTCTAGCCATCCCCAAGTTGCTTTCCACTCAAATCATCTTTCCACCAAATCCAATCATATGAGAGAGAGTTGAGTGTTGGGGAGACTATCATTTGAAGCACAAGAGCAAGGAGTTCATCATCAAAACACCATCTATTACCTTCTGGAGAGTGGTGTCTCCTAGATTGGTTAGGTGTCATTTGGGAGCCTCCGTCAAGATTGTGGAGTTGAACCAAGGAGTTTGTATGGGCAAGGAGATCGCCTAATTCGTGAAGATCTACCCTAGTGAGGGAAGTCCTTTGTGGGCGATGGCCATGGTGGGATAGACAAGGTTGCTTCTTCGTGGATCCTTTGTGGGTGGAGCCCTCCGTGGACTCGCGCAACTGTTACCCTTCGTGGGTTGAAGTCTCCATCAACGTGGATGTACGATAGCACCACCTATCGGAACCACGCCAAAAATCTCCGTGTCTACAATGCATTTGCTCCCTCCAAACTCCTCCCTTTACCTTCATGTGCAATGCTTTACATTCCGCTGCTATACTCTTAGACTTGCATGTGTAGGTTGTTTACTTGACTAGTGCTAAGTTGCTAAAATCTGCCAAGACTTAAAATTGGGAAAAGGCTAGATTTTTATTTGGTCAACTAGTCTAATCACCCCCCGTCTAGACATACTTTCGATCCTACAAGTGGTATCAGAGCCTTGGTCTCCATTTGCCTTGATTTCCATAGCTTTTGGTGATCATAGCCTTGGTTTCACAACCTTGGAGAGTATGGCGTCTAGTGAGGGAAATTATCACCGTAGAGGTCTTTACTTTGATGGTACAAATTTTGCTAGTTGGAAGCATAAGATGAAAATGCATATTCTTGGACATAACCCCGCCGTTTGGGCTATTGTGTGTATTGGCTTGCAAGGTGAATTCTTTGATGGGAGAGAACCGAACCGTGAAGCTAGCGCGGAAGAGTTGAATATGCTGCAGTACAATGCTCAAGCTTGTGATATTCTCTTCAACAGATTATGCCCCGAAGAATTCAACAAAATCAGTCGTCTTGAGAATGCAAAGGAAATTTGGGATACTTTGATTGATATGCACAAAGGTACCGACTCTGTCAAGGAATCCAAATTGGGTGTGCTTCAAAGTCAACTTGACAAGTTCAAAATAAAGGATGGTGAAGGTGTCGCTGAAATGTACTCTAGGCTTGCTCTCATCACAAATGAGATTTCTGGCTTAGGAAGTGAAGAGATGACCGATAGATTCATCATCAAGAAGATCCTAAGAGCCTTGGATGGAAAATATGATACCGTGTGCACATTGATCCAAATGATGCCCAATTACAAAGATCTCAAGCCAACAGAAGTCATTGGAAGAATTGTTGCTCATGAGATGTCACTGAAGGATAAGGAAGAGCTTCACAACAAGTCAAGTGGTGTTTACAAAGCCTCATGTGATGCTCCCACATCATCAAGTGAGAAACAAGCCTTCAATGAAGAATTGAGCCTAATGGTGAAGAATTTCAACAAGTTCTACAAGAGTAGAAGCAAGGAAAGAAGTTCCAAGTCAAGGTCCTACAATGACAAAAGATCTTCAAGTCGTGAACGTAATTGCTACAATTGTGGAAGACCCGGAAAATACTCCAATGAGTGTACGACCCCCTACAAGAGAAGAGAAGATTCTCCCAAAAGAAGAAGTAGAAGAGAAGAATCACCACCAAGAGAGAGGAGTAGAGATGACCGTTATGAACGAAGAACATCACGGAGAAGTAAGGATTCGGAAAGGAAGGACAAATCATCAAGGAGCTACACAAAACAAAGACATCAAGCTCATGTTGGTGAATAGGTATCCGGCTCTGACTCCGACAATCACTCCGAGAGAAGTTATCACTCCGACTCCGAATATACTCAAGATGAAGGTGTTGCCGGTCTAGCACTTGTGTCAACCAACTCCTACGACATATTTGAGTCACCAAATGAAGGAATTGGAAGATGCTTCATGGCTAAAGGCCCAAAGGTATCACACCCCGAGTATGTTGATTTAAATAGTGATGAAGATGATTTGCTAGGTGATGATGATTTACTTGTTGACAATTCTAGTGATGAAAACTATGATGAACTTGATATTAATCATGCTAATCAAGATAAAACGAATAACGATGATAAGAAGGATATTGAGCGTCTAACTAAAGAACTAAACACTCTTAAGTTAGCTCATGAAACTACCTTGGAAAATCATCGTGAGCTTTTAAAGACTCATGAGAAGTTACGCTTTAACCATGAGCAAGAGCATTGGTTCTTAAAAGCGATCAATGATGATCTTCGCAAGAAAAGTTCTTCTTACATTGCCAAGCGTTTACTCTTGTCTACTTACATGCCACAAGTTAAATCTAGCAACAAGAGTAAGAAAGATTCTTCTTCTAGTAGTAACAATAATCATGCTAAACCCAATGTTGTTGCTTCTAGTAGTTCTCTTGATTCCACTAATGATTCTCTTAGACAAGTTACACTTGAGCAAGAAAATAGCTTATTGAAGGGAATTATAGATAAAGGTGTTTACAAGAGCCTTGCCGAAAGTAAGCAATTTGAGGAAATTGTACACGAGCAAGGAAGGCACCGGAAGAATCAAGGTGTTGGTTTTGAATGAAAGTTCAATGCCAATGGAGTTGAGTGGGAAGAAGATCAATACCCCAAGACGAAGTTTTTTCTCAACAAGAGAAGTATGATCCTACTTCTTTCCAAGGAACACATGCTCAAGATGATCTTCCACCATAAGACCACAAGCAAAAAAGGCAAGGACAAGCTTCAAGAGGAGATTGATGCATTTGAGGAAGCTCCCAAAGCCTTGGTCAAGTGGGTTCCCAAGACTACATCAAGTTCAACTTCATCAAGTATGACTACAACTCCAAGGATTCCCATCAAGATGGTGTGGATCCCGAAGAAAAAGAACTAGAGAGTTCTTGAGGGTGAATCTGCCAACACACTTCACTCATATCTTTTGGCAAGGAGACGTGCAAACAACTTCCATATCTTGCACTAGTTCAAGGAGTCACAAACCCTCTTGTTGATAAGACAAGGGACAAGGTATTGAAAGTGCAACTCACTCTAATGGATTGCTCCCAATGATCTACATCAACATTGAGCATCTATATCTTCAACACCTACATGAAGTCATCATCGACAAAACCCAAGGTTAGTTCATCCCCCTTAGGGGGGATATCACATCTAGGGGGAGCTTTACTCTAATCAATTGAGCTAAAGCAACTCTAATGGTGTGAACACAACAATGCTTTATGTAAAAGTGGCAACCCCACTTATGCTTAAACGATGAGTATGACCTACGATCAAATGTTCTCATTTGACTCCCCAGTCAATATACTCATATATAGATGACCTAGTCATCACCAATTGCTTGATAGAGGTTAGAGTGTTTGTGCATGCTCTGCCACATATTTCATTTGCCATTTTATTGTGTGAGCATGTTGGTTGCATATTTTACTAATTTGAGGACATCCACTTGTTGTTTTGATTGTTTGGCGTTTTTCTCTTTTGCCAAGTGGACGAACAAGAATGCCTAAGAACCTCCTCTAGCTATCTATGCTTTTCTCGTCTCAAACTCTATTCATGCTACATCACAAAGTTTGATCAAGTCAGATTCGAACCACTCTGTGTGAGGAGCACTCGGAGTCCCTGATTCGTCATAGACTTAAACTTCCAAAACCTCTTTGTGCATTTTGGTATGACCGAGTCATCCACTTCGGTCACACCGAGTTCACTAAGTTGATCTAGGTTTTCCATCTTGGTGCAACCGATTTGAACTTTTCGGTCACACCGAGTTGCAGTAACCACTCGCAATTCTGCATCTCGGTGCCACCGAGTTGTTCCACTCGGTCACACCGATAGAGTCGGGATATATATACCGACGGGTTGAATTTTGGAAATTTCTCCAAAATCCTTCACCCTGCGCGTGTCCTGCTCTGCCTCCTCGGGTCTCCGGATCGTCTCCTCGCCACCAGCGACCTCCCGCCGCTGGTCTCCGTTGCCGTCAACGGAATTCTGCTCCACCGTTGTCACTGTAGCGAACTCCTGCCGAACTAGGGTATGAGTTCGACTCTTTGTGCTATTTCCCAACTTCGATTAGTAGCACATTACTTTGCCATGATCATGACCACGTATGCAAACAATCCATCCACTGGAAACTTCCTTTAGATTAGATTGGATTTGAAAATTTAGGGTTAGGTCTCCGCCGGACTCATCTCGGACCGACCGAATTGTAGAAATCGGTCTCACCAATTTGGCTTAGGCCATAGCACATGCATTTTCGGTCTGACTGAAAATTGCAAATTGGTGTGACCGAGTTCGATTCTCTGTGAAATCCTAGCAGTCTCGGTGCCATCGAACTATGACTCAGTCTGACTGAGTTCACTAGTTTAGGTTCCAAAAGCTGCTTCGGTATCACCGGGTTTATCAAATCGGTAGCTCCGAAATGCTTTCTGTGGAGAACTAAAACTAAGTTTTTAAGTCATCTGTTTTGCAAAACTCTGCACTTTGTGATGCTCATCCACTCTACCTCATCTACATCTATTCACAGGGTTTGCTGTCAGTGATTGCCAAGATGTCTGACTAGAGTGACAGTCAGAACAAATCTGAGGAACATGTGCAATTGAGTGAGGGTTCAGATCCATCAAGCACCTCAGATGATGGAAGCAGGAGCACACCTAGTAACTTGCCCAAGGTAGCCACCATGACAAGGAAGAAGAAAACCTCAGACTCTGAGGATGAAGACTATGTGGTTGTTGAGGATGAGGCCACCTCAAAGAAGAAAGTGTTAAAGAAGGAGTATGGCTCAGCTGCTACAACAAAGCCAGGGATGCACAAGAAGGCACCTGCCAAGAGAATGCCAACATCCAAGCCTAGGAAAGCAGCCTTGGAAGAAACTATGGAGTTCACTCCTAAACCCAAAGAGGCTGGAGAAGGCAAGAAGAGAAAGGAGAGGGTCAAGAAGACCACTGCTAGAGTTCTAGGGAGATCATCCATGTTTAAGGATCCCACAGAAGAAGAGGAAGAGGAAGAAGATGCTCCAGCACACCCAAAGCTCAGAAGCTTATGGGAGATGCAATTAAGTCAGGGTCTGCAACATCAAAGCCCAAGTCTGCTCCCAAAGCTCAAGCTCAGAAGTTAAAGCCCAAGAGAAACACTAGAAGTATTCCTGCAGAAGAGAAGAACAAGGCCGCAGTGCCTCAAGCTGAAGAAGAGGATGATGCATATCTTGTTTTGAGGAAATTGAAACCCAAGATCCCATACCACAATGATACTCATCCAGTAGCTGAAGACATGCACATCAGAAAAGATGCTGGACTGAGATTGTGGAGACAGTCTGATCCCTATGTTGTGAGGAGAAGGACTGCAGTTGACTACAGGTTCCACACAAAAGAACAACAAGACTTCTATGAGCGACAAGAAGCCCATTGTTTGTGACATGAGATGGGTTGATTGGGAATTCATCAAGGATAATGAAGATCACTTCCCAGGAGTATATGACAGCTTCAAAGCATGTGGAGTAGATGAGTTTGTTGGACAGAAGCTCACAAAATGGAATGATGAGCTGATCATGCAGTTTTACTACATTGCTCACTTTTACCCAGATGGGAAGATCATATGGATGTATGAAGGTACTAGGTATGAATCCACTGTTGAAGAATGGGCTAAGCTGATCAATGCCCCAGAGGAACATGAGGATGACTTGGATGTGTATGCCAAGAAAAAGAAAGACCACAACTCCACGGCAAACATGTACAAAGAGATCCCTGATAAATCTTTGGAGACTCACAAGCTTGGATCTGTACATTACTTATTATCTGGTCTGCCTACCATCAACTGGATCCTAAGGCACACATTGCTACCCAAGTCAGGAGATCACAAGATGATCAGAGGACATTCCATCAACATGCTGCAAATCTTTGATGTCACTCAGAAGTTCAAGGTCATGAGTCTGATTGTAGAGACAATCAAGAGGACTACTGATGACCAAAAGAGAAGTTGTGGGTATGCTCCACATATTCGGAGCTCATCAATTCTAAGATGGGCACAGGAACATACTCCCTCCGATCCTTTTTACTATGCATATTAGAATTCTCTGAAGTCAAACTTCACAAAGTTTGACCGTATTTATATGAAAAAATATCAACATCTGCCATGATAAAGTTATACAATATGAAACTTTAAGTCATGACACATCTATTGATATTGATTTCAGATTGTGAATGTTGGTACTTTTTTCTATAAAGTTGGTCAAACTTTACGAGGCTTGACTTCAACCAAATCTTATATGCGAACTAAAAAGGACCGGAGGGAGTACTTGTTGGACAAGGAGCATCTACCCCTTTATCCTGAATTTGAAGACAACACAGTTGTGATGAATGAGGAGGAACCATCTTCAGTACAAGCACTAGAGAAAAGATCCAAAGCTAAGGCAGAGAAAGCTGCAAGGATGCCAAATGCAGAAGAAGAATATCAGGTGTTCCTCAAGTCAAAAACAAGATCAATTAGGCTATCTGATTCAAGCCACACTGAGGATTGAGAAGGGCTTGGCCACCCTGACTCAGAATCAGGAGAGCCTGGAGAGGATTGTTGAGACAAAATTCTATGATCTTGACCTCAAGGTAACTGAGATACAGACTGCCGTTGAGCAGCTCCAGGAGGAAGCATAAGAGAGGAGAGGGAAGGCAACTACTGATTCTTTTCAGCGTGTGCCATGAGGTCAGAGGTCTGCCGCAGTGCCTGTACCAGTCTCTGGAACTACTTTGTCAGCACCAGCAGCCACTCCACCAGCTCCAACTACATCGACAGATGCCTTCGTCCTTGGAGTTCTCTCTACACCACCTCCCGAAGACCGAGCCTGAGAGACGCATAGCACTATGCATTTTCAAACTTTTTGGTAACTTGTTGCCAAAGGGGGAGAAATATGTATAGATCATAGGCTTCGAGAGAGCGTGTGTTGCTTTTTATTTCTCTTGTTTTTGGTTGAACCTCTTTATGTGTTTGGTTGATGCACTATGTCTTTGTCTGTGTGAGATACTTGTTTGATCATGTGTTTGATCATATGCTACCTTAATGCTTGCTTGGATGATATTATCTCTTATATTCTTACATGATCATTCACTTTTCTTGGTGATGAGTGCATGCTTTTAAGTTATATCATTTTGAGCGCTCCACCAAGATGTATGTGACATGGAAGAGTAACCCATGATCCTAATAGATTGTGGATTTGCATTCAAAAGCAAAATTTAAATAATGCACAAATTTCGGGGAGCTCTTGCTTATCACACATGAGGTCAGAGGTCTGCCGCAGTGCCTGTACCAGTCTCTGGAACTACTTTGTCAGCACCAGCAGCCACTCCACCAGCTCCAACTACATCGACAGATGCCTTCGTCCTTGGAGTTCTCTCTACACCACCTCCCGAAGACCGAGCCTGAGAGACGCATAGCACTATGCATTTTCAAACTTTTTGGTAACTTGTTGCCAAAGGGGGAGAAATATGTATAGATCATAGGCTTCGAGAGAGCGTGTGTTGCTTTTTATTTCTCTTGTTTTTGGTTGAACCTCTTTATGTGTTTGGTTGATGCACTATGTCTTTGTCTGTGTGAGATACTTGTTTGATCATGTGTTTGATCATATGCTACCTTAATGCTTGCTTGGATGATATTATCTCTTATATTCTTACATGATCATTCACTTTTCTTGGTGATGAGTGCATGCTTTTAAGTTATATCATTTTGAGCGCTCCACCAAGATGTATGTGACATGGAAGAGTAACCCATGATCCTAATAGATTGTGGATTTGCATTCAAAAGCAAAATTTAAATAATGCACAAATTTAGGGGAGCTCTTGCTTATCACATACTTCTCAAAGTGACGATGTATTTCAATCTCATAATCATTTGTCGAAGCTTTGATCTATATGTTGTCATCAATTACCAAAAAAGGGGAGATTGAAAGTGCAACTATCCCAGGGTGGTTTTGGTAATTCCTAACAACATATAGCTCATTGAGCTAATACTATTTCAAGATAAATATTTCAGGAAAGCTCAATGATTGGCATGGCATGGATTAGAAATGTGGACACCTCAAAATGCTAAGGATAAAAGATTGGCTCAAGCTCTAAAGCTCAAGACTTTACATTTTACCTTTTAGTGATCCAAGATCACATTGAGTCCATAGGAAAAGCCAATACTATTAAAAGGGGATGAGGTGTTGCTTAATGGGTTACTTGCTCAAAATGCTTAGTGATATGCTCCAAAACCATCAACCACTTTCTCATATCCACATTTGTCCCAAACCAAAAGTCAAACTCGGCCCCACCGAAACTTCTCATCCGGCGCCACCGAGTTCAGCTGACATAGCCACTGCAACAAAACCCTAGTCACTTGGGTCTCACCGATAGGGATCTCGGTCTCACCCAGATGGGATTGCAAACTCTCTGTTTCCCTTCGTAACGTTTCGGTCTAACCGAGATGAGCGATCGGTCCCACCGAGTTCGCAATGCAAACTCTCTGTTTCCCCTTTGTAATGTTTCGGTCCAACCGAGATGAGTGAATCGGTCCCACTGAGTTTGCCTGACCAACTCTCTGGTTAGCTTATTACCAAAATCGGTCCCACCGAGTTTGTGTAATCGGCCTCACCGAGATTACGTTATGCCCTAACCCTAATGAAATTGGTCCCACCGAGTTGACGTGTCGGTCCCACCGAGAATCCTAACATTCACATTTTGAACTGAATCGGTCCGACCGAGTTTCACAATTCGGTCTCACCGAGTTTGGTAAATTGTGTGTAACGGTTAGATTTTGTGTGGAGGCTATATATACCCCTCCACCCACTCTTCATTCATGGAGAGAACCATCAGAAGATGCTTATGCTTCCAACTTACATTTTCTGAGAGAGAACCACCTACACTTGTGTTGAGATCAAGACCTTCCATTCCAACCACATAAATCTTGATTTCTAGCCATCCCTAAGTTGCTTTCCACTCAAATCATCTTTCCACCAAATCCAATCCTATGAGAGAGAGTTGAGTGTTGGGGAGACTATCATTTGAAGCACAAGAGCAAGGAGTTCATCATCAACACACCATCTATTACTTTTTGGAGAGTGGTGTCTCCTAGATTGGTTAGGTGTCACTTGGGAGCCTCCGTCAAGATTGTGGAGTTGAACCAATGAGTTTGTACGAGCAAGGAGATCGCCTACTTCGTGAAGATCTACCCTAGTGAGGCAAGTCCTTCATGGGCAATGGTCATGGTGGGATAGACAAGGTTGCTTCTTCGTGGACCCTTCGTGGGTGGAGCCCTCCGTGGACTCGTGCAACTGTTACCCTTCGTGGGTTAAAGTCTCTATCATCGTGGATGTACGATAGCACCACCTATCAGAACCACGCCAAAAATCTCCGTGTCTACAATGCGTTTGCTCCCTCCAAACTCCTCCATTTACCTTCATGTGCAATGTTTTACATTCCGCTGCTATACTCTTAGACTTGCATGTGTAGGTTGTTTACTTGACTAGTGCTAAGTTGCTAAAATCTGCCAAGATTTAAAATTGGGAAAAGGCTAGATTTTTATTTGGTCAAGTAGTCTAATCACTCCCCTCTAGACATACTTTTGATCCTACAATTTTACCTTCACTAGGAGTAGGCGCCATGTTTTAATTTTAGCACCCCTCTATCCTAGTGTGTCCATTCGACACAAAATTTTGAGAGTGTTGGTCATGCTCTTCCTTTTTTTGAAGTGGTAAATCCCAAGCTATGGAAGACTTTGTGTGACCAATACTTCACATTGTACATGATCCATTAGTCGAGGTAATCACAAATGTGGGGCGGATAAAAAAACTTTAGAATGAAGGTCGACGTACATAAATAAAATTGACACTTTGATTTATTTATTTTACGTTCAGTCACCTCGCTGGAGCATGACCTAGCCCTATGTTAGGAGAGGCGTGGAGGGAGGCTTGAGTGTCAAGCTAGGTCACAGAGGCACCTCCGCGGGTGAGAAATTCCACGTTGAGGCACCCGTCATGTCGTTAGTCTGAGAGCGGGAATAACTCATATGGATTAAAATTGGTGAACAAGCACACTAAAACGTGTCTATATACATTCGATTTATGAAAAAGTTAGAACATCTTATATTTGCGAACAGAGGGAGTATATGTTTAAAAATGTATTAATATGAACTAGAGAGAGTAATGTTTTTAAAAAAGTTTGAAAATTTCAAATATTGTTTAGATTTTTAAAAAGGTTAAATTTAAAAAAATTAACATTTTATATAAGAAAGTTTTTTTATTGTTTTTTAAAGCCAAACAGAAAAACAATAGAAACAGTAGAACACTGAAAAAATCACTTGCTACTGAATATATAATGGGTCGGCCCTTGAAAGCTAATCCTCTAGAATGTATGGTAGTAGATTTGTCTCCTATTTGATGCAGCGGTCCTTCTCAATAAAAATAATTGACATAACAGTCTCCGGATAGTGTCCTGGCTGTCCACAAAGAAATATGAGGAAAGGGGTTGAGGGCCTGAATAGAGTGCTACCTCTTGAGCATGCATTGGTTTTCCCTTGAAGAGGAAAGGGTGATGCAGCAAAGCAGCGCAAGTATTTCCCTCAGTTTTTGAGAACCGAAAGCGAAAACTAAGTCAAAGGAGGAAGAGCTGTTTATGAGCATTTTAAGGCCGGTTGACAACATCCAATGTCTCCCACGAGGGTGCCTGAAAATCCAGTTTTTCTAGGCAGAGGTAGGTATATATATATTTAACACATTTTAGTTTGTAGGAAGATTCCCCGCTCTGAATTTTTTTCTATTTGGAGCTTCTTCCAAAGAGGTTGGGATTCTAGTTTCAATTGGATGTGTCCCGGTAAGATCATTAACGACTGATATACTGCCTGAGATAGGTATCAATCCAGTAGGAGACCACGCGCAAATCACCTTGTACCTACACAAACAAATAAGAACCTTGCAACCAACGCGATAAAGGGGTTGTCAATCCCTTAACGACCACTTGCAAGAGTGAGATCTGATAGAGATAATAATAATAAGATAAATATCTTTGGTATTTTTATGATATACATTGAAAGTAAATATTGCAAAATAAAATAGATTGGAAACTTGTATGATGGAAAATAGACCCCGGGGCCATAGGTTTCACTAGTGGCTTCTCTCAAGATAGCATAAGTATTACGGTGGGTGAACAAATTACTGTCGAGCAATTGATATAAAAGCGAATAATTATAAGAATATCTAGGTATGATCATGTATATAGGCATCACGTCCGTGAAAAGTAGACCGACTCCTGCCTGCATCTACTACTATTACTCCACACACCGACCGCTATCCAGCATGCATCTAGAGTATTAAGTTCATAAGAACAGAGTAACGCCTTAAGCAAGATGACATGATGTAGAGGGATAAACTCATGCAATATGATATAAACCCCATATTTTTATCCTCAATGGCAACAATACAATACGTGTCGCTTCCCTTTCTGTCACTGGGATCGAGCACCGCAAGATTGAACCCAAAGCTAAGCCCTTCCCCAATTGCAAGAAAGATCAATCTAGTACGCCAAACCAAAATGATAATTCACAGAGACTTGCAAAGATAACCAATCATACATAAAAGAATTCAGAGAAGATTCAAATATTGTTCATAGATAAACTTGATCATAAACCCACAATTCATCGGATCTCGACAAACACACCTCAAAAGAAGATTACATCGAATAGATCTCCAAGAGAATTGAGGAGAACTTTGTATTGAGATCCAAAGAAGAGAAGAAGCCATCTAGCTAATAACTATGGACCCGAAGGTCTGAGGTAAACTACTCACACATCGTCGGAGGGGCCATGGAGTTGATGTAGAGGCCCTCCCTGATAAATGCCCCCTCCAGCGGAGCTCCAAAAAGGCCCCAAGATGGGATCTCTTGGGTACATAAGGTTGCGGCGGTGGAAATAGGGTTTCATGGTGCTCCTAGATGTTTTCGGGGTACGTACGTATATATAGGAGGAAGAGGTAGGTTGGTGGAGCAACGAGGGGCCCACGAGGGTGGAGGGCGCGCCAAGGGGGTAGGCGCGCCCCCTGCCTCGTGGCCTCCTCGTTTGTTTCTTGACGTCCACTCCAAGTCCCCTGGATCATGTTTGTTCCAAAAATAACTCCCCCGAAGGTTTCATTCCGTTTGATATTCCTTTTCTGCGAAACACTAAAATAGGCAAAAAAAACATCAATTTGGGCTGGGCCTCCGGTTAATAGGTTAGTCCCAAAAATAATATAAAAGTGTAAAATAAAGCCCATTAACATCCAAAACAGATAATATAATAGCATGGAACAATAAAAAATTATAGATACGTTGGAGACGTATCAAGCATCCCCAAGCTTAATTCCTGCTCGTCCTCAAGTAGGTAAATGACAAAAACAGAATTTTTGATGTGGAATGCTTCCTAACATATTTCTCAATGTAATTTTTCTTTATTGTGGCATGAATGTTCAGATCCGAAAGATTCAAGATAAGATTTTAATATTGACATAGAAATAATAATACTTCAAGCATAGTAACTAAGCAATTATGTCTTCTCAAAATAACATGGCCAAAGAAAGTTATCCCTAAAAAATCATATAGTCTGGCTATGCTCTATCTTCATCACACAAAATATTAAATCATGCACAACCCCGATGACAAGCCAAGCAATTGTTTCATACTTTTGATGTTCTCAAACTTTTTCAATTCTCACGCAATACATGAGCGTGAGCCATGGACATAGCACTATAGGTGGAATAGAATGGTGGTTATGGAGAAGACAAAACGGAGAAGATAGTCTCACATCAACTTGGCGTATCAATAGGCTATGGAGATGCCCATCAATACATATCAATGTGAGTGAGTAGGGATTGCCATGCAATGGATGCACTAGAGCTATAACTGTATGAAAGCTCAACAAGAGAAACTAAGTGGGTGTTCATCCAACTTGCTTGCTCACGAAGACCTAGGGCAATTTGAGGAAGCCCATCATTGAAATATACAAGCCAAGTTCTATAATGTAAAATTCCCACTAGTTCATGAAGTGACAACATAGGAGACTCTCTATCATGAAGATCATGTTGCTACTTTGAAGCACAAGTGTGGAAAAAGGATAGTAACATTGTCCCTTCTCTCTTTTTCTCTCATTTTTTATTTCGGCCTTCTTTCTTTTCTTTTTTTATTTTTGGCCTCTTTTCTTTATTTTTCTTTTTTTTCGTCCGGAGTCTCATCCCGACTTGTGGGGGAATCATAGTCTCCATCATCCTTTCCTTACTGGGACAATGCTCTAATAATGATGATCATCACACTTCTTTTTACTTACAACTCAATAATTACAAATCAATACGTACAACAAAATATGACTATGTGAATGCCTCCGGCGGTGTACTGGGATATGCAATGAATCAAGAGTGACATGTATGAAAAAAATTATGGAAGGTGGCTTTGCCACAAATACGATGTCAACTACATGATCATGCATGGCAATATGACAATGATGAAGCGTGTCATAACAAACGGAACGGTGGAAAGTTGCATGGCAATATATTTCGGAATGGCTATGGAAATGCCATAATAGGTAGGTATGGTGGCTGTTTTGAGAAAGGTATATGGTGGGTGTATGATACCGGCGAAAGGTGCGCGGTAATAGAGAGGCTAGCAAATGTGGAAGGGTGAGGGTGCGTATAATCCATGGACTCAACATTAGTCATAAATAACTCACATACTTATTGCAAAAATCTATTAGTTATCGAAACAAAGTACTACGCGCATGCTCCTAGGGGGATAGATTGGTTGGAAAAGACCATTGCTCGTCCCCGAACGCCACTCATAAGGAAGACAATCAATAAATAAATCATGCTCCGACTTCACCACATAACGTTCACCATACATGCATGCTACGGGAATCACAAACTTTAACACAAGTATTTCTCAAATTCACAACTACTCAACTAGCATGACTCTATTATCACCATCTCCATATCTCAAAACAATTATCAAGTATCAAACTTCTCTTAGTATTCAATGCACTTATATGAAAGTTTTTATTATGCCTAAAAGCAAATTGCCATGTTGTTCTAAAGGACTCTCAAAACAATATAAGTGAAGCATTAGAGATCAATTATTTCTATAAAATAAAACCACCACCGTGCTATAAAAGATATAAGTGAAGCACTAGAGCAAAAACTATATAGCTCAAAAGATATAAGTGAAGCACATAGAGTATTCTAATAAATTCCGATTCATGTGTGTCTCTCTCAAAAGGTGTGTACAGCAAGGATGATTGTGGTAAACTAAAAACCAAAGACTCAAATCATACAAGACGCTCCAAGCAAAACACATATCATGTGGTGAATAAAAATATAGCTCCAAGTAAAGTTACCGATGGACGAAGATAAAAGAGGGGATGCCTTCCGGGGCATCCCCAAGCTTAGGATTTTTGGTGTCCTTGGATTTTACTTGGGGTGCCTTGGGAATCCCCAAGCTTAGGCTCTTGCCACTCCTTGTTCCATAATCCATCAAATCCTTACCCAAAACTTGAAAACTTCACAACACAAAACTTAACAGAAAATCTCGTGAGCTCCGTTAGCGAAAGAAAACAAAACACCACTTCAAGGTACTGTAATGAACTCATTCTTTATTTATATTGGTGTTAAACCTACTGTATTCCAACTTCTATATGGTTCATAAACTCTATTACTAGCCACAGATTCATCAAAATAAGCAAACAACACACGAAAAACAGAATCTGTCAAAAACAGAACAGTCTGTAGTAATCTGTAACTAACCAAACTTCTGGAACCCCAAAAATTCTAAAATAAATTTCTGGACGTGAGGAATTTATCTATTAATAATCTGAAAAAATAATTAACTAAATATCACTCTCCAATAAAAAATGGCAGCAATTCTCGTGAGCACTAAAGTTTCTGTTTTTTACAGCAAGATCAAAAAGACTTTCCCCAAGTCTTCCCAACGGTTCTACTTGGCACAAACACTAATTAAACACAAAAAACAAAACTAAAACAGAGGCTCGATAAATTATTTAATACTAAACAGGAACAAAAATCAAGGAATAAAAATAAAATTGGGTTGCCTCCCAACAAGCGCTATCGTGTAACGCCCCTAGCTAGGCATAAAAGCAAGGATAAATCTAGGTATTGCCATGAAAATGATAAGGTCAATCGCGAAAGCTCATCTCATACTCCCTACGTTCAGAAGCAAGCTTTCTTTGTGGCAAGCAAAAGTAATCAAAAGGGCTAAATTTAATGGGACAAAAGTCCCCAAGATCAAGCTCGGGAGGTGTTGGTTCCTCCTTTGGCCCCTCATATTACACAATCAATTCATCATTATAAGCATTCTTTTGGAAAAAAGTCATGAGCCTTTATTCAAGGGAAAAACCTAGCCCATTGTTCTGGATGGAAAAATTATCATTAAGTTCAGAGATCCTATTAACAAGAGCATCGGTAGGAACCTTTTTCTATGGTTTTCATTAAAAGCAACATGATCTAAAGATTGTAAACGCATAATGTCTTCTTGATAGAAAAGGATCGCTTCTATGGGAGGACGGCCAGCATCCACCCTATAATGCGCAAAAATTTCATTGGCTTCTTTTATTGTAAATCTGAACTCATGAGCTAAAAAGATGGTTGCTGCTCGCTTAACAAAAGAATGCTCAATATTAGAAAATTCTAGGAAAATCCTTTGTATGGAAGGATGCATATGTAAAATTTGTCTCTCGAGATCAACTATGAGCAAAGATATAGCATCCGTGAGACTACTAGTTTTATGAAGGATAGATCCACTCATGGTGGGCAAAGCACCGGCACAAGTAAAGAAATCTTGAATAACTCCCTTCCCAATAATATTACCGCTACCAATACGAAACTTTTAAGTGTGCAAAATAATAGGATTTTCAAGAGGATCATCAATAGCATCAAAGTTTTCCGTATTATTATCCTTATCAATGAAAACCTCCCTAGTTTCATATATGATGGCAACAAATTGCAAAAAGAACAAGCACACAGAAGGTAGGAAGGAAAAGGAGGCGAACGAAAAAGAGGACGAATAAAACGGCAAGGGTGAAGTGGGGGGGAGAGGAAAACGAGAGGCAAATGGCAAATAATGTAATGCGAAGGATAAGAGTTGTGATGGGTACTTGGTAAGTCTTGACTTGGCGTAGATCTCCCCGGCAACGGCGCAAGAAATGGCTTGTTGACGGGAGATCAAATCTTGACTTGACTTGGTGCAACCTCCCCGGCAATGGCGCCGGAAATACTTCTTGCTACCTCTTGAGCATGCGTTGGTTTTTCCTTGAAGAGGAAAGGGTGATGCAGCAAAGCAGGGTAAGTATTTCCCTCAGTTTTTGAGAACCAAGGTATCAATCCAGTAGGAGACCATGCGCAAGTCACCTCGTACCTACACAAACAAATAAGAACCTCGCAACCAACGCGATAAAGGGGTTGTCAATCCCTTCACAGCCACTTGCAAGAGTGAGATCTGATAGAGATAATAATAATAAGATAAATATTTTTGGTATTTTTATGATATAGATTGAAAGCAAAGATTGCAAAATAAAATAGGTTGGAAACTTGTATGTTGGAAAATAGACCCGGGGCCATAGGTTTCACTAGTGGCTTCTCTCAAGATATCATAAGTATTACGGTGGGTGAACAAATTACTGTCGGGCAATTGATAGAAAAGCGAATAATTATGAGAATATCTAGGTATGATCATGTATATAGGCATCATGTTCGTGACAAGTAGACCGACTTCTGCCTGCATCTACTACTATTACTCCACACATCGACCGCTATCCAACATGCATCTAGAGTATTAAGTTCATAAGAACAGAGTAACGCCTTAAGCAAGATGACATGATGTAGAGGGATAAACTCATGCAATATGATATAAGCCCCATCTTTTTATCCTCGATGGCAAAAATACAATACATGTCATTTCCCTTTCTGCACCGCAAGATTGAACCTAAAGGTAATCACTTCTCCCATTGCAAGAAAGATCAATCTAGTAAACCAAACCAAACTGATAATTCGAAGAAACTTGCAAAGATAACCAATCATACATAAAAGAATTCAGAGAAGATTCAAATATTGTTCATAGATAAACTTCATCATAAACCCAAAATTCATCGGATCTCGACAAACACACCGCAAAAGAAGATTACATCGAATAGATCTCCAAGAGAATTGAGGAGAACTTTGTATTGAGATCCAAAGAGAGAGAAGAAGCCATCTAGCTAATAACTATGGACCCGAAGGTCTGAGGTAAACTACTCACACATCATCGGAGGGGCCATGGAGTTGATGTAGAGGCCCTTCGTGATCAATGCCCCCTCCGGTGGACCTCTGGAAAAGGCCCCAAGATGGGATCTCTTGGGCACAGAAGGTTGCAGCGGTGGAAATAGGGTTTCATGGTGCTCCTGGATGTTTTCGGGGTACCTCGGTATAAATAGGAGGAAGAAGTAGGTCGGTGGAGCAACGAGGGGCCCACGAGGGTGGAGGGCGCGCCCCCTACCTCGTGTCCTCCTCAATTGTTTCTTGGCGTCCACTCCAAGTCCCGTGGATCACGTTTGTTCCAAAAATAACTCTCCCGAAGGTTTCATTCCGTTTGGATTCCGTTTGATATTCCTTTTCTATGAAACACTGAAATAGGCAAAAAACAGCAATTTCGGCTGGGCCTCCGGTTAATAGGTTAGTCCCAAAAATAATATAAAAGTGTAAAATAAAGCCCATTAACATCCAAAACAGATAATATAATAGCATGGAACAATCAAAAACTATAGATACGTTGGAGACATATCATAGAGCATCTCCAATAGTTGCCCTATAATAGGGCATACCATTTTTAGGATATTTGGGGTAAAAATGAAGCTCCAACGGCCCATTATGCAAATCTTGAACAACACCAAGTGCCCAAATAGGAAACAAATAGGTATGCACTACGTAGGGATTTACCCATCCCGAGGATTGAACATGGGTAAAAGTACCATGTCACAATCATCCACCATTTGGGCACCACTCCTCTTTCTACAGTCTTCCACGACACCTTATATATGAGGTAATAGCACCAGGAATCCTAGAACTTGTTTAGGATGTGATGATCTAGTCCAAAACTTGAAAAACCAAACTATTGCATCCCATAACTTGCATGCAATGTGCAGATTTAGTCCTCAGCCAATCAGATGACGCCAACTAGAGCCAAGTCAGCAGAGCCGGTCAGCGCAACACTTTTTGCAATTACCCCCTGGCCTTAGCACTAATCAACCTGCACTACACCACCTGAGTTTAACTGCGTGGGTATATTCCTAGAATATCCTGTTGAGCCCACTCCACTCACTGACCTCTCTGCTTCCTCGCGAGGATCTGCTCCAATTCGCTGCAATGGAGTCTTAGAGAGAAGGATCCAGCTCGTCGTCCGACGGCTACTCTATCACAAGTGAGGTTAGCTCCAGTACATACATACATACTCATTGGCATTTAGGGTTAGGGTAAAAATGGGGAATTTTGCTGACAAGAATATGTTCTAGGCTCCTGCTGCTACCACCATTTTCTGCTCTGAATGGAGAGGCCTTGCTTCAGATCTTGCAGCTAGATGTGAACACCATTGTGTCTGTGAGAAGGTTGTGTCCTTTGAAGTAGTTGATAGTGTAAGGAGGTATCTTGCTTGTGCACAAAAGGTGAGTAGATCTACAGTTCAATCCAAACTTGGAATTTGTCATCTTACTGATATGTATAAACTTAGAGTGTGACATCTAACTGTGGATGTTATCTGTTCTTATCAATAATGTTGAACGCTTTTTACTGTCAATCTAAATTTTACCATGTAAGAGTAGATCATTTCACTGAAATTTCATTAGTTATGTGAATTTTACCATGTACCTGAAATTGTTTCTTTCTTAATTGGTAGGACGTCCCTAAATGCAACTATGTTGAGTGGGTTGACCCTGGATGGCCTGCCACTCTGAAGATGAGTTTAGCTAGGGTTTGGAGCATGGATGAAGATGAGAACGAGCTAAGGACCAGGTAGAATTTGGCCCTTGCTGAAGAAAATGTTAGGGTTGTGAGAGAGAAGGAAAAGATGGAAAAAGATCTGAGGTTTGTTAAACTAGATTTTGCTAAGATGGTGGCTGACAAGGAGCAAGCAATTACTGAATTGGGCAACACAAGGCTAGCTCTTTCTAACCTAAAGGAAGAGCTTGAGAAGAAGAGAATGTCTAATAAATCTTCCACTAGCATTCATCAGGTGATGAGGGCTAAGGCAGAGCAAGACAGGGATGAGATGAAGCAAGAGAGGGAGAAAATGAAGCAAGAGATGGACAAAATGAAGGAAGAGATGGACAACGTGATGTCATAGAGGGATGAGCCGAAGAAGGAGAAGAAGAAACTAGAGTACATGATTGGTGATTTATTCAGGCACAAGGAGGAGACCAAGAGCAAGATAAGGAGGGTGAAGAAGATCTTAGATGAATTTGAGTAATTCATTGTTGGTGTAATACATGAATGAATTAGACCAAGAGCCATGATACGAAGTAGATATTGATTTATGTTCAAGCGGTGCACGTCCACGATCGCTAGATAGTGATACATGAATGAATTGTGCAATCTCTTTCACACGCATACATATCTCATTTCCCTGTGGGCATCGGAATCACACACGCGCACTTCATGTATTTCTCTCCCTCCGTCAAGGTTAGAATTCGTCTTTCTACCCCGTCCTACAAGTCTCTCACACAGAAATACACACGCTCTCTCTGTCGAACACGCCCACCCCTTTAATTCCGCCCACCCACAGCCACTAATGTCTCAAAGTATAATAATGTCTCTCACACATATGCCTAAGGTTAACTCGAGTTCCGGAACCATATGAATACATACAATGGGATTCCAGCAGAGCACCTTTTGTTTTGAGATTTCACTCCCTCTCTCTCCCTCTCACACACACGCGCGCACGCACACACACATTGTTTCTCGCTTCATTTTTCCAGCACTTGCATGCACACAATTTTTTTATCTTCGTGATGCTTTAAGTATGCCTTGCACAAATTCTATCTACCTATCCCTTAATATAGCCAGATATGTGTCACACAAACTCCTTCTTCCTACTAGCAAGATGCCAATGCGTTGCACCGAACATCAAGATGCATTTGTACGAGTATTTTATCTTGTGGGAGAGAAGGATGAACGAGGGAATGCCTTATTTCCAAATGCGGAGAGAGGTGTGGGTATCTTTTTGCAAAATTGCCACAGTTTCCTTCCTATCCGTCGGGTATAAATCGAATGGCCTATATTGCAGGATGGCAGGAACACCATCATCACCAACTCTGTTTTTTTATAAAAGTAGGGATATGTAAGTGTCACTACCCCCCCGACACCCACACCCACACCCACACAACCACACACACACACTTCCCAACACCGAAGGAGTAGGGCGACACCTCGATCTTGATACTAATCTATCGACTGGCTTCTCTCTCAAAGACACACACACACACTACCCGACACCGAAGGAGTAGGGCGGCACCTCGATCTTGATAGTAATCTATCTACTCCTCTTTCAAACACACACACACACACACACACTCTCGCTAGTTGTGCCTCTGTGCCTACCGCGCACACTCTCGATACGTCTTTCTCCCCCTCCCCCTCCCCCTCCCCAACAATGACAGTAGAAGGGTGACAACTTGATCTAATTGTAATCTGTCAATTGGTTTCTCTCTCGAACATTGTGTCTATGTGCCTCGCTCAGTAGCCCCCTCGATATGTAGACTTCTCGCGTGCGCACAGCTGTAGTGACGATGACGCTGAACCCAGTGTGCCTCGTTTTTACCGGCCTCATGTGATAGTTTTCACCCTGTTTTCTGTTAATTAACAAGGCAACCTTTTCTTTGTCACTACTAGTGAATCTGAAATCATTCGGGGCAGACATAAAATATATCACTTCAACCCAATTATCGCTGTAACTATTTTAAAAGAAACTAGCTAGATGCCCGTGTGTTGAACGGAACATCAAGATGCATTTGTATGAGTAGTTTATCTTGTGAGAGAAAAGGATGAACGAGGGAAGGCCGTATTTGCGAACTTGGAGAGGGGTGTGGGTATATTTTTGCAAAATTGTCATAGTTTTCTTCCTATCCATTAGATATAAATCCGATGGCCTATATTGCAGGATGGCACGCACACCATCATCACCAACTCTGTTTTCTACTCCCTCCGTTCCTAAATATTTGTCTTTTTAGAGATTTCAACCTGTGACTACATATGGAGCAAAATGAGTGAATCTGCACTCTAAAATATGTCTACATACACATCCGTATGTGGTAGTCCATTTGAAATCTGAAAAAGACAAATATTTAGGAACGGATGGAGTATAAGAGTAGACATGGAGATATATCTCCAGCATGGTCTACAACAAAAATGTGTTGGACTGGTTAGCATCGGATGCTCGCAACGCGACGACATGAGTTTGAATTCTGTCTTTAACTTTAGATTTTTATATTATATATTACTTATTTAATATATACTTCTTTCGCTACTGTGCTGACAGTGGAACCCACAGAGTACTTAGAATACAAGATTAAGAATGGACTTGTTTCTTTTTAACTTTCTGTACAAAGCTGTAGCCACCCTGCAAGTCACGTATGCACTGTACATGCAATTAACTTTTTATAGAGGGACAATCATACACGCAATTAACTCAAATGGATTGGATGTCACTCTATTATTTCCAGCATAAGAGCATCTCCAACGGCAGCCCGCAAATTTCCTCCCGCTTCCTTCCGCGGAGGACGACATCAAATGCCAGCGGCGTACATTTTCACAACTCTAACCAACCAGATGAAATTCGTGCAAACACGGACTGATTTCATATAAGTATGGAGAATTTCGTATAAAAAAGCCGGATCTTCATATAAACATGATGGATTTCATTACATTTACATGAACTAAGCGGTGCCAATCCGGCTCTCTTGGTATAATTAATACTCCCTCCGTCCGGAAATACTTCTCCTAGAAATGGATGTATCTAGACTTATTTTAGTTATAGATACATACAATTTATCCATTCTTAGAACAAAAAATTCCCGCCAGCTGGAGAGGGAGTACATAATATAAATGGCCGCCCGCGGATCCCTTTGTCTTCCTCATGTCCGGCAGACACTTTGTGGGTCGACGAAGGTCCTCGGAAGGGACGAAGAAGCAAAGAAACCACCTGAATGAGCAGTCGTCGCCTCGGCGCTGGCCTTCATGGGACCCAAGTGGCGGCGGCCTCCCGTGTTCTACTTCTCCTTGATGATGGCGGCGGACATGGAGAAGCTGGCCACCGACTCGTCGCTCTTCACGCACCCGGCTTCTGTCTCTGCCTGCATGGCGCTGCCACAGGCACGGGAGGCGTGCCCACAGACACGGGAGGCGCGGCACCGCAGACACTGGTGGCGTGGTACAACGCGGCAGCAACGACGCCCGCACCGGTGTGCTCGCCGCCGTGCCGGCGTGGAGCATCTCGCCACTCCTCATCGAGCTGAACTGGAGCGGCGAGTTGCTGAACCACCCGCCTGCTTGGGGCGGCAACTGGCTCCGTCGGGCCAAGCGAGGTTGGTGAAGCATCGAGCGGCCTCGCCCGTATCCGGAGGGCTCGGCGGGCCACCCAGCCGGGTAATATGCCGGAGAACGGCTCCTCGAAAGCCATCAGAAGAGTGGAGAAAATGGTGAAGCAGGAGATGGGGGAGCAGCGGAGGGGTGCGATTCTTGCCCGCTGTCTGTCTAGCCTCGTGTAAATAGAGGGCAGATGGTAGGAGCTTGGCCGGCGTCTGGCCTTGTTTAAACTGAGGGCGGACGGGAGGATCTCGGCTGGTGTTGCGTTTAATTCCGGCCCGCTTATGAACGGACATGTGACCGGAGTAGGTTTCTCGGTTTGCATGCGGGTTTAATGGAGGGGTTTGATGGAGGCGAGGAGGCGTGTTCAGCCGGGCGTGCAGCGGGCGGCGCAGTACTATTCGTTTTGACAGCGGGCGGCACAGTTCCTGATACGGCTTTAATGCAGATGAGGGAGAGAGTAGAGGTTCCCGAAATGTTGAACGGCCAATGCATCATCCTTCAATTAATGCATGAGGGAAGTAATGGGAGGAGGACCAGGAAAAGAGGCTGCACGATGTGAATGCAACGCAGTTTGCCCTCATATAAAGGCGCCCCTCCATTCCAATGCATCTACAACATCGTACGCACCTAAGCATTTGCCTAAGCACCTACACTAAGCGCAAAAGAGCTCACTCCAGACCCATGGCGGTGATGCGCGTGAGCAGCCAGCGGCTGTGCTAGATGGTCCACGACGTCGTCCTGCGGCATGGCGCCAAGGATCGTCTCCAGACGGTGTTGGAGACCGGCTGGTGGATGGCGGTCGTCGACGCCAACTACGACTCTCAGTTGGACTAGATGATCGTTTCCACCACCAACAAGTTCACCGTCCTCAAGAATCTCGCGGATGACATTGTCGTACTCCTCCAGCCCGCGCACCCGGGCTCCTCATTGCCTACCACCCTAATCGGCCTCCATGGCCGGAACCTCTTTCAAGCACTGGTGGCCCTGCGACTGCCCGCCGACGCCACGAAGAATGTCCACCTGGAGGTTGCGCTCGCCGCGAGGCGCCTCGCCCTGCAAGAATTTGTCGACCTACACATCCACGTGTATGAGCAAATCGTGTACATAGGTATCTACAAGGCCAGTGAGGACGCTACGACGTTGGCCTTCCTCAACCGACTGGAAGCCTTGGATGCCTTTGCTGAGAAGCACCTCGACCTCGCCACAAAAGCTGCCGCTCCTTAGCCGCCAGTCAGTGGCCCGGCGCACTAAGTTGAGGAGGAGGAGGTCGTACGTTGACGGATGCATCTTTCTTCTTGACTTCTGTAACCACCACTGCGATCGCATCATCATCGTGGCCTTAATTCTTATTGTGCTGTTGCATTCTCCTTCCAGTCAATACCGACATGTGCGGTCCCTTTGCTTAATTATATGCATCACTGTAACTAGTACTCCATCCTTCAATTTATAAGTTATGCTTACCTTTTCCATCAACTTCGTGCAACGCGCGTGCATCTTGCTAGAAACACTAGAACATGTCGGACCGCGTGTGACCAAACCGATGATGCGCCAACCTAGCTACTACGTACCCTGTTTATCTGGCGGAAATAGCCCCGCCCTAGCGTTTCCAATCGTTATTTCTATCTATCGATCGTGCCAAGGAGCAGAACCAAAATGTTACAATTTATACATGTTTCTCTACTCCTACTCCTATAAAAGACTCAGTTGGTGATGGTGGTGTGTCTGCCATCCATCGTTTCTGACCATTAGATCTGCATCTAACAACTGTGAGGTAAGTTGTGGCATTTTTGCAACAATAGCCCACTTCTCTGCTCCAATTTGCATAAAACCCCTTATTATCTTGAAAGCAACCACATCCCTCCCTCACCTCATCAAAACAGCCTGAGAAATATATACTCCTATAAAAGACTCAGTTGGTGATGGTGGTGTGTCTGTCATCCGTCATTTCTGACCATTAGATCTGCATCTAACGACTGTGAGGTAAGTTGTGGCATTTTTGCAACAATAGCCCACTTCTTTGCTCCAATTTGCAAAAAAACCCTTATTATCTTGAAAGCAACCACATCCCTCCCTCACCTCATCAAAACAGCCTGAGAAATATATTTTGAGTGAAAAGTACTCTCTCTCTGTTTCTAAATATTTGTCTTTCTAGAGATTTCAATAAGTGACTACATATGGAGCAAAATGAGTGAATCCACACTTCAAAATATGTCCATATAAACCGTATGTGATAGTCCATTTGAGATCTCTAAAAAGACATTTTTTTAGGAATAGAGGGAGTAATATATTAGGAGTATATCAAAACAAGAGTGATTTCTTTCAAGTTTGTGAACAAGTATTACTATTCTACTACTTTGGATCCGCCGCAACACACGAGCACATTGCTAGTAAAAGGAAAAGGCTTGCCGCGTTCGCGTCGCACTCCCCCCCCCCACACGCCCGGGAATTGGGAGTACTCCACGGCCCGTCCGGCACGACACATAGCTTAGGGAAGGCGTGTTGCCTAGCATTTTCACTTTCATGTGGGACCGCCGTTGAGAAAACCGACTATTGGCAAACCGCACCCCGCCCGTCGCCGGGTTGGAAAATGGAATCGAGGGGAAGATCTAGCTGTAGCACGGAAGCCAAGAAATTTGGTGTCAGATGGGGCTCGTTGATAGAGTAGGAGCATTCTGTACTACTCTACTCCTACTAGTACCAAGTTTGTAGTACTATACAGCTAGTACTACCACTATACAACTAGTAGGTACGTGCATGGCACAACATCGTAGGAACAAAAAATGAGAAGATCTTGTTTTGGGTGATTTATCTTTTTTTCAGTCAACGTACTATGAATAATATGATGTGGGGGGCACCCATGAAGCTTATGTGGCTTGGTTGCATGGCTACGAAAGGTTAGAGAAAAATAAATAGATAATGTGTTTAGAGTGCACTCCACTAAACAGATATACTTTGGATCCATTGCAATGGGTCGGCACATCTATATCTGTACCCCCTATATAGTGTGTGAATAACTTTGAAAGTTGGTCATTGGATGAAGCCAATCCGACGGTACAAAGATGGAAAATCCGAGCACTACTGGCCATTGGATATCATCTACATTCCACCAGATTTTGCCACATGTAGAATCTAGAAGACTCCATGGTTGAACTTCATTCATGACTAACTTTGCCACAACTAAGCTTAGGCAAAGTGTGTCTGCCACAAAAAATGTGGCTAACAAAATGGCCACCACAAGTGTGGCAAGATTTGGCAAGAAGTTGAGTCTATGACATGTGGACCATGTAGCTAGAAAAGTGTGGCAAGCCACAAGTGTAGCAATGAACCAAACACATGTCTGGTGTGTTTGGTAGGGTGTATGAAGGGTGCATGATCCCAAGAGTTCCCTTCTCAACCCACTTTTGGGTGTTTGGTAGAGTGTATGGAGGGTGCACGAGTCCACACTAGATTAGCACAAATACACTAGAAGCATGCGTGAAGAGAGCATACATGAAGAGGGGTGTTGAGTTGAGCATGCATGAAGAGGGAACAACTATGCTGAGACGAGAACGCAACCAAACACACTTGTGGCACGCCTAAGCTTAGGCGTGGCAACCTTAGGCTGCAAGCAAAACCATAACTTTGAAAGTTGGTCGTTGGATGAAGCCAATCCGATGGTACAAAGATGGCAAATCCGAGCACTACTGGCCGTTGGATATCATCTACATTCCACCAGATTTTGCCACATGTAGAATCTAGAAGACTCCACATGTAGAAGCATAATGCACAAACCACCAGAATCTCATGCGTGCAATGCACATGTACCTTACTAGTAGTTGGTAGTAGTAAGAAAAAAATTTCAGGTTTGGCACGAGCTCATACTGCGGGAGCACGACAAGGCCTACCGCAGGAGTTACATTTCCCTCTCGAGGCCCACGGGACCGAACTTCAGTGGCTTAGTGCCCGGCCTATGAGTCAATGACATGCGAACCTTAAATGCGGCTGGCCCACATGTCATTCTCATGGTGGTGGTGTGGTTCGCTACTCACTCGTTCGAGATGAACCGGCCAGTGGTGGCGTGGCCGTGGCGAGGGTGCCACAGCTGCCGTTACGAGGCGTAGATCACTAGTAGAAAAAGGGTCAAACGTGAAGCACATTAGTGCCGGTTTGATTTTGGCCCGGTACTAATGGTACCATTAGTGCCGGTTCGAACGGATTTGCATGAATGCCGGTTCGTGTTGAACCTTTAGTACCGGTTCGTGGCATGAACCGGTACTAAAGGGGTGGTGGCAGGCTGGCATCAGGCCGGGGCCCCACGATCACCTTTAGTACCGGTTCATGGCACGAACCGGTACTAAAGGTCTAACCTTTAGTACCGGTTCATGCCATGAACCGGTACTAAAGGGGTCTGACCTATAGTACCGGTTTGTGACACAAACCGGCACTATAGGGCAATTTTCAAACTCTACCCCCCCCCCCCCCCCCCCCCGTGTGTCGCCATTTCAGTTCTGAAAAAATCAAAAGAAAATGATAAAAACTTCAAAAAATAAAATCCTTCGAGAGGTAGTTATATTACTACATCTACTAGTTAGGAAAATTTAAAAACTACAATTTGGACATGTTTTGCAAAAAGTGTAGGGAAAATGTAAAACGGCTATAACTTTTGCATACGATGTCGGAAAAAAATGTATAATATATCAAAAAATTCAGCACGAAAATCTGCATCCGATGGAGACCGCCTACGGCCTGTTTGGAATTTTTTAGAATCCTCAAATTCCAAAAGGAAAAAAGATATGGTCAAATTTCAGTTTGTTTAAAAAAATTTGGTTAAATCTGGTCAAACTACTTATTCAAGAAGTATTAATGTTGCTACATAATTATTCAAGAATATTAGTGTTACTAAATAATTATTTCAATTTTTTGAATTTTGGTCAAATCTGGTCAAACTATGGACAAACTATGGTCAAACTTATTCAAGAAATATTAGCGTTACTAAATAATTACTGTTTTTTAGAATAATAGTTTCAAACTCAAACGGTGAAATGTGTGACTTCATGCTTAAGCTAAACTCCTGAGGGTTAATAGGATTGACATCTTACTATTGTCAGGAAAACAACAAGTGCAGACTCGGAAACGAAGGAGAATAGAACCCGAAAGTTAAGCGTGCTCGGCCTGGAGTAGTGAGAGGGATGGGTGACCGGTCGGGAAGTTAGATGATTTGGAATGAGTGATCCACACTTGAGTAGTTAAGAGAGGTGATTAGAGACTAAATCATCAAATAATTCAAAAAAAATTAAAAAAATCAAAAAAAATCCCAAAATTGTCAAAAAATATATTCAAAAAAGACCTTTAGTACCGGTTGGTAACACCAACCGGTACTAAAGGTCCCCCATACCAGGGCGCGAGCTCACGCCACGTGGTGGCACTTTAGCGCCGGTTCGTGTCGAACCGGTACTAAAGGGGGGGGCTTTAGTGCCCACCCTTTAGTGCCGGTTATGGAACCGGCACTAAAGGCCCTTACGAACCGGCGCTAAAGCTCTGTTTTCTACTAGTGGATGGCCACACCGGCGGGTAATACCTGTAGTACAGAAGTACTCCAGTTGAGGATTGATGCCCGGGACGAAATGTGTCACATCCGCTGGATGAAAATTCAATGATGCGGGAGTACGGATCGGAGCACAGCGGCGGAGCAGGCAAACCGCGTCCAATCTGGTGTGGCTGTGGTAGAAAGTTGATGGTCGCCGCAGTTTAGCTGGCCCGCATGTCATGCACACAAAGGCAGAGGAGCAGTGGGGCCGAGAAGGATGAGGCGCACGTCGGGTGGATGAGGATCCCCTGACGTGAACAATCCTACCATTCTATCACTGACATGTGGGACTCGCAAGTGTGGGTCCCACCAGTCAGCGAAGGAAAGGCAGGGTAAGACAGTGATAGCCATGTCAGAGGATCCATGTCCACGTCGGGGGACATCGTGCTTACAGGTAGGGTTGGAGCGGCGTCGTGGGAATTGCGTGTGGGTGTGGCAGTGGTAGAAACAAGAAACGTGATGGTCGTCGTGGTTCAGCTTCCATGGACAAGCTGTCATGTCTATTGACACATGTATATCAAAACTATAGTGTTTATATTTCAAGCACGTGAACAAGTACTATTCTACTACTTTGGATCCACTGCAACGCACGGGCTAGCACATTGGTAGTAGTAGTGTCTATCTCTATCTCTAGAGGCCTTCCCTCGTTTATCCTTTTCTCTCACAAGATAAACTACTCATACAAATGCATCTTGATGTTCCGTGGTGACAAACCAGGGGACTTGTTTCGTATGGGACACATCCTACGATATACTCCCTCTCTCCCAGTTTATTTGTTTTGAATCTTTTCGTTTCATAAGTTTCAAATTCAAATTTAGAGGGGCAGTGGGGCCGAGAGGGGTGAGCTGCAGGTCGGGGGACGTATGGTGTCATGGGTTCGTGCGGCATCATGGGAATCGCGTGTGGCTGTGGTAGAAACTTGATGCTCGCCGCATTTAAGGTGGCCCACATGTCATGCACACAAAGGCAGAGGGGCGGTGCAGCCGAGAGGGGTGAGGCGCACGTCAGGGGACGTGGTGTCGTGGGTTGGAGCGGCGTCGTGGGAATCGCGAGTGGCAATGGATGAAACGTGATGGTCGCCGTAGTTGAACTTCCATGGACAAGCTGTCATGTCTACGGACACATGCATTGCATACCGATCACTTGAAGGAGTAGTAGAGAAAGCTAGGCGGATAAATAGTTCCTTATAGTCAAGCGAACCCATGCTAGTACTTGTTCCAAAGACATGCACATCATCGAAATAGTCCATCTATATCAATATACATAGAGAGGGAATATTTTTTTACAAGAGAGGAAATAGTTCATCCATCCATAATGCCCTGCTGCTGGTACTTCTTCTTCTTCTTCTTCTCTTCTTCTTGTTCTCATTTTCTGTGGGAGATAGCTTCACAACAAGCTCTCTGGACCTTGCAGCTATCTCGAAACTCACACGGGCATCGAGGGCAGCATATTTTATCCACTCGTACGTCAAGGGATAATTCTCCCATCCAGACGACCTTAATGCTAGTGTCTCGTCACCCTTCTGAAGATTTGTTCCGAGCACAGAATTTTCTATGTCGAATAGGGATGGTGTCGGTTTATCACAATCTTCTACAGGAATTTTTATTCTAGTTTGTAGGTCAGCAATGCTTTTCAAATCAAGGTTGTACGGCTCCAACTTCTATTTGTCCCCTGCGATGGCCGCCCCACAGAAGTATATGTCCTCCCGAGACAAGAAATCGTGAAGCTCACCTGGTATGGAGGGCACGTGTATGATGTGGTACACCAAAAAATCATCTTCGAGGCACAGCTAAAGGACATTGGCGCGTTGGATCTTCCTAGTAGCACGCTTCGTGTACTCTGCCTCGAGACCGATGACATTCATCTCCACCTTTTGGATAGAGTTGGATACATTGTTGATCCACTTCCGAACAACGCTTGGGTGGTCGGTGACTGTGGCAACTATGCTCAACGAGCCTTCAACGAGGACATGTTGGACGCTAAAAACCTGCATCTCGATCTCTTTCGCCATTTGGAACCGCTAGACCGGAGGGCTATGGTTTGGAGAATTAGGATTAGATGGCTAGTCTAACTGAAGAAGATGATTATTTATAGGGGCTTCGGAATTACTCCAGGAGGATGTGAAGAGGTTAAAACAATGTGAATGCAGTGTGGTTTGGATGCAAATGAAGATCAAGGAGTAGTGAAAAAGCCAAGGAAAATTGGTTCCTGATGGAGAAGTAAATGGGAGAAGTTATGCGCATGTATGAGGAGAGCTGCGGTGGTTTGACTGCTGCATGCAATGGATTGGACGGGCTCTTCGATTGCCTTTTCTCTCTCCCACGCGCACAGAATGGCCCACTCGTATGCTGCAGTTTAATGGCTGGAGTCTGGCTGCAGCTGCTCATGCGTACGCTAATTAATGCTGTGAATGCGGGGCATGGAGGGAAATGGGCGCATGCAAAAGGGTATATACGGAGACTAATTAGAGAAATACTGAAAAAAGTTATGCGCAGACAAAAGAGGACCGGAGGGAGTACTACTCATGTTCCTACTACGGTTAAGGAATATGCGGTTATCCTCAAAAAAGAAAAGTCCTTCTTCGCGCTTCCGCATGCACGAGAATTTGGTTCTGCTCGCAATATGGATGATAGCTAGAGGATGAAGTGAACCCAGAGGCATGCTAGCACGGGAGTGTACTCATGTTCCTACTACTCCTACTAGTAGTAGTACAACTGTGGTACACTTGATGGTCAAAATACTATTATTCATCCGGTCCTCACAGTGAAGTGACAAGACCCTGCGCCCGAGGTGACACCAGTCCGGGCGGCGTGTCCGGGTTACCAAAGTCAGCCTCACCTTGTGCACTGTGCAGTCACTGTCACCGCCGCTGTATAACATGCCTCGCCTCGTCTCCCTCTCCCATAGCACCACTCCATCTCCATCTCCGTCTCGCCGGAGATCTTGAGGTCACTCTTCATTATCTCACTGTGCCCCCGCATACCCTCGCCTCGCTCACCTCCCCCAGTACCACTATTCCCTCGCTAGCCGCTCTAGCACCGACAGCCTTCTCCCCCATAAATCAAGCCCCCCGAAACCCCACCTTCCAAACTCCACCATGGCCGAACGTGAACCGCGCAGGATCCATATGAGCCGCGATTGGAGCAATCTCCCCAGTGACGTCCTCGACCTCTATTGTTCGTGTATGGATACGTTGAGCGCCCTGCGGCTGGCTGCATGCTCGAGGGGCATGCACATGGCCATCATCGAAGCGAGGCCAAAGCTTTTCAAGACACCCTGCTTGCTGCTATATGGTCTTGCGAGATAGGCTCACGATGATACGGAGGCGTACATGATGCCCCTTGACTTGAATCCGATCTCCATTAGCCGAAACTTCTTTGCAGGTATGTAGTGGGTCGCTGTACATCATTTCCCTCGACTTCGATCCAATCACCATCACCCGAAACTTCTTGGTAGGTATGTACTGGGTCGGCATGAACTCCCACTGGATCGCTGCCTTCAGATAAGATGGTAAAAAGTTGGTGCTCATGAACTTCCAGACCTCCCATGAGATTATCCTTCCTCCGTTGGATTATATAGAGTTTTACCATCGCGGTCCTAGTCATCTAGATTACCACGTTGGTTGGACGGACCTTGTTTTGCAGAAGATTGTAATCTGCCAAGTGACCACACGACATGCGAATTACGCAGACTTCAAGCTAATTGCCTTGTTCGACCGCGGACTCGCCTATCTTTACGCCGGTGCCTTCTTTAGCTGGAGACAACTCAGCTCGCACTGGATCATCATCAAAGATGATACACACTTCTGTGATGCTATTGAACACAATGGCATCATCTACGCGATCGACAAAGCAGATGGCACCACGTATTGTTGGGACGGCGCGTGTAAGTTGTTTCCTTCTCATGTTAATGATGATTCCATGATATTGTTTGAACTTTTTGTGATGATTGGCATATCCCTGTTTGAGTAGAATTTGAGTAGAACTATGGCAATGTATTAGAGACGCCGGAAATCAGCTATATTTGGAATGAGTTAATTCATGCGATTGTGATCATGTCATTACAGCCAATTTGTACCCCTGAATAATCAAACGGTTAGGAATATATGGATATTCTCCTTATTTTACAGTAATCTATATACTACTACTAAATATGAGTGTGTATCAATGGCCATGTTGGTTTCCTCATTTTCATGATGTAGAAACATGCACCACACTATTGGTTTCATCTAACCATACATTAGGGAAGTAAATGTGCATATGGAGAACTCTATATTTGGAAGTAGTGAAATCCTGTAATGCTTACCATGTGTACATACCTATATTCGCCCTTCAACAATCAATGGCTAGAATAATATCCTCACAAAAATTTTGCCCATAGAACACTAGTATATATCAATGCATGGTCTGTTAGTTACCTTGAAGAATTTGTTTGTGAGGACAGAACATGATTCCATAACATGCATGACATGGTAGTTTCCTGTGAAGAATCGATTGCGAGATAACATGAGTATAACCATGCCTGGAACTTCTATATTTTCGAACCTGTATACATTTCCCTGTATTTTCCTCCCAATTCCAATAGGGACATATCAATGCTCTTTCTTGCATTATCCTACTCATATTCTGAATAATGCTGATCTTACATTAACAATGTCTGTCCTTTTTGATATGATGTAGTGTCCCTACAGTTACTGCCCTTTATAATCACACCACCTTTGCCAAAAACAGGGAAGCACAACTAGTTCCTCGCTCGATCAGACGACGGCAAAAGACTGATGATCATTCGGACACATGAGCCGAAAAAGTTATATTGCAAAAACCCCACTATATACAAGCACCGTGAAATACGTGAGTATCCGGACAGTGGCTGTTACGTCTATGAGCAGGATACTAGGTTGTTGGGGCCTTCAGGATTTTTTAGTTGGAGGCGGGTAAACAGCCTTGGTTCACACTCTCTGATTCTCGGACTCAATTATCCGATTAACTAGGAGATCATCGTTGGCAAGGACCTTGATGGCAGAGAGGCTTTGTTTGCTATGGAAAACTGTGTCTACACGGCGAGCCCTAGGAGTTCGGGAGAAAACTCCCCTGATTTTCAACAATACAGCCTGCAGCAAAAAGAAGGTGAGAATGACAAAGGCATCCGGATTAACTTTGATCCTTGGATGTCTCAATTACGACAGGCAGTGATGTGGTTCAAGCCTTCAGGTGATAGGTAATTGGGCTGTTGCATCGAAAGGGTGGAGTACCGGTGTCTCCAGATCATTGGTCGCTGAAGCAGGGCTGCAAATTATGATGGTGATGGATCATCTCTTCGAATGACTTTGTTGTCTTTGCTGCTTATTCTGGATGGGTAGTTCTTTCTTTTGTTATGCATATTCCTTGTCATTTGGTCATCCTCGTCTATGTCACTCTTACTATGTAATAGTTGCCTCTGTTTAGAATGTCATTCTCGTCTGGATCACGAGAGTCTGAGCGCTGCAGATGGGTGCATTTTGGTGGTGTAGCAAGACTTCTTATGAACTATCATGTCTTGTTGTTTATGTCAGTAGTAGTCACTAGTCAGTGTTTGAATGTTGTATATATCGTTGTTTAGAACTATTTATTGTCTCGAACTATTGGTGAGCTAAATGAGGGCATCACCATTCTCCAATGTTCAGAGTGTATCTCCTTTTTTCAAGTTATATAATTTGAGCTCAGTGTCTTTTCGATGATGTACACTTGTTTGGGCCAGTGAGGTGTCGTTGAATATGGGCCGAGTAGTAACGCAATGCCAAACAGGTCAATTATGACTCTCAGGCCGGGCTCTCAAAAGATCCTCCAAAAATGCCGGGCTCTCCAAAAAAGAAAGAATAAGGACTCTTAGGCCGACATGTGGGCGCCACCGGTGTTTTCGTGCGCTTGCGCGCCGAGAGCATATTGGCGCATGTTCGAAGTTCAAGCTACCTTTTCATCCCCAATATCCCGCCCCTCCCCCACCTCTGGATTCTCGATTCCTACTCTAGTTCCCCCAAATCACCATCCTGTACTCCCTATACTCAAGCTCACTATCATGTCTCCGGTCAACACGGATCTCCGAACTAGAGATCCTGAGGTCCGTCCTGCCTTCGGTCGCTACGTGCTGTCGCTCAACAGTGGCATGGCGGCGCTTGACGATCAGTTTGCCGGCAAAGTGCTGACGGTAACCATCAACGGCGACCGGCCTCCCGTCTCGCCGGACGACCTTGTCAAAGCTCTTGGCATTGCGCACGGCATCCAAATAAGTGACTTGCTCGTCGAAGTCTGTCCGCCACCGGCTGATTTCTTCGTCAGGTTCTGGATAACTTTCGACTGCAGTCGTGTGTTCGAATCTTCCCGGCGTTTGTTCTGCGATGACCCGCTGGTGAGCTTTGATCGGTGGCACCCAGGATGGGGCTCGGTGCCCTCTGAGCTTGAGTGTTTAACAAAGCTTACCTTCCACGGCATGTCTCAATGTGCTTGGAACAGCGAGTCCATGAATGAGCTTATCAACGACCTTGAAGTTGAGCTCGTAAGTATGTTTGTTCCTCCAGACAGCTGGGCTCTGACGGTTATGGCATGGATGAATAAGTCGTCCACCATACCGAAGGTGATTGGTGTTGAGATACCGGTGCAGGAACCGGGGTTGTACTATTCATCCCCACCAAGGCCACCGTGGACCACGTTAGGGATGTACCTGTATCGAGTGTTCGTGCATGTCGAAGAAGTGGTCAATCCATCAATCGAAGTCCTACCGCCGCCGTTGGTGCCAGGGTCCGTCGACGACGTCCATTACAGGAGTCAACGTCAGACTTTCCCCGTGTTGCTCGGAACGATGGATGGCATAGAGCCTACTCCAGCGCACGGCGGAGGCCACTGCTTCTTTGGGAGAAGAGGCAGGGCTGGCTGCGTGGATGTGCTCTAATTTGAGGTAACAACTGAATCTTGTCAGATACAAGTTAAATCTGAGCTATGGGTGTGAAGCACTGATGTGCCAGTACATTTGATTGTGACATGTTCTAATTTTGTACCTGAACTTTTTTTAGAAAGGATTGTACGTCAACTTAATGTGCTAGCAGAACTTATTGTGTTGTTTGTCTGTTTTCTTTGCACACCATTCAATGGATGAACCGTTATGTATGAGTTCGTTGGTTTCAACATAGCCCTACCCGTAGCGGTCCACTGCTTCCATCCTGATTGTGCTGCCTGCGTGAAATTTTTGTATGCAAGTTTAGTGTGCTATGATGTTCTATATGATTGTGTCAACTATATAAGTTTTTACTAAGCATTAGCAATGCATATGGCTGAAAGATGTATTTACGAGCATCGACTGATGGGTCTCTCTCTCTCTCTCACACACACACACACAAGTGGGACCCGTTGAATTATTTCTTTGCCCGTGACAGCTTTTAATTAGGTTCCACTGTAATCTAACTTTTTTCTTAAGTTATTAATTGAGCTCTGATACGTCCATTTTGCATCATGCTTTTATATCGATATTTATTGCATTATAGGCTGTTATTTCACATTATGTCACAATACTTATGGTTATTCTCTCTTATTTTATAAGGTTTACATAAGGAGGGAGAATGCCGCCAGCTAGAATTCTTGGCTGGAAAAGGAGCAAATATTAGAGACCTATTCTGCACAACTCCAAAAGTCCTGAAACTCCACAGAATACCTTATAATAAATAATGAAAAATCCTCACCAAAGATGAAGACCAGGGGGCCCACACCCTGTCCACGAGGGTGGGAGCGCCCCCTAGGGTGCACCCCTACCTCGTGTGCCCCCTGGTGGCTCTCCGATGACCATCTTCTGGTATATGAAGTCTTTCGTCGAGAAAAAAACCAGAAGCAACCTTTCGGGACGAAACTCCGCCGCCACGAGGCGGAACCAATCTAGGGCTCCGGCAGAGCTGTTCTGCCGGGGAAACTTCCCTCCCGGAGGGGGAAATCATCGCCATCGTCATCACCAACGCCCCTCTCATCGGGAGAGGGCAATCTCCATCAACATCTTCATCAGCACCATCTCATCTCAAAACCCTAGTTCATCTCTTGTATCCAATTCTTGTCTCCAAGTCCGGGATTGGTGCTAGTAGGTTGCTAGTAGTGTTAATTACTCCTTGTAGTTGATGCTAGTTGGTTTAATTGGTGGAAGATCATATGTTCAGATCCTTTATGCATATTATTAACCCTCTGATTATGAACATGAATATGCTTGTGAGTAGTTACGTTTGTTCCTGAGGACAAGGGAGAAGTCTTGTTATTAGTAGTCATGTGAATTTGGTATTCGTTCGATATTTTGATGAGATGTATGTTGTCTAGCCTCTAGTGGTGTTATGTGAACGTTGACTACATAACACTTCACCATTATTTGGGCCTAGAGGAAGGCATTGGGAAGTAATAAGTAGATGATGGGTTGCTAGAGTGACAGAAGGTTAAACCCTAGTTTATGCGTTGCTTCATAAGGGGCTGATTTGGATCCATATGTTTCATGCTATGGTTAGGTTTACCTTAATACTTTTGTTGTAGTTGCGGATGCTTTCAATAGAGGTTAATCATAAGTGGGATGCTTGTTCAAGTAAGAACAGCACCCAAGCACCGGTCCACCCACATGTCAAATTATCAAAGTACCAAACGCGAATCATATGAACATGATGAAAACTAGCTTGACGATATTCCCATGTGTCCTCGGGAGCGCTTTTCCTTATATAAGAGTTTGTCCAGGCTTGTCCTTTGCTACAAAAAGGATTGGGCCACCTTGCTGCACTTTATTTACTTTTGTTACTTGTTGCTCGTTACAAATTATCTTATCACAAAACTATCTGTTACCACTTATTTCAGTACTTGCAGAGAATACCTTGCTGTAAACCGCTTATCATTTCCTTCTGCTCCTCGTTGGGTTCGACACTCTTACTTATCGAAAGGACTACGATAGATCCCCTATACTTGTGGGTCATCAAGACTCTTTTCTGGCTCTGTTGCCAGTGAGTGAAGCGCCTTTGGTAGGTGGAATTTGGTAAGGAAAAAATGTATATAGTGTGCTGCAATTTACTGTCACTTGTTACTATGGAAAGTAATCCTCTGAGGGGCTTGTTCGGGGTATCTTCACCCCGACCAGTAGAGCAAAGAGTTGCTCCTCAACCTACTGAACCTATTGAAAATGAAATTCCTTATGAGTATCCTTCAGGTATGATAGAAAAACTGCTAGCTAATCCTTTTACAGGAGATGGAACAAAGCATCCTGATGAACACCTAATATATGTGGATGAAGTTTGTGGATTATTTAAGCTTGTAGGTATACTTGATGATGTTGCTAAGAAGAAGGTCTTCCCTTTATCTTTGAAGGGAGACGCATTGACATGGTATAGGCTATGTGATGATACGAGATCATGGAACTATAGAAGATTGAAATTGGAATTTCATCAAAAGTATTACCCTATGCATCTTGTTCATCATGACCGCAATTATATATATAATTTTTGGCCTCATGAAGGAGAAAGCATCGCTCAAGCTTGGGGGAGGCTTAAATCAATGTTATATTCATGCCCCAATCTTGAGCTCCCAAGAGAAACAATTCTTCAAAAAATTTATGCTCGGCTTTCTGAAAATAATCGCACCATGCTTGATACTTCTTGTGCTGGCTCTTTTATGATGAAGACTATTGGATTTAGATGGAATTTATTGGGTAGAATTAAACGCAACTCTGAAGATTGGGATCTCGACGAAGGTAAGGAGTCAGGTATGACACCTAAGTTTGATTGTGTTAAATCTTTTATGGATACCGATATTTTCTGTAAGTTTAGCACTAAATATGGACTTGATTCTGAGATAGTAGCTTCTTTCTGTGAATCTTTTGCTACTTATGTTGATCTCCCTAAGGAGAAGTGGTTTAAATATCATCCTCCCATACAAGTAAAGGTAGCTGCACCTACTAAAGTTGAAGAAAAGACTGTCACTTATAATGATCCTATTGTTCCTACTTGTTATGTTGAGAAACCACCTTTCCCTGTTAGGATAAAGGATCATGCTAAAGCTTCAACTGTGGTTCGTAAAAGCAATATTAAAACATATACACATCCTGAGCAAGTTAAAGTAGAACCTAATATTGCTATTGTTAAAGATCTATTGTCTGATAATATTGATGGGCATGTTATTCAGTTCTGCGGTGAAACTGCTAGAATTGCTAAACCTTGTGCTAAAGATAAAAATAGACATGTGGTAGGCGTGCCTGTTATTTCTGTTAAAATAGGAGAACATTGTTATCATGGCTTATGTGATATGGGTGCTAGTGCTAGTGCAATACCTATTGACTTATACAAAGAAATTATGCATGACATTGCACCTATTGAGTTAGAAGAAATTGAAGTCACTATTAAACTTGCTAATAGAGATACTATTTCACCAATGGGAATTGTTAGAGATGTTGAAGTCTTGTGTGGGAAAACTAAATATCCTTCTGATTTTCTTGTTCTTGGTTCCCCACAAGATAGCTTTTGTCCCATTATATTTGGTAGACCCTTCTTAAATACTATTAATGCTACCATAGATTGCACAAGGGATGTTGTTACTGTTGGTTTAGATGATATGACTCATGAATTTAATTTCTCTAAATTTAGTAAACAACACTGTGAAGAAGAATTGTCTAGTAAGGATGAAATTATTATTCTTGCTTCTATTGTCGTACCTCCTAGTGATCCTTTAGAACAATATTTGCTAGACCATGAGAATGATATGTTTATGAATGAAAGAAGGGAAATAGATGAGGTATTCTTTAAACAGGAACCTATTCTAAAACACAATTTTCCTGTTGAAATCCTAGGGGACCCCCCTCCACCCAAGGGTGATCCCGTGTTTGAGCTTAAACTGTTGCCTGATAATCTTAAATATGCTTATCTTGATGAAAAGAAGTTATATCCTGTTATTATTAGTGCTAACCTTTCAGAGCATGAAGAAGAAAGATTATTGAAAACTCTGAAGAAGCACCGTGCTACTATTGGATATACTCTTGATGATCTTAAGGGCATTAGTCCCACTCTATGTCAACATAAAATAAATTTGGAAGCAGATGCCAAACCAGTTTGTGATCATCAACGACGTTTGAATCCTAAAATGAAAGAAGTGGTAAGAAAATAAATACTAAAGCTTCTGGAGGCAGGTATAATTTATCCCGTTGCTGATAGTCAATGGGTAAGTCATGTTCATTGTGTCCCTAAGAAGGGAGGTATTACTGTTGTTCCTAATGATAAAGATGAATTGATTCCACAAAGAATTATTACAAGTTATAGGATGGTAATTGATTTCCGCAAATTAAATAAGGCTACTAAGAAAGATCATTACCCCTTACCTTTTATCGATCAAATGCTAGAAAGATTATGCAAACATACACACTACTGCTTTCTAGATGGTTATTCTGATTTCTCTCAAATACCTGTGTCGGCTAAAGATCAATCAAAGACTACTTTTACATGCCATTTTGGTACTTTTGCTTATAGATGTATGACTTTTGGTTTATGTAATGCACCTGCTACCTTTCAAAGATGCATGATGGCTATATTCTCTGACTTTTGTGAAAAGATTTGTGAGGTTTTCGTGGACGACTTTTCCGTCTATGGATCTTCTTTTGATGATTGCTTGGGCAATCTTGATCGAGTTTTGTAGAGATGTGAAGAAACTAATCTTGTCTTGAATTGGGAAAAGTGCCACTTTATGGTTAATGAAGGTATTGTCTTGGGGCATAAATTTTCTGAAAGGGGTATTGAAGTTGATAAAGCCAAGGTTGATGCTATTGAAAAGATGTCGTGTCCCAAGGACATCAAAGGTATAAGAAGTTTCCTTGGTCACGCCGGATTTTATAGGAGGTTCATTAAGGACTTCTCAAAAATTTCTCGGCCTCTGACTAATTTATTACAAAAAGATATACCAGTTGTCTTTGATGAGGATTGTGTAGAAGCATTTGAAATACTTAAGAAAGCATTAGTCTCTGCACCTATTGTTCAGCCACCTGATTGGAATTTACCCTTTGAAATTATGTGTGATGCTAGCGATTATGCTGTAGGTGCTGTTCTAGGGCAAAGAGTTGATAAGAAATTAAATGTTATCCATTATGCTAGTAAGACTCTAGACAATGCTCAAACAAATTATGCTACTACTGAAAAAGAACTTTTAGTAGTTGTATTTGCTTGTGATAAGTTCAGACCTTATATTGTTGTTTCTAAAGTAACTATCCACACTGATCACGCTGCTATTAAATATCTTATGGAGAAGAAAGATGCTAAACCTAGACTTTTTAGATGGGTTCTCTTGCTACAAGAATTTGATTTGCATATTGTTGATAGAAGAGGAGCTGAGAACACCGTTGCAGACAACTTATCTAGGTTAGAGAATGTTCTTGATGACCCACTACCTATTGATGATAGCTTTCCTGATGAACAATTAAATGTCATAAGTACTTCTCGTAGTACTCCTTGTATGCTGATTATGCTAATTACATTGTTGCTAAATTCATACCACCTAGCTTCACATACCAACAAAAGAAAAAGTTCTTCTATGATTTGAGATATTACTTTTGGGATGATCCACATCTTTATAAAGAAGGAGTAGATGGTGTTATTAGACGTTGTGTACCTGAGCATGAACAGGAACAGATCCTATGCATGTGCCACTCCGAAACTTATGGAGGACACCACGCGGGAGATAGAACTGCACATAAGGTATTGCAATCCAGTTTTTATTGGCCTACTCTCTTCAAGGATGCCCGTAAGTTTGTCCTATCTTGTGATGAATGTCAAAGAATCGGTAATATTAGTAGACATCAAGAAATGCCTATGAATTATTCACTTGTTATTGAACCGTTTGATGTTTGGGGCTTTGATTACATGGGACCTTTTCCTGCCTCTAATGGATATACACATATTTTAGTTGCTGTTGATTACATTACTAAGTGGGTAGAAGCTATTCCAACTAGTAGTGCTGATCATAACACTTCTATTAAAATGCTTAAAGAAGTTATTTTTCTGAGGTTTGGAGTCCCTAGATATTTAATGACTGATGGTGGTTCACATTTTATTCATGGTGCTTTCCGTAAAATGCTTTCTAAATATGACGTCAATCATAGAATTGCATCTTCGTATCACCCACAGTCCAGTGGTCAAGTAGAATTGAGTAATAGAGAACTCAAATTAATTTTGCAAAAGACTGGCAATAGGTCTAGAAAGAATTGGTCCAAGAAACTTGTTGATGCATTATGGTCCTATAGAACTACATATAAAAATCCTATGGGTATGTCTCCGTATAAAATGGTATATGGAAAAGCATGTCACTTACCTCTCGAACTAGAACATAAGGCATATTGGGCTATTAAAGAGCTCAATTATGATTTCAAACTTGCCGGTGAAAAGAGGTTATTTGATATTAGCTCTCTTGATGAATGGAGAACCCAAGCTTATGAAAATGCCAAGTTGTTTAAAGAAAAGGTTAAAAGATGGCATGACAAAAGGATACAAAAGCGTGAGTTTAATGTAGGCGATTATGTATTGCTATACAACTCTCGTTTAAGATTTTTTGCAGGGAAACTTCTCTCTAAATGGGAAGGCCCCTATGTTATCAAGGAGGTCTATCGTTCCGGTGCCATAAAAATCAACAACTTCCAAGGCACAAATCCGAAGGTGGTAAATGGTCAAAGAATCAAACATTATATCTCAGGTCATCCCATAAATGTTGAAACCAATATTATTGAAACCGTAACCCCGGAGGAATACATAAGAGACACTTTCCAGAACGTTTCAGACTCAAAAAGGAATAGGTATGTGGTACGGTAAGTAAACCGATTCCAAAACAGTTTTTAAGGCTATATTTCTCCGTTTTGGAATATTTAGAAAAATGGAAAATTAAGTAGCAGTCCGGGAAGGACACGAGGGTGTTGGGGAACGTAGCAAAATTTAAAATTTTCTACGCATCACCAAGATCAATCTATGGAGTCATCTAGCAACGAGGGGAGAAGAGTGCATCTACATACCCTTGTAGATCGTGAGCGGAAGCGTTCAAGAGAACGGGGTTGATGGAGTCGTACTCGTCGTGATCCAAATTACCAAAGATCCTAGCGCCGAACGGACGGCACCTCCGCGTTCAACACACGTACGGAGCGAGGACGTCTCCCGCGCCTTGATCCAGCAAGGAGGAGGGAGAGGTTGAGGAAAAGGGCTCCAACAGCAGCACGACGGCATGGTGGTGGTGGAGCTGCAGTACTCCGGCAGGGCTTCGCGAAGCTCTTGCGGAGGAGGAGAGGTGTTGGGGAGGGGAGGGGCTGCGCCTTGGATGGTGTATGCAGCCCTCCCCTTGCCCCTCTATATATAGGGGAAGGAGGAAGGGGGGCCGGCCCCCTCTAGATGAGATCTAGAGGGGGCGGCGACCAAGGGGAGGGGGCTTGCCCCCCAAGCAAGGGGGCGCCCCCTTTAGGGTCCCCCCCCACCCTAGGCGCATGGGCCCAAGGGGGGGATGCACCCAGCCCATGTAGGGCTGGTTCCCTTTCCTCTACAACCCATTAGGCCCTCCGAGAGAGGTGGACCCCTAGAATCCCTTCGGTGGCCCCGGTACAATACCGATATGCCCCCGAACCTTTCCGGTGACCGTATGACAACTTCCTACATATAAATCTTCACCTCCGGACCATTCCGGAACTCCTCGTGACGTCCGGGATCTCATCCGGGACTCCGAACAACATTCGGCAATCACATACAAGTCTTCCTAAAAACCCTAGCGTCATCGAACCTTAAGTGTGTAGACCCTACGGGTTCGGGAACCATGCAGACATGACCGAGACAACTCTCCGGCCAATAACCAACAGCGGGATCTGGATACCCGTGTTGACTCCCACATGTTCCATGATGATCTCATCGGATGAACCACGATGTCGAGGATTCAAGCAATCCCGTATACAATTCCCTTTGTCAATCGGTACGTTACTTGCCCGAGATTCGATCATCGGTATCCCAATACCTCGTTCAATCTCGTTACCGGCAAGTCACTTTACTCGTGTCATAATGCATGATCCCGTGACAAACTACTTAGTCACACTGAGCTCATTATGATGATGCATTACCGAGTGGGCCCAGAGATACCTCTCCGTCATACGGAGTGACAAATCCCAGTCTCGATTCATGCCAACCCAACAGACACTTTCGGAGATACCTGTAGTGCACCTTTATAGCCACCCAGTTATGTTGTGACGTTTGGTACACCCAAAGCACTCCTACGGTATCCGGGAGTTGCACAATCTCATGGTCTAAGGAAATGATACTTGACACTTTAGAAAAGCTCTAGCAGACGATCTACATGATCTTGTGCTATGCTTAGGATTGGGTCTTGTCCATCACATCATTCTCCTAATGATGTGATCCCGTTATCAATGACATCCAATGTCCATGGTCAGGAAATCGTAACCATCTATTGATCAACGAGCTAGTCAACTAGAGGCTCACTAGGGACATGTTGTGGTCTATGTATTCACACATGTATTAAGATTTCCGGATAACACAATTATAGCATGAACAATAGAAAATTATCATGAACAAGGAAATATAATAATAACCATTTTATTATTACCTCTAGGGCATATTTCCAACAGTCTCTCACTTGCACTAGAGTCAATAATCTAGTTACATTGTGATGAATCGAACACCCATAGAGTTCTGGTGTTGATCATGTTTTGCTCGAGGGAGAGGTTTAGTCAAGGGATCTGCGACATTCAGGTCCGTATGCACTTTACAAATATCTATGTCTCCATTTTTAACATTTTCACGAATGGAGTTGAAGCGACGCTTGATATGCCTGGTCTTCCTGTGAAACCTGGGCTCCTTGGCAAGGGAATAGCTCCAGTGTTGTCACAGAAGAGAGTCATCGGGCCCGACGCATTGGGAATAACTCCTAGGTCGGTAATGAACTCCTTCACCCAGATTGCTTCTTGTGCTGCCTCCGAGGCTGCCATGTACTCCGCTTCACATGTAGATCCCACCACAACGCTTTGCTTGCAACTGCACCAGTTGACTGCCGCACCATTCAAAATATACATGTATCCGGTTTGTGACTTGGAGTCATCCAGATCTGTGTCAAAGCTAGCATCGACGTAACCCTTTACGACGAGCTCTTCGTCACCTCCATAAACGAGAAACATATCCTTAGTCCTTTTCAGGTACTTCAGGATATTCTTGACCGCTGTCCAGTGTTCCATGCCGGGATTACGTTGGTACCTTCCTACCAAACTTACGACAAGGTTTACATCAGGTCTGGTACACAGCATGGCATACATAATAGACCCTATGGCCGAGGCATAGGGGACGACATTCATATTTTCTCTATCTTCTGTCGTGGTCGGGCATTGAGCCGTGCTTAATCTCGTACCTTGCAACACAGGCAAGAACCCCTTCTTTGACTGATCCATATTGAACTTCTTCAATATCTTGTTAAGGTACGTACTTTGTGAAAGACCAATGAGGCATCTCGATCTATCTCTGTAGATCTTGATGCCTAATATATAAGCAGCTTCTCCAAGATCCTTCATTGAAAAACACTTGTTCAAGTAGGCCTTTATGCTTTCCAAGAATTCTATATCATTTCCCATCAATAGTATGTCATCCGCATATAATATGAGAAATGCTACAGAGCTCCCACTCACTTTCTTGTAAACACAGGCTTCTCCATAAGTCTGCGTAAACCCAAACGCTTTGATCATCTCATCAAATCGAATGTTCCAACTACGAGATGCTTGCACCAGCCCATAGATTGAGCGTTGGAGCTTGCACACCTTGTCAGCATTCTTAGGATCGACAAAACCTTTCGGCTGCATCATATACAATTCTTCCTTAAGGAAACCATTAAGGAATGCCATTTTGACGTCCATTTGCCATATCTCATAATCATAGAATGCGGCAATTGCTAACATGATTCGGACGGACTTCAGCTTCGCTACGGGTGAGAAAGTCTCATCATAGTCAACCCCTTGAACTTGTCGATAACCCTTAGCGACGAGCCGAGCCTTATAGATGGTCACATTACCATCCGCGCCTGTCTTCTTCTTAAAGATCCATTTATTTTCTATGGCTCGCTGATCATCGGGCAAGTCAGTCAAAGTCCATACTTTGTTTTCATACATGGATCCTATCTCAGATTTCATGGCTTCCTGCCATTTGTCGGAATTTGGGCCCGCCATCGCTTCTTCATAGTTCGAAGGTTCACCATTGTCCAACAACATGATTTCCAGGACAGGGTTGCCGTACCACTCTGGTGCGGAACGTGTCCTTGTGGACCTACGAAGTTCAGTAGCAACTTGATCTGAAGTTTCATGATCATCATCATTAACTTCCTCTCTAGTCGGTGCAGGCACCTCAAGAACAGTTTCCGGAGCTACGACACTCTCCAGTTCAAGAGGCAATACTTCATCAAGTTCTACTTTCCTCCCACTTACTTCTTTCGAGAGAAACTCTTTCTCTAGAAAGGATCCATTCTTGGCAAAAAAGATCTTGCCTTCGGATCTGAGGTAGAAGGTATACCCAATAGTTTCTTTAGGGTATCCTATGAAGACGCATTTTTCCGATTTGGGTTCGAGCTTTTCAGGTTGAAGTTTCTTCACGTAAGCATCGCATCCCCAAACTTTTAGAAACGACAGCTTAGGTTTCTTCCCAAACCATAATTCATACGGTGTCATCTCAAGGATTTCGACGGAGCCCTATTTAAAGTTAATGCGGTAGTCTCTAAAGCATAGCCCCGCAATGACAGCGGTAGATCGGTAAGAGACATCATAGATCGCACCATATCCAATAGAGTGCGATTACGACGTTCGGACACACCATTACACTGAGGTGTTCCAGGCGGCGTGAGTTGTGAAACTATTCCACATTTCCTCAATTGCGTGCCAAATTCGTGACTCAAATATTCTCCCCCATGATCTGATCATAAGAACTTGATTTTCCTGTCACGTTGATTCTCAACCTCACACTGAAATTCCTTGAACTTTTCAAAGGTCTTAGACTTGTGTTTCATTAAGTAGACATACCCATATCTACTCAAGTCATCGGTGAGGGTGAGAACATAACAATAGCAACCGCGAGCCTCAACACTCATTGGACCGCACACATCAGCATGTATGATTTCCAATAAGTTGGTTGCTCGCTCCATTGTTCCGGAGAACGAAGTCTTGGTCATTTTGCCCATGAGGCATGGTTCGCACGTGTCAAATGATTCATAATCAAGAGACTCCAAAAGTCCATCTGCATGGAGTTTCTTCATGCGTTTGACACCAATGTGACCAAGGAGGCAGTGCCACAAGTATGTGGGACTATCATTATCAACCTTACATCTTTTGGTATTCACACTATGAATATGTGTAACATCACGTTCGAGATTAAATAAGAGTAAACCATTGACCAGCGGGGCATGACCATAAAACATATCTCTCATATAAATAGAACAACCATTATTCTCGGATTTAAATGAGTAGCCATCTCGTATTAAACGAGATCCTGATACAATGTTTATGCTCAAAGCTGGCACTAAATAACAATTATTGAGGTTTAAAACTAATCCCATAGGTAAATGTAGAGGTAGCGTACCGACGGCGATCACATCGACCTTGGAACCATTCCCGACGCGCATCGTCACCTCGTCCTTTGCCAGTCTACTACGAGTACTGGTAAGGTACACATCAATAACATGTATATCACATATACCTTTGGTGTTGCCGGCCTTCTTGTCCGCTAAGTACTTGGGGCAGTTCCGCTTCCAGTGACCACTTCCCTTGCAATAAAAACACTCAGTCTCGGGCTTGGGTCCATTCTTTGGCTTCTTCCCGGCAGCTTGCTTACCGGGCGCGGCAACTCCCTTGCCGTCCTTCTTGAAGTTCTTTTTACCCTTGACTTTCTTGAACTTAGTGGTTTTATTCACCATCAACACTTGATGTTCCTTTTTGATTTCCACCTCCGCTGATTTCAGCGTTGAATATACCTCAGGAATGGTCTTTTCCATCCCCTACATATTGAAGTTCATCACAAAGCTCTTGTAGCTAGGTGGGAGCGACTGAAGGATTCTGTCAACGACCGCATCATCCGGGAGATTAACTCCCAGCTGAGACAAGCGGTTGTGCAACCCAGACATTTTGAGTATGTGCTCGCTGACGGAACTATTCTCCTCCATCTTACAACTGTAGAACTTGTCGGAAACTTCATATCTCTCGACTCGGGCATGAGCTTGGAAAACCATTTTCAGCTCTTGGAACATCTCATATGCTCCGTGTTGCTCAAAACGCTTCTAGAGCCCTGGTTCTAAGCTGTAAAGCATGCCGCACTGAACCAGGGAGTAATCATCAGCACGGGACTGCCAAGCGTTCATAACATCTTGGTTTGCTAGGGGTGGTGCTTCACCTAGCGGTGCTTCAAGGACATATGCTTTCTTGGCAGCTATGAGGATGATCCTCACGTTCCAGACCCAGTCCGTATAGTTGCTACCATCGTCTTTCAGCTTGGTTTTCTCTAGGAACGCGTTGAAGTTGAGGACAACATTAGCGTGGGCCATTTGATCTACAAGACATATTGTAAAGATTTTAGACTAAGTTCATGATAATTAAGTTCATCTAATCAAATTATTTAATGAACTCCCACTCAGATAGACATCCCTCTAGTCATCTAAGTGATACATGATCTGATTCAACGAGGCCGTGTCCGATCATCACGTGAGGCGGACTAGTCATCATCGGTGAACATCTTCATGTTGATCGTATCTTCCATACGACTCATGTTCGACCTTTCGGTCTTCCGTGTTCTGAGGCCATGTCTGTACATGCTAGGCTCGTCAAGTCAACCTAAGTGTTTTGCGTGTGTAAATCTGGCTTACACCCGTTGTATGCGAACGTTAGAACCTATCACACCCGATCATCACGTGGTGCTTCGGAACAATGGGCCTTAGCAACGGTGCACAGTTAGGGGGAACACTTTCTTGAAATTATTGCGGGGGATCATCTTATTTATGCTACCGTCGTTCTAAGAAAATAAGATGTAAAACATGATAAACATCACATGCAATCAAATAGTGACATGATATGGCCAATATCATTTTGCTCCTTTTAATCTCCATCTTCGGGGCGCCATGATCATCATCGTCACCGGCATGACACCATGACCTCCTTCATCATGATCTCCATCATCGTGTCTTCATGAAATTGTCTCGCCAACTATTACTTCTACTGCTATGGCTAACGGTTAGCGATAAAGTAAAGTAATTACATGGCGTTTATGTTGACACGCAGGTCATAAATAAATTAAGACAACTCCTATGGCTCCTGCCGGTTGTCATACTCATCGACATGCAAGTCGTGATTCCTATTACAAGAACATGATCAATCTCATACATCACATATATCATTCATCACATCCTTTTGGCCATATCACATCACACGGCACATGCTGCAAAAACAAGTTAGACGTCCTCTAATTGTTGTTGCAAGTTTTTTTTATGTGGCCGCTATAGGTTTCTAGCAAGAACGTTTCTTACCTACGCCAAAACCACAACGTGATATGCCAATTTCTATTTACCCTTCATAATGACCCTTTTCATCGAATCCGATCCGACTAAAGTGGGAGAGACAGACACCCGCTAGCCACCTTATGCAACTAGTGCATGTCAGTCGGTGGAACCAGTCTCACGTAAGCGTACGTGTAAGGTCGATCCGAGCTTCTTCATCCCACGATGCCGCCGAATCAAGATAAGACTAGTAATGGCAAGTAAATTGACAAAATCGACGCCCACACCAACTTGTCTTCTACTCGTGCATAGAAACTACGCATAGACCTAGCTCTGATACCACTGTTGGGGAACGTAGCAGAAATTTAAAATTTTCTACGCATCACCAAGATCAATCTATGGAGTCATCTAGCAACGAGGGGAGAAGAGTGCATCTACATACCCTTGTAGATCGTGAGCGGAAGCGTTCAAGAGAACGGGGTTGATGGAGTCGTACTCGTCGTGATCCAAATTACCAAAGATCCTAGCGCCGAACGGACAGCACCTCCGCTTTCAACACACGTACGGAGCGAGGACGTCTCCCGCGCCTTGATCCAGCAAGGAGGAGGGAGAGGTTGAGGAAAAGGGCTCCAACAGCAGCACGACGGCATGGTGGTGGTGGAGCTGCAGTACTCCGGCAGGGCTTCGCGAAGCTCTTGCGGAGGAGGAGAGGTGTTGGGGAGGGGAGGGGCTGCTCCTTGGATGGTGTATGCAGCCCTCCCCTTGCCCCTCTATATATAGGGGAAGGAGGAAGGGGGGCCGGCCCCCTCTAGATGAGATCTAGAGGGGGCGGCGGCCAAGGGGAGGGGGCTTGCCCCCCAAGCAAGGGGGCGCCCCCTTTAGGGTCCCCCCCCCACCCTAGGCGCATGGGCCCAAGGAGGGGATGCACCCAGCCCATGTAGGGCTGGTTCCCTTTCCTCTACAACCCATTAGGCCCTCCGAGAGAGGTGGACCCCCAGAATCCCTTCGGTGGCCCCGGTACAATACCGATATGCCCCCGAACCTTTCCGGTGACCGTATGACAACTTCCTACATATAAATCTTCACCTCCGGACCATTCCGGAACTCCTCGTGACGTCCGGGATCTCATCCGGGACTCCGAACAACATTCGGCAATCACATACAAGTCTTCCTAAAAACCCTAGCGTCACCGAACCTTAAGTGTGTAGACCCTACGGGTTCGGGAACCATGCAGACATGACCGAGACAACTCTCCGGCCAATAACCAACAGCGGGATCTGGATACCCGTGTTGACTCCCACATGTTCCATGATGATCTCATCGGATGAACCACGATGTCGAGGATTCAAGCAATCCCGTATACAATTCCCTTTGTCAATCGGTACGTTACTTGCCCGAGATTCGATCATCGGTATCCCAATACCTCATTCAATCTCGTTACCGGCAAGTCACTTTACTCGTGTCATAATGCATGATCCCGTGAAAAACTACTTAGTCACACTGAGCTCATTATGATGATGCATTACCGAGTGAGCCCAGAGATACCTCTCCGTCATACGGAGTGACAAATCCCAGTCTTGATTCATGCCAACCCAACAGACACTTTCGGAGATACCTGTAGTGCACCTTTATAGCCACCCAGTTATGTTGTGACGTTTGGTACACCCAAAGCACTCCTACAGTATCCTTGAGTTGCACAATCTCATGGTCTAAGGAAATGATACTTGACACTTTAGAAAAGCTCTAGCAGACGAACTACACGATCTTGTGCTATGCTTAGGATTGGGTCTTGTCCATCACATCATTCTCCTAATGATGTGGCCCCGTTATCAGTGACATCCAATGTCCATGGTCAGGAAACCGTAACCATCTATTGATCAACGAGCTAGTCAACTAGAGGCTCACTAGGGACATGTTGTGGTCTATGTATTCACACATGTATTACGATTTCCGGATAACACAATTATAGCATGAACAATATAAAATTATCATGAACAAGGAAATATAATAATAACCATTTTATTATTGCCTCTAGGGCATATTTCCAACAGAGGGCCCCACGAGGGTGGAGGGCGCGCCCTACCCCCTGGGCGCGCCCCCTACCTCGTGAGCACCTCGTGTGCCTTCCATACTCCGTTTTCCTGCACGATACGCATTTTGGTCGGTAAAAATTCATTATATATTCTCCCAAAGGTTTTGACTCCCGTATCATGCAAATATCCTCTGTTTTTGTTTCGAGCTGTTGCTGCTGAAGATTAGAGCAAGATGTCTTCTCAAGAGTCAGTCGGGGAGAGCCGGGTATCTAATCCGGCACCGGAACTAGGCGCAAACAGCGACCCTGACCAGTTTGGGCCAGCAACGGAGGAAGATATGGAGGCTGACTTAATGAGGGTAGATGCCATGGAGGATCAAGAAGTCACCTCTCGCTTCCGAGCTAGGTTCACAATGGGGGAACTATAGAGCTCAGCTATTCCAAACTCGGTTATCCCTTCCAATGTTAGATTTCTTTCTTATGAAAATATGAAGAGGAGTGTCACTTGTTCTCCCGCAGCTATGAAACACCCTTGGGTGCAAGGAGCTTTAGCCGTCACAAGAAAGCTTCGTAAGGAAACAATGGACCTCAAGCAGCAAGTCAACAAGCTCGAGGAGGAGAATTGTATCCTGAGAGGAATCATCGCCAAGAATATTTCACCAACAACAAAGAACGAGACATAATCACATGGGAATGGGCACTCCCCTTGGCAACCGCCAAGCTTGGGGGAGGTGCCCCGGTATCGTATCACAATCACAACTCCTATCTTTACTGTTTTCCTTAGTTCGATCCTATTAGTAGTATTTTGATCTAGTAAATAAAGTTTATGGCATGATCTAGTTTTGAGTTTTGCCTTATGATCTCTCTATGTAATCGAGTCTGTGAGCTATATAATAAAGATTAGTGTTGAGTCAAGGGCTTGATTTTCTTGCTATGATCTTGGGTGAATAAAAGAACAGAGAAAAATAATAATAAGAAACAAAAGTTCATATTGATCTTATTGATAGTAATGACTTCACATAGAAAGAGTGTGATGATTAAAAGTTGTTGGGAGTTGGTAGACATAGCTTTGGTCATCATTGCAATTAATAGGAAGTAATAAGGAAAGAGAGGTTTCACATATAAATATACTATTATTGACATCTTTTATGATTGGGAGCACTCATCAAAATATGACATGCTAAAGAGTTGATGTTGGACAAGGAAGACAACATAATGGGTTATGTTTTCTTATATCTGAGATAAAGTATGTTGTCATGGATCATCCAACATGTTGAGCTTGCCTTTCCCCCTCATGCTAGCCAAATTCTTAGCACCAAGTAGAGATACTACTTGTGCTTCCAAATACCCTTAAACCAGTTTTGCCATGAGAGTCCACCATATCTACCTATGGATTGAGTAAGATCCTTCAAGTAAGTTGCCATCGGTGCAAAGCAATAAAAATTACTCTAAATATGTATGATTAGTGTGGGAGAAATAAGCTCTATACGATCTTGTGACGTGGAAGTAATAAAACCGACGGACTGCATAATAAAGGTTCATATCACAAGGGGCAATATAAAGTGAATTCCTTTCGCATTAAGATTTTGTGCATCCAACCATAAAAGCGCATGGCAACCTCTGCTTCCCTCTGCTAAGGGCCTATCTTTTATTATTATCTCCTACCTTATGCAAGTGTCATGGTGATCTTCACCTTTCCTTTTTCATTTTATCCTTTGGCAAGCCCAGCATGTTGGAAAGAACCTGATATATATATATATATATATCTAATTGGATGTAGGGGGGCATGAGTTATTATTGTTGACATTACCCTTGAGGTAAAAGGTTGTGGGGCGAAACTATAAGCCCCTATATTTCTCTGTGTCCGATTAAAACTCTGTAAACACAAGTATTACGTGAGTGTTAGCAATTATGAAGGACTAGATGATAGTTGAGTATGTGGACTTGTTTTTTTAGCTCTAACATAGACTCTTTCTGATCTTATGATAAATTGCAATTGCTTCAATGACTGAGGTTATAGTTTGTTGGTTCGCAATAAGGTTTCTGATTCATACTTTTGCATTGTGAATAGATCATCACTTGAACATAAGTAATCATATGACAATATCTATATATGTTGCTGTTATGAGAATAATCATGATGCCTCCATGTCCGTATTTTATTTTTATCGACGCCTCTACCTCTAAACATGGGGACATATTTATTGTTATCGGCTTTCGCTTGAGGACAAGCGAGGTCTAAGCTTGGGGGAGTTGATACGTCCATTTTGCATCATGCTTTATATCGATATTTATTGCATTATGGGCTGTTATTTCACATTATGTCACAATACTTATGGTTATTCTCTCTTATTTTATAAGGTTTACATAAGGAGGGAGAATTCCGGCAGCTAGAATTCTGGGCTGGAAAAGGAGCAAATATTAGAGACCTATTCTGCACAACTCCAAAAGTCCTGAAACTCCACGGAATACCTTATAATAAATAATGAAAAATCATCGCCAAAGGTGAATACCAGGGGGCCCACATCCTGTCCACGAGGGTGGGGGCGCGCCCCCCTACCTCGTGGCCCCCCTGGTGGCTCTCCGATGACCATCTTCTGCTATATGAAGTCTTTCGTCGAGAAAAAAACCAGAAGCAACCTTTCGGGACGAAACTCCGCCGCCACGAGGCGGAACCTTGGTGGAACCAATCTAGGGCTCCGGCAGAGCTGTTCTGCCGGGGAAACTTCCCTCCCGGAGGGGGAAATCATCGCCATCGTCATCACCTGTCAGGACCCCGATCCTAAGTCACACCGATCTAGCATGTAACACTTCATATCACTTTGCGGCCTCACGCACGGTATTCCCACGGGGTTCCACCTTACCTGGCCCGGGACCGTTTGCGCCTATTGGCTCACGTATATGATAGTGCCGCTAGCATCCATATGACAGAGAAACCGGGCCGACATGACTAGTCGTGAACCCAAAGTAGCAATAACTTACGGGGACATGCATACATGAATCAACCTCGAGCATGTCGGTCAACAGCGTATGAATCCGGGCTGTAGCACTGGGCTAACAGGACTCCGGGAACCCGGGCTGTAGCAGGCTAGGCAGGACTCCGGATGTCACCGCGTGACATTTCCCCGAAGGGACAGACACGGGAAGGAAGTGAATCACATGCCGGCCAGTCAAGTGTTCCGGAGCAGTAGTGCTGGGCTAGCAGGACTCCGGTGAACCGGGCTGTAGCGGACTACTATGGCTCATGGAAGCACAAGACTACATTTCCCCATAAGAGAGGCTATCAGAGGTAAACAACAGGTTGTCGGATCCCACACATAGCAATACACGTTACACGTACGCATAACATGCAAGTATGTGTTGTACAACATGGCATCACAACATAACTCAAACTCATATAGATAAAGGCCCAGAAGAGCCACATAGCATTCAATACAAACAGGGGTCTCATGACCCATCATTTAGAGCATACAAGCAATAGAAGCATTACATGTCTGAGATCAGACAACTACAAAAGGAAAAGACTAAGAAGCCTGACTGAACACGACCCTCCCAAGGGTACAAGATCATAGCTGGGATACAAGCTACTCGTCGAAGTCACTAGTGTAACCAACTGCAAAACATAAATAAGCAAACGTGAGTACAAAGGTACTCAGCAAGACTTACATCAGAGCTATCTACATATGCAACATTATCAACAAAGGGGGTGGTGGAGTTTTAACAGCAGCAAGCCAGCTTTGACTCAGTGGCTAACCTATACTACGAGTATCAGAAACTTCTTTGAGGTGAGAAGACGCACACGAGTCCACATATTCACCATATCAATACTCCACTATGGATCCGTTCCCGTCTCCCTACGAGAAGGCCATCCATAGCACTCACGCTTATCTTGCGGATTTTAGGGTATCGACTTCAAGTTGTCTATGTACTACATAAGTTCTCCAAGTTTCCATATCCGAGGAAAACGGCTATTCGAATAGATAACATTGACCCTGCAGGGGTGTACTCCTTCACACACGCTCTCGCCACTTATAGCCCTGTACACGTCATGTACCTCGGCAACCTTCAAGCGGAAGCCGGGCGAGGGTGTCGGCCACGACCTGACTAACCACACAAGCCTCTCGTCCAGGTTTATTGCCTATTCGGGTTCCATCCGCAAGGAGATCCGGCCAGGCTGTCGCTCACGGCCCCAAACGATGTCTGCAGGGTTCCCAAGCCCACCATCCGGGTGCCACTTGGTACACCGTGCCACGGTGCCTAGTCTGTCCCAAGCTCGTCCCGTCGGACACCACCTGGTAGACAAGTAGCACTACCTACAAATGCCAGAAACTAGTTGCAACTCCTGGACAGAGATCAAGTGGATTAATAAGCCGAGAGGGGCCGGATAACCGGAACCCAATGCGTGGTAGTAACTGGACTTGGATAACATACACAGAACTTAGTGCTTAGGGATGGTTCCAATGAGACAACCCACCATGTACTCCTACATGGCCTCTCATCGCTACCTTTACCAAAATGTGTTCACACACTTAGCCTTTATCGGTAGGACATGTTCACCGCTCCGATTCATTCCGATGAATCAGACCTGACACAACTCTAAGCATAGCTGGCATAAAGAAATCAAGCATGGATGAGTAGGCACATCAAGGCTCAAGCAACTCCTGCTCATGCTAGTGTGTTTTCAATTATTTACTGTGGCAATGACAGGTCATGCAGAGGAATGGGTTCAACTACCGCAGCAGAAAGTAGCAGTTGAATCGTTGTTGTCCTAATGCAGTATAAGGAGCAGGAGCGAGAGACTGGGATTTATCGAAATGCTCAAGGGGGGGGGTTGCTTGCCTGATAGATCCACGAAGAAGCACTGCTCCTCAGACAGGTACTCGGGACACCTTCCGAAGTAGAACCTATCGAGAGGGGACGGTGCCGGCAATCATTAAACAACCATATGCAACAATATGATGCATGAAGATGACATTTCAAAGATTCTATGATTTGCCCTAATGCATCTAGCATCAATTTGGTTGAAGTCCATATGAACTAAGGGTTCATATGCAAACCCCAAATTAAGTATATAACATGCCGTTATTACGTTTTCACTTATACAGCAAGTATAAGTTGGTTTTTCATGCATGAAACTGGCATAAATGGATTCCTTGCATTTTTCTGATGATTTTTCATATATAAATTATTTCATTCTGAGCTACGGTTTAATTTCTATGATTTTTAGAAGTTTTAACTATTTTCTGAAATTCTTTGAATTATTTAAAATCCAGAAATCAATTACTGCGTCAGCGTGACATCACAGAGGAGTCAGCAGGGCTGACCAGGTCAAACCTGACGTGTGGGGCCACACGTCAGTGACACTGGGGTTAACCCCGGGTCAAACCCGCACTGAACAGGGTTTGACTTCGCTCTGGGGCCCACTGTCAGTCTCAGGGGGGATTAGGGTGTGGAATTAGTGCTAATTAAGCCGCCACGTCAGCATCGCCGGAGTTCGGCCGGCGACGACCAAACCGCGCGCCGGTGCTTCGCCGGAATGCGCTACAGGCGGCGGAAGAGCGCGCGGGGACTACCAATCGGCAGCCCGCGCTCGATCGCATCCACCTGGGCATAGGGGAGGTCGCGGGGACAGTGGATCTCGCCGGAGCAGGGGCTCGCGGCGGCGGCCGGAGCTCGGTTATGCGCGGGCGGGGTGCTGCAGCTAGAGGCGAGCGAACGGGGGGGGGGGTGCTAGGGAGCACCTAGAGGACAATAGGAGCCCGCCGGAGCAACTAGCAGGAGCGGAGGGGCTCAGGGGCTCGGAGCTCGCCGGCCATGGCGGACGGCGGCTTTGGGTGCTCGCGGGGCAGCGGCTACGGGGCGTGCGTGAAGAAAAAGGCGAAGGGGAGCGATTCAGTGGCTCACGGCGAGTCTTCCGGTGCAGACGGCGGGGCCGGGGAGGTGTTGGAGCGAGCGGGGCGGCGAGGCGAATCTCCGGCGACCGAAGAAGGGGATGACGGCGATGGCGCCGTTACAGGGCCGCTCCGACTGGCTTCCTTCTGTGGAGAGGCGTAGCGCGAGGTGGCGGAGCTGCTGGCAAGACAGAGGGGCGAGGGGGTGGCTCTGGTGACGACTACGGCGAACGGCGGTGAGGATGGCGCTCGACCATCGCGGGAGAGGGTGAGGGAGACGAAGGGGAGAGTGAAGGAGGGGCCAGAGCTTGCGTGGCATCTCCATAGAAGGCCAGGGCGTCGACGAGGAGTGGCAAGCAGGAGCTGGCGAGGCGCGTGGCCAGCGCGCGGCGAGCATGCGCTCGTCCTTCTGTCCGGGAAGGAAGACGACAGCGAGGCTGCGGTGGTGGGTTGGGCCTAGCTGGGCCGGTCCTGTTGGGCCACCAGGTAAGTCAGGTAAATTCCCTTTTCCTGTTTTCTTTTTCTATTTCCGACATTTATTTTGTATCTAAAAGAAATGTTAAAACATTTCCATAAATGCTGAAACTATTTGTGGCATCTAGATATAATATTCCAGAGGCCCTCACCAATTCCCAACATTTTTGGAGCCATTAAAATATTTATATAATTTAAACAGCTCCAAATCAAATATTTATGCATTGATTCAAAAATCAAAAATGTGTAGCAAAAATTTGCATCACCTCTGGTTGTTGTTCCCAACATTATCCAAAGAGCATGAACATTTTTGAATAGCATTTTGGGTTCATTGAAAATCCATTTTAAAGTTGAACCTATTGGAAAAAACTTTGGTGCTAGGGTTTGCAACTTTCCCCATTTCAAAATTATTTGAAATTTAAACATGATGCACAAAGAAAGCCTAGGATCATACCAGAACTAGGGATGTGACATCACCAACGCTCCTCTCATTAGGAGAGGGCAATCTCTATCAACATCTTCATCAGCACCATCTCAACTCAAAACCCTAGTTCATCTCTTGTATCCAATTCTTGTCTCCATGTCCGGGATTGGTGCTAGTAGGTTGCTAGTAGTGTTAATTACTCCTTGTAGTTTATGCTAGTTGGTTTAATTGGTGGAAGATCATATGTTCAGATCCTTTATGCATATTATTACCCCTCTGATTATGAACATGAATATGCTTTGTGCGTAGTTACGTTTGTTCCTGAGGACAAGGGAGAAGTCTTGCTATTAGTAGTCATGTGAATTTGGTATTCGTTCGATATTTTGATGAGATGTACGTTGTCTAGCCTCTAGTGGTGTTATGTGAACGTCGACTACATAACACTTCACCATTATTTGGGCCTAGAGGAAGGCATTGGGAAGTAATAAGTACATGATGGGTTGCTAGAGTGACAGAAGCTTAAAGCCTAGTTATGCGTTGCTTCATAAGGGGCTGATTTGGATCCATATGTTTCATGCTATGGTTAGGTTTTTTGTTGTAGTTGCGGATGCTTGCAATAGAGGTCAATCATAAGTGGGATGCTTGTTCAAGTAAGAACAGCACCCAAGCACCGGTCCACCCACATGTCAAATTATCAAAGTACCGAATGCGAATCATATGAACATGATGAAAACTAGCTTGACGATATTCCCATGTGTCCTCGGGAGTGCTTTTCCTTATATAAGAGTTTGTCCAGGCTTGTCCTCTGCTACAAAAAGGATTGGGCCACCTTGCTGCACTTTATTTACTTTTGTTACTTGTTGCTCGTTACAAATTATCTTATCACAAAACTATCTGTTACCACTTATTTCAGTACTTGCAGAGAATACCTTGCTATAAACCGCTTATCATTTCCTTCTGCTCCTCGTTGGATTCGACACTCTTACTTATCGAAATGACTACGATAGATCCCCTATACTTGTGGGTCATCAAGCTCAGTGACTTCAAAAAGTTGTACATAAGCCTTGCTTGGGCCTTGCCGGCGTCGGTGAATGTGGGCTGAGTAGCCATGTCAGGTTGTACTGTACTATACAGGCCTTTTTTTAACATCAGCAAGCAACTGTGCCGACAGTTGTACACAATATCCGGGTCAACTTGTTATTCTCCGCCCCGCAGGGCTGAAAACTTTCCTAGGAGGTATGCATTAGGCTTAACAAGAAAATGAAATTTAAGAAATAATAAATGGGATGTAATTATAATAACTGGGCAGTAACTATAAAAAATTGCACCAAACGCGTAATTAGTTTAAAAAATATATTATTTTTGGAATTTGGAAATTTTAATTTCATTACTTGTTGTGCGCGCAATATTTTGTTGGACTTTAACGTAATACAACTTTATTTTGAAATTATATTTAATCTGACTAGAAATATCGGATAAAAATATTTTGGACCCCATAAAAATGTGGGAATTTTTTTGAATTCTGTTTTGAGCGGTTGGTTGAAATTATTAATCGTTGTCCTAGCTAGAAAATGGGTTGTACTTTTAACAAACTGTAAATGGGCTGTAGTAAGTTCCATTAAAATTAAAAAATGGGCTATACATTCTTACAAATCGCAAATGGGCTATATGTTCTCTGCCACACACTTGTGGGCCTGTAAGTTGACGCGTCCCCTAAAAAAACTAAGCTGACGCGTATGCAAGGACTTGTCAACAACACACGGTTCTGGCAGCTGTGGCCGTTGGATGTCCATCCAGCGGATGTCGTGCTTCTTCAATCTTGGATATTCTTGCTTCAGCCGCCAAAAAATGATTCCTCCCCCTGACATCTGGGCGCACCGTTTCGTAGGCTGACCTATGGGCCTACTAAGTTGACGCGTACCAAGGGTTTGTCAACTTAGTCAATATAAATGATTCTAGCTGCAGTGACCGTACGATGTCCATCCAACGGTCGTAGTGCTTCTTCAACCTCTGGTCTTCTTGCTCGAGCCGCCCAAAGCAGCGTCGGTCGTGCCGCGTGCTCCTGCCTCCCGTGGCCGTCTGTGATGCCATGGAGGCCTCACCGCCCCCTACTACTCCGACTGCTGGCCAGTCCATCCCATCCCTCTACTCACTCACACCCCCTGTTATTCTGCGGTGACAGCAGCCTCACACCGCAGCCGAACCAGTGAACCCTCGTACTCCTCTCCATGCGGGCTTCCACTGCCGCGTCTTGCCCAGCTCCGTGTCGTCCCCTTCCTAGGCCTCCTCGTCGTCCACCACCCCGGTGCTCTCAGCGTGGTGTGGTCAACGTGGTCAAGGAAGGGCTTCCATTGGACGTGGACTGTACGTGGAGAGGCTGACAGCTGGGTCCACGACGGCAGCAAGGAATTGCCTCCATATTACGTGGAAAATAATGATTCCTCCACCTGATAGCAGGGACCCACCGGATGGGCCATCGTATTTCGTGAAAAAATGTTTCCCCCTAACTATTGGGACCCACCGGACGGGCCACCGTATTGCGCGAAAAAACGTTCCCCCCGCTGTCAGCTCGGAACCACCGGAAGTGCCTACTTATTACGCACAAAAAAAATGAATACTCCCCCTGCTGGTTAGGACCCACCTTGGTGGGAGGCTGACTTGTGGGCCTACTAAGCTGACGGGGACGGAGTGCTTTGTCAACTTAGTCAATATGAACGATTTTAGCTCCAGTGACCGTACGATGTCTATCCAACGGTCGTAGTTCTTCTTCAACCTCTGGTCTTCTTGCTCCAGCCGCCCAAAGCAGCGCCGGTCGTGCCACATGCTACTGCCTCCCGTGGCCGGCTTTGCTGCCGCGGAGGCCTCACCGCCCCCTACTATTACCACCGCTGGCCAAGCCCTGCGGGGACGGCAGCCTCACACCGCAGCCGAACCAGTGAACCCTCGTACTCCTCTCCGCGCGGGCTTCCACTGCCATGTCTTCCCCGGCTCCACATCGTCCCCTTCCTAGTCCTCGCCGTCGTCCACTGCCCTGGTGCTCTTGGCGCAGCATGGTCAACGTGGTCAAGGAACGGCTTCCATCGGACGTGGACTGTATGTGGAAAGGCTGACAGCTGGGCCACGGCCGCAGCAAGGAAGTGCCTCCTTATTATGCACAAAATAATTATTCCTCCACCTAACAGCGGGGACCCATCGGACGGGCCATCGTATTTCGTGAAAAAAACGTTTCCCCCTGACTGCTGGGACCCACCAGCTACATCTTCGCACGCAAGGAAGTGCGTCCAAAAAAATGATTCGCCCCCCTGACTGATGGGACCCACCAGCTACATCTTCGCACGCAAGGAAGTGCCTGACAGTCGGGACCCACCTGGTCGAAGCGTACGTAGCATTGTCATTCTGGTCGCGAACGTGTACGTACATACTGGTTGATGTAGAGGCGCGCACGTGTCGTAGTAGAGGCGCGCACGTAGCATGTACACGTACGTACAACGGCTAGTGTGCAAGAAAAAAATATGGCCATGTACGTACATATGGGCAGGGTCTCGAACGCCTACTCGCGCATATGTACGGCCAGGGCTCGTGTACATGGCTGGGGCGGAACGGAGAAACTGCGTCGTCATCGTGTTCATTGGGAGCCAACCGGCTGGGTCGGAACGGAATGCATTGTCATGTTCATCGGGAGGGCTTGGACGGAACAACCGATGGGAACGAGGCCTGGCGTACCGCAGAACGGAGGAATAACGGCTTTGTGTTCGACCGGCCACGGTCGAAATGAGATCCTGTTCATCGGGAGGGGTCTGGCGTACCACAAAACGGAGGAAACAGACCTCCTACGGTCGAAATTGGGTCTTGTTGATCGGGAGGGGGGTGGTGTACCGCAAAACAGAGGAAACGGACTTGTGTTGGAGCGCTACGGTTGAAATGGGGGTCCTGTTCATCGGGAGGTGTCGTGGAATTGTCACGGCAGATGTCCTAGTGTGAGGACTTAGTCGTGAGGCCAACGCATCTATACGGTAGCTTGAGAGGGGTTGAGTGGGACGAGAGACGCAAGGTTTTACCTAGGTTCGGCCCCTCATGGTGGAGGTAAAAGCCTACATCCTGCGTCATTGATATTGATGATGATGATCACGATTACAAGGGTGCTCTATCTCGAGAGCTATTGATTTGTTTGTCTAAACCTAACTTGTGAAAACTTGTCCCCTTGTTGGGGAGCCCTGCCCCTCCTTATATATGTTGAAGGGGTGTGTTACATGACTAGTTCTAGTTGGATTAGGGTTACTCTATTACAAGTGGAGTCCTAGTCTTGCTTCCTTTGTAGGAGAATATTCCTTGTGCTTTCCTCATAAACCGGCCCACCATTAACATGAACCGGCCTTCTGGGCCTTGGGCCTTGTCATCCGTCTGACCCGCCCGCCGGGTCACTAGTGAGTCATAATGTTCAGGCGAGTTGCTTGTAAACCGCCAAGTCAGGGCGGGTCGCCAGTGAATCGCCAAGTATCAGTCGGGTCTCAAGTAAACTGCCATGTCCAGTCGGGTCATATTTCCGGCTGGGTCATACCACGGGGTATATCCCGACATTAGCCCCCAGTTTAATTTGGATTTATCCATGTTAAACTGATGCTGTAAAACAAACACAAGAACAAATTTGACAGATTGTGTTCCGGGTTAAGAATTCTTGTAAGCCGGCACTTGATCATCCTTAACTTCTTGTCATTTTCTTCTTCTAAAAAATCCGGGTCAATAAGCCAGCTTCAGAGTCAACACATTGGTCTCTTGTAGAGAAATATTGTAAGAAATAATCCACTTGAATCGGCTTCCAAAGCGCCGGTTTAAAAATATTGGTTTTGAAATACTCATCTAATTCTTCAGCCGGGTTGAAGATGTAAAACTTGTCGGTTTATCATTGTCGGGTTATAACAAATGATGTCGAGTCATAATTGTTGCTGACGCAGGGTCAAAACTAAGAATTTGAAGATTTTTCTCCCTTATATCCATATTACCTATAGCCCCCAAGTCTTGAGCAGAACAAAGTGATGGCTTAAGACTTGCTTCAATATAAATGCTGCCACTTTTGAAGAAAACCATGTTGTTCATCCCAGTCACTAGTAAAAACTGAATACTCCATATTATGTATCCCCCAAGTGCCGGGTTGTCATGCTTGCAGCAACCTGGGACTTATAATTGCCTGATGCTCAAAAAACTTCAACCAGTGATTATGCAGTAATGAGCATGGACTTTATAAATATGTTCATGCTTCATTGAAAATAACATCATATGATGTAACTCCACCATGGGGCTTGAACCCACGTCCACAAGGTTAAGAGCTTTGTGCTTTACCAACTGAGCAGTAGACCCTTGAATATAATGTATTAAGACTTGTGTACCTTGAATGATTGATAGGAGCAATTGGTAGCCCCCAAGGGCCGGCTCATTATGATGTGATGAGTCGGGTCTTTAATAAGGCCAATAAAAATGACTTTGCATTAGCCCCCAAGTGTCATGGTGCATGCTTGCAGCGACATGAGACTTGCATATTTGATATAATCTCAACTTGAATAATGTAGCCCCCAAGTGCCAGGTTGTAAGCATGCAGCAACTCGGGACTATTCCTTCAATTGTAGAATAAATCATATCCATTGATAATATGATAGCCATTGCGCTAAAGCGACTTTGAAAACATTAATCATAATACTGGTTATTGATAACCATAATAAAATCTAGCCATGTTGGCTATTTGAAGATTTGAATAATATAACCCGGTTTGAAAACCAATTCCTGCCATATAAACCGGTATATCCGTGCCCATATGATACATGCTATGATGATATAATGATGATGCAATGTGTGACGCAATATATGATGATGTATGTGTATGACCAAGAGGGTTTAAGCTATAGTTCGGATACGACCAGAGCCCCCAAGTAGTCATAATTGTGGCATTGCGCCGATCAAGAGGTGTAGCTATGATTTGAATACGACCAAGCCCCCAAGTGATTTCCCTGGTGGCCCTATTTCCTATCAAAAAGGTGTAGCTATGGTTCGAATATGACCAAGCCCCCAAGTGATTTCCGTGGTGGCCTTATGCCTATCAAGAGGTGTAACTATGGTTCGCACACATAGCCCCCAAGTGATTTCCCTGGTGGCCTTATGCCTATCAAGAGGTGTAAGTATGGTTCGAACACATAGCCCCCAAGTGATATTGTGAGCTGTGCTCAAGGGGTACCTATGTTTGAGCTGTGCTGTGCAACAGACTCTCTTTGGCTCCTTATGATAATATTGGCTTGATAGACGGATTACCGAAGTAACCAGAGTTGTGCTCTTATGATAATATTGGCTTGATAGCCGTATTAATAGGGTAGTCACAACTATGATGAACAAGCAGGAAGCCCCCAAATGATCAATAATATGATAAACCAATAAGGCAGGATGCCCATATTTGAACCGCGCATCATGGCAACAAGTTCTCTTTGGCAATCTTTAATTTTTTTGCAAGAGATAACTTCTTCTTGAACCGGATGTTACACCGGATATTGAGAGCTTCAAAGCTTTGTGGGAGACATCTTTCCCTTGAACTGGATTTTAAACCAGAATCTTCGTTCTCAGCCGAAAACTTTCTGATGGCCTTTAAACTCGAACTTGCAAGAGATTAATTCCAGAAATTCTTAAACTGGATTTGAGAGCTTAAGAGCTTTGTGGGAGAACAGATTTCTCTTGAACCGGATTGTAAACCGGACATTTGAGAGCTTCAGTGAGACTGACTTCGCTTGAGCTGGATTTTAAACCGGATATTTGAGAGCTTCAACGCTTTATGGGAGAGAGATGTCTCTTGAACCGGATTTTGAACCGGAATCCTTTCTGATGACCCAGAACTGCTTCATTGAGCCGTGATTTTGTATTTGTCATATATTTTTTAAGCCGGAAATTTTCTGACGGCTTTTAAATTTTTATCAACATAGCCGTAGCCTCCGGGACCGGGTTATCTTCCCTCCAATGACCCGGAGTCTTAAATCTCACAATATTTGCTAAGTCATGTCATCGTAGCCCCCGAGTCTTAAGACTGCTCGAGGAGTTGGCTTGAGACTCTCCATGCTTGACCATGATATAAACCGGCATATTGCTGAACAAAAGAATGTTGTCATATGTTGAAGCTGGAAGCACGGCAGCGAATTAATGATCTTCGCAACACTCATTGTATATCTTTGGCGTTGATAACGCAATATGAATCCACGGAAACTTGAGGTCGATCGTGGCGGGTTATAAATGACTTCGTATGATTTGTGTTAGTAATCCGGCGAGAGGTTCATCCCAGCTGGTTGTTTAACAAAAATGTAGTGGCGGTGACTTGGACGCCTATCCAATAAACCATATGGTGGAGGCAGAGGCTGACACTATGACCTTCTTCAGAGTTGTTGTAATAGACTGGGCAGCATGAGCGGCGACTTGCATGCGCTCGTTTAAGCTACTTGTGCACACAGTTGCGGCCCGGTGTGCTGATGTAGACCAGATCATGATAAATGGACGGTAAAGACGACCGCAACATCAGAGGCGGCATAGACAGACAAGTCGGCCACAGCGTTGTAAACCAGCATGGATGGACTAATCAATCGCAGGTGCAGTAAGCCGGATTATGTTGATGTAGACCGAGTGGCACAAGCGGCGGTTTACGCACGTCCGTTTAATCAGCGCATCATGGATGAACGTCAGTATAGAATGATGTTGATGCGCCCCATATCCGTGGTATAATAACACCTTTTGTCATAAATAATTGCCCTGCATAAAAATGTTGCAAGTCAGAGTAACTGTTTACAATAGATTATTGTATTATAGATAAAACAGATAGGAGGGATATCACAAGAGATATTTTTTGTCGGACGAACGCGAATGCTAGCGCTGGATAATATATAATGCTGTTTTTGTTTTTTAAAAGAGTTGATCTTGGAAGTCGTGCCATGCTGAGAGGACTAGTAATAGTGGCTCTCTTGTCTTCAAATGCCTAGAATGATTGAGGCCTCCACGTGGGGAGACAATCCCTTTTTTAACTAGTCCAAAGTAATCCATGGCACACCACGCCAGTAGCTTTGATCTTCTGCTGTTTCCCTTATGAGATGTGGTGTTTGTCACTCCTGATACAACCAACGACCACCGTCCTCCTTTCCCTTCTTTTTTATAGCCTTGGACTGATCTGCTTGGAGTAGGCGGTGAGGATTCGGCCAGCAACTTGGAGGCAGTTACGGTAGAGAAGCGCTGGTGATTCAGTGAAACGGCGACTAAACTTGGTGCGAGGCCAGGGGCTGGAGCGAGGCCGGCAAGACGACAACGGTGGTCAGCGGCTCGGCGCGTAAACAATCGAGGAAGCGAGTTGAAACAAATACGACCGTGGCAACGGCAGGCGACAGGCCGGGTTGAAGATGGAGGCAATGCGGAAACAGAGGCAAACCATGGCGGCGCCCCACAGGCACGGCCACGGCGGAGGCGACTCAGGTGAAGATGAGCTGCAGTGGGGGTGGAGGCAGCAAAGGCGGGGCATAGCGTCCCGGGGTGCAGTCATGACCATAGCGCCGGCAGAAGGCGGCGGCTTGGCGGAGGTCAGTAGAAGCGGCGACTCGGGGCCAGTAGTTTCAAGGCGGACGAAGGCGGCGGCTCACGGGCGGCGGCTCTCGTCACGGCAGAAACAGACGCACCATGAAGGCGACTGGCGGCTCATGCGAGGGCCGCAGCTCAGACAACGGAAACTGCGGCAGACCATGGCCGTAGAGGCAACGGCGGGCCTCGACGGCGGCTCGGGACGGAGGTGGCGCGACCACGGCTCGGACACGGCCAAGGATGAACGAGTCTGAAGTGACGGCGGTCGGGGCGGCTTATAGTCCGGGTCGGTCGGGCGAATCCGAGGCGAAGTGCGTACGGCCGGACGAATCCGACGCGAGAAAAGCACATTGAGGCGGAGACGGCGGCTGCAACGATAGCGAGGTCCGGGTCGTTGCCTCGAGGCCCCCTCTTTTTTTGTTTATCTTGAACTTGAACTTTGTGAGCAGACCGAACATGGCTTTGGCAATTGAATAATAGTGAATCACGGCCTAGTCCTTCATGTGAGATGAACTGTTAGGCCATAATTAGCCTGGAAACTTGTGCCTTTGTAGATTTGCCTCTCCTTGTAGCAAACGGATATATAAAAAGTGCAACTTGACTTTGCACGACTCGGTCTTTACGCCAGGGAGCAGTACGCTCAGACTTTTTTTTGGTGGTCTCTTCGATTTGATCCTTGCGCTGATCAATCTCGGATAGGTCTTCGACTTGTAGCAGCGGCAGCGCATCCGATGCAACCCTAATTTTTCTTAAATCTTCCAAACCATGAATTTGGACCGATGAACTTGAAATTAATGCAGATCTTTTCCAACCGGCTCTTCTTCATTCAGAAATTATGAACTTCTCAATCACTGTGAGAGATCCCTCCAAAAACTCAACACCACCGTGCGCAAGCCCCACGGTGAGCGTCAACTGTCGTAGAATTGTCACGGCAGATGTCCTAGTGTGAGGACTTAGTCGTGAGGCCAACGCATCTATGCGGTAGCTTGAGAGGGGTTGAGTGGGACGAGAGACGCAATGTTTTACCCAGGTTCGGCCCCTCATGCTGGAGGTAAAAGCCTACATCCTGCTTCATTGATATTGATGATGATGATCACGATTACAAGGGTGCTCTATCTCGAGAGCTATTGATTTGTCTGTCTAAACCTAACTTGTGGAAACTTGCCCCTGTTGGGGAGCCCTGCCCCTCCTTATATATGTTGAAGGGGTGGGTTAAATGACTAGTCCTACTTGGATTAGGATTACTTTATTACAAGTGGAGTCCTAGTCTTGCTTCCTTTGTAGGAGAATATTTCTTGTGCTTTTCTCATAAACCGGCCCACCATTAACATGAACCGGCCTTCTGGGCCTTGGGCATTGTCATCCGTCTGACCCGTCCGCCGGGTCACTAGTGAGTCATAATGTTCAGGCGGGTTGCTTGTAAACCGCCAAGTCAGGGCGGGTCATCAGTGAATCGCCAAGTATTAGCCGGGTCTCAAGTAAACTGCCAAGTCCGGATGGGTCATATTTCCGGCCGGGTCATACCGCGGGGTATATCCCCGACAGGAGGGTGTGGCGTACCGCAAAACGGGACTCCACGGGATACTGTTCATCTCCACCGTCGACCCCCTCTAGCCTCCACGGGCTACTGTTCATCCACCGTCGACCTCCTCCAGCCTCCACCTGCGACTGTTCATCTACGGGCTCCTGTTCATCCAGCCTCCACCGCGCGCTATTCCACCGGCTACTGTTCAACCAGCCCTCTCCACAGGCTCATATTCAACCACCCCTCCATGGGGTACTTGTTGGAAATATGCCCTAAAGGCAATAATAAATTAGTTATTATTATATCATATTTCATTGTTCATGATAATCGTTTATTATCCATGCTAGAATTGTATTGATAGGAAACTCAGATACATGTGTGGATACATAGACAACACCATGTCCCTAGTAAGCCTCTAGTTGACTAGCTCGTTGATCAATAGATGGTTATAGTTTCCTGACCATGAACATTGGATATCGTTGATAACAGGATCACATCATTAGGAGAATGATGTGATGGACAAGACCCAATCCTAAGCCTAGCACAAAGATCGTGTAGTTCGTATGCTAAAGCTTTTCTAATGTCAAGTATCATTTCCTTAGACCATGAGATTGTGCAACTCCCGGATACCGTAGGAGTGCTTTGGGTGTGCCAAAAGTCACAACGTAACTGGGTGGCTATAAAGGTTCACTACAGGTATCTCCGAAAGTGTCTGTTGGGTTGGCACGAATCGAGACTGGGATTTGTCACTCCGTGTAAACGGAGAGGTATCTCTGGGCCCACTCGGTAGGACATCATCATAATGTGCACAATGTGACCAAGGAGTTGATCACGGGATGATGTGTTACGGAACGAGTAAAGAGACTTGCCGGTAACGAGATTGAACAAGGTATCGGGATACCGACGATCGAATCTCGGGCAAGTACCATACCGATAGACAAAGGGAATTGAATACGGGATTGATTGATTCCTCGACATCGTGGTTCATCCGATGAGATCATCGTGGAACATGTGGGAGCCAACATGGGTATCCAGATCCCGCTGTTGGTTATTGGCCGGAGAGTTGTCTCGGTCATGTCTGCATGGTTCCCGAACCCGTAGAGTCTACACACTTAAGGTTCGATGACGCTAGGGTTATTAGGAAGACTTGTATGTGATTACCTAATGTTGTTCGGAGTCCCGGATGAGATCCCGGACATCACGAGGAGTTCCGGAATGGTCCGGAGGTAAAGATTTATATATGGAAAGTTGTTGTTCGGGTTCCGGGAAAAGTTCGGTTTTTTCCGGTATTGTACCGGGAAGCTTCCGGAGGATTCCGGAGGTCCGGAAAACGTTCCACCACGTCCAATACAGCAGCATGGGCTGTAGGGGGCGCTCTAACCTTAATGAGCCAAGGGCACGAGCCCCCCCAAGGCCCATGCGCATGGGAGAGGGGAAACCCTAAAGGGCAGGGCCTCTACTTGACTTGGGAGGCACTCCTCCCCCCCTTGGCCGCCGCCCCCAACCCTAGATGGGATCTAGGGGGGCCGGCCCCCTCTCTCCCCACCTATAAATAGTGGAGGGGTGGGAGGGCGGCCACACCCTTGAACCTGGCGCAGCCCCTCCCCTCCAATACCTCTCCTCCTCCGCGTGAGCTTGGCGAAGCCCTGCCGGAGAACTGTCACTCCATCACCACCACGTCGTCATGCTGCTGTTGGACTCTCTTCCTCAACCTCTCCCTCCTCCTTGCTGGATCAAGGCGTGGGAGACGTCTCCATTTCGTACGTGTGTTGAACGCGGAGGTGCCGTCCGTTCGGCGCTAGGATCATCGGTGATTTGGATCACGACGAGTACGACTCCATCAACCCCGTTCACTTGAACGCTTCCGCTTAGCGATCTACAAGGGTATGTAGATGCACTCTCCTTCCCCTCATTGCTAGATTACTCCATAGGTTGATCTTGGTGATGCGTAGAAAATTTTAAATTTCTGCTACGATCCCCAACAGTACTGTTCATCCAGCCCTCCACCGTCTACTGTTCATCCTGCCCTCCACGGGGTGGTCCTATTCATCCAGCCCTCCACAGGGTCCTGTTCATCTAACCCCAACCGGCTCGATCGATCGGGGTCCTGTTCATCCAGAGGCAACACCACGGGGTCCTGTTCATCCACCCCCACCGGGAACTGTTCATCCAAATCCCCCCAGCAATGCTCATTGTTCATCCAGAGGCAGCATCGATCGGCTTCAATTAGCAGCAGTAGCGAAGGAATTGCTCGATCGGGTTCAGTTAACAGCCATCGATCGATCGCTCGGGTTCAGTAACGCGTAGCCGGCAGTGCAATCGCTCGGGTTCAGTTAGAGCCCAATGCCTCGCTCGGGTTCAGTTAGAGCCCAACGCCTCGCTCGGGTTCAGTTAGAGCCCAACGCCTCGCACCACGCACGTGCGTGTACGAGAGAAACACGCATCGCTCGGCCCTGACCACCCACCGTAACCGGGAACACCCCGATATTTTCCTCGCCCTCACTTCTACCACGGTTTTTTCCGTAATGGACGGCCCAAAGAATGTCATGCAGCTGTGTCTCCGGCCCGCCCAGGATGAAAAGCCCATTTTCTGTCATAGAAGTAGGACCCCACCACATCTATGATGATACCGGGTTTTGTCACAATTATCGTCATAGAAGTGTCATAAATATGACAGAAAAAATTTCGTTCGGCCCAAAATGTCACGGATGTGTCTTTTTTTGTAGTGTATGCTGAAACTTGATGCTACTCAGCATACCTAACTACTTCATCTTCAGTTCTACATTTTTTAGATGTTCAGTTATTGAGCTGCTTCAGACACTGGGAGCGGCGCACCTCCCCTGCAACTTGATTCTTCATGGGCTTCTTCCTCTTCTTTGAGCCATCCTATGCTTGCCCCTCCACCACCTCCTACTTGACAATGTTAGGCACCTCTAACAGCAGCTCCACGTCAATGGGAAGGTCCATGTCGCCCTCGTTGGCGGCGACGACGAGCGCCAACATCATGACATCGTCCGGCTCGTCATCATAGAGGACCACCACCTTTATCTCCTCCTCGCCTGAAGACTCGCTGCCCGACTTCTAGCCAGAGTCAGAGTCGGAGTCATCGGAGGATTCCGCGTCGGAGGAGGATTCGGCGTCAGAGACGTTGTCGTGGACGAGCAGCTCGGGCTTGAAGCGGTCCAAATAGGCGGTTTTGACCAGCGCGGGACGGGCAAGGAGGACGTCATTGACGCGCTGCATCCTGGAGGCAATGCGGAACTGATCTGGGTGCGGGCACGGCATGGTGGCGGAATGGTACATCCACCACCGCGCGCGCTGCCTCAGATCATCCGACCGCGTCTTGGCCATTGCGAAGCGCAAGACAAGGGTCGGAGCTCTACCGGGGGCGGGCATGGCACGGCGCTTCTCATCGTCAGTCATGACCTTGACGGGGCCGTGCGCGTGGTGGACGAGCATGTCGCCGGACGAGAACGACCACTCTATCTCCTTCAGATCCGCGCGGAGCACCTCGTCGTCGCCGGCCAAATCCTCGATGGCTCTCTACGACGCGGGGGTGTTATCCATGTCATCGGCGGCGGTGTGGAGCTCGGCGGTGAGGGTTTTCTTGGTGGACTATGGAGCAGGGAGACCGAGGTGGTGCGACGTGGGTGGACAGGGGAGCGAGTTGGAGTTGAGTGGAGGAGTAAAACGGTGGTTGGCTTTAAAGGCTAGGAAACCGAATCGGCGGACTGACCGAGCTAGTGGAACGGTGGGTGTGCTTAAGTACAGTGCGTGCTAGTAGCTAAACAGAGCACTACTACTATCACACTGGCAATGCAGTTAGGTTTCCTACCCATAGGTCCTCGGTTCGAGTCCAGGCCTTCACATTTTTTTACGTTTTTGATTTGATCTTTTTCATTCACAGAAAGTTAGTCATTTACACAAGCTTAGTGACCATCAATACTTAGTTAACTAAAACAAATATAAAGCACAAAATTTACAGAAATGCAGTACACTACAAACTAGAAACTAGATCACTTTTAGAAATTAGTACAACTTTTCAGAAATGCTGCATGTATGCAGTACACTACAAACTTTCGGTGGACCTCAAACTAGCACATTTTTAGAAATGGAGTAGACTACAAACTTGCTCCTTTCACAACCAGCATTCATTTGCCATCCAACATTCAGTTATCCCCTAGTTTTGCATCATAATATTTAGTTATAAAAAAGGCAATTAATGCCAATGTTTGCCAAGTGGCAAACTAAGCAAATGTTTGCCATCAAAAAATTGGCAATTTAAGCCACTGCTAGGTCAGTCAATGTCTTACATCACTTTAGGCATGTGCAAAAAGATAGAACTGTCATCTCCCAACAAGTTAGGGATCAGGAGCCACAAATTCTTCAGGAGGAGCATTTAGGTCAGGAATTTCCACTCTCCTTTCCTCTCCAAACAGTAGCCAGTATGCCCTAGCACCTGGCATAGCTCCTCTCCCTCCTGTTCTTCCTCCTCTTCCTCTCCAAGCATGTACATTTCCCACCCCTCTTCCTCTGCCTGCATTTTTGAGTTGCTCCTCTCCCTCCACCTGCAGCTACATTTGACCCTCTTCCTCCACCTGCAGGTGCATTTTCCCCTCTTCCTCCGCCTCTAGCTGCAGTTGCCCCTCTTCCTCTGCTTGAAGCTGCAGTTGCCCCTCTTTCTCTACCTGAAGCTGCAATTGCCCCTCTATAACACCCCGGATGTAACTTACCCAATTTGTACTCCAACTCTTGCCGTTTCCGGCTTTAAGTTATTTTATTTTCTCGAGTTCGGGTTTTGTCTCCGTGTGTTTTTATCGTTGTCATGCATCTCATATTATGTCATCATATGCATTGCATTTGCGTACGTGTTCATCTCATGCATTCGAGCATTTTCCCCGTTGTCCGTTTTGCATTCCGGCGCTTCGTTCTCCTCCGGTGGTCATTTCTACCTTTCTTTCGTGTGTGGGGATTAAACATTTCCGGATTGGACCAAAACTTGCCAAGCGGCCTTGGTTTACTACCGGTAGACCGCCTGTCAAGTTTCGTACCATTTGGACTTCGTTTGATACTCCAACGGTTAACCGAGGGACCGAAAAGGCCTTGTGTGTGTTGCAGCCCAACACCCCTCCAATTTGGCCCAAAACCCACCTAAACCCTCTCCATCCTCTAGAGCGTTCGATCACGACCGCGTGGCCGAAAACCACACCTCATTTGGACACTCCTAGCTCCCTCTACCTCTATATAAAGACCCCCTTCATTTTCTTCTTCTTCTTCTCCCCGAAACCCTAGATCCGCTCCTCCTCGCGCCGCCGGACAACGTCCGCGCCGGGTCGGACGTGTCCGGCTAGCCGCCGCCGCCACGTTTCACGCCCCCGTTGGCAAGGCCGCAAACCCCGCCGCCGGCTCGCCGAAGCCCGGGGCGGGCCCTCGTCACCGCCTCCCGGGCCGCGCCTCCCCGCGCCTGGGCGCCGCACCCCGCCGCCCGTCATCGCTCGCCGCCGCCATCTCCGCCGCCCTGCCGCGCCGCCTCCCGCTCCTTACCGCGCCGCCCCGCGCCGGCGGGCGCCGCCCGAGCCGCCCCGGCCCCACCAACCACCGCAGCCGCCCGCTCTGGCCCCGCGGAGGACTCCGGCGAGCTCCGCCGCTCCGGCGACCCCTCCTCCTTCTTCCCCGAGCCTGTTCCGGCGATCTTCTCCAAATTCCGGTGAGATCTCGGTCAGCCTCGATCCACGTGCAAACCCTAGATCCGGATCGGTTGACTTTCCCTCCCGCTCATTTATTTTTTTTTGCAATTTTCATCATGTCGTAACTTTGCATCCGTAGCTCCGTTTTGCGCATATAGCATATTAGAATGTTCATCTCAGAGAGTACATCATTTCATTCCATTGCATCATTTTCATTTGAGTTCATCTTGATGCCCGAAATGCTGTTAGAAGAGGGATACTTGAGTTAATTGTCAGATCTGCTACTCCATTTAGATATTTGTCATTTTTGCCATGATTAATGTGTGCATGATATGCCCATAAGCTCTACATATGTTTTGTTAAGGGTTTTGCCATCTTTCCAGAGGTGCAACCCATGTATTTTTTTGATGTGTGTGGTGACTAGCACAAGCTTGCCAAGTGAGGCACTTGGTAAATCTGATTTCAGGGACTTAGCATTTCCACTAAGTCCTTGAGCTGTTTATTTCATATGGCCATATGTTCATGTTGTTTCCTAGTGATCCGTGCCTCTTTTGAGGATGATCAGTAAGGATGTTTTGTTAATCTTGTAATGCTCTATCCATCCATGTCCTTGTTTGCAATTATGGAGCAACCTAGCTCGAGTCAATGGAGCTCTACTTTTGCTACTTTCTGAATCTGGGCAGATTGTCTACTTGTTAGCGATATTGCCGAGGATGTTGTCGTTGATCCGTGCATGCTATGCTATTGTTCTTGCCATGTATAGCTTGCATTTTGTGTATTCTTGATGGGTGCATGCTTAGATTATCATTACTTGCTCCGTAGTGAGTGCATCGAGCTCGTAAACATGCCTACTTGGTATCTGTTTTCAGCATGCTCCAGTTTTCACTAAGTCTGAGAACTGATATGTTTTTGCTATGTTCACATGCTTGCAATTGTATTTTCCGATCCCTTTTGGCTCAAGGTCACTAAGGGACTTTTGTTAAGCTCTTTGAGTAGCTCCATGCCATGCTTTACTTTGCCATGTTCAGCTCCTGTAGCATGTAGTTTTGTTGCCCCGAAGAGTGCTACCTGATCTGAAATTCCAGACAAGTGTTAATTTCACTAAGTCTGAGATCTGTTTGCCATATGCATTTTTGCCATGCTTGTTTGAACCTGTTAATGGATGAATTGGCCGTAGCTCAGTGCTAGACTTTTGTTAAGAATCATGAATGCATCCCTGCCATGTATTTTGTTGTCATGTTTGGGTGCTGTAGCTTGTTCATCTCTTTGCATTTAGATGACTACTTGCTGTATATCGCAGAACGTGGTCATATTTGAATCACTTGCCATTTCCAAACCGTAACTCCGATTCCGGCGTTCTTTATATCGTTTTCAAGCGATTTCATCTCATCTTTCCAGTGGAACACTTGGATTCCCATGTTGAGGCCAGGTTCATGCATCCCTTGTCAAATCTTGCATATGCATCCCGCATCGCATCCCGCATAGCATACCATCCTTGCATCATATTGTTTGATCCTTGCACGTGGTTGATTGTGTCCTTGTTGCTTGTTTGTCTTGTTTTGGGTAGAGCCGGGAGACGAGTTCGCTAACGAGGAGCCCGTTGAGTTTGCTTTCGAGGATCCAGTCAACTCTGACAACTTTGCAGGCAAGATGATCATACCCTCGAAATCACTACTATCTTTGCTATGCTAGATTGCTCGCTCTTTTGCTATGCCAATGCTACGATGCCTACCACTTGCTTTCAAGCCTCCCAAATTGCCATGTCAAACCTCTAACCCACCATGTCCTAGCAAACCGTTGATTGGCTATGTTACCGCTTTGCTCAGCCCCTCTTATAGCATTGCTAGTTGCAGGTGAAGATTGGAGGCCGTTCCTTGTTGGAACATTTATTTACTTATTGGGATATCATTATATTATCTTGTGATCTTAATGCATCTATACACTTGGTAAAGGGTGGAAGGCTCGGCCTCTCGCCTAGTGTTTTGTTCCACTCTTGCCGCCTTAGTTTCCGTCATATCGGTGTTATGTTCCCGGATTTTGCGTTCCTTGCGCGGTTGGGATATAGTGGGAACCCCTTGATAGTTCGCCTTGATTAAAGCTTTTCCAGCAATGCCCAACCTTGGTTTTACCATTTGCCACCTAGCCTCTTTTTCCCCTGGGTTTCAGGAGCCCGAGGGTCATCTTATTTTAAACCCCCCGGGCCAGTGCTCCTTTGAGTGTTGGTCCACCTCGTCAGCCGCCGGTGGCCACCAAGGGCAACTCTGGGCTGGCCTACCGGAAGTTTGGACAATCTGAGTATGCCCTGAGAACGAGATATGTGCAGCTCCTATCGGGATTTGTCGGCACATTCGGGCGGTGTTGCTGGTCTTGTTTTAACCTGTCGAAGTGTCTTGAAGAACCGAGGTACCGAGTCTGATCGAAACGTCTCGGGAGGAGGTCTATTCCTTCGTTGACCGTGAGAGCTTGTCATGGGCTAAGTTGGGACTCCCTGCAGGGATTTGAACTTTCGAAAGCCGTGCCCGCGGTTATGGGCAGATGGGAATTTGTTAATGTCCGGTTGTAGATAACTTGAACCTTACCTTAATTAAAATGAATCAACTGAGTGGGTTACCGTGATGGCCTCTTCTCGGCGGAGTCCGGGAAGTGGACACGGTGTTGGAGTAATGTTTGCGCAGGTTGTTCTCTAGTTTCTCGCTCGCGCTTTGCCTCCTCTTCTCGCTCTCTTTTGCGAACAGGTTAGCCACCATATTTGCTAGCCGCTTGCTGCAGCTCCACATATTTACCTTGCCATACCTATAAGCTTAAATAGTCTTGATCGCGAGGGTGCGAGATTGCTGAGTCCCTGTGGCTCACAGATTACTATTACACCAGATGCAGGGCCTGATGATTCCGCTCCAGGTGACGCGCTTGAGCTCAAGTGGGAGTTCGACGAGGACTCTCAACGTTACTATGTTTCCTTTCCTGATGATCAGTAGTGGTGCCCAGTTGGGGGTGATCGGGACCGTGTCGCATGTTGGGTTATCTTATATTTTGGCACCGTAGTCGGGCCATGAGTGTTTGGATGATGTAATGTTATTTATGTACCTTGATTGACGTGGCGAGTGTAAGCCAACTATGTTACCTTCCCTTTTATTATCTATATTACATGGGATGTTGTGAAGATTGCCTCACTTGCGACATATGCCTTCAATGCGATTATGTCTCTAAGTCGTGCCTCGACACGTGGGAGCTATAGTCGCATCGAGGGTGTTACAAGTTGGTAATCAGAGCCTTCCCCGACCTTAGGAGCCCCATTGTTTGATCGTTTTAGCGGCCGAGTTGTGTCTAGAAAAATGTTTTGAGTCATTTAGGAATTATATATCAGAGAGTTTAGGAATTCTTTTTACTTCCCAGTCTCCTCATCGCTCTGGTAAGGCATCCTGACATAGAGTTTTGACTCTGCTCTTCTCAAATTTCACTCAAAAAAATTTAGGATCACGCGGGTATCTTCGAAACGTTCCGATGGTTTTATGACGAGAACATTGTCTTGGTGCCTCCTGTCAGGGGTTTTGTGGAAGTGTCCCGGGGAGTTGAGCTCTGAGGTGTTGTCGTCATAATTTTATCGTTGCAATTCTGGAATACCTGAGTTTAGTACGCCGACATCGAAAATCTCTTTTATGCAGTTCGTTGGTGAGATAACCTCGACGCCACCCAGTACTGGGGCGGGAGTTCGGGAGTATCGCCATAACTTGTATAACGGATGCTTTTCGAAGGTTGAGGTAGATGGTTTCCGAAGTTTTTCTCGGTTATGTGTTGAAGGATGGATACAGCTGGATGTAGGATTCGCTAGATTTGGGTGAGATATTATGCTTCCCCTGTATCCCCAACACCTGTTTGCATAACCGGAAAGGTTCGGGAGTTTCATAGGTGGGAATTCTAGTAGCTCTAGTTCTTCTTCCACGGATATTGGTTTGAGATTGGGATTTCTTACCGATTATTCGTTCTTGATCCGTACCTTGTTGATTTATTTCTCTACCTAAATTCTAAGTGGCTTCTCAATTTATGGATATGTGACCATTTCAAGAGGAATGCATTCGTTCATTTTGTTCGGATGTGAAGACTATATGTTGCAATTTTCATTCCGTTGGATTCAGCTTCAATATTTGTCTATCAATGTGCTAATGGATGTCAACCTCTTCAGGATGGCTCCTCCAACGCGCACGACTCTGAATCCTGATCCGCCACCACCTTCACCTCCTCCGGAGGCATGGCAAGCTGTGATGGCCGCAACCAATGCAAACACACAGTTGATCATGCAAATTCTTCAAGAGCGCAATCAAGGCAACCAAGCAAACTAAGGCAACAATCAGAATCACTTTGCTACACTCAACCAGTTCCTTGCTAACGGGCCAAAGACTTTCAGCAATTGTGTTGAGGCAACCGATGCTGACGATTGGCTTGTGGATCTGTGCAAGCATTTCGAGTGCAGTAACGTCAGGCCTGAGGACTTCGTCAAGTTCGCTTCCTTCCAACTCAAAGATCAAGCTGCAGAATGGTTCCAGCAGTACAAGGATTCCAGAGGTAGACGTGTTATCACTTGGGATGAATTTCGTCAAGATTTCAGAGCTCATCATATCCCTCAGAGCGTGGTTGAAAGCAAGCGTGAGGAATTCCGCAACCTGAAGCAAGGCTCTTTGTCTGTCTATGACTACAACAAGTTGTTTCAGAAGCTCGCCCGTTTTGCCAAGCAGGACGTCCCTGATGAGAAGAGCATGATATACCAGTTCAGGGGTGGTCTCAGAGAAGAAATTCAGCTAGCTCTTGTTCTCTTTGAGCCTTTGAGATACGATGAGTTCTACAACATGGCACTGAAGCAAGAGGCCGCTCAATTGAGGTGTGATGCTTCCAAGAAGCGAGTCAGAGATGCTACTCCTTCTTCCTCTACTCAAGTGGCCAAGCAGCAGAAGTATTGGCTTCCTCCTCCTCCGTTTCGTCAGCCGTATCAGCAGAAGAGCAAAGGTGGCAGTGGATCTTCCCACCCACCCAACCCGGGCTTTCAGAACAAGACTTCGTCTCAAGCTCCAAGATCGAGTGCTCCATATCACCATCCGCTTTCAGAGGTCACGTGCAACAAGTGCCAACAGAAGGGTCACTATGCCAACAAGTGTTTCAACCAGAGGCGTCTTCCTCCTCCTCCTCCTGTGAGATCGGCAAGTACAGCTGTGGTCAAGCATAACCCCAAGCATGCCAAGGTCAACTTGATGAACGCAGCTCAGGCAGAGGATTCACCAGATGTCATCATGGGTAACCTTCCAGTTAACGATGTTCCTGCAAAAGTTCTTTTTGACACGGGTGCATCACATTGTTTCATCTTGAAACCTTTTGCATCTAAGCATGAGTTGACTTCCCAAGTTATGCATAGTCCGTTAGCAGTTGTCTCTCCGGGTAAATGTTTGCTCGCTAACCACGAGATTCCGGATATTTCTATCATGATGGGTGATTTCAAGTTTCTGGCTTCTCCAATGGTTCTTGGTAACTCGGATATTGATCTTATTCTCGGGATGGATTGGCTCTCTAAGCACAAGGCTCGGCTTGATTGTGCTGCCAGGCAGATTCAATTGACTCATTCGTTTGAGGATGTAATTGTCTTTGCCGCTCGGGATAATACCATCCGTCTGTTTTCTCTCAATGAGAAGGGTGAACTCGATGCCATCTCGCAAATTCCAGTCGTTTGCGAATATCAAGACGTCTTTCCAGAAGAGCTTCCAGGAATGCCTCCGCACCGACCAGTTGAATTCGTTATTGATCTTGAGCCTGGCACGGAACCAGTGTGCAAGCGTCCTTACAAGCTCGGACCTGAAGAGTTGAAGGAGCTGAAGAAGCAACTCGATATTCAAGAGAGAATGGGTCTCATCCGGCCTAGCTCTTCTCCATGGGGTTGTGGTGTTCTTTTTGTGAAGAAGAAGGATGGAACGGACCGACTCTATGTTGATTACCGTCCATTGAACAAGAAGACCATCAAGAACAAATACCCACTTCCCAACATCAACGAGCTGTTCGAACAAATCAAAGGTGCCCAAGTATTCTCCAAGCTTGATCTCTGTATGGGTTATCATCAGATTCGTATCCGTGAGCAAGATATTACCAAGACGGCTTTCAGGACAAGCTATGGTTCATATGAATACACTGTCATGTCTTTTGGCCTCGTCAACGCTCCTCCGACGTTCTCTCGCATGATGAACTTCATCTTCAACGCCTACACCAATGACTTCGTTTTGGTCTATCTCGATGACATTCTGGTTTTCTCGAAGAACAAGGAAGATCATGCCAAGCACTTGCGTTTGGTACTCGATAAGCTGAGGGAACACCAGTTCTACGCCAAGTTCTCCAAGTGCGAATTTTGGCTCGATGAGGTTCTTTATCTTGGTCATATCATCTCTGCCAAGGGCATTGCCGTGAATCCTGAGAAGGTGTCTGCAATTGTGAATTGGGAACCTCCTCAGAACGTGAAGCAACTCCGCAGCTTCCTCGGTCTCGCAAGCTATTGCCGAAGATTCGTTGAAAACTTTTCTAAGATCGCGAAGCCTCTCTCAAATCTTCTCCAGAAGCACGTCAAGTACGTTTGGTCTCCGGAGTGTGACATTGCTTTCAACACTTTGAAAGAGAAATTGATCACTGCTCCAGTTCTGACTCCGCCTGATGAATCCAAGCCTTACGAGGTCTTTTGTGATGCCTCTCTCCAAGGTCTTGGCGCAGTGTTGATGCAAGAGAAGAAAGTTGTTGCTTATACCTCTCCCCAATTGAAGCCTAATGAGAAGAACTACCCCACTCATGATCTCGAGTTGGCGGCAGTTGTGCATACTCTTTTGACTTGGAGACATCTCTTATTGGGAAGAAAAGTGGACATTTTCACTGATCACAAGAGTCTCAAGTACATTTTCACTCAGCCTAATCTCAACCTCAGGCAAACTCGATGGGTCGAAATGATTCAAGAGTATAATCCGAGTATCGAGTATACTCCAGGCAAGGCCAATGTGATTGCTGACGCATTGAGCAGAAAGGCTTATTGTAACAGTCTGATTCTCAAGCCTTATCAACCCGAGCTTTGTGAAGCTTTCCGCAAACTTAATCTGCAAGTTGTTCCTCAAGGTTTCCTCGCCAACCTTCAAGTCTCTCCTACCTTGGAAGAACAGATTCGCCAAGCCCAGCTTCTTGATGCTATGGTGAAAAAGGTGAAGATTGGGATTGCCAAGAGTCAACCCAAGTACAAGTGCTACCGCCTTGATGACAAGGACACTCTCTTCTTCGAGGATCGTATTGTTGTACCCAAAGGTGACCTCCGTAAAGTGATCATGAACGAGGCTCACAATTCTCTCCTCTCCATCCACCCTGGGAGCACGAAGATGTATCAGGACCTCAAGCAGGCTTATTGGTGGACTCGAATGAAGCGTGAGATTGCTCAATTCGTGAATGAATGTGATGTCTGCAGAAGAGTGAAGGCAGAACATCAAAGGCCAGCGGGTCTCCTCCAACCTCTTGCCATTCCAGAATGGAAGTTTGACCACATTGAGATGGACTTCGTGACTGGGTTTCCAAAGTCCAAGCGTGGCAATGATGCTATATTCTTTTTCATCGACAAACTCACCAAAGTGGCTCACTTTCTGCCTATCAAAGAGTCTATCACTGCAGCTCAATTGGCGGAACTCTATACCTCTCGAATTGTCTCTCTGCACGGTATTCCACAAGTGATCTCTTCAGACCGTGGCAGCATCTTTACCTCCAAGTTTTGGGATTCTTTTCAGAAGGCCCTGGGCACCAACATCCGCTTCAGCACAGCTTTCCATCCTCAAACTAGCGGTCAAGTCGAGCGTGTCAATCAGATTCTTGAAGATATGCTCAGGGCTTGTGTGATCTCCTTCGGCATGAAGTGGGGGGATTGTCTTCCTTATGCTGAATTCTCCTACAACAACAGTTTTCAAGCAAGTTCGGGCAAGGCCCCATTTGAAATTTTGTATGGCAGGAAGTGCCGTTCCCCTCTCAACTGGTCTGAAACCGGTGAACGTCAGCTTTTGGGTAATGACTTAATCACAGAGGCAGAGGAAATGTGCAAAGTCATTCGAGATAACCTCAAAGCAGCCCAATCCCGCCAGAAGAGCTACTATGATAGTAAGCACCGTGATTTGGCTTTTGAGATCGGAGATCATGTTTACCTCCGCGTCTCTCCTATGAAAGGTACTCGTCACTTGGGTATCAAAGGGAATCTTGCCCCTAGATACGTGGGACCTTTCAAGATTGTCAGCAAGAGAGGCGACCTCGCCTATCAACTCGAGCTTCCTTCAAACTTTGCAAATGTTCATGACGTGTTCCATGTCTCTTAGCTCCGAAAGTGCTTCAAGACTCCTGACCGCATAGTCAACTTCGAGGACATTGAGCTCCAAGAAGATCTCTCTTATCGTGAGCACCCAGTGGCTATTCTTGAAGAGACTGAACGCAAGACTCGCAACAAGTCAATCAAATTCCTCAAAGTCAAGTGGTCACACCATTCCGACCGTGAAGCTACCTGGGAACGCGAGGATCACCTCCGTTCTGAATACCCGGCGTTCTTTCAGTCCTAGATCTCGGGACAAGATCCTTTCGTAGTGGTGGAGTGTTGTAACACCCCGGATGTAACTTACCCAATTTGTACTCCAACTCTTGCCGTTTCCGGCTTTAAGTTATTTTATTTTCTCGGGTTCGGGCTTTTGTCTCTGTATGTTTTTATCGTTGTCATGCATCTCATATCATGTCATCATATGCATTGCATTTGCATACGTGTTCATCTCATGCATTCGAGCATTTTCCCCGTTGTCCGTTTTGAATTCCGGCGCTTTGTTCTCCTACGGTGGTCATTTCTACCTTTCTTTTGTGTGTGGGGATTAAACATTTCCGGATTGGACCGAGACTTGCCAAGCGGCCTTGGTTTACTACCGGTAGACCTCCTGTCAAGTTTCGTACCATTTGGACTTCGTTTGATACTCCAACGGTTAACCGAGGGACCGAAAAGGCCTCGTGTGTGTTGCAGCCCAACACCCCTCCAATTTGGCCCAAAAACCACCTAAACCCTCTCCATCCTCTAGAGCGTTCGATCACGATTGCGTGGCCCAAAACCGCACCTCATTTGGACACTCCTAGCTCCCTCTACCTCTATATAAAGACCCCCTCCGTTTTCTTCTTCTTCTTCTCCCCGAAACCCTAGATCCGCTCCTCCTCGCGCCGCCAGACAACGTCCGCGCCGAGTCGGACATGTCCAGCTAGCCGCCGCCGCCACGTGTCATGCCCCTGTTGGCCCGGCCGCAAACCCCGCCGAAGCCCGGGGCGGGCCCTCGTCGCCGCCTCCCGGGCCGCGCCTCCCCGCGCCTGGGCGCCGCACCCCGCCGCCCATCATCGCTCGTTGCCGCCATCTCTGCCGCCCTGCCGCGCCGCCATCTCCGCCGCCCTGCCACGCCGCCTCCCGCTCCTTGCCGCGCCGCCCCGCGCCGGCGGGCGCCACCCGAGCCGCCCCGGCGCCACCAACCACCGCAGTCGCCCGCTCCGGCCTCGCGGAGGACTCCGACGAGCTCCGCCGCTCCGGCGACCCCTCCTCCTTCTTCCCCGAGCCTGTTCCGGCGATCTTCTCCAAATTCCGGCGAGATCTCGGTCGGCCTCGGTCGGCCTCGATCCGACTTTCCCTCCCGCTCATTTATTTTTTTTGCAATTTTCATCATGTCGTAACTTTGCATCCGTAGCTCCGTTTTGCGCATATAGCATATCAAAATGTTCATCTCAGAGAGTAAATCATTTGTTCCATTGCATCATTTTCATTTGAGTTCATCTTGATGCCCGAAATGCTGTTAGAAGAGGGCTACTTGAGTTAATTGTCAGATCTGCTACTCCATTTAGATATTTGTTATTTTTGCCATGATTAATGTGTGCATGATATGCCCATGAGCTCTACATATGTTTTGTTAAGGGTTTTGCCATCTTTCCAGAGGTGCAACCCATGTATTTTTGTGATGTGTGTGGTGACTAGAACAAGCTTGCCAAGTGAGGCACTTGGTAAAGCTGATTTCAGGGACTTAGCATTTCCACTAAGTCCTTGAGCTGTTTATTTCATATGGCCATATGTTCATGTTGTTTCCTAGTGATTCGTGCCTATTTTGAGGATGATCAGTAAGTATGTTTTGTTAATCTTGTAGTGCTCTATCCATACATGTCCTTGTTTGCAATTATGGAGCACCCTAGCTCGAGTCAATCGAGCTCTACTTTTTCTACTTCGTGAATCTGGGCAGATTGTCTACTTGTTAGCGATTTTGCCGAGGATGTTGTAGTTGATCCGTGCATGCTATGCTATTGTTCTTGCCATGTATAGCTTTCATTTTGTGTATTCTTGATGGATGTATGCTTAGATTATCATGACTTGCTCCGTAGTGAGTGCATCGAGCTCGTAAACATGCCTACTTGGTATCTGTTTTCAGCATGCTCCAGTTTTCACTAAGTCTAAGAACTGATTATGTTTTTGCTATGTTCACATGATTGCAATTGTATTTTCTGATCCCTTTTGGCTCAAGGTCACTAAGGGACTTTTGTTAAGCTCTTTGAGTAGCTCCATGCCATGCTTTACTTTGCCATGTTCAGCTCCTGTAGCATGTAGTTTTGTTGCCCCGAAAAGTGCTACCTGATCTGAAATTCCAGACAAGTGTTAATTTCACTAAGTCTGAGATCTGTTTGCCATATGCATTTTTGCCATGCTTGTTTGAACCTGTTAATGGATGAATTGGCCGTAGCTCAGTGCTAGACTTTTGTTAAGAATCGTGAATGCATCCCTGCCATGTATTTTTTTGTCATGTTTGGGTGCTGTAGCTTGTTCATCTCTTTGCATTTAGATGACTACTTGCTGTATATCGCAGAACGTGGTCATATTTGAATCACTTGCCATTTCCAAACCGTAACTCCGATTCCGGCGTTCTTTATATCGTTTTCAAGCGATTTCATCTCATCTTTCCAGTGCAACACTTGGATTCCAATGTTGAGGCCAGGTTCATGCATCCCTTGTCAAATCTTGCATATGCATCCCGCATCGCATCCCGCATAGCATACCATCCTTGCATCATATTGTTTGATCCTTGCACGTGGTTGATTGTGTCCTTGTTGCTTGTTTGTCTTGTTTTGGGTAGAGCCGGGATACGAGTTCGCTAACGAGGATCCCGTTGAGTTTGCTTTCGAGGATCCAGTCAACTCTGACAACTTTGCAAGCAAGATGATCATACCCTCGAAATCACTACTATCTTTGCTATGCTAGATTGCTCGCTCTTTTGCTATGCCAATGCTATGATGCCTACCACTTGCTTTCAAGCCTCCCAAATTGCCATGTCAAACCTCTAACCCACCATGTCCTAGCAAACCGTTGATTGGCTATGTTACCGCTTTGCTCAGCCCCTCTTATAGCGTTGCTAGTTGCAGGTGAAGATTGGAGGCCGTTCCTTGTTGGAACATTTATTTACTTGTTGGGATATCATTATATTATCTTGTTATCTTAATGCATCTATACACTTGGTAAAGGGTGGAAGGGTCGGCCTCTCGCCTAGTGTTTTGTTCCACTCTTGCCGCCTTAGTTTCCGTCATATTGGTGTTATGTTCCCGGATTTTGCATTCCTTACGCGGTTGGGTTATAATGGGAACCCCTTGATAGTTCGCCTTGATTAAAGCTTTTCCAGCAATGCCCAACCTTGGTTTTACCATTTGCCACCTAGCCTCTTTTTCCCCTGGGTTTCCGGAGCCCGAGGGTCATCTTATTTTAAACCCCCCCGGGCCAGTGCTCCTCTGAGTGTTGGTCCACCTCGTCAGCCGCCGGTGGCCACCAGGGGCAACTCTGGGCTGGTCTACCGGAAGTTTGGACAATCTGAGTGTGCCCTGAGAACGAGATATGTGCAGCTCCTATCGGGATTTGTCGGCACATTCGGGCGGTGTTGCTGGTCTTGTTTTAACCTGTCGAAGTGTCTTGAAGAACCGATGTACCGAGTCTGATCGGAACGTCTCGGGAGGAGGTATATTCCTTCGTTGACCGTGAGAGCTTGTCATGGGCTAAGTTGGGACTCCCTGCAGGGATTTGAACTTTCGAAAGCCATGCCCGCGGTTATGGGCAGATGGGAGTTTGTTAATGTCCGGTTGTAGATAACTTGAACCTTAACTTAATTAAAATGAATCAACTGAGTGGGTTACCGTGATGGCCTCTTCTCGGCGGAGTCCGGGAAGTGGACACGGTGTTGGAGTAATGTTTGCGCAAGTTGTTCTCTAGTTTCTCGCTCGCGCTTTGCCTTCTCTTCTCGCTCTCTTTTGCGAACAGGTTAGCCACCATATTTTCTAGCCGCTTGCTGCAACTCCACATATTTACCTTGCCATACCTATAAGCTTAAATAGTCTTGATCGCGAGGGTGCGAGATTGCTAAGTCCCTGTGGCTCACAGATTACTATTACACCAGATGCAGGGCCTGATGATTCCGCTCCAGGTGACGCGCTTGAGCTCAAGTGGGAGTTTGACGAGGACTCTCAACGTTACTATGTTTCCTTTCCTGATGATCAGTAGTGGTGCCCAGTTGGGGGTGATTGGGACCGTGTCGCATGTTGGGTTATCTTATATTTTGGGGCCGTAGTCGGGCCATGAGTGTTTGGATGATGTAATGTTATTTATGTACCTTGATTGATGTGGCGAGTGTAAGCCAACTATGTTACCTCCCCTTTTATTATCTATATTACATGGGATGTTGTGAAGATTGCCTAACTTGCGACATATGCCTTCAATGCGATTATGTCTCTAAGTCGTGCCTCGACACGTGGGAGCTATAGTCGCATCGAGGGTGTTACACCCTCTTCCTCCACCTTCATCTGGATTCCTTTGTCTTTTCCTCCCCCTTTTCCTACCAGAAGCTTGAGAGCCTTCTCCTCTCCCAAGTACTGTTCTTGCCCTTGTTTGCCTACCTACATTCATTTCTGTAGTGACTCTCGGCCGAGGTATTGCAGCACCACCAGCAAAAACAAATGAAGACTTCTCTGGTAGTGGGCCATGAACTCTTTGTGGAGCTCTTCTTGAAATTTCTCTTTGAGCCATGTTGTAGACCATACTGGTTGGTGACTGCTACCTCTTGAGCTTGCGTTGGTTTCCCCTTGAAGAGGAAAGGGTGATGCGGCAAAGTAGCGTAAGTACTTCGCTCAGTTTTGAGAAACAAGGTATCAATCCAGTAGGAGGTAGCACGCAAGTCGCCTAGTACCTGCACAAACAAACGAGAACCTCGCAACCAACGTGATAAAGCGGTTGTCAATCCCTTCACGGTCACTTACGAAAGTGAGATCTGATAGAGATAATAACATAAATATTTTTGGTATTTTTGTGGTATAGATTGGAAAATAAAGATTGCAAAATAAATGAATATAAAAATAGCAAGTGGATATGAAAATAATATGATGGAAGATAGACACGGGGGCCATAGGTTTCACTAGTGGCTTCTCTCAAGATAGCAAATTCTACGGTGGGTGAACAGATTACTGTCGAGCAATTGATAGAAAAGCGCATAGTTATGAGAATATCTAGGCATGATCATGTATATAGGCATTACGTCCGCGACAAGTAGACCGAAACGATTCTGCATCTACTACTATTACTCCACACATCAACCGCTATCCAGCATGCATCTAGAGTATTAAGTTCATAAGAACAGAGTAACGCATTAGGCAAGATGACATGATGTAGAGGGATAAACTCAAGCAATATGATACAAACCCCATATTTTTAACCTCGATGGCAACAATACAATACGTGCCTTGCTGCCCCTGCTGTCACTGGGAAAGGACACCGCAAGATTGAACCCAAAGCTAAGCACTTCTCCCATTGCAAGAAAGATCAATCTAGTAGGCCAAACCAAACAGATAATTCGAAGAGACTTGCAAAAATATTTAAATCATGCATAAAATAATTCAGAGAAGAATCAAATGTTGTTCATTGATAATCTTGATCATAAACCCACAATTCATCGGATCTCGAGAAAGACACCGTGAAAAGAATTACATCGAATAGATCTCCAAGAGAATCAAGGAGAACTTTGTATTGAGATCCAAAGAGAGACAAGAAGCCATCTAGCTAATAACTATGGACCCGAAGGTCTGTGGTAAACAACTCACACATCATCGGAGAGGCCATGGTGTTGATGTAGAAGCCCTCCGTGATCGATTCCCCCTCCGACGGAGCACCGGAAAAGACCCCAAGATGGCATCTCACGGGTACAGAAGGTTGCGGCGGTAGAAATAGGGTTTTGTGGTGCTCCTGGATGTTTTCGGGTATATGGGTATATATAGGAGGAAGAAGTACGTTAGTGGAGCTGCGAGGGGCCCATGAGGGTGGGGGGCGCGCCTGGCCTCCTTGCTTCTTTCTTGACGTCCACTCCAAGTCTCTTGGATCACGTTTGTTCCAAAAGTAACTCTCCCGAAGGTTTCATTCCATTTGGATTCCGTTTGATATTCCTTTTCTGTGAAACACTGAAATAGGCAAAAAAAAACAACAATTTGCACTGGGCCTTTGGTTAGTAGGTTAGTCCCAAAAATAATATAAAAAGATATATTAAAGCACATTAAACATCCAAAATAGATAATATAATAGCATGGAACAAGCAATAATTATAGATACGTTGGAGACGTATCAAGCATCCCCAAGCTTAATTCCTGCTCGTCCTCGAGTAGGTAAATGATAAAAACAGAATTTTAGATGTGGAATGCTACCTAGCATAATTCTCAATGTAATTTTCTTTATTGTGGCATGAATGTTCAGATCCGAAAGATTCAAGACAAAAGTTTAATATTGACGTAAAAATAATAATACTTCAAGCATACTAACAAAGCAATCATGTCTTCTCAAAATAACATGGCCAAAGAAAGTTATCCCAACAAAATCATATAGTCTGGCTATGCTCTATCTTCATCACACAAAATATTTAAATCGTGCACAACCCCGATGACAAGCCAAGCAATTGTTTCATACTTTTGATGTTCTCAAACTTTTTCAATTTTCACGCAATACATGAGCGTGAGCCATGGACATAGCACTATAAGTGGAATAGAATGGTGGTTGTGGAGAAGACAAAAAGGAGAAGATAGTCTCACATCAACTAGGCGTATCAACGGGCTATGGAGATGCCCATCAACAGATATCAATGTGAGTGAGTAGGGATTGCCATGCAACGGATGCACTAGAGCTATAAGTGTATGAAAGCTCAACAAACGAAACTAAGTGGGTGTGCATCCAACTCGCTTGCTCACGAAGACCTAGGGCATTTTGAGGAAGCCCATCATTGGAATATACAAGCCAAGTTGTATAATGTAAAATTGCCACTAGTATATGAAAGTGACAACATAGGAGACTCTCTATCATGAAGATCATGGTGCTACTTTGAAGCACAAGTGTGGTAAAAGGATAATAACATTGTCCCTTCTCTCTTTTTCTCTCATTTCTTTCTTTTTATTTGGGCCTTTTCTCTTTTTTTATGGCCTCTTTTTTTCTCTCTTTTTTATTTTATTTTTCGTCTGGAGTCTCACCCCGACTTGTGGGGGAATCATAGTCACCATCATCCTTTCCTCACTTGGGACAATGCTCTAATAATGATGATCGTCACACTTTTATTTACTTACAACTCAAAAATTACAACTCGATACTAGAACAAAATATGACTCTATGTGAATGCCTCTGGCGGTGTACCGGGATGTGCAATGAATCAAGAGTGACATGTATGAAAGAATTATAAAGGTGGCTTTGCCACAAATACGATGTCAACTACATGATCATGCAAAGCAATATGACAATGATGGAGCGTGTCATAGCAAACGGAACAGTGGTAAGTTGCATGGCAATATATCTCGAAATGGCTATAGAAATGCCATAATAGGTAGGTATGGTTGCTGTTTTGAGGAAGGTATATGGTGGGTGTATGGTACCGGCGAAAGTTGCGCGGTATTAGAGAGGCTAGCAATGGTGGAAGGGTGAGAGTGCGTATAATCCATGGACTCAACATTAGTCATAAAGAACTCACATACTTATTGCAAAAATCTATTAGTTATCAAAACAAAGTACTATGCGCATGCTCCTAGGGGGATAGATTGGTAGGAAAAGACCATCGCTCGTCCCCGACCACCTCTCATAAGGAAGATAATCAATAAATAAATCATGCTCCGACTTCATCACATAACGATTCACCATACGTGCATGCTACGGGAATCACAAACTTTAGAACAAGTATTTATCGAATTCACAACTACTCAACTAGTATGAGTCTAATATCACCATCTTCATATCTCAAAACAATCATCAAGTATCAAACTTCTCATAGTATTCAATGCACTTTTTATGAAAGTTTTTATTATACCCATCTTGGATGCCTATCATATTAGGACTAATTTTATAGCCAAAGAAAATTACCATGCTGTCCTAAAAGACTCTCAAAATAATATAAGTGAAGCATGAGATATAAATAATTTCTATAAAATAAAACCACGACCGTGCTCTTAGAAAGATATAAGTGAAGTACTAGAGCAAAATTATCTAGCTCAAAAGATATAAGTGAAGCACATAGAGTATTCTAATAAATTCCGATTTGTGTGTGTGTCTCCAAAAGGTGTGTACAGAAAGGATGATCGTGGTAAACTAAAAAGCAAAGACTCAAATCATACAAGACGCTCCAAGGAAAACACATATCATGTGGTGAATAAAAATATAGCCTCAAGTAAACTTACCGATGGAAGAAGACGAAAGAGGGGAGGCCTTCCGGGGCATCCCCAAGCTTAGGATTTTGGTTGTACTTGAATTTTACCTTGGGTTTCCTTGGGCATCCCCAAGGTTAGGCTCTTGCCACTCCTTATTCCAAAATCCATCAAATCTTTACCCAAAACTTGAAAAGTTCACAACACAAAACTCAACAGAAAATCTCATGAGCTCCGTTAGTATAAGAAAACAAACCACCACTTCAAGGTACTGTAATGACCACATTCTTTATTTATATTGGTGTTAAAACTACTGTATTCCAACTTCTCTATGGTTCATACCCCCCGATACTAGCCATAGATTCATCAAAATAAGCAAACAACACATAAAAAACAGAATCTGTCAAAAACAGAACAGTCTGTAGTAATATGTAGGTTTCGAATACTTATGTAACCACAAAAATTCTGAAATAAATTGGTGGAGTGAGGAATTTGTCTATTAATCATCTGAAAAAATAATCAACCTAATCGCACTCTCCAGTAAAAAGTGGCAGCAAATCTCGTGAGCGCTAAAGTTTCTGTTTTTTTACAGCAAGATCGCAAAGACTTCCCCCATGTCTTCCCAAAGGTTCTACTTGGCACAAACACTAATTAAAAACATAAAACCACATATAAACAGAAGCTAGATGATTTTTTATTACTAAACAGGAACAAAAATCAAGAAACAAAAAAATTGGGTTGCCTCCCAACAAGCGCTATCGTTTAACGCCCCTAGCTAGGCAAAGAGATTTCAATGATGCTCACATGAAAGACAAGAATTGAAGCACAAAGCAAGCATCATAAAACACATGACAAACACATCTAAGTCTAACATACTTCCTATGCATAGGCATCTTATAGGCAAACAAATTATCAAGGCAAGCAAAAACTAGCATATGCAAGGAAGCGGAAAGAAACAATAGCAATCTCAACATAACGAGACGTAATTTAGTAACATGAAAATTTCTACAACCATATTTTCCTCTCTCATAATAATTACATGTGGAATCATATTCAAATTCAACAATATAGCTCTCACATAAAATTTTCTCCACATGAACCACATGCATGCAAAGCTGACACTTGTCCAAAATAGTGGGAATATCATTAACTAAAGTCATGACCTCTCCAGACCCACTTTTATCAAAAACTTCATAAGATTGAACATTATCCAAATATGTGGGATCTAAAGTTGACACTGTTCCAAACCCACTTTTAATATTATTGCAAACATTATTATCAATCTCATATTCATCATCAGGCTTAAATAAATTTTCAAGATCATAAGAAGAATCACCTCAATCATGATCATTGCAACAAATAGTAGTCATAGCAAAACTAGCATCCCCAAGCTTGAGGTTTTGCATATCATTAAAACAATTGACATTAAGAGAATTTATGATAGCATCATTGCAATCATGCTTTTCATCAAAGGAACTATCAAGTATGGGTGCAATAGCAATGATCTCATGTTTAACATAAGGAACTATAGCAAACTCATCTTCATAAATATTGGCATCATGGCCGCAAGAATAGCAAGCATCATGTTCATCAAGGGATATTTCAATCAAATCATCGGAATCATAATTATCTATAGATTCATGCATATCATTATTTTCTTCCCAAGCAACGGTCATTCTTTCAATAAATTCTTTGACATAGACATTATGAGCATAGTTTTCATAGCAATATTTAAGTATGTCAAAATTTTCAGATTCGTAGAGAGTAACATCATACTTTTGAATCAAAGAAGCAACTTCATAAGCACCCTTAAAAGCAACAGATTCTTCAATTTGTTCGATATCGTAGTAACTATAAACACCCTTTGCATAAGAAGATAAGATTTCATTGTCATTAAACTCACATAGGTAGGGGAGGTGTTTCTTAGGGTTCTTAGAGCAACAAGTAAATTCATAAATTTCACAAAGATTCCAAGCATAACACAACAATTTGTTTATTTGATCCCATAAGAGTCTCCCTTTTTCAGACAAATGGTGACGCACAAAATGAGCATACTCATCTAAAGATTTCCCATCAACTAGGCTAGTTGGGGTTTCGGCATGAGCACATAGGGATCAAAGATGATCCAAGTAGAACACTTTAAGTGGATCCATATCAATAGATTTTTAGCAAGCAAAGATGCAAGCAAATGGAAGGCACATGGAAAAACAAACAAATATACATACAGAAAGAAGGCAAAGAAAAGGCACAGGTTTTTGAAAATCATTTTAGAAGTGGGGGCTAGGAAAACGAGAGGCAAATGACAAATAATGTAATGCGAGGGATAAGAGTTTGTAATGGGTACTTGGTATGTCTTGACTTGTGCATAGACGGCGCCAGAGATGGCTAGCGATCAAATCTTGACTTGACATGGTGCAACCTCCTCGGCAACAGCGCCAAAAATCCTTCTTGCAACCTCTTGAGCTTGGGTTGATTTTCCCTTGAAGAGGAAAGGGTGATGCAGCAAAGTAGCGTAAGTATTTCCCTCAGTTTTGAGAACCAAGGTATCAATCCAATAGGAGGTAGCACGCAAGTCGCCTAGTACCTGCACAAACAAACAAGAACCTCGCAACCAACGCGATAAAGGGGTTGTCAATCCCTTCACAGTCACTTATGAATGTGAGATCTAATGGAGATAATAAGATAAATATTTTTGGTATATTTGTGGTATAGATTGGAAAATAAAGATTGCAAAATAAATAAAGATAAAAAATAGCAAGTAGATATGAAAATAATATGATGGAAGATAGACCCGGGGGCCATAGGTTTCACTAGTGGCTTCTCTCAAGATAGCAAATTCTACGGTGGGTGAACAAATTACTGTCGAGCAATTGATAGAAAAGCGCATAGTTATGAGAATATCTAGGCATGACCATGTATATAGGCATCACTTCCACGACAAGTAGACCGAAACGATTCTGCATCTGCTACTATTACTCCACACATCGACCGCTATCCAGCATGCATCTAGAGTATTAAGTTCATAAGAACAGAGTAACGCATTAGGCAAGATGACATGATGTAGAGGGATAAACTCAAGCAATATGATATAAACCCCATCTTTTTATCCTCGATGGCAACAACATAATACATGCCTTGCTGCCCCTGCTGTCACTGGGAAAGGACACCACAAGATTGAACCCAAAGCTAAGCACTTCTCCCATTGCAAGAAAGATCAATATAGTAGGCCAAACCAAACTGATAATTCGAAGACACTTGCAAAGATATTTAAATCATGCATAGAATAATTTAGAAAAGAATCAAATATTGTTCATAGATAATCTTGATCATAAACCCACAATTCATCGGATCTCGACAAACACACCGCAAAAAGAATTACATCGAATAGATCTCCAAGATAATCGAGGAGAACTTTGTATTGAGATCCAAAGAGAGAGAAGAAGCCATCTAGCTAATAACTATGGACCCGAAGGTCTATGGTAAACTACTCACACATCATCGGAGAGGCTATGGTGTTGATGTAGAAGCCCTCCGTGATCGATTCCTCCTCCGGTGGAGCGCGGGAAAAGGCCCCAAGATGGGATCTCACGGGTATAGAAGGTTGCGACGGTGGAAATAGGGTTTTGTGGTGCTCTTGGATGTTTTCGGGGTATACGGGTATATATAGGAGGAAGAAGTACGTCGGTGGAGCTACGAGGGGCCCACGAGGGTGGGTGGCGCACCCTCCTGCCTCGTGGCCTCCTTGCTTCTTTCTTGACGTCCACTCCAAGTATCCTGGATCACGTTTGTTCCAAAAATAACTCTCCCGAAGGTTTCATTCCGTTTGGTATTCCTTTTTCTGTGAAACACTGAAATAGGCACAAAAAAACAGCAATTTGCATTGGGCCTTTGGTTAGTAGGTTAGTCCCAAAAATAATATAAAAAGGTATATTAAAGCCCATTAAACATCCAAAACAGATAATATAATAGCATGGAACAATCAAAAATTATAGATACATTGGAGACATATCAGTGACTGCATTGGATCCAGTATAGGGTTGGCCTGACTAGGGAATATGTTCTGCACAAAAACATTGAGCAATTCAGTCATGTACAGCAAAATTCAGACAACTACAGTAAATTCAGACAACTATAGTAAATTCGGTAAAGTAAAATGCAGTTTATATTGTGTTTAATTCAGTAACCTGAACAAATGTGGGGTCATCGTAGTTTTCATCAACTAGCTCTACCCCTTCTTCAATGAGAGCTTCTTGCCATTTGTAATGCCCCTTCCTGTTGTGATCAGCTCTACCACAAATTGAGCAGTGCACTGTAACACCTTTCTTATTCAGAACCCTAACACCATTCTTCATGTTCTCCGCAGGAGTCTTCTTCCTGTTTTTCTTGGGCCTTCCCAACTGTTTTGTAAACACAGGTTGATGCACCTTATAAGCAATCTGTACCTCCCACACATTTGGGTCTCCTAGAGGGACAAGAGTGTATCCATATGCTTTCAGATATGTCCTAACAGTGTAGCACTCATGTAACATTGTCTCTGGGTCAATCCTCTCCTCCCTGCAACATGCTATAGAATGCCCACATGGTACTCCAGACAACTGCTATCTCCTGCAATCACATTTGTGCAAACCAAGATCAACTGTGTAGCTATTGTTACCAGACTGAACTCTGAACATGTGTTGGCCAGCTTCTGTTACATGGCAATGATACGTGTCCAACGTATCTATAATTTTTAATTATTCCATGTTGTTATATTATCAATCTTGGATGTTTTATAATCATTTTATATCATTTTCTGCTACTAACCTATTGACATAGTGCCAAGTGCCATGATACGTCCATTTTGCATCATGCTTTTATATCGATATTTATTGCATTATGGGGTGTTATTACACATTATGTCACAATACTTATGCCTATTCTCTCTTATTTTACAAGGTTTACATAAGGAGGGAGAATGCCGGCAGCTGGAATTCTGGACTTGAAAAGGAGCAAATATTAGAGACCTATTCTGCACAACTCCAAAAGTCCTGAAACTCCACAGAACTTATTTTTGGAAATAATAAAAAATACCGAGTGAAGAAAATACCAGAGGGGGCCCACACCCTGGCCACGAGGGTGGGGGCGCGCCCTACCCCCTGGACGTGCCCCCTGCCTCGTGGGCCCCCTGTTGGCCCTCCGGTGCCCATCTTCTGCTATATGAAGTCTTTCGTCCGAGAAAAAATCATAAGCAAGCTTTCGGGACGAGACTCCGCTGCCACGAGGCGGAACCTTGGCGGAACCAATCTAGGGCTCTGGCGGAGCTGTTCTGCCAGGGACACTTCCCTCCGGGAGGGGGAAATCATCGTCATCGTCATCACCAATGCTCCTCTCATCGGGAGGGGGCCAATCTCCATCAACATCTTCACCAGCACCATCTCCTCTCAAACCCTAGTTCATCTCTTGTATCCAATTCTTGTCTACAAGTCTGGGATTGGTACCTGTAGGTTGCTAGTAGTGTTGATTACTCCTTGTAGTTGATGCTAGCTGGTTTATTTGGTGGAAGATGATATGTTCAGATCCTATATGCATATCAATACCCCTCTGATTTTGAACATGAATATGCTTTGTGAGTAGTTACGTTTGTTCCTGAGGACATGGGAGAAGTCTTGCTATTAGTAGTCATGTGAATTTGGTATTCGTTCGATATTTTGATGAGATGTATGTTGTCTCTCCTCTCGTGGTGTTATGTGAACGTCGACTACATGACACTTCACCATTATTTGGGCCTAGGGGAAGGCATTGGGAAGTAATAAGTAGATGATGGGTTGCTAGAGTGACAGAAGCTTAAACCCTAGTTTATGTGTTGCTTCGTAAGGGGCTAATTTGGATCCATATGTTTCATGCTATGGTTAGGTTTACCTTAATACTTATTTTGTAGTTGCGGATGCTTGCAATAGGAGTTAATCATAAGTGGGATGCTTGTCCAAGTAAGGATAGCACACAAGCACCAGTCCACCCACATATCAAATTATCAAAGTACTGAACGCGAATCATATGAACGTCATGAAAACTAGCTTGACGATAATTCCCATGTGTCCTCGGGAGCGCTTTTTTCTATATAAGAGTTTGTCCAGGCTTGTCCTTTGCTACAAAAAGGATTGGGCCACCTTGCTACACTTTATTTACTTTTGTTACTTGTTGCTCGTTACAAATTATCTTATCACAAAACTATCTATTACCTATAATCTCAGTGCTTGCAGAGAATACCTTGCTGAAAACCGCTTATCATTTCCTTCTGCTCCTCGTTGGGTTCCACACTCTTACTTATCGAGAGGACTACGATAGATCCCCTATACTTGTGGGTCATCAAGACTCTTTTCTGGCGCTGTTGCTGGGGAGTGAAGCGCCTTTGGTAGGTGGAATTTGGTAAGGAAAATTTTATATAGTGTGCTGAAATTTACTGTCACTTGTTACTATGGAAAGTAATCCTTTGAGGGGCTTGTTCGGGGTATCTTCACCTCGACCAGTAGAGCAAAGAGTTGCTCCTCAACCAACTCAACCTACTGAACCTACTGAAAATGAAAATGTCTACTTTGAAATTCCTTTGGGTATGATAGAAAAACTGCTAGCTAATCCTTTTGCAGGAGATAGAACATTACATCCTGATGAGCACCTAATATATGTGGATGAAGTTTGTGGATTATTTAAGCTTGCAGGTATGCCTGATGATGTTATCAAGAAGAAGGTCTTCCCTTTATCTTTGAAGGGAGATGCATTGACATGGTATAGGCTATGTGATGATATGGGATCATGGAACTACAAATGATTGAAATTGGAATTTCATCAGAAGTTTTATCCTATGCATCTTGTTCATTGTGATCGCAATTATATATATAATTTCTGGCCTCGCGAAGGAGAAAGCATCGCTCAAGCTTGGGGAGGCTTAAATCAATGTTATATTCATGCCCCAATCATGAGCTCGCAAGAGAAATGATTATCCAAAAAAATTATGCTCGACTTTCTGATAACAACCGCACCATGCTCGATACTTCTTGTGCTGGCTCTTTTAAGATGAAGACTATTGAATTCAAATGGGATTTATTGGAAAGAATTAAACGCAACTCTGAAGATTGGGATCTCGACGAAGGTAAGGAGTCAGGTATGACACCTAAGTTTGATTGTGTTAAATCTTTTATGGATACCAATGTTTTTCGTAAATTTAGCACTAAATATGGACTTGACTCTGAGATAGTAGCTTCTTTCTGTGAATCTTTTGCTGCTCATGTTGATCTCCCTAAGGAGAAGTGGTTCAAATATCATCCTCCCATAGAAGTAAAAGTAGCTGCACCTATTAAAGTTGAAGAAAAGAGTATCACTTATAATGATCCTATTGTTCCTACTGCTTATGTTGAGAAACCACCTTTTCCTGTTAGGATAAAAGATCATGCTAAAACTTAAACCGTGGTTCGTAAAAGCAATATTAGAGCCTATACTCCTCCTGAACAAGTTAAAGTTGAACCTAATATTGCTATTGTTAAGGATCTCTTGGCTGATAATATTGATGGGCATGTTATTTATTTCTGTGATGAAACTGCTAGAATTGCTAAACCTTGTCCCAAAGATAAACATAGACCTGTGGTAGGCATGCCTGTTATTTCTGTTAAAATAGGAGATAATTGTTATCATGGCTTGTGTGATATGGGTGCTAGTGCTAGTGCAATACCTATTGACTTGTACAAAGAAATTATGCATGATATTGCACCTGCTGAGTTAGAAGATATTGATGTCACAATTAAACTTGCCAATAGAGATGCTATTTCACCAATTGGGATTGTTAGAGATGTTGAAGTCTTGTGTGGGAAAACTAAATATCCTGCTAATTTTCTTGTTCCTGGTTTCCCACAAGATAGCTTTTGTCCCATTATATTTGGTAGACCCTTCTTAAACACTGTTAATGCTAGGATAGACAGCGAAAAGGATGTTGTTACTATTGGTTTAGGTGATATGTCTCATAAGTTCAACTTCTCTAAATTTCGTAGACAACACTGTGAAGAGGAACTACCTAGTAAAGATGAAATTATTGGTCTTGATTCTATTGTCGTACCTCCTAGTGATATTTTAGAACAATATTTGCTAGACCATGAAAATGATATGTTTATTAATGAAAGAAGGGAAATAGATGAAGTGTTGTTTAAATAAGGACCTATTCTCAAACACAACTTGCCTGTTGAAATCTTAGGGCATCCTCCCCCACCCAAGGGTGATCCAGTGTTTGAGCTTAAACCACTGCCTGATACTCTTAAATATGCTTATCTTGATGAAAAGAAGATATATCCTGTCATTATTAGTGCTAACCTTTCAGAGAAGGAGGAAGAAAAATTATTGAAAACTTTGAAGAAGCACCGTGCTGCTATTGGATATACTCTCGATGATCTTAAGGGCATTAGTCCCACTCTATGTCAACACAAAATAAATTTAGAGAAAGATGCCAAACCAGTTATTGATCACCAACGATGGCTGAATCCTAAGATGAAAGAAGTGGGAAGAAAAGAAATACTAAAGCTCCTTGAGGCAGGTATAATTTATCTCGTTGCTGATAGTCAGTGGGTAAGTCCTGTCCATTATGTTCCTAAGAAGGGAGGTATTACTGTCGTTCGTAACGATAAAAATGAATTGATTCCGCAAAGAATTATTACAGGTTATAGGATGGTAATTGATTTCCGCAAATTAAATAAGGCTACTAAAATATCATTACCCCTTACCTTTCATTGATCAAATGCTAGAAAGATTATTCAAACATACGCATTTTTGCTTTCTAGATGATTATTCTGGTTTCTCTCAAATACCTGTGTCAGCTGATGATCAATCAAACACCACTTTTACTTGCCCTTTTGGTACTTTTGCTTATAGACATATGCCTTTTGGTTTATGTAATGCACCTGCTACCTTTCAAAGATGCATGATGGCTATATTCTCTGATTTTTGTGAAAAGATTTGTGAGGTTTTCATGGACGATTTCTCCGTCTATGGATCCTCTTTTGATGATTTCTTAAGCAACCTTGATCGAGTTTTGCAGAGATGTGAAGAAACTAACTTTGTCTTGAATTGGGAGAAGTGCCACTTTATGGTTAATGAAGGTATTGTCTTGGGGCATAAAATTTTTGAAAGGGGCATTGAAGTTGATAAAGCTAAAGTTGATGCTATTGGAAAGATGTCGTGTCCCAAGGACATCAAAGGTATAAGAAGTTTCCTTGTCCATGCCAGCTTTTATAGGAGGTTCATTAAGGACTTCTCAAAATTTTCTCAGCCTCTGACTAATTTATTACAAAAGGATATACCATTCGTCTTTGATGATGATTGTGTAGAAGCATTTGAAATACTTAAGAAAGCATTAATCTGTGCACCTATCGTTCAGCCACCTGATTGGAATTTACCTTCTAAAATTATGTGTGATGCTAGCGATTATGCTGTAGGTGTTGTTCTAGGGCAAAGAGTTGATAAGAAATTAAATGTTATTCAATATGCTAGTAAAACTCTAGACAATGCCCAGAGAAATTATGCCACTACTGAAAAAGAATTTTTAGCAGTTGTATTTGCTTGTGATAAGTTTAGACCTTATATTGTTGATTCTAAAGTAACTATTCACACTGATCATGCTACTATTAAATATCTTTTGGAAAAGAAAGATGCTAAACCTAGACTTATTAGATGGGTTCTCTTGCTACAAGAATTTGATTTGCATATTATTGATATAAAGGGAGCTGAGAACCCCGTTGCAGATAACTTGTCTAGGTTAGAGAATGTTCTTGATGACCCCCTACCTATTGATGATAGCTTTCCTGATGAACAACTAAATGTCATAAATGCTTCTCATACTTCTCCATGGTATGCTGATTATGCTAATTACATTGTTGGTAAATTTATACCACCTAGTTTCACATACCAGCAAAAGAAAACGTTTTTCTATGATTTAAGACATTACTTTTGGGATGACCCACATCTTTATAAAGAAGGAGTAGATGGTGTTATTAGGCGTTGTGTACCTAAGCATGAACATGAACAGATCCTACGCAAGTGTCACTCCGAAGCTTATGGAGGACACCATGCTGGAGATAGAACTGCACATAAGGTATTGCAATCCAGTTTTTATTGGCCTACTCTCTTCAAGGATGCCCGTAAGTTTGTCTTATCTTGTGATGAATGTCAAAGAATTGGTAATATTAGTAGACGTCAAGAAATGCTTATGAATTATTCACTTGTTATTGAACCATTTGATGTTTGGGGCTTTGATTATATGGGACCGTTTACTGCCTCTAATGGATATACACATATTTTAGTTGCTGTTGGTTACGTTACTAAGTGGGTAGAAGCTATTCCAACTAGTAGTGTTGATCATAACACCTCTATTAAGATGATTAAAGAAGTTATTTTTTCCGAGGTTTGGAGTCCCTAGATATGTAATGACTGATGGTGGTTCACATTTTATTCATGGTGCTTTCCGTGAAATGCTTGCAAAGTATGATGTTAATCATATAATTGCTTGCTAAGTATGATGTTAATCATAGAATTGCATATCCTTATCAACCATAGTCTAGTGGTCAAGTAGAATTGAGTAATAGAGAACTCAAATTAATTTTGCAAAAGACTGTTAATAGATCTAGAAAGAATTGGTCCAAGAAACTTGATGATGCATTATAGGCCTATAGAACTGCATATAAAAATCCTAAGGGTATGTCTCCGTATAAAATGGTTTATGGAAAAGCATGTCACTTACCTCTTGAACTAGAACATAAGGCATATTGGGCTATTAAAGAGCTCAATTATGATTTCAAACTTGTCGGTGATAAGAGGTTATTTGACATTAGCTCACTTGATGAATGGAGAACCCAAGCCTATGAGAATGCCAAGTTGTTTAAAGAAAAAGTTAAAAGATGGCACGACAAAAGGATACAAAAGCGTGAGTTCAATGTAGGTGGTTATGTATTGTTATACAACTCTCGCTTAAGATTTTTTTGGAGGAAAACTTCTCTCTAAATGGGAAGGTCCTTACGTTATCGAGGAGGTCTATCGTTCCGGTGCCATAAAAATCAACAACTTCGAAGGCACAAATCCGAAGGTGGTGAACTGTTAAAGAATCAAACATTATATCTCAGGTAATCCTATAAATGTTGAAACCAATGTTATTGAAATCGTAACCCCGGAGGAATACATAAGGGACACTTTCCAGAACGTTTCAGACTCCGAAAAGGAAGAGGTATGTGGTACGGTAAGTAAACCGACTCCAAAACAGTTCTAATGGCAATTTTTATCCGTTTTGGAATATTTAGAAAATAGAAAAATAAGAAGCAGTCCGGGAAGGACACGAGGGCTCCACGAGGGTGGAGGGGGCGCCCTACCCCCTGGGCGCGCCCCCCCCTACCTCGTGGGCACCTCGTGTGCTCTCCGGACTCCATTTTCTTATAGGATACGTATTTTGGTCGGTAAAAATTCATTATATAATATCCCGAATGTTTTGACCACCGTAACACACAAATATCCTCTGTTTTTGTTTTGAGCTATTTCTATAGCAGATTTGGATCAAGATGTCATCTCAAGATTCCGACGAAGAGAGCTATTTCTCACACCTCATTGCTGACCCAAAGACCTATGGGGATCTATCTCCTTATGGTCGAACTACGGATGAGGAGGAGGATGCTCATCCGATGAGGATCAATGATTCAAGTTCGGAGGAGGAGGATGTCCCTCTACCTCAACCTGGGGATATGCATGTGAAGTTCAAGAAATCTAGTCTCCCTAAGAGGGCTAAACTATCTAACAACTGATCTATTCCTTCTCGTTTTCGGCAGAAAACCAAAGGAGATTTATGTGACAAGATCATGAAGCTGGAGTCGGAGGTCGATGATTTAAAGGAGGAAATTTCTCTCCTCAATTACAATATGAAGAAGCTGAAAGCACAATTTACATCATCAACAACTCCATCATCACCACCTCCGAAGAAAGAGATATAATCACATGGGTATGGACACTCCCCTTGGCAACTGCCAAGCTTGGGGGAGGTGCCCCGGTATCGTATCACCATCACATCTCTATCTTTATCGTTTTTCTTAGTTCGATCCTTTTAGTAATATCTTGATATAGTAGAATAAAGTTTTTGGTACAATCTAGTTTTGAGTTTTCCTTTATGATCCCTCTATGTAATCAAGTCCATGAGCTATATAATAAAGATTAGTGTTGAGTCAAGGGCTTGATTATCTTGCTATGATCTTGATTCCATAAAAGAAAAGAAAGAATAAAAAGAAATAAGAAGAGATCATATTGATCTTATGAAGAGTAATGACTTCACATAGAAAGAGTATGATGATTAAAAGTTGTTGAGAGTTGACAAACATAGCTTTGGTCATCGTTGCAATTAATAGGAAGTAATAAAGAAAGAGAGGTTTCACATATAAATATACTATCTTGGACATCTTTTATGATTGTGAGCACTCATTAAAATATGACATGCTAAAGAGTTGATGTTGGACAAGGAAGACAATGTAATGGGTTATGTTTTCTTATATCTGAAATAAAGTATATTGTCATGGATCATCCAACATGTTGACCTTGCTTTTCCCCCTCATGCTAGCCAAATTATTTGCACCAAGTAGAGATACTACTTGTTCTTCCAAATACCCTTAAACCTAGTTTTGCCATGAGAGTCCACCATATCGACCTATGGATTGAGTAAGATCCTTCAAGTAAGTTGTCATAGGTGCAACCAATAAAAATTGCTCTCCAGATATGTATGATTGATTGGTGTGGAGAAAATAAGCATTATACGATCTTGTGATGTGGAAGAAATAAAAGCGACGGACTGCATAATAAAGGTCTATATCACAAGTGGCAATATAACGTGATGTTCTTTCGCATTAAGATTTTGTGCATCCAACCCTGAAAGCGCATGACAACCTCTGCTTCCCTCTACGAAGGGCCTATCTTTTACTTTTATCTCCTACCTTATGCAAAAGTCATGGTGATCTTCACCTTTCCTTTTTACATTTTATCCTTTGGCAAGCTCAGTGTGTTGGAAAGATCCTGATACATATATCTAATTGGATGTAAGTTAGCATGGGCTATTATTGTTGACATTACCCTAGAGGTAAAAGGTTGGGAGGCGAAACTATAAGCCCCTATCTTTCTTTGTGTCCGATTAGAACTCTGTAACCACAAGTATTGCATGAGTGTTAGCAATTGTGAAAGACTACATGATAGTTGAGTATGTGGGCTTGCTGAAAAGCTCTGACATAGACTCTTTCCGATGTTATGATAAATTGCAATTGCTTCAATGACTGAGATTATAGTTTGTTAGTTCTCAATAAAGTTTCTGATTCATACTTTGCATTGTGAATAGATTATTACTTGAGCATAAGAGATCATATGACATTATCCATATATGTTTGCTGTTATAAGAATAATCATGATGCCCTCATATCCGTATTTTATTTTATCGACACCTCTACCTCTAAACATGTGGACATATTTATCGTTATCGGCTTCCGCTTGAGGACAAGCGAGGTCCAAGCTTGGGGGAGTTGATACATCCATTTTGCATCATGCTTTTATATCGATATTTATTGCATTATGGGGTGTCATTACACATTATGTCACAATACTTATGCCTATTCTCTCTTATTTTACAAGGTTTACATAAGGAGGGAGAATGCCGGCAGCTGGAATTCTGGACTGGAAAAGGAGAAAATATTAGAGACCTATTCTGCACAACTCCAAAAGTCCTGAAACTCCACAGAACTTATTTTTGGAAATAATAAAAAATACTGAGTGAAGAAAATACCAGAGGGGGCCCACACCCTGGCCACGAGGGTGGGGGCGCGCCCTACCCCCCTGGACGTGCCCCCTGCCTCGTGGGCCCCTGTTGGCCCTCCGGTGCCCATCTTCTGCTATATGAAGTCTTTCGTCCGAGAAAAAATCATAAGCAAGCTTTCGGGACGATACTCCGCTGCCACGAGGCGGAACCTTGGCGGAACCAATCTAGGGCTCTGGCGGAGCTATTCTGCCAGGGACACTTCCCTCTGGGAGGGGGAAATCATCGTCATCGTCATCACCAACGCTCCTCTCATCGGGAAGGGGCCAATCTCCATCAACATCTTCACCAGCACCATCTCCTCTCAAACCCTAGTTCATCTCTTGTATCCAATTCTTGTCTATAAGTCTGGGATTGGTACCTGTAGGTTGCTAGTAGTGTTGATTACTCCTTGTAGTTGATGCTAGATGGTTTATTTGGTGGAAGATGATATGTTCAGATCCTATATGCATATTAATACCCCTCTGATTTTGAACATGAATATGCTTTGTGAGTGGTTACGTTTGTTCCTGAGGACATGGGAGAAGTCTTGCTATTAGTAGTCATGTGAATTTGGTATTCGTTCGATATTTTGATGAGATGTATGTTGTCTCTCCTCTAGTGGTGTTATGTGAACGTCAACTACATGACACTTCACCATTATTTGGGCCTAGGGGAAGGCATTGGGAAGTAATAAGTAGATGATGGGTTGCTAGAGTGACAGAAGCTTAAACCCTAGTTTATGTGTTGCTTCGTAAGGGGCTGATTTGGATCCATATGTTTCATCCTATGGTTAGGTTTACCTTAATACTTCTTTTGTAGTTGCGGATGCTTGCAATAGGAGTTAATCATAAGTGGGATGCTTGTCCAAGTAAGGAAAGCACCCAAGCACTAGTCCACCCACATATCAAATTATCAAAGTACCGAACGTGAATCATATGAACATGATGAAAACTAGCTTGACGATAATTCCCATGTGTCCTCGGGAGCGCTTTCTTCTATATAAGAGTTCGTCCAGGCTTGTCCTTTGCTACAAAAAGGATTGGGCCACCTTGCTACACTTTATTTACTTTTGTTACTTGTTGCTCGTTACAAATTATCTTATCACAAAACTATCTATTACCTATAATTTCAGTGCTTGCACAGAATACCTTGCCGAAAACCGCTTATCATTTCCTTCTGCTCCTCGTTGGGTTCGACACTCTTACTTATCGAAAGGACTACGATAGATCCCCTATACTTGTGGGTCATCATGCTAGTTACTGTTTTTTGCATGTTTTTTACATCGCAAGAAATCAATACCAAATGGAGTCCAAATGCAACAAAACTTTACGGAGATTTTTTATGGACCAGAAGACACCTAATGGGCCAAGGTAGACCCTGGGGGTGCTCCGAGGAGAGCACAACCCACCAGGGCGCGCCAGGAGGCCCAAGCGCGCCCTGGTGGGTTGTGCCCACCTCGGGTACGCCCCGGACCGCCTCTTTGCTCTATAAATACCCCAATATTCCCAAAACCCTAGGGGAGTCGACAAAATATTGGTCTAGCCGCCGCAGAGTCCAGAACCACCAGATCCAATCTAGACACCATCTCGGATGGGGTTCACCACCTCCATTGGTGCCTCTCTGATGATGCGTTAGTAGTTCTTTGTAGACCTTCGGGTCCATAGTTAGTAGCTAGATGGCTCCCTCCCCCCTCTCTCTCTCTCTCTGAATTCTCAATACAATGGTCTCTTGGAGATCTATATGATGTAACTCTTTTGCGGTGTGTTTGTTGGGATCGATGAACTTTGAGTTTATGATCAGATCTATCTTTTTATATCCATGAAAGTATTTGAGTTTCTTTGATCTCTTTTATGCATGATCTCCTGTAGCCTCGTATTTCTTCTCTGATATTTGGGTTTTGTTTGGCCAACTTGATCTATTTATCTTGAAATGGGAAGAGGTGTTGTGTAGTGGGTTCGATCATACGGTGCTTGATCCCAGTGACAGAAAGGGAACCGACGCGTATGTATCATTGCTACTAAGGATAAAACGATGGGGTCTATCTCTACATAGATAGATCTTGTCTACATCATGTCATCATTCTTATTGCATTACTCCATTTTCCCATGAACTCAATACACTAGATGCATGCTGGATAGCGGTCGATGTGTGGAGTAATAGTAGTAGATGCAGGCAGGAGTCGGTCTACTAATCTTGGATATGATTCCTATGTAATGATCATTGCCTGGATATCGTCATGATTATTTGAAGTCTTGTCAATTGCCCAACAGTAATTTGTTCACCCACCGTTTGCTATTTTTCTCGAGAGAAGCCACTAGCGAAACCTATGGCCCCCGAGTCTCTTTCTCATATTATTTGCCTTTTCGGTCTACTTTTCCGTTGCATTTATTTTAGATCCATTAATCCAAAAATAAAAAATACCTTGCTGCAATTTATTCTTATTTATTTTATTTGGTGCTCGATCTATTAATCTATTACAATTTATCTCACATCTGTTTGCCTATCTTGAGGCGTCATACCCGGAAGGATTGACAACCTCTTTAACACGTCGGGTTGCGAGGATTTGTTATCCTACTGGTTACATTGTGTTGCTTGGTTCTCCTACTGGTTCGATAACCTTGGTTTCACATCTAAGGGAAATACCTACCGCTGATGTGCTGCATCATCCCTTCCTCTTTGGGGAAATACCGATGTAGCTTGAAGCCGCATCAAAAGGCTGGCACCGCTGCCGGGGAGGATCTTCAACATATACCAGGTTCGTAATCACAAATCTCATCTCCTCGCAATTTACATTATTTGCCATTTGCCTCTCGTTTTCCTCTCCCCCACTTCACAAAAATTTACCGTTTTATACTCCTCTCTTTTTTGTTCGCCGTGTTCTTGCTGGATCTGTTTTTGTGTGCGTTCTTGTTTGCGAAATCATGATGCCTCAAAGGAAATATTATGATGTTCCTGAAGGAAATATGCCCTACAGGCAATAATAAAGTTATTATTTATTTCCTTATATCATGATAAATGTTTATTATTCATGCTAGAATTGTATTAACCGGAAACATAATACATGTGTGAATACATAGACAAACAGAGTGTCACTAGTATGCCTCTACTTGACTAGCTCATTGATCAAAGATGGTTATGTTTCCTAACCATAGACATGAGTTGTCATTTGATTAACGGGATCACATCATTAGGAGAATGATGTGATTGACTTGACCCATTCCGTTAGCATAGCACTTGATCGTTTAGTTTGTTGCTATTGCTTTCTTCATGACTTATACATGTTCCTATGACTATGAGATTATGCAACTCCCGTTTACCGGAGGAACACTTTGTGTGCTACCAAACGTCACAACGTAACTGGGTGATTATAAAGGTGCTCTACAGGTGTCTCCGAAGGTACTTGTTGGGTTGGCGTATTTCGAGATTAGGATTTGTCACTCCGATTGTCGGAGAGCTATCTCTGGGCCCACTCGGTAATGCACATCACTATAAGCCTTGCAAGCATTGCAACTAATGAGTTAGTTGCGGGATAATGTGTTACGGAACGATGTAACATCCCAAATTTTCAATTTGGAACGTTATACATTAGATCATCATTGCATATCATATTTTATTTTGCATTTTGGTTGATCCTGGAAAATTCTACGCAACTCAATGACCCACGGAGAGAGTTGGGGATTTCGTTATTTTCATATTTGAGTTTTCTCAAATTTTGAGAATAGAATCATTTGATTTTATTTATTTTATCATCAATTATTTCTATTACAAAAATATGAGAGAGGGAATAAAATGACTTTCCCAAAATAAAGAAATATTGAGGATTTAATAATAAAATCAAATAAGATTTTATTTCGGAGTTTTTCGGTGTTTTATTTGAATTTAGGAAAAATGTGCGTTTTTCAAAATTGCATTTAGGCCCCAAATAAATGTTCACTTTGTCGAGCTTGATTTTAGAAGCCCGGGAAAATTTATTTTGGAATTTTTGGAGTCCGTTTAGTATTTCTTTTTATTTTTCTTCCAAGCGGAATATTTAAAAAAAGGGAACAGACCTAATCGGGCCGTGTCCGGATAGGACTCTGGCCCGGCAGGCTTTAAAAGCCGGCCCAGCCCCCCCGGGGAGGAACCCTAGCCCCAGCCCCGAGCCACCCCAGCCGCCCGCGCCCGCCGCGGCCCCGCCGCCGTCGCGCCGCCGCCCGCCAGATCCGCCGCCCCGCCGCGCCGCCGAGGTTCGCCGCCGCCTCGTAATCCGTGCCGCCCATTTTTTTTAAGAAAACCGATTGGTTTTCCGTCGGTTTTTTTTGGTTTTTTTTTAGTTTTTGTTTTTTTATTAGATCGGTTTTTTCGGTTTAGGTTAAATAGCGAACGTTCGCTCGTTTGTTCGTTTAAACGAACACGTTCATCGTTTAGATCTAGATAACGAACGTTCGTTCGTTAATCCGTTCGTCGTTTTCTTTTTCTCGGATTAAATCCGTGATTTTTCTGATCGCGATTCCTGATCCGATTTTCGTTTTAGTTTAACTTTTCGCCCGTTTATCGGAATCAGGTGATTCAAGCGCCTAGAGTTTCTTCTCGAAACCCTCTATCTGTTTAACCAACTTAAACAAGATTTTGCTACTGTAAAATTTGCCCTAGATCCAGATTACTAGAACGAAGTTGTTTTCTTCCGCCGTTTGACTTTCGTTGCCTCGTTCGATTTGATTCTTTTTGCCAACCAGAGTTCTTAAGTTGAACCTTCTGGTTAGATCTCTTATTTGAGTTTTACCTGTGCATTAGTTGAGTACTTATTGTATTCTTGTTTGTTTGTCTGCGATAGAGTATCCAGAGTGCGCCGCCTGTTACTTCGAATCGCTAGGTTTCTCGGATCATCAGCAAGGCAAGTAACACTTTGATCATACCTTTTCTACTACCCAGTTTTATTGCATTAGATCAATCCTCACACATTGCATGATTAGGATCTAATTAAATTGTGGGATGGGAAGTAGATGAGGTAGTACCTATTACCTGTTATTATCAAACCTTTGGGAGTTACTTCTACGTATGCAACTCCCGAATACCGGAGGAACACTTTGTGTGCTACCAAACGTCACAACGTAACTGGGTGATTATAAAGGTGCTCTACAGGTGTCTCCGAAGGTACTTGTTGGGTTGGCGTATTTCGAGATTAGGATTTGTCACTCCGATTGTCGGAGAGCTATCTCTGGGCCCACTCGGTAATGCACATCACTATAAGCCTTGCAAGCATTGCAACTAATGAGTTAGTTGCGGGATAATGTGTTACGGAACGATGTAACATCCCAAATTTTCAATTTGGAACGTTATACATTAGATCATCATTGCATATCATATTTTATTTTGCATTTTGGTTGATCCTGGAAAATTCTACGCAACTCAATGACCCACGGAGAGAGTTGGGGATTTCGTTATTTTCATATTTGAGTTTTCTCAAATTTTGAGAATAGAATCATTTGATTTTATTTATTTTATCATCAATTATTTCTATTACAAAAATATTAGAGAGGGAATAAAATGAATTTCCAAAAATAAATAAATATTGAGGATTTAATAATAAAATCAAATAAGATTTTATTTCGGAGTTTTTCGGTGTTTTATTTGAATTTAGGAAAAATGTGCGTTTTTCAAAATTGCATTTAGGCCCCAAATAAATGTTCACTTTGTCGAGCTTGATTTTAGAAGCCCGGGAAAATTTATTTCGGAATTTTTGGAGTCCGTTTAGTATTTCTTTTTATTTTTCTTCCAAGCAGAATATTTAAAAAAAGGGAACCGACCTAACCGGGCCGTGTCCGGATAGGACTCTGGCCCGGCAGGCTTTAAAAGCCGGCCCAGCCCCCCCGGGGAGGAACCCTAGCCCCAGCCCCGAGCCACCCCAGCCGCCCGCGCCAACCGCGGCCCCGCCGCCCGCGCCGCCGCCCGCCAGATCCGCCGCCCCGCCGCGCCGCCGAGGTTCGCCGCCGCCTCGTAATCCGTGCCGCCCATTTTTTTTAAGAGAACCGATTGGTTTTCCGTCGGTTTTTTTTGGTTTTCTTTAGTTTTTGTTTTTTTTATTAGATCGGTTTTTTCGGTTTAGGTTAAATAGCGAACGTTCGCTCGTTTGTTCGTTTAAACGAACACGTTCATCGTTTAGATCTAGATAACGAACCTTCGTTCGTTAATCCGTTCGTCGTTTTCTTTTTCTCGGATTAAATCCGTGATTTTTTTGATCGCGATTCCTGATCCGATTTTCGTTTTAGTTTAACTTTTCGCCCGTTTATCGGAATCAGGTGATTCAAGCGCCTAGAGTTTCTTCTCGAAACCCTCTATCTGTTTAACCAACTTAAACAAGATTTTGCTACTGTAAAATTTGCCCTAGATCCAGATTACTAGAACGAAGTTGTTTTCTTCCGCCGTTTGACTTTCGTTGCCTCGTTCGATTTGATTCTTTTTGCCAACCAGAGTTCTTAAGTTGAACCTTCTGGTTAGATCTCTTATTTGAGTTTTACCTGTGCATTAGTTGAGTACTTATTGTATTCTTGTTTGTTTGTCTACGATAGAGTATCCGGAGTGCGCCGCCTGTTACTTCGAATCGCTAGGTTTCCCGGATCATCAGCAAGGCAAGTAACACTTTGATCATACCTTTTCTACTACCCAGTTTTATTGCATTAGATCAATCCTCACACATTGCATGATTAGGATCTAATTAAATTGTGGGATGGGAAGTAGATGAGGTAGTACCTATTACCTATTATTATCAAACCTTTGGGAGTTACTTCTACGTTTGCTTATTATGTCATGCTATGCTAGTAGACGTGGATTGGGTGAGTGATATCCATGACAGATGTGAAATTGATAATTAATGGTTTATCTAAGGTGGCAACTTAAACACACATCTGGGTGGATTGAGGCACCTGGGTATTCCAGGACTTGCCTGTTTTCTTTTGGACCTCCACCCAGGCTCAAAGGGATCATGAGACTATTCATACTAGAAACTTCCGTGTGCAGCCACAAGCTATTATGGGCTCTAGCATAGTTGACTAAGTTGTGCGAGCTCTTACAGTGGTAGACTAGCAGATGTAGGGGATGTAGGTGGTACAGTCTACCCAATCGTAAGGTGCTAGCGCTTCTGAAAGACTATGTCTCGGTCATCCGTCTTCTCAAACACCATGTAGTGCGAGAAAACAAACGGAGGCGATCGAGTCTTGTGGGGAAAAGTGTGCAAACCTTTGCAGAGTGTAATAAACTAATCATGGTTAGCCGTGTCCCCGGTTATGGACATCTTGAGTATCTAGTACTTGGATTTTCATGTGAATCTCAACATGTTACTCTAAAATTAGTTTTGTTGGGTTATGTTTAATGATGATGCTTGATTGGGATTGAGAATGCTGTCAACCATTCTCAATGTTTAACAACCACCATGATAGTAATTAAATTTTATTCCTTTGAAGTAGGGAAAAATTGGCTTTACGCAAAACTGTAACCATAGAGCTTTCCACCAGCCAAATATGCATATAGTATAGTTGTTTCATTCCATTACTCTCTATGTGTTACCTTGCCAGCATATTCCATGTGCTGACCCGTTTTCGGGCTGCAACATTAATGTTGCAGACTTTTCAGATGACGATTAAGGAGTTTTTAGGTCGTGGTTCTATACTCAGTGATGCCGTTGGAGTTGATGGACTCACTTATCTTCCAAGCCTTCCGTTGTTATCATTATTAGATGGCCTTAAGCCATATTTATTGTAATAAGTTCTCTTTTGAGACATTCGATGTAATAAGTGTGTGATTGCTACTCTGCTATAAATCCTCCGAGTACTGTGTGGTGTCAGCATTACTGATCCAGGGATGACACCGGAGCATAGAGATCAGACTGTTTGAGGTCTGGTCGCTATAGAGATGGTATCAGAGCACACGCTGACTGTAGGACACGACCACTAAGCACAAGACCTAGATCACTATTCACTCTCTTCTCTTCTGACCTCTCATCTTTTCTATTCTTTAGGATGGCGGATGCAAGGAACAAGTTCACACAACCGGATGAAGATACACCCTTTGGACGACACTTGAAGGAAGTCACTAGATACCTGAACATAGGAGTACCAAGCTTCACCAGAACCTACAACGCCACTTTACCTGAAGAAGAGCGCTGGATGATTCAAGTTCATGTTCCAGGAAGGACGTTCATGCCAGTCACTGAGCCCATAGAATTTTCTTTTGGTGCACCAACTTGGAGTCTAGGAAAGAGCATGGCAGCTCACATCACCATGGGACGCATTAGAGAAGTCTACCGCAAGGATCTCAGGGATACTATCTACCAGATTTGTGGGCGCCGAGATGAACACTGGGAGATGATCAGCACCAGGAATGATAGATCAATTGCAGCTTTTATCCAAGAGTTAAACCAGCACATTCGACGACAGGAGAACCAGATGTGCGCCGACATGATAGATCTGAAGAAGGCTAAGACCAGAATCAAGGAACTGGAGGAAGAACTCAAGGCTACACGTGAAGATTATGAAGAGGAAATTGAAGTATTGGTGGATAAAAATGCCGACCTAACGAAGAAGATTGGAATATTTATGGGAGGCCCGACGCCAGTAGAGGAAGACGAAGAACCCAAGGAGATTAGCCCGGAAGACTACATCATCATCGACGGCACTGACTCGGAAGCAGATAGTAGCGATGATGACTATGTTGATGAAGCTGGAGCAGATATTATGGAGTCAACGACCGTAGAATATTTCTAGTAGACCACCTCACTAGTAGTAGTAGTCCACCATGTAAATATAGAAGCTCGAGCACTTTTGCGATAGATAGATCGATTGTATGCCTTTGTTTGATTGAGTGAAGTGAATTGTTTGCTTTTGCCTCATGTGCATATGGGTAGTGTTTTCTCTTTAGACCCTCTCTATTCTTATATCTCATCTTTTCTAAAACCCTCAGATGCCTCCGAGACGTGACCCCGGATTTGCTTTCCCACCGGAGCTCACCCAGATGATCCAGCAGCAGAACACATTGATGCAGTTGCTAGTCCAGAATCAGAACCAGGGGAACAGCAACAACAACCCACCACCACCACCACCACCTGTTGACCACTTAGCCCGTTTTCTTAGGCTGAATCCGCCAGTGTTTTCCAGTAGCACCGAGCCAATAGTAGCAGATGATTGGCTCCACAAGATAGCTAGGGAGTCAACCACGGCAGGATGCACAGATGCGGAGAAGGTGAAGTTTGCCGCACATCAGTTAGAAGGACTCGCAGCATCATGGTGGGAGAATTTCACAGCCACCTTCCCAGTCGACACTGTCACATGGGACCAGTTTCAGCAGGCTTTCCGTACTGCCCATGTTTCAGCAGGAGCTATGGCCATGAAGAAGCGTGAGTTTCGTAACTTGCACCAAGGAGGACGGACAGTTGGCCAGTATGTGGAGGAGTTTAGTAAGCTAGCACGTTATGCCCCAGATGACGTCGCTACGGATGCAGCTAAGAAGGAGAAGTTTCTGGGAGGACTGAATGATGAGTTGAGCATGCAGTTGATGGTAGCCACCTTCAACAACTACCAGGAGTTGGTAGATCGTGCTCTTATGATTGAAGGGAAGCAGCAGCAAATTGAGAACCGCAAGAGGAAGTATGGAAAAGGAAAGTACAATTTAGGAGCTCAGCAGAAGCCACGTTTTACCCCTAGATCGGGAGGACATTTTTAGCATACCCATGGAGGAGGTAGCTCGCACAATCACAATGGCACTAAGAATGGTAATAGCAATGGAGGAAGCAACGGCCAGAACCGCACCAACCCATCAACCCCAGCCAAGGACTTGAGCCAAGTCACTTGCTATAAGTGTTCGAAGCCAGGACATTATGCCAATGAATGTCCTGAAGGCCAAAATGGCAATGGAAGTTCTGGGAAGAAGCCGAACCCTTTCAACAGGGGACAGGTGAACCACGTTAGCGTGGAGGAGGTTGAAGCTCAGCCCGATGCAGTAATAGGTAAGTTTTTGGTTAAGTCATTTACTGCACTCGTTCTTTTTGATACTGGTGCATCGCATTCATACATCTCAAGGGGATTTGTGGATAAGTATAACCTACCAACCCAAGCCCTTAGGTCACCCATGTTAGTAACCTCGCCAGGAGCAGAGTATGTGGCTAGTCTATGGTGTGATCGGTTACCATTAAGGATTGGTAACTATGTTTTTCCCTCAGACCTAGTAGTATTGGAATCTCAAGGATTGATGTGATATTAGGCATGGATTGGTTATCAAAGTATGAAGGGAATATTGAGTGTGCTAGTAAGTCAATTTTGCTTACCACACCAGAAGGGGGAAGGATCAAGTATGTATCCCGGCATGTGCCAAAGAGGACCCAAGTAAATTGCCTAACAGGAGTTGTGCAGGAGGAAGTACCAGTGGTAAGGGATTTCCCTGATGTATTTCCAGAAGAGTTGCCAGGCATGCCACCAGATAGAGATATTGAGTTCTTGATTGAGCTATTGCCAGGCACTGGGCCAATATCAAAGAGACCATATAGGATGCCAGCAAAGGATTTGGTGGAAATTAAGAAGCAGATTAAGGAGTTACTGGATAAGGGATATATTCACCCAAGTCCTTCGCCTTGGGGATCGCCAGTACTTCTAGTGGAGAAGAAGGATGGATCGTTAAGGATGGTTGTTGATTATCGAGGATTGAATGAAGTAACGATCAAGAACAAGTACCCACTACCAATGATCAATGATCTGTTTGATCGATTGCAAGGAGCTAAGGTATTTTCCAAGATCGATCTGCGATCAGGATACCACCAGTTGAAGATTCGAGAACAGGATATTCCGAAGACAACTTTACCACCAGGTATGGGCGGTATGAGTATATCGTTATGTCATGTGGTCTAACTAACGCGCCTGCCTATTTTATGAACATGATGAACAAAGTGTTTATGGAGTTTTTGGATAAGTTCGCCGTAGTGTTCATTGATGATATCCTGGTATATTCGAAGAATGAAGAGGAGCATAAGGAGCATTTGCGTTTGGTACTTGGAAAGCTCAGAGAACATCAATTATATGCCAAGTTCAGCAAATGTGAGTTTTGGTTGAAGGAAGTAGGATTCCTCGGACACGTTATATCTGGAGAAGGTATAGCAGTTGATCCCACTAAAGTTGAAACCGTGACCAAGTGGGAAGCCCCAACAACAGTTGGAGAGATCCGGAGTTTTCTTGGACTCGCAGGATACTACCGGAGGTTTATTGAGAATTTCTCAAAGATTGCGAAGCCTATGACGGAGTTGTTGAAGAAAGATACCAAGTTCATATGGACGGAGGAGTGTGAGGCTAGTTTTCAGGAGTTGAAGAAACGCTTGGTTACCTCGCCAGTGTTGATTTTGCCAGACCAGACCAAAGATTATGAGGTGTATTGTGACGCTTCACGTCGAGGACTTGGAGCAGTGCTTATGCAGGAAGGGAGAGTTGTTTCATATGCCTCAAGACAACTGAAGCCCCATGAGTTGAATTATGCCACGCATGATTTGGAGTTAGCAGCCGTAGTGCATGCATTCAAGACATGGAGACATTTCCTCATTGGAAACCATTGTGAGGTGTACACGGATCATAAGAGTTTGAAGTACATTTTCACACAGAAGGAGTTGAATCTCAGACAAAGGAGATGGTTGGCGCTTATCAAAGATTATGATATGAAATTGCACTATCACCCCGGAAAGGCTAATGTAGTAGCAGACGCATTAAGCCGCAAGAGCCATGTCAATACGTTAATGACAGGAGAAATACCAAGGGAGTTAGCAGAAAATCTTCGTGAACTATGTTTGGAAATAGTTCCGAGAGGCTATGTAGCAGCATTGGAGATTGAGTCAACTTTGATGGATAGAATCAGGGAAGCTCAGAAAGCTGACAAAGAGATTGCCGCTATAAAGGAGAAACTGAGCAAAGGAAAAGCTAAAGGATTTCGTGAGGATGAGCACGATACCCTATGGTTTGAAGACCGTGTTTACGTGCCCAATAACCCGGAAATCAGGAAGTTGATTTTGCAAGAGGCACGCGATTCACCGTATTCAATTCACCCAGGAAATACCAAGATGTATTTGGATTTGAAGGATATTTTCTGGTGGACCGGAATGAAGAAGGATATTGCGGAGTATGTAGCAGTTTGTGATGTATGCCAGAGAGTAAAGGCAGAGCATCAGAAGCCAGCAGGATTGTTACAACCATTGCCGATACCCGAATGGAAGTGGGATAAGCTTGGCATGGATTTTATCACAGGATTACCCAGGACTCGTTCAGGCTATGGCTCGATTTGGGTTGTAGTTGATCGATTGACGAAAGTAGCTCATTTCATCCCAGTAAAGACCACTTATACCAGTGCTAAGTTGGCAAAGTTATACATGACCAGAATAGTATGTCTGCATGGAGTTCCGAGGAGTATCATATCAGATAGAGGAACCCAGTTTAGCTCAAAGTTCTGGAAGCAGTTGCACGAAACTTTGGGTACCAGGCTAGAATTCAGTACAGCTTTTCATCCACAGACAGATGGACAGACCGAGAGAGTAAATCAGATTTTGGAGGATATGCTGAGAGCTTGTGCGCTAGATTATGGATCTAGTTGGGACGATAATTTGCCATATGCAGAGTTCTCTTACAACAACAGTTACCAAACTAGTTTGAAGATGGCCCCTTTCGAAGCTTTGTACGGAAGGAGGTGCAGGACACCGCTGTCGTGGGACGAAGTCGGAGACCGCCAGTTATTTGGACCTGACTTGATTAAAGAGTCTGAACAAAAGGTGAAATTGATTCGCGATAGGCTCAAGATAGCCCAGTCCAGACAGAAGAGTTATGCAGATTCTAAACGCAAGGAGACAGTTTACGAAGTCAGAGATAGAGCTTATCTTCGAGTATCTCCACTTCGGGGAAACAAAGCATTTTGTTGTTAAAGGGAAGTTAACGCCACGATTTGTAGGACCATATCGAGTTTTGGAACGTATGGGAGAAGTGGCCTACAAGTTGGAATTGCCCGAAGGATTGTCAGGAGTACATGATGTGTTCCACGTTTCTCAGTTAAAGAAGTGTCACGCGGAGATGGCTGACGTACCGTTGAGAGATACAGTGCCTTTGGAAACTATTCAGTTGGATAACGATTTGACCTACGAGGAGAAACCAGTTAAGATCCTCGAGTTTGCCAGCCGAGTTACTCACAGCAAGGTTATCAAATTTTGCAAAGTTTAGTGGAGCCACCACACGGAGGATGAAGCCACCTGGGAGCGAGAGGAAGATTTGCTCAAAGACCACCCTCACCTATTTTCTAGCCAACCCGAATCTCGAGGGCAAGATTCATCTTAAGGGGGGTAGGTTTGTAACATCCCAAATTTTCAGTTTGGAATGTTATACATTAGATCATCATTGCATATCATATTTTATTTTGCATTTTGGTTGATCCTAGAAAATTCTACGCAACTCAATGACCCACGAAGAGAGTTGGGGATTTTGTTATTTTCATATTTGAGTTTTCTCAATTTTTGAAAATAGAATCATTTGATTTTATTTATTTTATCATCAATTATTTCTATTACAAAAATATGAGAGAGGGAATAAAATGACTTTCCCAAAATAAAGAAATATTGAGGATTTAATAATAAAATCAAATAAGATTTTATTTCGGAGTTTTTCGGTGTTTTATTTGAATTTAGGAAAAATGCGCGTTTTTCAAAATTGCATTTAGGCCCCAAATAAATGTTCACTTTGTCGGGATTGATTTTAGAAGCCCGAGAAAATTTATTTCGGGATTTTTGGAGTCCATTTAGTATTTCTTTTTATTTTTCTTCCGAGCGGAATATTTAAAAAAAAGGAACCGACCTAACCGGGCCGTGTCCGGATAGGACTCTGGCCCGGCAGGCTTTAAAAGCCAGCCCAGCCCCCTCGGGGAGGAACCCTAGCCCCAGCCCCGAGCCACCCCAGCCGCCCGCACCCGCCGCCGCTAGCGCCGCCGCCGCCGCCCGCGCCGCCGCCGCCCGCCGGATCCGCCGCCCCGCTGCGCCGCCGAGGTTCGCCGACGCCTCGTAATCCACGCCACCCGTTTTTTTAAGAAAACCGATTGGTTTTCCGTCGGTTTTTTTTCAGTTTTTTTTAGTTTTCGTTTTTTATTAGATCGGTTTTTTCGGTTTAGGTTAAATAGCGAACGTTCGCTCGTTTGTTCGTTTAAACGAACACATTCATCATTTAGATCTGGATAACGAACGTTCGTTCGTTAATCCGTTCGTCGTTTTCTTTTTCTCGGATTAAATCCGCGATTTTTCTGATCGCGATTCCTGATCCGATTTTCGTTTTAGTTTAACTTTTCGCTCGTTTATCGGAATCAGGTGATTCAAGCGCCTAGGGTTTCTTCTCGAAACCCTCTATCTGTTTAACCAACTTAAACAAGATTTTGCTACTGTAAAATTTGCCCTAGATCTAGATTACTAGAACGAAGTTGTTTTCTTCCGCCGTTTGACTTTCGTTGCCTCGTTCGATTTGATTCTTTTTGCCAACCAGAGTTCTTAAGTTGAACCTTCTGGTTAGATCTCTTATTTGAGTTTTACCTGTGCATTAGTTGAGTACTTATTGTATGCTTGTTTGTTTGTCTTCGATAGAGTATCCGGAGTGCGCCTCCTGTTACTTCGAATCGCTAGGTTTCCCGGATCATCAGCAAGGCAAGTAACACTTTGATCATACCTTTTCTACTACCCAGTTTTATTGCATTAGATCAATCCTCACACATTGCATGATTAGGATCTAATTAAATTGTCGGATGGGAAGTAGATGAGGTAGTACTTATTACCTGTTATTATCAAACCATTGGGAGTTACTTCTACGTTTGCTTATTATGCCATGCTATGCTAGTAGACGTGGATTGGGTGAGTGATATCCATGACAGATGTGAGATTGATAATTAATGGTTTATCTAAGGTGGCAACTTAAACACACATCTAGGTGGATTGAGGCACCTGGGTATTCCAGGACTTGCCTGTTTTCTTTTGGACCGCCACCCAGGCTCAAAGGGATCATGAGACTATTCATACTAGAAACTTCCGTGTGCAGCCACAAGCTATTATGGGCTCTAGCATAGTTGACTAAGTTGTGTGAACTCTTACAGTGGTAGACTAGCAGATGTAGGGGATGTAGGTCGTACGGTCTACCCGATCGTAAGGTGCTAGCGCTTCTGAAAGACTATGTCTCGGTCATCCGTCTTCTCAAACACCATGTAGTGCGAGAAAACAAATGGAGGCGATCGAGTCTTGTGGGGAAAAGTGCGCAAACCTCTGCAGAGTGTAATAAACTAATCATGGTTAGCCGTGTCCCGGGTTATGGACATCTTGAGTATCTAGTACTTGGATTTTCATGTGAATCTCAACATGTTACTCTAAAATTAGTTTTGTTAGGTTATGTTTAATGATGATGCTTAATTGGGATTGAGAATGCTGTCAACCATTCTTAGTGTTTAACAACCACCATGATAGTAATTAAATTTTATTCCTTTGAAGTAGGGAAAAATTGGCTTTACGCAAAACTGTAACCATGGAGCTTTCCACCAGCCAAATATGCATATAGTATAGCTGTTTCATTCCATTACTCTCTATGTGTTACCTTGCCAGCATATTCCATGTGCTGACCCGTTTTCGGGCTGCAACGTTAATGTTGCAGACTTTTCAGATGATGATTAAGGAGTTTTTAGGTCGTGGTTCTATACCCAGTGATGCCGTTGGAGTTGATGGACTCACTTATCTTCCAAGCCTTCCGCTGTTATCGTTATTAGATGGCCTTAAGCCATATTTATTGTAATAAGTTCTCTTTTGAGACATTTGATGTAATAAGTGTGTGATTGCTACTCTGCTATAAATCCTCCGAGTACTGTGTGGTGTCAGCATTACTGATCCAGGGATGACACCGGAGCACAGAGATCAGACGGTTTGAGGTCTGGTCGCTACAAACGAGTAAAGAGACTTGCCGGTAACGAGATTGAACTAGGTATTGACCGACGATCGAATCTCGGGCAAGTAACATACCGATGACAAAGGGAACAACGTATGTTGTTATGCGGTTTGACCGATAAAGATCTTCATAGAATATGTGGGAGCCAATATGAGCATCCAGGTTCCGCTATTGGTTATTGACCGGAGACGTGTCTCGGTCATGTCTACATAGTTCTCGAACCCGTAGGGTCCGCACGCTTAAAGTTCGGTGACGATCGTAATAAGAGTTTTTGTGTTTTGATGTACCGAAGGTTGTTCGGAGTTCCGGATGAGATCGGGGACATGACGAGGAGTCTCGAAATGGTTGAGACGTAAAGATTGATATATTGGATGACTATGTTTGGACATCGGAAGGGTTCCGAGTGGTTCAGGCATTTTTCCGGAGTACCGGGAGGTTACCGGAACCCCCCGGGAGAAGTTATGGGCCTTATGGGCCATAAGAAGGAAGCACACCAGCCCACAAGGGGCTGGTGCGCCCCTTTGGGCAGGAGGCCGAATTGGAGAAGGTTTGGGGGGTGCGGCCTCCCCTTTCCTTCTCTCCTACTCCTCCTTCCCTTCCTCTCCTACTCCAACTAGGGAAGGGAGGAACCGGGAGTAGGACTCCTCCAGGGCGCGCCATAGGGGCCGGCCCTCTCCCCCTCCTCCACTCCTTTATATACGGGGGTGGGGGGCACCCCATAGACACACAAGTTGATCTTCGTGATCGTTCCTTAGCCGTGTGTGGTGCCCCCTTCCACCATATTCACCTCGGTCATATCATAGCGGTGCTTAGGAGAAGCCCTGCGTCGGTAGAACATCATCACCGTCATCACACTGTCGTGCTGACAAAACTCTCCCTCAACACTTTGCTGGATCAGAGCTCGAGGGACGTCACCGAGTTGAACGTGTGCAGAACTCGGAGGTGCCGTATGTTCGGTACTTGGATCGGTCGGATCGGGAAGATGTACGACTACTTCCTCTATGTTGTGTCAACGCTTCCGTTGCCGGTCTACGAGGGTACGTAGACAACACTCTCCCATCTCGTTGCTATGCATCACCATGATCTTGCGTGTGCGTAGGAAAATTTTGAAATTACTACGTTCCCCAATAGTGGCATCCGAGCCTAGGTTTTATGCGTTGATGTTGTGCACGAGTAGAACACAAGTGAGTTGTGGGCGATATAAGTCATACTGCTTACCAGCATGTCATACTTTGGTTCGGCGATCTTGTTGGATGAAGCGGCCAGGACCAACATTACGCGTACGCTTACGCGAGACTGGTTCTACCGACATGCTTTGCACACAGGTGGCTGGCGGGTGTCAGTTTCTCCAACTTTAGTTTAACCGACTGTGGCTATGCCCGGTCCTTGCAAAGGTTAAAACAGCACCAAATTGACAAACTATTGTTGTGGTTTTGATGCGTAGGTAAGAACGGTTCTTGCTCAGCCCGTAGTAGCCACGTAAAACTTGCAACAACAAAGTAGAGGACGTCTAACTTGTTTTTGCAGGGCATGTTGTGATGTGATATGGTCAAGATGTGATGAGACATAAGTTGTTGTATGAGATGATCATGTTTTGTTGAAGTTATCAGCAACTCACAAAAGCATTATGGTTATCTCTCTATTGCATAAGATGCAAGCGCCAAATAATTGCTTTACTTTATCGCTATGCGATAGCAATAGTTGCAAGAGCAATTGTTGGCGATACAACCATGTGATGACACATTGATATAGATCAAGATGATGGAGATCATGGTGTCATGCCGGTGACGATGGAAATCATGACGATACTTTGGAGATGGAGATCAAAGGCACAAGATGATGATGACCATATCATGTCACATATTTTTTGATTGCATGTGATGTTTATCTTTTATACATCTTATTTTTCTTAGTTCGACGGTAGCTTCATAAGATGATCTCTCACTAATTATCAAGGTACAAGTGTTCTCCCTGAGTATGCACCATTGCGAAAGTTCTTCGTGCTGAGACACCACGTGATGATCGGGTGTGATAGGCTCTACGTTCAAATACAATGGGTGCAAAACAGTTGCACACGCGGAATACTCAGGTTAAACTTGACGAGCCTAGCATATAACAGATATGGCCTCGGAACACGGAGACCGAAAGGTCGAGCGTGAATCATATAGTAGATATGATCAACATAGTGATGTTCACCATTGAAACTACTCCATCTCACGTGATCATCGGACATGGTTTAGTTGATTTGGATCACGTGATCACTTAGAGGATTAGAGGGATGTCTATCTAAGTGGGAGTTCTTAAGTAATATGATTAATTGAACTTTAATTTATCATGAACTTAGTCCTGGTAGTATTAGCATATCTATGTTGTAGATCAATAGCTCACGTTGTTGCTTCCCTATGTTTTATATATGTTCCTAGAGAAAACTAAGTTGAAAGGTGTTAGTAGCAAAGATGCGGATTGGATCCGTGATCTGAGGTTTATCCTCATTGCTGAAGAATTATGTCCTTGATGCACCGCTAGGTGACAGACCTAATGCAGGAGCAAATGCAGATGTTATGAACGTTTGGCTAGCTCAATATGATGACTACTTGATAGTTTAGTACACCATGCTTAACGGCTTAGAATCAGGACTTCAAAGACGTTTTGAACGTCATGGACCATATGAGATGTTCCAGGAGTTGAAGTTACTATTTCAAGCAAATACCCGAGTTGAGAGATATGAAGTCTCCAACAAGTTCTATAGCTAAAAGATGGAGGAGAATCGCTCAAGTAGTGAGCATGTGCTCAGATTGTCTGGGTACTACAATCGCTTGAATCAAGTGGGAGTTAATCTTCCAGATAAGATAGTGATTGACAGAATTCTCTAGTCACCATCACCAAGTTAGTAGAACTTCGTGATGAACTATAATATGCAAGGGATAACGGATACAATTCCCAAGCTCTTCGTGATGCTAAAGTCGACGAAGGTAGAAATCAAGAAAAACATCAAGTGTTGATGGTTGACGAGACCACTAGTTTCAAGAAAACGGCAAAGGGAAGAAGGGGAACTTCAAGAAGAACGGCAAGCAAGTTGCTACTCAAGTGAAGAAGCCCAAGTCTGGTCCTAAGCCTGAGACTAAGTGCTTCTACTGCAAAGGGACTGGTCACTGGAAGCGGAACTACCCCAAGTAATTGGCGGATAAGAAGGATGGCAAAGTGAACATAGGTATATTTGATATACATGTTATTGATGTGTACTTTACTAGTGTTTATAGCAACCCCTCAGTATTTGATACTAGTTCAGTTGCTAAGAGTAGTAACTCGAAACGGGAGTTGCAGAATGAACAGAGACTAGTTAAGGGTGAAGTGATGATGTGTGTTGGAAGTGGTTCCAAGATTGATATGATCATCATCGCACACTCCCTATACTTTTGGGATTAGTGTTGAACCTAAATAAGTGTTATTTGGTGTTTGTGTTGAGCATGAATATGATTTGATCATGTTTATTGCAATACGGTTATTCATTTAAGTAAGAGAATAAATTGTTGTTCTGTTTACATGAATAAAACCTTATATGGTTACACACCCAATGAAAATGGTTCGTTGGATCTCGATCGTAGTGATACACATATTCATAATATTGAAACCAAAAGATGCAAAGTTAATAATGATGGTGCAACTTATTTGTGGCGCTGCCGTTTAGGTCATATTGGTGTAAAGTGCATGAAGAAAATCCATGCTGATGGGCTTTTGGAATCACTTGATTATGAATCAGTTGATGCTTGCGAACCATGCCTCATGGGCAAGATGACTAAGACTCCGTTCTCCGGAACAATGGAGCGAGCAACAGATTTGTTGGAAATCATACATACTAATGTATGTGGTCCGATGAATATTGAGGCTCGTGGCAGGTATCATTATTTTCTGATCTTCACAGATGATTTGAGCAGATATGAGTATATCTACTTGATGAAACACAAGTCTGAAACATTTGAAAAGTTCAAAGAATTTCAGAGTGAAGTGGAGAATCATCGTAACAAAAATAAAAGTTTCTACGATATGATCGCAGAAGTAAAATATTTGAGTTACTAGTTTGGCCTTCAGTTAAAAACAATGTGAAATAGTTTCACTACTCACGCCACCTGGAACACCACAGTGTAATGGTGTGTCCGAACGTCATAACCGTACTTTATTAGATATGGTGCGATCTATGATGTCTCTTACCGATCTAACACTATCGTTTTGGGGTTTTACATTAGAGACAGCTGCATTCACGTTAAATAGGGCACCATCTAAATCCGTTGAGACGACACCGTATGAAGTATGGTTTGGCAAGAAACCTAAGCTGTCGTTTCTTAAAGTTTGAGGTTGCAATGCTTATGTGAAAAAGTTTCAACCTGATAAGCTCAAACCCAAATCGGAGAAGTGCGTCTTCATAGGATACCCAAAAGAAAATGTTGGGTACACCTTCTATCACAGATCCGAAGGCAAGATATTCGTTGCTTTGAATGGATCCTTTCTAGAGAAGGAGTTTCTCTCGAAAGAAGTGAGTGGGAGGAAAGTAGAACTTGATGAGGTAAATGTACCTGCTCCCATATTGGAAAGTAGTTCATCACAAAAATCTGTTCCTGTGACTACTACACCAATTAGTGAGGAAGCTAATGATGATGATCATGTAACTTCAGATCAAGTTACTACCGAACCTCGTAGGTAAACCAGAGTGAGATCCGCACCAGAGTGGTACGGTAATCCTGTTCTGGAGGTCATGTTACTTGACCATGATGAGCCTACGAACTATGAGGAAGCGATCATGAGCCCAGATTCCGCGAAATGGCTTGAGGCCACGAAATCTGAGATGAGATCCATGTATGAGAACAAAGTATGGACTTTGATTGACTTGCCCAATGATCGGCGAGCCATTGAGATTAAATGGATCTTCAAGAGGAAGATGGACGCTGATAGTAGTGTTACTATCTACAAAGCTAGAATTGTCGCAAAAGGTTTTCGACAAGTTCAAGGTGTTGACTGAGAGTTTCTCACTCATATCTATGCTTAAGTCTGTCCGAATTATGTTAGCAATTGCCCCATTTTATGAAATTTGGCAAATGGATAAACAAAACTGCATTCTTTAATGGATTTATTAAAGAAGAGTTGTATATGATGCAACTAGAAGGTTTTGTCAATCCTAAAGGTACTAACAAAATATGCAAGCTCTAGCAATCCATCTATGGACTGGTGCAAGCATCTCGGAGTTGGAATATACGCTTTGATAAGTTGATCAAAGCATATAGTTTTATACAGACTTGCGGTGAAGCCTGTATTTACAAGAAAGTGAGTGGGAGCACTACAACATTTCTGATAAGTATATATGTATGACGCATTGTTGATCGGAAATAATGTAGAATTATTCTGCAAAGCATAAAGAAGTGTTTGAAAGGAGTTTTTCAAAGAAAGACCTCGGTGAAGCTACTTACATATTGAGCATCAAGATCTATAGAGATAGATCAAGAAGCTTGATAAGTTTTCAATGAGTACATACCTTAACAAGTTTTTGAAGTAGTTCAAAATGGAACAGTCAAAGAAAGAGTTCTTACCTGTGTTACAAGGTGTGAAATTGAGTAAGACTCAAAGCCCGACCACGGCAGAAGATAGAGAGAGAACGAAAGTCATTCCCTATGCCTCAGCCATAGGTTCTATAAAGTATGCCATGCTGTGTACCAGACCTATTGTATATCCTGCCCTGAGTTTGGCAAGGGAGTACAATAGTGATCTAGGAGTAGATCACTGGGCATTGGTCAAAATTATCCTTAGTGGAATAAGGATATGTTTCTCGATTATGGAGGTGACAAAAGGTTCGTCGTAAAGGGTTACGTCGATGCAAGTTTTGACACTGATCCAAATGACTCAAAATCTCAATCTGGATACATATTTAAAGTGGGAGCAATTAGCTAGAGTATCTCCGTGCAGAGCATTGTTGACATAGAAATTTGCAAAATACTTACGGATCTGAATGTGGCAGACCCGTTGACTAAACTTCTCTCACAAGCAAAACATGATCACACGTTAGTACTGTTTGGGTGTTAATCACATAGCGATGTGAACTAGATTATTGACTCTAGTAAACCCTTTGGGTGTTGGTCACATATCGATGTGAACTATAGGTGTTAATCACATGGTGATGTGAACTATTGGTGTTAAATCACATGGAGATGTGAACTAGATTATTGACTCTAGTGCAAGTGGGAGACTGAAGGAAATATGCCCTAGAGGCAATAATAAAGTTATTATTTATTTCCTTATATCATGATAAATGTTTATTATTCATGCTAGAATTGTATTAACCGGAAACATAATACATGTGTGAATACATAGACAAACAGAGTGTCACTAGTATGCCTCTACTTGACTAGCTCATTGATCAAAGATGGTTATGTTTCCTAACCATAGACATGAGTTGTCACTTGATTAACGGGATCACATCATTAGGAGAATGATGTGATTGACTTGACCCATTCCGTTAGCATAGCACTTGATCGTTTAGTTTTTTGCTATTGCTTTCTTCATGACTTACACATGTTCCTATGACTATGAGATTATGCAACTCCCGTTTACCGGAGGAACACTTTGTGTGCTACCAAACATCACAACATAACTGGGTGATTATGAAGGTGCTCTACAGGTGTCTCCGAAGGTACTTGTTGGGTTGGCGTATTTCGAGATTAGGATTTGTCACTCCGATTGTCGGAGAGGTATCTCTGGGCCCACTCGGTAATGCACATCACTATAAGCCTTGCAAGCATTGCAACTAATGAGTTAGTTGCGGGATGATGTGTTATGGGACGAGTAAAGAGACTTGCCGGTAACGAGCTTGAACTAGGTATTGAGATACCGACGATCGAATCTCGGGCAAGTAACATACCGATGACAAAGGGAACAACGTATGTTGTTATGCGTTTTGACCGATAAAGATCTTCGTAGAATATGTGGGAGCCAATATGAGCATCCAGGTTCCGCTATTGGTTATTGACCGGAGACGTGTCTCGGTCATGTCTACATAGTTCTCGAACCCGTTGGGTCCGCACGCTTAAAGTTCGGTGACGATCGTAATAAGAGTTTTTGTGTTTTGATGTACCGAAGGTTGTTTGGAGTCCCGGATGAGATCGGGGACATGACGAGGAGTCTCGAAATGGTTGAGACGTAAAGATTGATATATTGGATGACTATGTTTGGACATCGGAAGGGTTCCGAGTGGTTCAGGCATTTATCCGGAGTACCGGGAGGTTACCGGAACCCCCCGGGAGAAGTTATGGGCCTTATGGGCCATAATAAGGAAGCACACCAGCCCACAAGGGGCTGGTGCGCCCCTTTGGGCAGGAGGCCGAATTGGAGAAGGTTTGGGGGGTGCGGCCTCCCCTTTCCATCTCTCCTACTCCTCCTTCCCTTCCTCTCCTACTCCAACTAGGGAAGGGAGGAATCCTACTCCCGGTGGGAGTAGGACTCCTCCAGGGCGCGCCATAGGGGCTGGCCCTCTCCCCCTCCTCCACTCCTTTATATATGGGGGTGGGGGGCACCCCATAGACACACAAGTTGATCTTCGTGATCGTTCCTTAGCCGTGTGCGGTGCCCCCTTCCACCATATTCACCTCGGTCATATCGTAGCGGTGCTTAGGCGAAGCCCTGCGTCGGTAGAACATCGTCACCGTCATCACACCGTCGTGCTGAGGAAACTCTCCCTCAACACTTTGCTAGATCGGAGCTCGAGGGACGTCACCGAGTTGAACGTGTGCAGAACTCGGAGGTGCCGTACGTTTGGTACTTGGATCGGTCGGATCGGGAAGACGTACGACTACTTCCTCTACGTTGTGTCAACGCTTCCGTTGCCGGTCTACGAGGGTACGTAGACAACACTCTCCCATCTTGTTGCTATGCATCACCATGATCTTGTGTGTGCGTAGGAAAATTTTGAAATTACTACTAAGGAGTATATGACTACACAATTTGAGCATAATAAGTATTTTACCGAGGAACTTAAGGGACACTCCGTTGTGCTTGACGCGATAACAAAACAAATTGATGATATTAGTAGAGAAGTTTGCAATCTCCAATCCAAGTATGCTTTTGCTGAAAGTTTGCTAGGAAAAATATCTGATGCACAAGCTATTCTAGTAAATCAAATGGCCGCTAAACCAATCTCACTAGAGGATAAAAAGTGATCAAGATCTTAAAATGATTGGTGTTTCTTCTATTGATTCCTTGTTCAGTAAAGTTAAGATTGATGAAAAAGGGACTGGAAAAGAGTCAACTTTAGGTAGAAGGCGTCCCAATATTTCGGAGGGTGAAAATCTTGTTGAGAAAATTGATGAAAGTGGGTTTGAAGAGGTCAAAACTTTAGCTAGTGATGTGCCCACTCTTTTGGATTACAAAGACTTTAATTATGATAGTTGCTCTTTGATTGATTGTATTTATTTGTTGCAATCCATGATAAATTCACCCCATGTTTATGAACAAAATAAAGCTTTTGCTAAACATATTTGTCGATGCTATGATGAAAGCTTTAGAAGAAAAGTTGGAATTAGAAGTTTCAATTCCTAGAAAATTGCATGATAAATAGGAACCTACTATCAAAGTCAAGATTAAAAATTATGAGTGTTTTTCTTTGTGTGACTTGGGTGCTAGTGTTTCTACAATTCTGAAATCTTTATGTGATGTGCTTGGTCTTACCAATCTTGAAGAATGTTCTTTAAATTTGCACTTGGCGGATTCTACTATTAAAAAGCCTATGGGAATAATTAATGATGTTCTTATTCTTGAAAATAGGAATTATGTGCCCATAATTTTATTGTTCTTGATATTGATTGCAATCCGTCTTGTCCAATTATTCTTGGTAGACCATTTTTTCGCACTATAGGTGTCGTGATTGATATGAAAGAAGGTAATATTAAGTTCCAATTTCCTTTGAGGAAGGGTATGGAACACTTCCCTAGAACAAGAATTAGTCCACCTTATGAATAAATCATGAGGGCATCTTATGGATCTCGAAACAAAGATGACAAAACTTATATCCTTGCTTTATGCCTAGCTAAGGGCATAAAACTATAGCGCTTGTTGGGAGGCAACACAATGAATAAAAAATATTTTTGCTTTTTGCTTCATGTTCTTGAGTGTTAGCACAATTATGCTACTGATATGATTGTCTTTTTTGTGTTTTAATTAGGGTTTGTGCCAAGTAAATCCTTTAGGATCTCCTTGGGTGATAGTTGTTTGATCTTGCTGAAAAAACATAAACTTTTGCGCTCATGAAAATAATTTTCATTTTGAACCAGACAGCGATAAAATACCAATTCCTTTTGAGTAGATTTATATACAAATTTCCCAGGTCGTCCTTATTTTTCAGAGTTTTTGGAGTTATAGAAGTATTCGAAACATCCAGATTGCTACAGACTGTTCTGTTTTGGACAGATTCTATTTTCTTTGCGCTATGTGCTTATTTTGATGGCTCTATGGTTTTCTTTCATGAATTTTTGCCATAGAAAAGTTGCAATACAGTAGATATAATGCAAAAACAAAATATGAATTGGTTTACTACAGTAATTATAGTAGTGAGTTATTTCCTTTACTAACGGATCTCACGAAGGTTTTTGTTGAGTTTTGTGTGATTGAAGTTTTCAAGTTTTGGGTTATCTTACGATGGATGAAGGAATAAGGAGTAAGAAGAGCCTGAGCTTGGGAATTCCCCGGCATCCCAAGCTATTATCCAAAAATGAGCAAACAACTAAGCTTGGGGATGCCCCGAGTGGCATCCCCTCTTTCTTCTAACGACCATCGGTATTTTACTCGAAGCTATATTTTTATTCGTCACATGCTATGTGTTTTGCTTGATATGAGTCTTTGCTTGTTTTATTTTGTGTTTTAAGTCTTGATCCCTTGCTAGACACACTTATTTGAGAGAGCCATAATTATGTCATGACTTGTTAGAATTGCTCTCTATGCTTCACTTAAATTTTTAGGAGCTATGGACTTGCTCTAGTGCTTCACTTATATATTTTTGAGCACGTTGTGCTTTAGTATTTTTGAAGAAATGCTCTCTTGCTTCACTTAGATTTATTTGAGAGTTAGTAAAAATTTCACCTAGTCAACATATCTCTTGTTGTACTAACACTTTCACCTAGTATGTTTCAGATAAGTTCAACAATGGAGTGGCATGGACTAGAGGATGTGGAACCCTTTCAAGATGATAAGGACAAAGGATTGGCTCAAGCTTCAAGATCAAGATTCTACATTTTCTATTTTAGTGATCCAAGATCACATTGAGTCTATAGGAAAAGCCAATACTATCAAGAGGGGATGAGGTGTTGCTTAATGGCTTGCTTGCTCAAAGTGCTTAGTGATATGCTCCAAAACCCTCAACTACCTTCCCACATCCACATATGACCTAAACCAAAAGTCAAACTCGGCCCCACCAATTCTTTCTATCCGGCGCCATCGAGTTTCAGATGTCATAGCCACTGCCAGAAACCCTAATCAGTTCGGTCTCACCGATGGGATCTCGGTCTCACCGAGATGGGCTTGCAAACTCTCTGTTACCTATTGCAATATTTTCGGTCCCACCGAGATATGCAATCGGCCCCACCGAGTTTGCTTGGCCAACTCTCTGTTTCGCTTATTACCCAAATCGGTCCCACCGAGTTTGAGTAATCGGTCAAACCGAGTTTTAGTTTTACCCTAACCCTAGCACATCGGTTCCACCGAGTTGAACTAGTCGGTCCCACCGAAAACCCTAACGGTCACTAGGTTTACTAAATCGGTCCGACCGAGTTTTTCCCTTCGGTCTCACCGAGATTGGTAAATTGAGTGTAACGGTTAGATTTTGTGTGGAGGCTATATATACCCCTCCACCCACTCTTCATTCGTGGAGAGAGCCATCAGAACATACCTACACTTCCAATACACATTTTCTGAGAGAGAACCACCTACACTTGTGTTGAGATCAAGATATTCCATTCAAACCATATGAATCTTGATCTCTAGCCTTCCCAAGTTGCTTTCCACTCAAATCTTCTTTCCACCAAATCCAAATCCTGTGAGAGAGAGTTCAGTGTTGGGGAGACTATCATTTGAAGCACAAGAGCAAGGAGTTCATCATCAACACACCATTTGTTACTTCTTGGAGAGTGGTGTCTCCTAGATTGGCTAGGTGTCACTTGGGAGCCTCCAACAAGATTGTGGAGTTGAACCAATGAGTTTGTAAGGGCAAGGAGATCGCCTACTTCGTGAAGATCTACCGCTAGTGAGGCAAGTCCTTCGTGGGCGATGGCCGTGATGGAATAGACAAGGTTGCTTCTTCGTGGACCCTTCATGGGTGGAGCCCTCCGTGGACTCGCGCAACCGTTGCCCTCCGTGGGTTGAAGTCTCCATCAACGTGGATGTACGATAGCACCACCTATCGGAACCACGACAAAAACCTCCGTGTCTCCAATTGCGTTTGAATACTCCAAACCCTTCTCCTTACATTCTTGCAAGTTGCGTGCTTTACTTCCCGCTGCTCATATACTCATTGCATGCTTGCTTGATATGTATTGTGTTTGTTAAACTTGTTCTTAAACTCCACTTAAACTTAAGAATATTAAAAAGCTGCAACTTTTGGCAATTAGTGTCTAATCACCCCCCTCTAGACACCTCTTCTCGATCCTTTCAGGCGGGATTGGGACGCGGATGACGAAGAAATTCGCCGCCCACCCACCACCCACTTAGTAGCCACTGTCGACGATTTGACCGACATGCTCGACTCCGACTCCAAAGACATCGACGGTATGGATGACGATGCAGGAGACAAACAGGAACCACTGCCCACAGGGCACTGGACGCCCACTTCATCATATGATGTATACATGGTGGACACACCCAAAGAAAACGACGACGAGGAACGGAAGGACGCAGCGAAGGGTTGTTCCCTCAAGAAGCAGTCAAAGCGGCGGCGTAAGCGCCGGTCCAAATCCCGCCTCGGCAGAAACAGTGATCATATAGACCCAGCGTTAGAGCAGGGTGAACCATCGCCCGACCACGGCAACACGAAGAATCAAACCGAACAACCCGACTCCGTCGAAGATAACAGTTCGGACGACATCACACCGGACAGGCGCCCGGAGCAACAGAATGCCCATCAAAGGCTTGTTGCCACTGCGAGGAGTCTGAAAAAAGCAGAAGCAAAGGCTCAGGGCTGCACAAGACACACTCAGAATCAGATGGAGTGAAGTACTCAACACTGCAGCGAAGTACGGCGGTAATCGCCACACCAAGAGCTACCCGAAACGAAAGTTGCTACCTAAATTCGATGAGGAGGCCTTAGATCCCCCGCAATTGAAAAACAAAACGGCCATCCGGTCGGATAGACGACCTCGTGGCCAACATAGAGCGGCAAACGACGCTGCACATAAGCCAGTACGCGATCCACGCGAGGGCTCGCATCAAAAGGACGGCGCAACCAGATCCATATACGGGCCATGCAAGCGCGCTCCAATATGCAATGCAACACAACAAACATCCAAACATCACGGTACACCCAAATACAGGGGTGCCGCACACCCCCTATGTTTCACCGATGAGGTGCTGGACCATGAATTTCTAGAGGGATTCAAACCCGTAAACATAGAGGCGTACGACGGAACGACATACCCTGGGGTCTGGATCGAGGACTACATCCTCCATATCCACATGGCTCGAGGAGACGATCTCCACGCCATCAAGTACTTACCCCTGAAGCTCAAAGGGCCAGCTCGGCACTGGCTTAAAAGCCTCCCCGAAAACTCCATTAGAAGCTGGGAAGAGCTTGAAGACGCTTTTCGGGCAAATTTTCAAGGGACCTATGTCCGACCACCGGATGTAGACGGTTTAAGTCATATACCTCAACAGCCCGGAGAGTCAGCCCGAAAGCTTTGGAACAGGTTCCTCAGTAAAAAGAACCAAATAGTCGACTGTCTGGACGCCGAAGCCTTAGCAGCTTTCAAGCACAGCGTTCGAGACAAATGGCTCGCCAGACACCTCGGCCAAGAAAAGCCGAGAACAATGGCAGCATTAACAAGCCTCATGACCCGCTTTTGCGCGGGCGAGGACAGCTAGTTAGCCCGGTGCAGCACCAGTGACCCAAGTACATCCGAAGTCAGGGATGAAAACGGGAAACCACGACGCAGCAAAAACAAGCACCGGAGTAAAGAAGACAACCCGAAGAGCACGGTGGTAAACGCCAGATTCAGAAGCTCTCGGCCAGGTCAGCAAAAGCTGCCCTCCAAAGGCAACAGAGACGAACTGTCCAGCCTAAACAAGATTCTGGACAAAATATGTCGGATCCACAGCACCCCCGATAAACCTGCAAATCATACCCATAGAGAATGTTGGGTCTTCAAGCAGTCCGGCAAGCTAAACGCCGAACACAAGAGGCAGGATACACCAAGCGAAGACGAGGACGAGCCTCGAAAGCAAAGCACTGGAGAACAAAAGAAATTCCCACCAGAAGTTAAAACAGTAAACGTGTTACACGTGACAAAGGGGAGAAACAAAGCGGCACTCCTAGAGACACATGTCCCAGGGCCTATCACAGCGGAGTTCTGCCACTAGTCGTCCCAACCGATCACCTTCGACCATCGGGATTACTCGGCAAGTATCTGGCGTGCAGGATGTGCTGCCTTGGTGTTAGACCCGATAATTGACGGATACCACTTCACACGAGTCCTGATGGACGGCGGCAGTAGTTTAAACCTGATATGTCAGGACACAGTCCGCAAAATGGGGATAGACCCAACAAAAATTAGCCATAGCAATACTACCTTTAAAGGGGTAACGCCAGGCCCAGAATCCTATTGCACGGGCTCCCTACTACTAGAGGTTATATTCGGCTTCCTCGATAACTTCCGCAGTGAAAATTTAACCTTCCACATCGCTCCGTTCCAAAGTGGCTATCAAGCACTACTCGGACCTGAAGCTTTCGCTCGCTTTAATGCAATACCGCATTACGCTTCCCTCATGCTTAAAATGCCCGGTCCATGTGGCATTATTATAGTAAATGGAAATATTGAGCGCTCCTTGCGCGCGGAAGACCGCGCGGCTGCCTTGGCGGCCGCATACTAAACGGCCTCACCAACTAACGCATCTGATAGGTTGTTAAGACCACGGACACAGTTGGACGAGTCCGGTGCAGCTATATGTAATTGATACAGGTTTGATGGCTATACCCTATTACAATACAAGGGGCTCAACGCGCACGCACAAGTGGCAATCTGGCTCAACTTTACTCATTTTGAAGTATATATTGTTTATTTAGTATAACTTACCTTTTGCACGGCAACTTATCAACTAAGTTCCTCTCTTTTACAGATGACCATCGTGCTACACCCGTCCAGGATACAGCACAACAGAGACACAGGCGCAGACGTGTAGCAGGGACCCGTTCCAAGGATTCTTTTTAGATTAAGACCATGCGTAAACCTTTTTACTGTCTCTTGTTGATACACATCCCCCGGATTCTCAGTACAATTGAGAAGGATGCTGACGTATTGGCATGTGGCCACGTCAGAATATTGCACGTACCTGGACACCAGGGGCTTATTACAAAGGGCACCGCTTAAGCCCAGTTTCCACCATAAAGACCGAATACCTTAGGGAGTGTTCGGCGTCGCGAGTTTGGCCTTATATGCATCAGCTCTGAATCATGTATTTGGTCAAATGTTGGGTTTGCCCGGCTCCTGTGTTTTGTTGCCTTACGTTCCGCTCTATCGGCTAAGGCGGCACCAGGAGAACTACTGCGATTGTGCCCTGGTTCATCCGGACGAGCACCTCGGTAGAGAAAGCCGAAAATTGACTGTCATGATATAGCGTGAGACTGGTCAACCACTCGATGACCTAGCGGAATCTTCGGGATTCCTCCGCTTTAACGAAGGGCCGTTTCCCGGCCAGGCATATACGCACCCCGAGTTCGGATGAGTGCGGAGCCACCAGGGGCTATATAGTAGCCCCACTGTCAAACTCCTCTGGCCAAGTAAAAGTGTTAAAGAATTATAGTCCGGTTGCCTAGTTCGTTGCGCTATCACCTCCTTAATGGACCAAGACGTTGGATCAAGTGTGAACATGCGTCTTCTGCGAACACCCCCGCATTATATGCGTGGGGGCTGAAGCCGACGACTGCAATCTTTCAGGTTATATACATATATGCAGAAACGGCCGCACAGGAGGCATCATAGCACTTTTGGGCAAAAGTATAAATATAGCCTTGATAAATTCAATAAAACATTGTTTTTACAATGGGAATACATGTCATTCAAACATAATATTCTTCGAGCACTGAGCCTCTATCGAACGAGCGCCTTCAAGAACTTCTTCATAGTAGTGCTCGGCAGCCACTCGGCCTATGGCCGAACCCTGCGCCGCAACAGTGGTGGCATCCATCTCCGCCCAGTATGTTTTGACACGGGCAAGGGCCATCCGCGAGCCTTCTATGCACGCCGACCTCTTTACATCATCAATGCATGGCACAGCGCCAAGGAAATGTTGCACTAAACTAAAGTAGCTACTCGGCCTTGGCCCTCCTGGCCACAAATGATCCACAACGGACCTCATGGCCAGTCCGGATAATCTATGGAGCTCGGCCCAACCGGTCAATCGCTCATTTAGCAGCAGCAGACGGACTGGAGCGTGAAACTGTGACCAGAACAGCTTCTCCACTTCAGGACCTTTCTGATCCTTGAAGTACTCGGTCGCATCCGTAGCACTCGGAGCCAAATCCATGTACTCATCCGAATAACTCCATAGCTGGTCCAGAGGAGCATATTTCGGATCTCCGAACTTAGTCCGCAACAAGAAGGGCTTCCCAGAAACAATATCCGCAGCTTGATTCAGCTCCTCCTTCGTCGCTCTAATTTTGGAGCGGGCCTCCTTGGCAGCCACCCGGGCCTTCTCCAGGTTTGTCACCTTCACCCGATTTTCTTCTTCAAGAAGCCGGTACCGGTCAGCAGCATCTTTTAGTTCACGGCCATCTTGGCAATTTTCTCTTTACTCTCGCAATGTGCGGCCTGTTCGGCCCTTAACTCTTCGCCCGCCTTTAAAGCAGCTGCATTACTACTCCCTGGTTGTTCCTTGGCTCGGGCAAGCTCTGCCCGAAGGGTCTCCATGGTGGTAGCTCCATCTGCAGTCACAACATATTAAAGATACTGGCATCATGCTGCTCTTACTATGTGACATTCACCAGAAAAATCACCTACCCTGTGCCTTGTCAAGCCGCTTGTTAACAAGAACGATGTCGGCATCTGCCGCATCCAGTTGCCGCTTTAGTTCGGCAAACCCATCAGTCCGGCTAGCCACTAGAGCTTCACCCACCTGCACATAAAGGCGGTCAGGTTATTACCTGGGACTATGATCCTTTATTTGCTGCCGTTCTCGACGACAACCAGAGTCTCAGGGGCTACTATCTACATAGGGCACACCTAAAAATATGTGGTACTGTCAAAAATGTACATCATTTCACGTACCTCAAAACCCGTCAGTAGACTCATAAAGGCTTCATGCAACCCGCTTTCGGCGGACGAAATCATTTCAATCACCGTACCCATCAACGCACAGTGCTCTTCTGAGATAGTTGCTTGCTCTAGCAGATCCCTCAGTACGTCCGACCGCATACCAGATGGTGTCGGACTCTTTTGATTGCTCTCTTCAAGAGCCGGATACTGGGGACTTCGGGTGGCCATAGGATTACCTTCTGGCCTTGCCGGATCAGGAGAAACCCTCTGCGACGACACCTCGGGGTCGCTCGCCTCGTGAGGCGGTGTGGAAGGGGGAGGCGTTTCGCTCTCCATCATCTCTGGAAGAAGATCCCTCGAAGACGAGCTCTGCTGAGAAGGGCTAAGATCCGAACTGCAAGATAAATGCTTCGGTTATTTTCCTTAGAAGTAAGGTAGGGTATCTTCACAATTAAGTACCTTTTTTTACTTACAGCTCGTTAGAGGGCTAATCCCCGTGCGGACATTGTGCGTCAGGAACATCCTCCGAGGCAGGACCCTCTGGCGGAGATTTCTTCTCCCGGTTGGAAACCTTGGTTTCCGGATCTTCAGAGGTAGTCCTCTTCCTTCCCCGGGGAGAGAGAATGTCAGATTCTTCCCCTTGGTTATCCTCCCCCGCGGAGGCGCTCATTCCCTCGGTTGGAATAGGTAGCGATGGAGGCCCACTTTCGCCCTCTTTATTCCCCCCCTTCATCTTCCTTTGAGGGCACCAGACAAGGTGCTGGCTCGAGCATCTTTTCCAGCACCGGATTGTCCAAGCCTTCGGGAAGGGGGGCTGAACACCGGATCATCTTCGCCTTTGTTATCCAGTCCTGGTCAAAGAGCGATTCTTCAGAATGATGTCATGATAAATAAAAAGTACAGTGTGTTCGGCCATAGGATTACTTACTTGGGCAGCGGTGCGGTTGCTGCTCAGGCCCACGTCCTTGGTAGTGTCCGGACACTCTATTTGGGGTCCGAAGAATGATTTGTACATCTCCTCGTGCGTCATGCCAAGGAAATTCTGAATAGTGCGCGGTCCTTCCGGGTTGAATTCCCGCATGCGGAGGGGCCGGCGTTTGCAGGGCTGGACTCGACGAACCAGCATAACTTGCATTACCATAACCAGACTGAAATCTCCCTCGAAGAGATCTCGGATATGGCTCTGCAGTATTGGCACGTCCTTGGCTGGACCCCACCTCAGCCCCCTGCTGATCCATGACATCTGTTGTGGTGGAGGGCCCGAGCGAAAGGTGGGGGCAGCTACCCACTTGGCACTTCGGGGAGCTGTGACGTAAAACCACTCCCATTGCCACAATCCGGACACCTCTGGAAAGGAACCCTTTAGCCATGGAGCGTCAGCAATTTTGCTTATTAGAGCACCTCCGCACGCTGCGTACTACCCCTCGACCATCTTCGGCTTCACATGGAATGTCTTGAGCCACAGGCCGAAGTGAGGGGTAATGCGGAGGAAGTCCTCACAAACGACAATAAATGATGAGATGTGAAGAAGGGAATCCGGGGCCAGATCATGAAAATCCAGCCCGTAATAGAACATAAGACCCCTAACAAAGGGATCCAGAGCGAGGCCTAGTCCTCGGAGGAAGTGGGAGACGAACACAACGCTCTCATTGGGTTCGGGAGTAGGGACGACCTGCCCTCGGGCAGGCAGCCTGTGCGACATTTCGGCGGTCAAATATCTGGCCTCCCTCAACTTTTTGATGTCCTCCTCCGTGACGGAGGAAGGCATCCACCGGCCTTGAAGGCTGGATCTGGACATGATTGAAGGTCCGAAGCACCTGACCTGGGCTTTGGGTGTTAGAACTCTAGGTGGGGGAAGGATTCGATTGAGCGCGGGAGGGAAAGAAGAAAAAGCCTTGTCCCTTTATAAAGGGGATGAATGTCAGGCGTCCTCCTCGTGGCCGTTCTAGACTTACCTAAAATCTAGGAGTCATACCAACAGGCACGGTTGGGTTACCCACGTTTGTATTGATGAGAATCCCGTGATAAAGGGAACATGATCTCTGCTTTGACAAGACATGTCAAGAAACCGCCTCACATTATGTGTGGGGCTGGTTAAAGAAAAATGGTTCAAATAATTACCGGGCCATGGCGTGATGTCATGCTGCCAAAACATGTCAGCAGATTGGATTTGTGGAAATATTATTCTCTCTCTACAGTGGTATGTGGAACTTATTTTGCAGGGTCGGACACTATCCTTGTATTCAAACTCTTCTGTGGTGTATTCGGAGGAGGAACCCGCCTTGCAATGCCGAAGACAACACTACGTGCCGGACTCATCGTCATTGAAGCCTGGTTCAGGGGCTACTGAGGGAGTCCTGGATTAGGGGGTCTCCAGACAGCCGGACTGTTGGACTGTGAAGATACAAGATTGAAGACTTCGTCCCGTGTCCGGATGGGACTCTACTTGGCGTGGAAGGCAAGCTAGGCAATACGGATATGTACATCTCCTCCTTTGTAACCGACCTTGTGTAACCCTAGCCCCTCCGGTGTCTATATAAACCGGAGGATTTTAGTCCGTTGGACAACATACAATCATACCATAGGCTAGCTTCTAGGGTTTAGCCTCTCTGATCTCGTGGTAGATCAACTCTTGTACTACTCATATTATCAAGAATAAATCAAGCAGGACGTAGGGTTTTACCTCCATCAAGAGGGCCCGAACCTGGGTAAAACATCGTGTTCCCTGCCTCCTGTTACCATCCACCTTAGACGCACATTTCGGGACCCCCTACCCGAGATCCGCCGGTTTTGACACCGTAACCTCCTAAAATGTATGTATCTCTAAGTTTTTCACTTTGAGCTCTGGCACCTCTACAAATCTCTACTTCCCTCTACGAAGGGCCTTTCCTTTACTTTATGCAATTTTTATTTTTGAGTTCGAGTATCCATCTTCTCTTATAAAAGCACCAACTAGGAGGCAATATGATTGTACTTGAGTATTGGGTGTAGTTAATATGCGAGTGCATTTCATGAATGGATCAATGGTTGAGCATGATGGGCTATGGATAACTTGTTTTAGCGTTGATATTTTGAAAGACATGGTTGCTTGTTGATATGCTTGAGTATTTAAATTATCATGTCAAAACTAGACTATTGCATTGAACAATATAAAATTCCAAATGTCCATGCTATAAAGAAAAGAAATATGATATTACATGATAGGCAACATTCCACATCAAAAATTTTGTTTTTATCACTTACCTACTCGAGGACGAGTAGGAATTAAGCTTGGGGATGCTGATACGTCTCCAACGTATATATAATTTTGATTGTTCCATGCTATTATATTATCAATCTTGGATGTTTTATAATCATTTTGTAGTTGTTTTATATCATTTTTTGGTACTAACCTATTGACACAGTGCCAAGTGCCAATTGCTGTTTTTTGCATGTTTTTTACATCATAGGAAATCAATACCAAACGGAGTACAAAATGCTGCAAAACTTTATGTAGATTTTTTATGGACCAGAAGATACCTAATGGGCCAATGCAGATCCTGGGGAGTGCTACAAGGAGAGCACAACCCACCAGGGCGCGCAGGGAGGCCCAGGCGCGCCCTGGTAGGTTGTGCCCACCTTGGGTACCCCCCGGACTGCCACTTTGCTCTATAAATACCCCAATATTCCTAAAACCCTAGGGGAGCCGACGAAATATTGATCCAGCCGATGCAGAGTCCAGAACCACCAGATCCAATCTAGACACCATCTCGGATGGGGTTCACCTCCTCCATTGGCGCCTCTCCGATGATACGTGAGTAGTTCTTTGTAGACCTTCGGGTCCGTAGTTAGTAGCTAGATGGCTTCCTATCTCTCTCTCTCTGAATTCTCAATACAATGGTCTCTTGGAGATCCATATGATGTAACTCTTTTACGGTGTGTTTGTTGGGATTGATGAACTTTGAGTTTATGATCAGATCTATCTTTTTTATATCCATGAAAGTATTTGAGTTTCTTTGATCTATTTTATGCATGATCTCTTATAGCCTCGTATTTCTCTCCAATATTTGGGTTTTGTTTGGCCAACTTGATCTATTTATCTTGCAATGGGAAGAGGTGCTTTGTAGTGGGTTCGATCTTACAGTGCTTGATCCCAGTGATAGAAAGGGAACCGACACGTATGTATCGTTGCTACTAAGGATAAAATGATGGGGTCTATCTCTACATAGATAGATCATGTCCACATCATGTCATCGTTCTTATTGCATTACTCCGCTTTTCCATGAACTTAATACACTAGATGCTAGATAGCGGTCAATGTGTGGAGTAATAGTAGTAGATGCAGGCAGGAGTCGGTCTACTAATCTTGGACGTGATGCCTATGTAATGATCATTGCCTGGATATCGTCATGATTATTTGAAGTTTTGTCACTGTTTGCTATTTTTCTCGAGAGAAGCCACTAGCGAAACCTACGCCCCCAGGTCTCTTTCTCATATTATTTGCCTTTGGGATCTACTTTTCCGTTGCATTTATTTTCAGATCTATTAATCCAAAAATCCAAAAATACCTTGCTGCAATTTATTCTTATTTGTTTTATTTGGTGTTCGATCTATCAATCTATTACGATTTATCTCACGTTTGTTTGCCTATCTTGAGGCGCCGTACCCGGAAGGGATTGACAACCCCTTTAACACGTCGAGTTGCGAGGATTTATTATCTGTGTGCAGGGGCTGATTACGTTGTGTTGCTTGGTTCTCCTACTGGTTCGATAACCTTGATTTCACATCTGAGGGAAATATCTACCGCTGTTGTGCTGTATCATCCCTTCCTCTTTGGGGAAATACCGACGTAGCTTCGAGCCACATCAGGCAATTAGCAATAAACTCAGTGTTCTTGTCCAATTTCTTCCTGATCTTTGGGCATATTCTCTGCCATGCCCACTTTTCTATAGCTTCTCTTTGCTTACTCACCATCCTATGCATTATCTTGTAAAAAATATACTCAAGCATGCTTAGCATTGGCATTTCTCTACCCTCAAGGATATAACTGTTAAAAACTTCTGAGTTATTGTTCAGCAGGATGTCACATTTTGGAAATTCACTGAAGAATGCTTTGCACCAAGTTTTCCACTCTACTCAGTCCAGTGAAAGGCAGCTGAGCTATGACCATCCATTTTTTCACAGTTCTCTCTCCACTTCAACTTGTTTGGTGATCTCGCAATGGCCCATAGGTCTTGCTTCAGTACCTCTCCTTTGTGCTTCTCATTGAAATTTTGGTAAATATGCCTCACACAAAACCTGTGCTCTGCATCTGGCCAAACTTTCTGGACAACATTTATCAGACCTTTCTACTTGTCGCTCATAAGTGTGAAAGGAGCACTGTTGGTGATGTTCAGATCATCTTTCAAAGTTGTGAGAAACCACTCCCAAGAACTTGTGCATTCTATTTCCACCCAGCCCATAGCGATGGGGAAAATGCAGCCATTAGGATCAATGCCAACTGCACTAAGCAACACACCTTTGAACCTATTTTTATATGACAACCATCTATGAAGATAATAGGCCTGTAGCCCTTAAGCAACCCTCTCTTACATGCATCATATGACCAATACAATGTTTTCAAACATTTTCTGCCCAATGGAAATTTTGTATCTTTGACCAGTCCAGTTGTCAGCAAAAAAGTTGAGCCAGGGTTCTTGTCTCTTAATTCATGTCCATAATCCCATAGTCTACTGAATTGCTCTTCTTCATCACCATGGATCTCCTTCAGTGTTGCTGTCCTAGCCCTAGCTAGCTTACATCTATTAGGGGTGCAATTAAACTCCTTTGTTATTTTCCTTGAAAATGTTCCAAGTGACATCTTCTGGTCATCTCTGAACTCATTTATGAAATAGTTGTAAAGGAATTTAGCTGGTATGTCCTTCAACCTCCACTTCTTCTGACACATATGATCTCCATAGTAGGCCTTGATAACAAATCCTCTAGTCCTGTTGTCATTGCCAACCCTAAGCAGCCATGGGCAATCACTCTGACAAACTGCATGAAATCTGATCTTATCATTTTTTAACTTCTTGATCTGCACTTTGTTCCTTATTGAATATGCAGTAATAGCTTTCCTCAGCTCAACCACATCAGCAAATACTATCCCTACTTTAAATACAGGGTTTTTCATGTCCACCTCGGAATTGAAAACTTTGAACTTGTACATCAGTTGCTCTTCTTCTTCAATTGAGAGATTCAAATCTTCATCATCAAGTACATAGTCAGGTTCCACCTCTTCCTCCTCTTGCACAGCTTCGTCATCAACATCAAAGTCAATGTTCTCTTCATAAAGATCATCATCTCCATCATCTATGTCATAATCACTGTCACTGAATTATGAATCTGAAAGCACTACATCTTCTGCAACAGCAGTCAGCAAGTGATCTTCTTCAGCTAAATCAGTCAGCAAGTGAACTTCTTCAGCAAAATCAGTCAGCAAATGCTCTTCTACTGCAACATCAATCAGCAAGTGCTCTCCTTGTGCAACGCCAGTCAACAAGTGCTCTCCTTGTTCAACATCAGTCAGCAAATGCTCTTCTTCTGCAACATTACCCAGCAAGTTCTCTGCTTCTGTCTCATGTGCTGCAAACTCTGAAATTGGATCTTCAGCATTGACTGAAATGATGCTGTGAGAACTAGCTGCACTGGCTGCAATAGCATTTGGGTTTACCACTCTGACAGGGTTCTCTACTGCTCCCACTGCACATATCAAATCTTGCCTGAAATTACTAATGAAATTTGCATGATCAACCATGATTGCAAGAACCTTATGCTAAGCACTGGCTATTATCATTTGCTTCACATCCTATTCACCTCTGATTTTGGGCATACCATCTGAAACAGTTTTGTCAGGCATGCACCAATAAATGATGTGCTCATTGACAGGATATCCCAACCATAGCAGGTGCTCTCCAATGAATGCATATGAGAATGTGCCAGAATCAACATAGTCTAGCACCTCCACTAAAGGATTATAGTACTCCATATTATTTATTGGTCCACAGAATAGTCCACCATGCTCCAGTTCTAATGTGAAGAAAGGGGTATCCACACTTAGTCACATTGCTGAATCACACACTACAACCACAAAGTGCAGAATGTAAGCACAAGCATCAATAAAGATAACTGAATAAATACATTTAACTGAATCTTGCAAGTTAAGTGGAAGTTAACTGAATCATGCAAGTTATATGAATCTGCAAGTTAACTGAATCTTCAAGTTAAATGAATCTTCAAGTTAAGTGCACCTTCAAGTTAAATGAATCTTCAAATTAACTGCATCTTGAACTAAACTGAATAAATTCAGTTATCTTCAGAAACTGACTTAATTGAAAAAATACAGTAACTGTAACTTGCAAACTGAATTCAGTTAACAGAATAAATTCAGTTAACTACAGCTTGCAAATTAACTCAACAAATGCAGTAACCAACTTATTTAGCATGGCTAATGTACAAACTAAGTACCAATCCACTACTTATCTCAAGCTATGCCCTACATTTCCCAAACAAAGTTTAGACCTTTTACACTGCAATGTTGTCCCCTACGCACAAACCCTAGGCCAAATTTCCCACGTATTTGCAAAACATTATGTACATACTAGCCATAAACCAAAAGTCTGGCCGAAAGAACATTCAAAACAAGAACCCTAGGTTCTTGCCTAAAATCCCCAACTTCACCCAAAACCCTAGACTCCAATCGACTGCCCAATAACCAGTTTGACGTCGCGGGAAGCACTACAACCACGAACTACCAACGAAATGGCCTGAAACAAGCTCAAAACTGGGCGATCCAATGGGGAGGAGGAGAACACCGAGCGGGGGGGGGGGGGTTGACATCGAGCAAAGAGGAGGAACAGAGCAGAGGATTACTAACCATAGTCCGGATGGTTAACACCGAACGACCAAACTTGGTGCGCGCGGTAGGCGGCGGGTGCACACCACCGGTGAAGTCCGGCGATGATGCCATGGCTCACACAAGCGCAGCCAGCATGGCTGTCGGTCAGTCACGGACAGGAGGGAGGAGGCGACGAATGATTGGGCGAGGGGAGGGAGACCCAATAAATTCAGGTGAAAAGTGCGATGTAGTGTGGGTTGATTAGTGCTAAGGCCAGGGTAATTGCAAAAAGTGTTGCAGTGACCTGCTCTGCTGACTTGGCTCCAGTTGGCGTCGTCTAATTGGCTGAGGACTAAATCTGCACATTGGGTGCAAGTTATGGGATGCAATAGTTTGCTTTTTCAAGTTTTGGACTAGATCATCACATCATGGACAAGTTCCACGACTCCTGGTGCTATTACCTCCTTATAGATTGTAAGATCGGTGCAGTATTATTTGTCGATATCCGGCACCCACTATGGACCCCAAATGGACCGCATACATCTTCTCGAACATCTTTTCCAATGAAGCTCACACCCATGAACTTTGAGCAATGGCCTCACCTAGCAATAGCCCCAACGAAGAGGGTTTCTAATTAATGACTGAATAGCAAGGGAGCACTACTCCATCACCGGAAGGTCGTTTGCAGGCCGTGTGGGGGGCAGGCCATCTCGATGCATGATAACCCACAAGTATAGGGGATCGCAACTATTTTCGAGGGTAAAGTATTCAACTCAAATTTATTGATTCGACACAAGGGGAGCCAAAGAATACTCTCAAGTATTAGCAGCTGAGTTGTCAATTCAACCACACCTGGAAACTTAATATCTGCAGCAAAGTGTTTAGTAGCAAAGTAATATGATAGTAGTGATAACGGTAGCAGAAGGTAACAGTAGTAAAAGTAATGTTTTTGGTATTTTGTAGTGATGATAGCAATAATAACGGAAAAGTAAATAAGCAAAGAGCAATATATGGAAAGCTCGTAGGCAATGGATCGGTGATGGAGAATTATGCCGGATGCGGTTCATCATGTAACATTCATAACCTAGGGTGACACAGAACTAGCTCCAATTCATTGATATAATGTAGGCATGTATTCCGAACATAGTCATACGTGCTTATGGAAAAGAACTTGCATGACATCTTTTGTCCTACCTTCCCATGGCAGCGGGGTCCTTACGGAAACTAAGGGATATTAAGGCCTCTTTTTAATAGAGAACCGGAACAAAGCATTAACACATAGTGAATATATGAACTCCTCAAACTACGGTCATCACCGGTAAGTATCCTGATTATTGTCACTTCGGGGTTAACGGATCATAACACATAATAGGTGACTATAGACTTGCAAGATAGGATCAAGAACACTCATATATTGATGAAAACATAATAGGTTCAGATCTGAAATCATGGCACTCGGGCCCTAGTGACAAGCATTAAGCATAGCAAAGTCATAGCAACATCAATCTCAGAACATAGTGGACACTAGGGATCAAACCCTAACAAAACTAACTCGATTACATGATAGATCCCATCCAACCCATCACCGTCCAGCAAGCCTACGATGGAATTACTCACGCACGGCGGTGAGCATCATGAAATTGGTGATGGAGGATGGTTGGTGATGACGATGGCGACGGATTCCCCTCTCTGGAGCCCCGAACAGACTCCAGATCAGCCCACCCGAGAGGTTTTAGGGCTTGGTGGCGGCTCTGTATCGTAAAACGCGATGATTTCTTCTCCCTGATTTTTTTCTCCCCGAAACTCAATATATGGAGGTGGAGTTGGAGTCGGAGAGGCAACAGGGGGCCCACGAGATAGGGGGGCGCGCCCTAGGGGGGCAGGCGCGCCCCCACCCTCGTGGAGAGACAGTGGGCCCCCTGGCCTTCATCTTTGGCAGGTATTTTCTTATTTTCTGAAAAGTGTCTCCGTGAAGTTTCAGGTCATTCCGAGAACGTTTGCTCCTGCACATAAATAACACAATGGTAGTTCTGCTGAAAACAGCGTCAGTCCGGGTTAGTTCCATTCAAATCATGCAAGTTAGAGTCCAAAACAAGGGCAAAAGTGTTTGGAAAAGTAGATACGTTGGAGACGTATCAACTCCCCCAAGCTTAAACATTTGCTTGTCCTCAAGCAATTCAGTTGATAAACTGAAAGTGATAAAGAAAAACTTCTACAAACTCTGTTTGCTCTTGTTGTTGTAAATATGTAAAGCCAGCATTCAAGTTTTCAGCAAGGATTATAACTACCCACATTTGCAATAACGCCTAGGTCTCAAGTTTACTCATATCAATAGCATGATCAACTAGCGAGCCATAATAATAAAACTCGGATGACAACACTTTCTCAAAATAATCATAATATGATATAACAGGATGGTATCTCGCTAGCCCTTTCTGAGACTGCAAAACATAAATGCAGAGCACCTTTAAAGACCAAGGACTTACTAGACATTGTAATTCAAGGTAAAAGAGATCCAGTCAAGTCATACTCAATGTAAACTAACAGTAATGAATGCAAATGACAGCGGTGCTCTCCAACTGGTGCTTTTTAATAAGAGGATGATGACTTAGCATAAAAGTAAATAGATAGGCCCTTCGCAGAGGGAAGCAGGGATTTGTAGAGGTGCCAGAGCTCGGTTTTGAAACAGAGGTGAATAATATTTTGAGTGGTATACTTTCATTGTCAACATAACAACCAAGAGATGGCGATATCTTCCATGCTACACACATTATAGGTGGTTCCCAAACAGAATGGTAAAGTTTATACTCCCCCTTCCACCACAAGCATCAATCCATGGCTTGCTCGAAACAACGAGTGCCTCCAACTAATAAGAGTCCCTGGGGGAGTTTTGTTTGCAATTATTTTGATTTAGTTTGCATAAAGCATGGGACTGGGCATCCCGGTGACCAGCCATTTATCTCGTGAGTGAGGAGCGGAGTCCACTCCTCTTGAGAATAACCCGCCTAACATGGAAGATACAGACATCCCTAGTTGATACATGAGCTATTCAAGCATACAAAACAGGATATTTATTTAAAGGTTTAGAGTTTGGCACATACAAATTTACTTGGAACGGCAGGTAGATACCGTATATAGGTAGGTATAGTGGACTCATGTGGAATAACTTTGGGGTTTTAAGGAGTTTGGATGCAGAAGCAGTATTCCCGCTTAGTACAGGTGAAGGCTAGCAAAAGACTGGGAAGCGACCAGCTAGAGAGCGACAACAGTCATGAACATGCATTAAAATTAATCAACACCGAATGCAAGCATGAGTAGGATATAATCCACCATGAACATAAATATCGTGAAGGCTATGTTGATTTTGTTTCAACTACATGCGTGAGCATGTGCCAAGTCAAGTCACTTAAATCATTCAGAGGAGGATACCACCCTATCATACCACATCATAACCATTTTAATAGCATGTTGGCACGCAAGGTAAACCATTATAACTCATAGCTAATCAAGCATGGCACAAGAAACTATGATCTCTAGTTGTCATTGCAAACATGTTTATTCATAATAGGCTGAACCAGGAACGATGAACTAATCATATTTACAAAAACAAAAGAGGTCGAGTTCATACCAGCCTTTCTCATCTCAGCCAGTCCATCATATATCATCATAATTGCCTTTCACTTGCATGACCGAACGATGTGAATAATAATAATAATAGTGCACGTGCATTGGACTAAGCTGGAATCTGCAGGCATTCAATAAATAGAAGAAGACAAGGCAATATTGGATCTTTTGTCAGATAAACAATAAGGCATATAAGAGCCACTTCAACAATTTAATTATGGTCTTCTCCTATCGACCCCCAAAGAAAAGAAAATGAATAAAACTATTTACACGGGAAAGCTCCCAACAAGCAAAAGAAGAACAAGAAATATTTTTGGGTTTTCTTTTTAATTACTACTACAGGCATGGAAAGTAACCTAATTTTTTTTCTTAAGGTTTATCAAACACACAAGAAGAAAGCATAAAAAGGAAAATAAACTAGCATGGATGATACAATGAAAAAGTATGAGCACCGACATCTAGCAATGAGTGTGTGAACATAAATGTAATGTCGGTGGGAAATACGTACTCCCCCAAGCTTAGGCTTTTGGCCTAAGTTGGTCTATGGCCACGGCTGGCCTGGCTGATATCCATAATAGTAGCTGGGGTCGTACTGTGATGCAGCAGCTATTGCCTGCTGAGCTGCAGCGTGGCGACTAGCAGCCTCCTCTCTCCTCTCGTACTCATCTACCTCCTCTCTGGTAATAGTATATGCTCCTCTTGCCTGATAATCAAAGAAAGCAGGAGCAGGGAGAGTAATACGGATAGCACGACGTCTATCAAAGATTAGTCAATACTAGAGAGGTGATTCGTTCCTCTCGACAAACTGGTGGTGAACCATAGCATTAAAATCTAAATAGGCAGGAGGTAATTCAATATCATCTTCGCGTGCATCTATACCAAGAAAATTAGCTATGCGGCTTGCATAAATTCCACCAAAGAAATATCCATTATGTCTATTAAGATGCAACCTGCGTGCAACAATAGCTCCCAAATTATATGATTTGTCTTCTAACACAGCACTCCTAAGAATACTAAGATCGGGGACACACATGTGACATGCCTCATCTTTACCATTTATGCATCTACCTATGAAGAGAGCAAAATAATGTATAGCAGGAAAGTGAATGCTCCCTATGGTAGCTTGTGTAATATCTCTAGATTCTCCCACAGTTATATTAGCAAGAAAGTCTCTAAATTCATATTTGCGAGGATCCCTTATACTACCCCTTTGTGGAAGTTTGCAAGCAGTGGTAAAATCCTCTAAGTCCATGGTATAAGATTTATCATAAAGATCAAACAGGACAGTTGGAGAATTACGTGAAGTTGAAAATTCAAACCTCCTCACAAAGGAACTAGTGAGATTATGATACTGACTGCACTTCTCTTCCTCGAAGCTCACGAGATCAGCGTTACGCAAATATGCGTTGAATTCCTCTTTTATTCCCGCTCGATTCATAAAATTTTCAAAAGGCCACTCACAAGGACGCACTGGAGCGTCTCTTGGTGGCTCTTCGTCAGCATCACGCATTGCAAGTCTGGGTCCTTGCTTCCTTGAAGAACCACCTTGGAACACTTTCCTAAGCACTCTTCTTCCTTTGAAAAATTCTGAAATTTTTTAGTAACTTCAAAATAAAAGTAAACCAAACTCAATAATATTGATAGAAACTACTCCTACAAGTGCCTAGGGCCTATATCATGCATCAAAACTACTTTTGACCATATAAATTTAACATGCAAGCTCAAGAACAGGGTCACCTAAGCAGCAAAAATTTGCAATGAATAAAGCACTAGAACAAAAATTAATTGGACCAATGGAGGAGTCACATACCAAGGAACAATCTCCCCAAGCAGTTTTGTGAGAGGTGCTTTGAGCAAGGAGATCAAAAATGGCAGCAAAAAGAGCTTGGACTCGGGTTTGAGCTGGTTATTCATGTTTGGGGAGGAAGATGAAGTGTGTGGGTGCAGGAATAAGTGGAGGAGGGCCACCGTGGGCCCACGAGACAGGGGGGCACCCTAGAGGGGTGGGCGCGCCCTCCACCCTCATGGCAAGGTGGTTGCCCCCCTTGGTGTGTTCTCTGTTCCATAAATCCTCAAATATTCTAGAAAAAATCATATTTAATTTTCAGGGCGTTTGGAGAACTTTTATTTTCGAGGTATTTTTATATTGCACGGATAATCAGATAACAGACAGACAAATATTTATTTTTATTTTATTTAATATAAATAACAGAAAGTAAAAGTGGGATACAGAAGGTTGTGCCTTCTAGTTTCATCCATCTCATGATCATCAAAAGGAATCCTCTAACAAGGTTGATCAAATCTTGTTAGCGAACTCATTCTGAATAACATGGAACCGGAGAAATTTCGAATAACACTAAGTTACCTCAACGGGGATATGCACATCCCCAATAATAAGAATATCATATTTCTTCTTGACAGTAGGAAGAGGAAATTCAAAACCTCCAAATATAATCGATGGAATTTTTCCAATAGAGTTGATACTATGAACTTGAGGTTGTTTCCTCGGAAAGTGTACCGTGTGCTCATTACCATTAACATGAAAAGTGACATTGTATTTAGTGCAATCAATAACAGCCCCTGCAGTATTCAAAAAGGGTCTTCCAAGAATAATAGACATACTATCGTCCTCGGGAATATCAAGAATAACAAAGTCCGTTAAAATAGTAACGTTTGTAACTACAACAGGCACATCCTCACAAATACCGACAGGTATAGCAGTTGATTTATCAGCCATTTGCAAAGATATTTCAGTAGGTGTCAACTTATTCAAATCAAGTCTACGATATAAAGAGAGAGGCATAACACTAACACCGGCTCCAAGATCACATAAAGCAGTTTTAACATAATTTCTTTTAATAGAGGATGGTATAGTGGGTACACCGGGATCTCCAAGTTTCTTTGGTATTCCACCCTTAAAAGTATAATTAGCAAGCATGGTGGAAATTTCAGCTTTCGGTATCTTTCTTTTATTTGTAATAATATCTTTCATATGCTTAGCACAAGGATTTGTTTTAAGCATATCAGTTAATCGCATACGCAAAAAATAGGTCTAATCATTTCAGCGAAGCGCTCAAAATCCTCATCATCCTTTTTCTTGGATGGTTTGGGAGGAAAAGGCATGGGTTTCTGAACCCATGGTTCTCTTTCTTTACCATGTTTCCTAGCAAAAAAATCTTTCTTATCATAACATTGACTCTTTGATTGTGGGTTATCAAGATCAACAGCAGGTTCAATTTCTATGTCATTATCATTACTAGGTTGAGCATCATCATGAACATTATCATTAACATTACCACTAGTTTCAGGTTCATTACCAGATTGTGTTTCAGCATCAGAAATAGAAATATCATTTGGATACTCAGGTGTTTCAACAATAGGATCACTAGAAGCATGCAAAGTCCTATCATTTTTTTCTTCTTTTTAGAAGAACTAGGTGCATCTATATTATTTCTCTGAGAATCTTGCTCAATTCTCTTAGGGTGGCCTTCAGGATACAAAGGTTCTTGAGTCATTCTACCAGTTCTAGTAGCCACTCTAATAGCATAATCATTATCTTTACTATTCAATTCATTGAGCAAATCACTTTGAGCTTTAAGTACTTGTTCTACTTGAGTGGTAACCATAGAAGCATGTTTACTAATAAGTTTAAGTTCACCTTTGACATTAGCCATATAATCACCCAAGTGTCCAAGCATATTTGAATTGTTTTTTAATTTTCTACCAAAATAAGCATTAAAATCTTCTTGCTTAGCCATAAATTTATCAAACTTATCTAAGCATGGGCTAGCAATTTTAGTAAATGGGATTACAGCTTTATCATATCTATAGAGAGAATTTACCTTTACTACCTGTGTCGGGTTATCAAGACCATAAGTTTCTTCAATAGGTAAAGGATTTGGATTATATGTTTCTTCAACAGGCGGTAAATTAATACCATGTATCTCTTCAATAGGAGGTAAATTCTTAACATCTTTAGCTTTAATACCTTTTTCTTTCATAGATTTGTTTTCCTCTTGCATATCTTCAGGACTGAGAAATAGAATACCCCTCTTCTTCGGAGTTGGTTTAGGAATAGGCTCAGGAATTGGCTCTGCAGGTGTCCAATTATTTTCATTTGTCAACATATTATTCAATAGAATTTCAGCTTCATCCGGTGTTCTTTCCCTGAAAACAGAACTAGCACAACTATCCAGGTAATCTCTGGAGGCATCAGTTAGTCCATTATAAAAGATATCAAGTATTTCATTTTTCTTAAGAGGATGATCAGGCAAAGCATTAAGTAATTGGAGAAGCCTCCCCCAAGCTTGTGGGAGACTCTCTTCTTCAATTTGCACAAAATTATATATATATATATCCCTTAAAGCAGCTTGTTTCTTATGAGCAGGGAAATATTTAGCAGAGAAGTAATAAATCAAATCCTGGGGACTACGCACACAACCAGGATCAAGAGAATTAAACCATATCTTAGCATCACCCTTTAATGAGAACGGGAATATTTTAAGGACATAAAAGTAGCAAGTTCTCTCATCTTTAGTGAACAGGGTAGCTGTATCATTCAGTTTAGTAAGATGTGCCACAACAATTTCAGATTCATAGCCATGAAAAGGATCAGATTCAACCAAAGTAATTATATCAGGATCAACAGAGAATTCATAATTCTTATCAGTAACAAAGATAGGTGAAGTAGCAAAAGCAGGGTCAGGTTTCATTCTAGCATTTAGAGATTGCTTACTCCATTTAGCTAGTAATTTTTTAAGTTCAGTTCTATTTCTGCAAGCTAAAATAGCTAAAGAAGCATCTTGATCAAAAACATAACCCTTGGGAATGGAAAGTGGTTCTTCATCATCACTTTCATCAGTATCATCAGATTCAATATTTTCAATTTCTCTAGCCCTAGCAAGTTGTTCATCAAGAAAATCACTAAGTGGCATAGTAGTATTAGGCATAGAGGTAGTTTCATCATAAGTATCATGCATAGCAGAAGTGGCATCATCAATAACATGCGACATATCAGAGCGAATAGCAGAAGCAGGTGTAGGTGTCGCTAACTTACTCATAACAGAAGGTGAATCAAGTGCAGAGCTAGATGGCAGTTCCTTACCTCCCCTCGTAGTTGAGGGATAGATCTTGGTTTTTGGATCTCTCAAGTTCTTCATAATGATAAGCAGATATATATCCCAAGTGACTCAAAGAATAGAGCTATGCTCCCCGGCAACGGCGCCAGAAAATAGTCTTGATAACCCACAAGTATAGGGGATCGCAACCGTTTTCGAGGGTAAAGTATTCAACCCAAATCTATTGATTTGACACAAGGGGAGCCAAAGAATACTCTCAAGTATTAGCAGCTGAGTTGTCAATTCAACCACACCTGGAAACTTAATATCTGCAGCAAAGTGTTTAGTAGCAAAGTAATATGATAGTAGTGATAACGGTAGCAGAAGGTAACAGTAGTAAAAGTAATGTTTTTGGTTTTTTGTAGTGATGATAGCAATAGCAACGGAAAAGTAAATAAGCAAAGAGCAATATATGGAAAGCTCGTAGGAAATGGATCGGTGATGGAGAATTATGCCAGATGCGGTTCATCATGTAACAGTCATAACCTAGGGTGACATAGAACTAGCTCCAGTTCATTGATATAATGTAGGCATGTATTCCGAACATAGTCATACGTGCTTATGGAAGAGAACTTGCATGACATTTTTTGTCCTACCCTCCCGTGGTAGCGGGGTCCTTACGGAAACTAAGGGATATTAAGGCCTCCTTTTAATAGAGAACCGGAACAAAGCATTAACATAGTGAATATATGAACTTCTCAAACTACGGTCATCACCGGTAAGTATCCTGATTATTGTCACTTCGGGGTTAATGGATCATAACACATAATAGGTGACTATAGACTTGCAAGATAGGATCAAGAACACTCATATATTGATGAAAACATAATAGGTTCAGATCTGAAATCATGGCACTCGGGCCCTAGTGACAAGCATTAAGCATAGCAAAGTCATAGCAACATCAATCTCAGAACATAGTGGACACTAGGGATCGAACCCTAACAAAACTAACTCGATTGCATGATAGATCCCATCCAACCTATCATCGTCCAGCAAGCCTACGATGGAATTACTCACGCACGGCGGTGAGCATCATGAAATTGGTGATGGAGGATGGTTGGTGATGACGATGGCGACGGATTCCCCTCTCCGGAGCCCCCAATGGACTCCAGATCAGCCCTCCCAAGAGGTTTTAGGGCTTGGAGGCGGCTCCGTATCGTAAAACGTGATGATTTCTTATCCTTGATTTTTTCTCCCCGAAACTCGATATATGGAGGTGGAGTTGGAGTCGGAGAGGCACCAGGGGGCCCACGAGGTAGGGGGCGCACCCTAGGGGGGCAAGCACGCCCCCCACCCTCGTGGAGAGACGGTGGGCCCCCTGGCCTTCATCTTTGGCAGGTATTTTTTCTTATTTTCTGAAAAGTGTCTCCGTGAAGTTTCAGGTCATTCCGAGAACGTTTGCTCCTGCACATAAATAACACCATGGTAGTTCTACTGAAAACAGCGTCAGTCCGGGTTAGTTCCATTCAAATCATGCAAGTTAGAGTCCAAAACAAGGGCAAAAGTGTTTGGAAAAGTAGATACGTTAGAGACGTATCAATGCACACCTGGGATGGTAACATGCTGCACTTCTCGATGGCGTGACCAATAGTGTGGCCTAAGAGCATCTCCAGCCGTTGCCCCCCAGGCGGCTCGTAAAATCGCCGCTTGGGGGCGAACCGGTGCAAAAATCAGCCTGGGGGCTTTCGGGTTCCCAGCCGCCGGCCCCAAGGTTACCCCCAGAAGGCGTCTTTAATGTTTTCTTAAAAGGAGTCCGGCTAAAATTCGGCAAATGGGACAAACATTCGGCTAAAATTCGGCGAACATGACATTACATAGGTGACTTAAATAGTCTTTTACATAGGAAAATGAAAATACTTTTAAAAAATAACAAAGGACGCAACTACGGGCTGAAGAACGCGCTAAGCGCGGCGAAGTCGCCACCGTCATCGTCGCCGCCATCGCCGTTGTCATCGTCGTCCTTGTCCTCCTTCACGCGACCGCCCCTGCTCGAGCCCTGCCCGGGGTCGCCCTGGCATACTGGTGGTGGCGCGTCGTCATCGCTGTCGTCGTCGAGACGGCGATGCCTCCCTCGTCTCGGCCCCGGTGCCGAGCGGCGAACTGCTCAAATGCGCGGCACTCGCACTCCAGCTCCGTCCGCGCCCAGTCTTCACGCGCCCACTTCAAGGCCGCCTCGTCGGAGAGCCCCGGCTCCATCTTCATGGCGGCGAGCCCCGGCTCTGTCTTCACGGTGGCCGGCTCCGTCTTCAGCTTGACGAAGCACGGAGGAGACAAGGAGGAGGCGCGCCTGTCCCCCTCGTTGATGATGATGCCGACGCTGCGGTTGCGCCGGCCGAGCAGCGTCTCCGCGGGCTCGGCCTTGACGCCGAACAACGCCGGTGACCCGGAGGAGGAGAAGCGGGATGTAACGCCCTCGATGCGGCTATAGCTCCCATGTGTCGAGGCACGACTTAGAGGCATAACCGCATTGAAAGCAATGTCGCAAGTTAGGCAATCTTCACAACATCCCATGTAATATAGATAATAAAAGGGGAGATACATAGTTGGCTTACACTGGCCACGTCAATCAAAGTACATAAATAGCATTACATCAATCAAAACACTCATGGCCCGACTACGGCGCCAAAATAAAAGATAAACCCAACATGCGACACGGTCCCGATCACCCCCAACTGGGCACCACTACTGATCATCAGGGAAAGACACATAGTATCGGCGTGAGTCCTTGTCGAACTCCCACTTGAGCTCAAGCGCGTCATCTGGAACGGAATCATCAGGCCCTGCATCTGGTTTGGAAGTAATCTGTGAGCCACAGGGACTCAGCAATCTCGCACCCTCGCGATCAAGACTATTTAAGCTTGTAGGAAAAGCAAGGAAAATATGTGGAGCTACAGCAAGCGACTAGCATATATGGTGGCTATCCTGTTCGCAAAAGAGAGCGAGAAGAGGAGGCAAAGCGCGAACGAGAAACTAGAGAACATCCTGCGCAAGCATTACTCCAACACCGTGTTCACTTCCCGGACTCCGCCGAGAAGAGACCATCACGGTAACTCACACAGTTGATTCATTTTAATTAAGTTAAGGTTCAAGTTATCTACAACCAGACATTAACAAATTCCCATCTGCCCATAACCGCGGGCACCGCTTTCGAAAGTTCAAATCCCTGCAGGGGAGTCCCAACTTAGCCCATGACAAGCTCTCATGGTCAACGAAGGAATAGACCTTCTCCCGAGACATTCCGATCAGACTCGGTATCCCGGTTCTACAAGACACTTCGACAAGTTAAAACAAATCCAGCAACACCGCCCGAATGTGCCGACAAATCCCGATAGGAGCTGCACATATCTCGTTCTCAGGGCACACTCGGATGAGACTAGCTACGAGTAAAACCAACCCTCAAGTTGCCCCGAGGTGGCCCCGCAGGCAGCTCAGTCGGACCAACACTCAGAGGAGCACTGGCCTGGGGGGTTAAATAAGATGACCCTCGGGCTCCGGAAACCCAAGGGAAAAAGAGGCTAGGTGGCAAATGGTAAAACCAAGGTTGGGCATTGTTGGAAAAGCTTTAATCAAGGCGAACTATCAAGGGGTTCCCATTATCACCCAACCGCGTAAGGAACGCAAAATCCGGGAACATAACACCGATATGACGGAAACTAGGGCGGCAAGAGTGGAACAAAACACTAGGCGAGAGGCCGAGCCTTCCACCCTTTACCAAGTATATAGATGCATTAAGATAACAAGATAATATAATGATATCCCAACAAGTAAATAATATTCCAACAAGGAACGGTCTCCAATCTTCACCTGCAACTAGCAACGCTATAAGAGGGGCTGAGCAAAGCGGTAATATAGCCAATCAACGGTTTGCTAGGACATGGTGGGTTAGAGGTTAGACATGGCAATTTGGGAGGCATGATAAGAAAATGGTAGGCATCGTAGCATAGGCATAGCAAAAGAGCGAGCATCTAGCAAAGCAAAGATAGTAGTGATCTCGAGGGTATGATCATCTTGCCTGCAAAGTTATCAGAGTTGACTGGATCCTCGAAAGCAAACTCAACGGGCTCCTCGTTAGCGAACTCGTCTCCCAGCTCTACCCAAACAAGACAAACAAGCAACAAGGACACAATCAAACACGTGCAAACTCAAACAACATGATGCAAACATGGTATGCTATGCGGGATGCAATATGCGATTCATATGCAAGACTTGACAAGGAATGAAAGAACCTGGCCTCAACTTGGAAATCCAAGTGTGTCACTGGAAAGATGAGATGGAATCGCTTGAAAACGATATAAAGAACGCCGGAATCGGAGTTACGGTTTGGAAATGGCAAGCAATTCAAATATGACCACGTTTTGCGATTTACAGCAAGTGGCCAACTAAATGCAACAAGATGAACATGCTACAGCACCCAAACATGATAACAAATTACATGGCAGGGATCCATTCATGATGCTTAACAAAAGACTAGCACTGAACTATGGCCAATTCATCCAATAACAGGTTCAAACAAGCATGGCAAAAATGCATTTGGTAAACAGATTTCAGACTTAGTGAAATTAACACTTGTCTGGAATTTCAGATCAGGTAGCCCACTTTGGAGCATGAAAACTATATGCTACAGGACCTGAACATGGCAAAGTAAAGCATGGCATGGAGCTACTCAAAGATCTTAACAAAAGTCCCTTAGTGACCTTGAGCCAAAAGGAATCAGAAAATACATTTGCAAGCATGTGAACATGGCGAAAACATAATCAGTTCTCAGACTTAGTGAAAACTGGAGCATGCTGAAACAAATATCAAGTAGGCATGTTTATGAGCTCGATGCACTCACTACAGAGCAAGTCATGACAATCTAAGCATACACCCATCAAGAATACACATTATACAAGCTATACATGGCAAGAACAATAGCATAGCAGGCACGGATAAACTACAACATCCTCGGCAAAATTGCTAACAAGTAGACATTCTGCCCAGATTCACGAAATGACAAAAGTAGAGCTCGATTGACTCAAGCTAGGGTGCTCCATAATTGCAAACAAAGACATGGATGGATAGAGCACTACAAGATTATCAAAACATCCTTACTGATTATCCTCAAAAGAGGCACGGATCACTAGGAAACAACATGAACTTATGGCATATTAAGATAAACAGCTCAAGGACTTAGTGGAAATGCTAAGTCCCTAAAATCAGCATTAACGAATGCTCCACTTTGCAAGCTTGTGCTAGTCACCACACACATCACAAAAATACATGGATTGCACCCCTGGATAGATGGAAAAACATATATCAAAACTCATGTAGAGCTCAGGGGCATATCATGCACACAATAATCATGGCAAAAATGACAAATATCTAATTGGAGCAGCAGATCTGACAATTATCTCAAATAGCCTTCTTCCAATAGTATTTCGGGCATCAAGATGAACTCAAATGAAAAAGATGCAATAAGATGAAATGATGTGCTCTCTGAGACGAACATTTTGATATGCTATATGTACAAAACGGAGCTACGGATAAGGAGTTACGATGCAATGAACAAGGGCATATGGATCTGGGAATCGGGGACTTAGAAGAAAATTCCACCTCGCGGTTTAGGGTTGACCCGGGCACGCAAAACGAGGCGGTGGCGGATCTCGCCGGAGATGACGAAGACGGCGGCCGGCGAGGTCGGGGTCTTCGGATCCGGCCCTCCCGCGGCCGAATCTGGCCGGAGGCGAGGCACGGGGCACCGGGAGGAGGCGGCGGCAGGTGAGGGCTTGTGGCGGCGCGACGGCCGGGGTCTTGAACGGCGAGGTGGTGGCGCCGGCGTCGGACTTCCGGTGGCGGCGGGGCGATGAACCAGGCGGCGGGGCGGAGGGAGACGAAGCCCCGGGCGGCGGCGGCGGATCCCGGGCCGCGGGGTGTCGGCGGCGATGTGGGGCGCCCGTGCCACGTGGCGCGCCCCGGTTGGCGGCGGCGGTTTGTCCGGAGGGGGCCGGACGTGTCCGGCGGCGGCAGAGGATGGATCTAGGATTAGGGGGAGAGTGGAACCGCGAATTTTAAGGAGGGGTCTATATATAGACATAGAGGGAGCTAGGAGAGTCCAAATGATGTGCGGTTTTCGGCCACGCGATCGTGATCGAACGCTCTAGATGATGGAGAGGGTTTTGGTGGGTTTTTGACCAAAATGGAGAGGTGTTGGGCTGCAACACACACGAGGCCTTTTTGGTCCCTCGGTTAACCGTTGGAGTATCAAACGAAGTCCAAATGGTACGAAACTTGACAGGCGGTCTACCGGTAGTAAACCAAGGTCGCTTGGCAAGTCTCGGTCCAATCCGGAAATGTTTAATCCCCACACATGAAAGAAAGGTAGAAATGACCACCGGAGGAGAACGGAGCGCCGGAATGCAAAACGGACAACGGGGGAAATGCTCGAATGCATGAGATGAATATGTATGCAGATGCAATACACATGATGACATGATATGAGATGCATGACAACGACAACAACACACGAAGACAAAAACCCGAACCCGAGAAGATAAAATAACTTAACGCCGGAAACGGCAAGAGTTGGAGTACATATTGGGTAATTCATATCCGGGGTGTTACACGGGAGGAGGAGGAAGAAGAGGACGCCGTCCTCCTCGGCATCCATTGGCCGTCGTGCCGGACCAGGGCGGCAGGATACGTCATCGGCGGGTCGTTCCCGCCCTCGAGGTGCCAGAGAACGGCGTGAAGCGAGCGACCGGGGCGCCCCACCACAGGCGGTGCCCCGTTGGTGGAGGGCAACCGCTGCGCCTGCCGCTGCTGGAAGTACGCCGCCCACGCCTCATGGTTGCCGGCGGTGTACTGCGGGAGGACCCGCTGCTCCTCCGTTAGCAACGCCCGCACGTGGTCGACCTCGTCGGCGAAGTGGTCGTCGCGCGACGACGTCGGGCGGTGGGGGGATGGGAACGCCGCCGGCGCTGAGCCTCCACCCTCCCAGTCCTGCGCGCATGTCGGGAGGCGCCGGGATGTTGGCCTCGAACAGCAAGTACGCCTCCCACTCGTGCAGCGAGCGGCGGCTGAAGCCGTTGGCCGCCGCCCCATCGTCGAGGAATCGCTCGCCCATCGTCGCGGCTGGGCTTGGGGAGAGTGGGGAGGAACGCCGGCGGCGGCTGCGCACAGGGAGAGAGAGAGAGGGGTAGAGCACGTCGGAGAGGCAGAGCACGACGGCTGTGGGCGGGTGTGGCCACAGGCGAGGGGGTGTTGCTTTTATAGTGGCCGGGCGCCGTGTGTACGCGTGGCGGGAATGGGGGGCGCTGCCGCGCCGCCCGTGAGGAATCAATGAAAGACTGACCGGCGGGCAGCCTTGGTATTGATTCCCCGCGGGAAACCGAGGCGTTGTGAGGACAACGAGGCGGGTGTCGTCAACTCGGCGGATCCACAGTTCGTTCGCGCCAAAATCGCTTGCCCCGGCGCCCCCGGGCATCACCCAGCGCGTTGAGTTCGGCCTGGATTCACCGGCGCCAGTTTCGTTCCAAACCAACAAAAAATAGACTCTTGAGGACGCGAATAGGCTGATTTTTAAGCGCCTACGTGAAAAGTTCGTCGAGGGAGTTTGTTGGAGACACGGCTGAAGATGCTCTGAGCTCATGTATCTAACGACCGTGGCTAGCAGCACGTGCTTGCGGCAGCGCTCCTCCAACCAATCTATGCCCGCGTGCGAGCGAGGAGCAAACAAAACGGACCTGGGCTAGAGACAAAGCTCTCCCCGTCGCCGCAACTTCTGGGGGAAGTTCTTACCTACCAAGTCGACTATGCTACCACGGACACCGACACCAATGAGCGGGCGCAGGGAGTGGGGAGGTCGACGACTGGCCTCACCGAAAATGAATTTGTGAGTAATGCTCCTATTTGGTTGCACCAGAACATGCTCTACACCGACCTGGCTGACACTTCGCCGCAGTGCGTATGCAGGACCAAGCTCGAGACTGTATGTAGACTATATTTTCAAGTGTCGGGACCGTATTGAAGTCGTTCATATAAAGGGGCCGTTTTGAACATAACCCATTGCCACTTTATATCTCTCTCTTGAAATCGAAACTTTAAAATAGTAGGAGACGGAAAGAAAGAACAACATAAACGAGGAAATGCATAGATGGTTCAGGAAAGTATGCATGATTATCACATATAAGGATTATGATTCCAACAAAAGAAACATGAAAATTCTTTCATACAGTTAAGATAGCTTTAGGCGACTCGGGCGCGACCGTTCACCTAGCGCCGCCGGAGGACGCCGCCGACCGTTTTTGTGTGTGTGCGTTGGTGTTGGTGTGTGCATCCTAGCTATGGAGAGACTGAGTGTGTGCTCACTGTGTTTGTATCCATTTGATGCTTCATTTTGAGTCAATAAAATCCATCCTTTATCGAAAAATCATTCCAACAATATTGGGTCAAGGCGAACCAACCTGTGGTTGGATAGTTAGAGGGACTGTGGTATCCCCAGTCTACCAGAGTTCAAGTCCTGGTTCATATTTATTCCTCAATTTATTTTAAGATTTCCGCCAATGCGCATTCAGTGGGAGGAGACGTTTCCGTCGATGACGAGGTGCCTACGGTGACTTTGTAAATTTCAAGATGATATGTCGGCCCAGTCTTTCGGAGGTGCTCATAGAGGCAGAGTGTGTGTGTTTATAGAGATGAGTGTATGCGCGTGTATATGAACCATTGCGTCTGTACTATGTTAAAAAAACATTATTGTGTCAAGTTTTGTTTAGACTTGGTTCATTGTTCAAGATATATCGGCCTATATTCCGATAAATCGGCTGATTTATCGCTTACCGTGTCTAACCGATAAGATAAATTGACTAATATGCCAATAAAATGGTTGATTTATCTTTTATCTTGGGTCGATCATAAGTTTTCGATAAGTAATATCCCAACATTGACTTGGTCTTAGACCACTACTTTACCTTTATCAACCTTAAAAGGAGCATTAGACTTTAACATATTTATCAACCCGACGTAGGAGCATGGGATTTGGACACATCAGCAGCAAACATGTTGAAGTCGGTATGGCTTTTGGCCGTGTCTTTTTGCATTTAAGTTCTTGAGAGGAGAATCGGTTGGAGGCTTTGCGGGATGGATGCTTTACACCTATCTCGAAAGGAGACTCGATCGGAGGCTTTACACCCATCTTTTTCGTTTTGCATTTCATTTTCTAAAACCAAGAGAAATATGAAATGAAAGGAATTCAATACCATAAACGGTTTTAAAACGAGGACTAAGGGCATCTCCGACGCTAATCCGCAAACCCCCGCATAAGTTTGGATCGCGCTGTGCGAATCACGGAAGTCGTCCAACGCGGGCCTGTATCAATTCACAAGACGATCCAGACGCGTTTTCTTCCACAAACCGGAGACAAACATCGAGGGCTTTATGGGATTCTAGACCGCTGCCATGCCTGCTTCTGACCGTCTTGGCCCATCCAAACCCCCACCCGCCCCTCCCGCACGTTCCTTTCAATGCACGCGCCACTTACCGCATCGCATTCATATCGGTCCAGAGCACGCAACGGCCGACATTGATGCCACAATGTGACCGGAGGGAGGGGGCTGCGCTGGCCGACGCGACCTCTCAGGAGCCGTCGCTTCAATGCGGATACAACTTCCCGAGGAACAGACTCTGGCCGCTAAGCCGCGTTGAAGCGGCTGACCGGCCCTTCGCATGGCTTGTTCGCATCTATATAAACCACGCTCCGGCACCGTCCACATCGCAATCTATCCTCCTTCTCCTCCTCCCCTCTCCCTGCCCATCTCCCTCCACAACTCCGGCGATGGGCAAGTCCTGGGCATCGGCGCCAGCAAGCGGCGGTTCTGGGCGGACTTGGGCTGATTGTGGTGATGCCGCCCTCGAACTCCTGGGCCGTTGTCCTCATCGACGAGCGGTCTCTTGGACGAAGGCGGAGATCGTCATCTCCTCCAGCGACGAGGAGGACAAGCCACCGCAGCAGCACCAACAGCCCGCGTCATTGGAGGCAGGCCAGGTGTACGCCGCCACCGACACGGAGTACAAGGAGCAGATGGAGCTGATGCTCCATCACTACGTGCTCCGCCTCAACCGCCCGGCTCCGCCACCAGGGATGCTTCTCCTCTTGAAGTCGGAGCCGGAACCCCCTCCGCGCTCTCCACCTCGCATGGCCTATGAGATCATCGTCAATTATAGGGTAGTTTATGGTTTCATTTTAAGGTTTTTAGTTTACTGGACGAAATATCGTTCGGTTTTATGTACAGATTATCATTTTTTTAAATGAAATCTGTTGTGTTTATATCAAAATTTGCCCGGTTGCATGAATTTTGTCGGGTTGGTTTGAACTGTTGTTAGCATATATGTGGCTACGGTTGAATGATGATCTCTAGAATGATGATCTCTAGCATTCGTGTTCGCGGATAAATACGGAAGGAAATATACGGGTCCTGTTGAAGATGCCCTAAATATGCATTTTACTCGCCAGAACAGAACGTTAGTGCTGAAGATACGTGCCAGTCCTACCACTGCCATCAGTAGCAGAGCCACCTCGGGGGGCCCGACGACAGAGGGTCGTTTTAGTAGACAAAGAAAAGGGGGCAGAGGTTTGGGTCGCTCCTACTCAGAAACCCCAGATTCCCAAATTCCTCCCCGACCTCCATCCCGTGGAATCCAACCAACGCGGGGAGGCACCCAGCACACCGGCGACGATGATCCAGCTCCTGTTCGTGGTGCTCGTCGCCGAGGCGGCCGTGGCGACGGTGCTGCTCTTCAAGACGCCGCTGCGGAAGCTCGCCATGCTGGGTCTCGACCGCCTCAAGCGCGGCCGCCGGGCGCCCGTCGCCGTCAAGACCGTCGCCGGCGTCGTCGTCACGCTCCTCGCCTCCACGCTCTACAGCATGGCCGAGATCAGCGCCCGCGCCGGGGACCCCGAGGCTGGAGGCGGCGGCGCCCTCTCTCCCACCGACCAGGTCCTCTTCTCGCGCCACCTCCTCGAGGCGTCCCTCATGGGTAGGTCTTGGTGACGCACGTCCCTCTTGCTCCCTTACGGCGTTTTGACTGGAAATCGTATCTATGTGCCTGCTTTAGTCTTGCTTGTATCGTCCTTGTATGAGACGGTAGAGAGATTTGGTGATGTACAGATCCATCTCATACAGATCTTTGCTCAAATTGCAACATGCAAGTAACTGAAATTGGTAGGAAGAAGATGCGAGGGGTTAAACAGTATAAGGTGGTGTTTGGATGGGGAATTGCAATCTGAGATAGATATTAGGATATGGAGATATGGGTTTTGGATTAGGGTATGCCATTTTTTTTCTTTCACCACAAAATTTCTTGTATGTTTCAGGTTTGGGAATAAAGTTCCGTATGACCAAAGGGATGGAACCATATGGATTATTATGGAACTTTACAAGCATTTACTTATATATTCATGGGAACAAATGGAAAATTCTCGCTGCTTGATCATGTTTTGTCTTGTTCTGAAGAATCCCCATAACTAAGAATTTCAAGCAATAGTTTCCAATTGGCTGGCTGTATCGAACTTATTCCTCCATCTGTTTTGTATGAATGAACTAGCTTTTGATGTAGACATAGGCTCGTTGTGCAAGTATCCTAGCCATGTGGGAGATTGAACATTAGGCTTTGATATTGTTTCTCTTATTGGCCTGTTATTTTTTTTACCGAATCCGCTGATTTAATTCCCGCTAATCATAGTTAAGGTTAAGTTATGAATTGTGCAACTGTTGTATTGGGTGGATTTATGTGCTTGAATTTTTTGATTATTGTGCCCTGTAAATTCAGGCCAAATTCAACAGGTCTCTTCTTGACTTCTATCATCCTTGATTTACACCTAAGTTCTGGCGCAACTAATTGCTCCCATAGAGTTTATGGTGCCATTCAAATGCTTAATTTCCGTTTCTCCTGCTAGTTAAGTCTATGTTGGGATTTTATTTCATGTTTCCTCAACTCGTTAAGTTCTAGTACATCAGTTTTTATTATGTTCTGGATTTTTATTGTATGTTTATTATGATGTAGTATGTGTTGCTGAAACAGAATAAAAAGAGTTATTAGTAGGTTCACCTTTTCCATACCAATACCTTTCTTCAGTAGTGTATTTGTTTCCATGTTATAAGTTACTTATTTTCTCACTTCCCAAACGCGTGATGTTACTTATGTTCAAATCTGAAACTGTTTCATTACCGCAACTACAAACTTTGTCAGACAAGTGACGTGGGGGGGCGGGGGGTTGGGGGTGAATTGCCACACTCTTGCTGTTACATACGTTCAGGTTAGCGCAGCTACTAACTTCACTAGAAAAGTGATGTGTGGAGGTGAATTCCTAATATAACGTACTGTATTTCTCAACTGTACCAAAATAAATCCACTTCGTACTTACCACGATGCATGATATCTGTTCTCCTATTTGGCTATGCTAATGTTCTGAGTGATTTTTTCAGGTTACACTTTGTTTCTTGCTCTAGTCATTGACCGACTCCACCAATATATCAGAGAACTACGTGGGCTAAAGAAGAATGTCGAGGCTGTATCGAAGCAGAACAAAACATTAGAGGAAGGAAAACATGGAAGATCTCAGGAGATAGCGAAATACCAGGAAGAGGTTGCCACTCTGAACGAGGAGATGAAGAAACTGAAGCTGCAAGTACAAGAGAAGACCGAGGAGGTCCATGTTGCTGAGGACAAGGCACATGCTATTCAAAAGCAATCTGAAAGCTTGCTGCTTGAATATGACCGGCTCCTGGAGGATAACCAACATCTCCGGGAGCAGCTGCAGTCAATTGATCTCAGGCTCTCCAATCCTTCCTGAGAGAAGAATGTATTTTAGTAGAACATTATCCTATCGTGAACCTACTTCGTGCTTGAAATTGTCTGTCGCTTTTGGAACGAAGTTGAGGTTACTCTTTCCTAGGATGTTAATACCCAGATGACATGCTAATTTAGTAATGCCTCTCTTATCGGTTTTATTGTCTTGCAGAACAATATGGTGAAACATGTATGCTAGTACGCAGTTAAGTTTGTGAACCGCTGTTAAAGTGGTGCACTGTTCTAATGTTTTTAGTGATGTCTATTTTTCCGCTTAGCCGTTCAGCATCATATAATCTACTCCCTCAGATCCATAGTAAGTGTCGCAGTTTTGAACTAAGGTTGAACTAACCTTAGTTCAAGACCGCAACACTTATTTTGGATTGGAGGGAGTATATGTTTAAAAATGTTTGAGAATTTCAAAAATTGTTTGGATTTTATAGAAATGTTAAAATCAAAAAGCTCACAATTTTAACAAGAAAGTTTTTTTGTGTGTGTGTTAAGAGCAACTCCAACGGGGCGACCTATTTCGTCCGCTGACGTCCGTTTGGATCGGTGCGGACACAAAAGTCGGCCCAACGTGCCGATCCAAACAGACGCACGTCCGCTTGGCGTCTGCCTGCCAACCCATTTCCGGCCCATTTTTGAGCCGGATTTGCGTCGGCGCGGACATGAGACGGACGAGCGTGGGCCTTCTCCTTCCCTCAGGCCCGTTGGTCGGTGGTAGCCTCTACCATTTTCCTCCATTTCCCCCCCAAACCCTCCCGCTCGTGCGTGCTCCTGTCCCACCCCCCGCCATGGACGACGACGTGCTCGACCTCGCCGCCGCCGCCGGGGTGGAGATCATGAAGGTGGATCTCAATACCGTGTCGCCAAGGAAGAGGCCGTGGTTCGGGAAGATGCAGGCCGACATGCTCAAGTTCAACGACGAGTGATCTCGTGGCGGCGAGCGCCATCTTTTTTTTATGCCGGCAGGTGTGCTGGTATGACCACGGGGCCGCGATGGCGTGATCGAACTCAAGTCCCATCCCTTTTTTGTGTGCTGGCATGGGTGCCGACCGCTGACGATTGCACCAGCATGAACTGTGTGATGATATTTTTTAAAGCCGGCATTGTATGCCGGCGCTGGCATGGTGTCAGCATGAGACATGGCTGCTGGCATGATCTATGGCCACGGCCATTTTTTTAAAAATTACGTGTGGATATGAAATGGGTCGGCGCGTTGGGCGCACTACCGTTTCAAATCTAAAACAGGGCGGATGCTGGGCGGACGGCCGACCCAAACAAACAAAAAGCGAAGAAATGCACCGTCCTTTCATGTCGGCCCGTTGGAGTTGCTCTAACCGCTAGAAACAGTACCACACTGAAAATATCACTTGCTGCTGAAGATGCTCTTACACGTATTATGATCAGTTCCAACTAATATTCCTGCACTTAGTTCTGCATTGATTAATTTTCCCATGCGCAAGTGTGATTCAGATGCATGCAGCTCATGAAGCACACTACAGAGTACACAGCAAGGGAAGCACGATACAGTCTTTTACGTGTTTCATTCATTTATTCTAGGTATTTCAATTGGCGGCCATTTTTTTTGAATTTTTCTATCTGAATTGCATTCATTTGCCTACAAGGCTTTGCAGCCCATCGCAAGATAGGATGCAAGTGAACCAAAATTATAGGAGGCACAGGGCGAAGAGATAACCATAAAATGACACACACACACCAACACTACACATAGCATGGGAGAACAAAGATGGAAAACACAACGATGAGCATCGCCGGTGTAATCTAACGGCATCAACCAGCCGAGACCAAACCACGACATTGTACCGTTGACACAATTGAATGACTCCGTACATCCGAGACTGCACAACGCCGCGACTCCATGTGTCGTGGAGCGCATTCGAAGGGACACACGAGGCCAAGACGGGGCCACAACACCTCTGTGCCATCGATGTAGTCGAAGGGCATCGTCTAGCAAACCAAACCACGACACTGCACCGTCGATGCCATCAAAAGCCGCCGCATAACTGAGACTGCACAACGCCACGACACCACCTGTGTCGAGGGTACATTCGAAAGGTTACGCGAAGCCAAGGCGACGCCATAGTATCTGTGTGCCACCAGCGTAGTTGTAAGGCACGGCCTAGCAGAGACACACCAAGGACACTCGAGCACGACACACACTACCACTGACCCAAGACCGGCCACACCACCACCATCAACCTCAAACCGGCAAAACAACATCCCAGACCTCAGGCGAGCAGCGTCTCCAAAACAGATGCCACCAAGGTGGTAACAACGTCGAGGACGCCATCATCATACAATCCAGGAGCTGGATCAAAGGATTTCACCCGGAGAATGAACAAAGTAGGTGAGGAACCAATGCATCACACGACTGCACCTCCAAGGAGGGATCCGACGCCACAGGGCGTCGCTGCCACCAGTGCCGACCGAAGCCGACATAAAGCTTTCGCCCTTTTGCATCACCCTCGCTGTAATGCTCACAATGCGGCTATATATCCCACGTGTCGAGGCACGACTTAGAGGCATAACCGCATTGTGGTTTTGTCGCAAGAAGGGTCATCTTCACACAATCCCATGTAATGAACAAGAAAGGGATAAATAGATAGTTGGCTTACAATCACCCCGTCACACAATGATCAAATAAATCAATACATCATCCAGAGTACACACATAGTCCGACTATGGACAAATCCAAAAGAAAAGAAGATAACCCCAAATACTAGATCCCCGATCGTCCCAACTGGGCACCACTACTGATCATCAGGAAAAGACATGTAGTAACGACCAAAGTCCTTGTCAAACTCCCACTTGAGTTCGGTAGCATCACATGCACTGGTATCATCGGCACCTGCAACTGTTTTGGTAGTATCTGTGAGTCACGAGGACTCAGCAATCTTAAAACCCACGAGATCAAGACTATTTAAGCTTATGGGTAGGATGAGGTGGAGTTGCAGCAAGCACTAAGTAAATATGGTGGCTAACATACGCATATAAGAGTAAGATGAGAAACTACGCAACGATCGTGAAACTAGAAGTGATCAAGAAGTGATCCTGAACTACTTACGTTCAAACTAACCCCACCGTGTTCACTTCTCGAACCTCATCGGAAAGAGACCATCACGGTTACACACACGATTGACGCATTTTAATTAAGTCAAGTGCCAAGTTCTCTACAATCGGATATTAGCAAATTCCCATCTGCCACATAATCGCGGGCACGGCTCTCGAAAGTTTAAACCCTGCAGGGGTGTCCCAACTTAGCCCATGACAAGCTCACGATCCACGGAGACAATCCTCCATCGCGGGACCCTCCGATCAGACTCGGAATCCCGGTGCATAAGATATTTCGACAATGGTAAAACTAGTCCAGCAAGACCTCCTGATGCACCGACCTAGCCTGATAGGAGTAGAGCGATCTCGTTCTCAGGATACACCGGATGAGCTACGCGTACATGTGTATACCAAATACCCTAAGTTGCCAAGGGGTGGCCCCGCACAGTGCTCTAGTTTGGACCAACACTCATGTGGAGCACTGGCCCGGTGGTTGATTAAGTCCATGGGGTCCGAAAAGTCCCTATGCAAGTTTTAGTTGTGATTAGGCAAATGGTAAAACCAAGGTTGGGGCTTGCTGGAGGAGTTTTATTCAAAGCGAACTATCAAGAGGGGCCCATAAACCCTCACCGTATTAGGGACGCAAAATCAAGGAACATAACATCGGTATGACGGAAACTAAGGCGGTAAGAGTGGAACAAAACACCGAGCAAAAGGCCAAGCCTTCCACCCTTTGACAGGTATATAGATGCATTAATTAAATAAGAGATATTGTGATATCCCAACATATCCATGTTCCAACATGGAACAACCTGCAAGGCACCTTCAACTAGCAACGCTATAAGAGGGGATGAGCAAAAGAGGTAACTTAGCCAAACAAATGTTTGCTAGGAAGGTGGGTTAGAGGCTTGACATGGCAATATGAAAGGCATGATAAACAAGTGGTAGGTAGCGCGACAAAGCGATAGAACGAACAACTAGCAAGCAAAGATAGAAGTGGTATCGAGGGTAATGGTCATCTTGCCTGCAAAGTTCTCGGGGTTGTCGAAAGCTTGCTCCTCATAAGCGTACTCAACAGGTTCCTCGTTCACGAACTCGTCTCCCGACTCTACCCAAAACAAGAACACAAGCAACGGAACAACAATCAATCACGGTGCAATGCACAAGCAACATGATGTAAGACATGGCATGGAATGCAAGATATGATGTGCAATGCATATGGGTACTCCGGAAGGGAAATGATGATTAAGGCATAAACTTGGCAAACCAAGTATTCCGCTGGAAAGATGGGGTGATTTCGGTCGAAATTCATATAAGGATCACCGGAAACGGATGCACGGTTTGCAAATGACAAGTAAAACAAGAATGATGCAAATCTGCGCTTAATAGCACCATAGCACTTAGGATACATCAAGAAACTATGCTACAACACTCCAACATAGCAACAAAGCACATGGAAGTAAAGTATACATGAAGCTCTACAAATCATGAACAATGAGCTCCTACTGTAACTCACTAGAACAATCCTAAAATAGCATGGCAAAAATGCACATGATATCAGCTTCACAGACTTAGAGAAAATACTAAACATGTCAAAACAACACCAGGTAGCAATGTTTAGAGCTAGCAAACAACATGCTACAATAACATATCATGGCAAACAAAGGTATGGCATGCTAGTACTAAAGACATAGAACAAAACTCCCTTACTGGACTTTACCCAAAGATGCACGGAAAATATGATAGCATCCATGCAAACATGGCAAGTTATATGTTTAGTTTCAGACTTAGAGTGAATTGAAAAAAGCCACCACATTGAAGCGTAGGTTTGCAGAAAAGACTCTTCTACGAATTTGTGCCCGAAAACACTGATTCTTGGCCTAATCTTTTGCAGAAAACACTACTTGATGGATTTAGCCCATTTGATGACCATTATGACAGATGGAGCCCACCATTTGCTGATGTGGCTAACGGTCTTTTTGCCAAAACGTCCTCCCCTCCCTAAAAAAATTCTCCCCTAAAAAACTACCCTCTCCCTGCTCCTCCACCTCCCTCCGGCGCGCCGCCACCTCCCTCCCGGTGCGCCCCCGCCCTCCCAGCGCCGCCACCTCCCTTCCCGTTTACGACCCCGACGCGCAGCTCGGGTGCAAGCGTAGCAAGCGGCGGCCGCGCGGCGGCAGGCAGCTCGGGCGCGACCCCTGCCTCCCGACGGAGCAAGCGGCGCTGACGACGCACGTCTCGGTCACAAGCGGCGACATGCTTGACCCCGCCCTCCCAGCAGAGGAAGCAGCGGCGATGGCGCCCTTGACCCCTACCTCCCAAGGGAGCAAGCACCAGCGGCATCGCACAGCTCGGCACAAGTAGCGACGGTGGCGCGCAAGCTGCAGCAACCAGCGACCTCGACGGTGAGCGCGCGGTGGCTGACGGTACCAAGCGCATGGCGACTCCAAGCCAGCAGCACTGCCGCATGCATGAACCAGCCACCGCCTCGTCCTTTGGTGCTCGTCCCACCACCGCCAGATGCGGCACCACCGGCCAACGACGACGAGCCAACCACTTCCTCCCTCTGGACGGTGTGGCCATGGCTGGCGACGAGGACCATGAGCACCGATGCCTCTGCTGCAGGCCAGCAACGAGGAGCTGATTGCGTTTTGTACTTTTACCCGAAGGGTGACTATGCAAAAATACCAGGGCTCCACATGTCATAATCGAGATTAAAATGCATAAAACGGTTGATCAGTGTTTTTTTGCAAAAGATTAGGACTAAAATCAGTGTTTTCTGGCACAAATTCATAGAAGAGTCTTTCCTGCAAACCTACGCTTCAATGTGGTGGTTTTTCGCAATTCACTCAGACTTAGAAGAAAAATAGAGCATGGCAGAAACAGATTCATGATAGCAACTTTGCAAGCTCATGCCACTCACCATAAAGCATTACATGGCATCACAATGTAACCAACAGTAAGTAGACATATTCATGAAGCTAAGCATGGCAAGAGCAAGTACATAGTGTGCATCGATCACTAGCGAAAGTCATGGCAAAAGTGAACCTCATGTTAACAATCTGCCAGCAAGAATATTTAGCAAAAGTAGAGCATGGTAATGACAAGCTAGAGTACTCCATAATTGCAACCAGAGGCATGAATGGATAAAGCAATACCACATCTTCAAAATACTCTTACTGAACTACCTCTAAATGTGTATGGATCTAATGGTAGAAACATGACAACATAGCATCAAAATGTAACAGGAAAAGACTAAGCAACATTACCGAGTGTCTAAAATCAGCAACATCACATAGCCTACTTTGCATGCTTGTGATAGTCACCACATAGCTCCTAAAAATACAAGGCTTGCACCACTGTAAAGATGGCATGGAGATGCTCCTAAAACATGTAGACATCATGCTCATAGGATGCACACACAAAAAGCAACGAAAATGACAAATCATCAAGTTATGTTGAATTCCAGCAGACAACATCATATAGCACTTTTGCAACAAAGATTAGGTCAACAATATGGATAGTAACATGCATGAAAATGACCCTAACATGAAGAGCATCACGAGACGAACATTTTGATATGACATGCACGCAAAACGAAGCTACGGTCATGGAGATATGATGTGATGAACATGCACACATGTTGTGAAAAACTCAGGACTTGGCAGTTCTGGATAGTTAGGAAAACTTCAAACGGAAAAAAACACTAGGCCGGGAATCTCACGAGATGGGCTCGGCCCAAGTGAGGGGGAAAAGGTGACTGGGCCAGCGGCTAGGCTGTGGCCCACGAGGCGAACGAGGTGAGCGGGCGCGACCGACTTCGTCCTCCCGATCCCGCCTGAATCGGAGGCGAGGGCGGCGGTGGCGCCGCGGGAAGGTCCGGCGAGTGGATGGCCGCCGGCGAGCGGGGGCGGACGGATCCGGTCGTGGAGCCCCCGGATCCGGCGACGACGGGGCCGGGCGGCGACGCGGGGGTGCGGGCGCGGCAGCGGTGGTAGTGGTGAGGCGGCGCGGTGGCGCGATAGTTTTGGATAGTTAGGAAAACTTCAAACAAAAAAAACACGCACTGCCGGGAATCTCACCAGATGGGCTCGACCCAGGTGAGGGGGGAAAGGTGACTGGGCCGGCGGCTAGGCCGTGGCCCATGAGGCTAACGAGGCGATCGGGCGCGACCGACGTCGTCCTCCCGATCCCGCCTGGATCGGAGGCGAGGGCGGCGGTGGCGCCGCGGGAAGGTCTGGCGAGGGGATGGCCACCGGTGAGTAGGGGCGGACGGATCCGGGAGTGGAGCCCCCGGATCCGGCGACGACGGGGCCGGGCGGCGACGTGGGGGTGCGAGCGCGGCTTCTCCGACGAGTAGGCAGGGCGCGTCAGCGGTGGTGGTGGTGAGGCGGCAGGGCGGCGCGGTGGTCGAGGCAGCGGCACGGTGCTAGGGTTCGGCGCGGGAGGCGTGGTGGTGGGGAAGGCGCGGGAGGACAGGTGTCGACCTGTGAGTGGCTCGGAGCGGCGGTGCGGACATGTCCGGCGGCGAGGTGGAGGCGATAGACTAGGGTTTGCCCGTGATTTTTGGAGGGGGAGGCTTATTTATAGGTAGGGGAGCTAGGAGATTCCAATTTTTTTTAGGGTTCAACCAAGTCTTTATTCATGCAAATTCCATAAATGGTGGGATACAAACTAGATCATGCGGGACCGACATCCACACATGTTTCCCTTGATCCAAAGAATGTGCAAACTTGGCTAGTCTATCGGCGTCATGATTCGCCGCTCTACTTTCAAACATAAAATTACAATTAAACTGTAAAGCCGTAAGGTTTATTTCAGAAACAATAGCTCTGTATCTTGCGCTGCTTCCTCTATATATATCGTTTATGGCTTGCTTTGAGTCGGACGTGATAACCATATTCTAGAGAAAGAGGTCTGTCGCAAGTGCTAGGCCTTCCCTTCATGCTAGCGTTTCCAACGTGGCCACATCAGAGATGCCATTGATAACCAACGCTGAGCTGCCAAGGAAGTTTCCCTTGCCACCTCGACACACCGTCGCTGCTGCTCCCCTATTGTGCACCTTGGAGATTGCTGCATCAACTTGGATTTTCATGTATCCCGGAGGGGGCGCCTTTGGCTTGATAACCAATGGTCTGGGGGCGACATGCTTCCTCTTCCCCTGAGTAGGTAGTAGCTCAAGTTCATGGATGAACCTTGAGATGAACTGGTGGGCTGCTGCGGGACTTTGAAACATTTGTTCATGGATTGCCTTCCTCCTTGCCCACCAAATGGCCTAGAGAGTGACAGCTAGGCGGATGAAAGCACCATGAGATAAAGAGTCAATCATAGCAAACAACCACTGTTTCGCATTAGGTTCAGTCGTCGCACACATATGCTTTGCCAGTTCTCCATCCACCATGGCCCAAACGCACCGTGACATCGAGCATTCCAGCATAGAATGGCAGCAAGAATCCGGTGCGCCACAAAGCCCACACTCACATGAAGTCGACATGTTTTTGTGTGCCTGGACATCTTCAGTGGGGATGGATTGCTTAGCAAGTCTCCATAGAAACATCCTAATCTTTCTAGGAACCTTTGTCTGTCACAATTCCTTCCATGAATCAACATCTCTGGCCGTGCTTGAAGATCCTGTCGATCCATCAAGCCACACTCCTCTTCTGTACTTTGTTTCTACCATCATTCTATATGCCGATCTTACCGAGAAGCACCTGTTCCTCTCAAAGAACCATGTCCACGTATCCTCGATATTTGTGGTACACAATGGTATCTCCAAGATAGTTGTTATATCTACTGGAAGACAAACCTCTTCCAACCTGGCGATGTTCCAGGTGGCCGAAGTGGCATCAATCAATTCTGCGACCATCTGCAGAGGGTTAGATGTTCATGCACCATAGGGCCGCATCATCTCCTTCCTAGGTATCTAGTTTTCATTCCAAATGTGGGTGGAGTGACCATTACCAATAGTTCTGATCAAGCCTTGTTTTAAAATGTCTCGGCCTTCAACAATTGATCTCCAAACCTGGCTTGGATGGCTACCTAGCTCGGCTGATAGGATAGATGACTCCGGAAAATATATGATCTTCAAGATCCAAGCACTCAGCGACTCCGGGTGCCGAAGGATCCTCCTTGCTTGTTTCGCCAAAGTGCCAAGTTAAATAATTCAAAATCCTTGAATCCCAAGCCTCCCATGCTCTTTGGTTGTGTCATCGCCTCCCACGAGACCCAATGTGGTTTGCGTACCATCTTTACTCCCCCACCAAAACTTATGAATAAGCATGTTTAGATGTTCACATAGTCCTCTTGGTAGCTTGAAACATGACGTAGAGAAAACTGGAACTGCGTGGGCCACTGATTTAACAAACACCTCCTTCCCTGTTGTTGACATTGTTTTTCAATCCATCCTTGCACTTTACTCCACAAGTAGTCCTTTAAATACTTAAACGCCCCATTCTTGGAAGACCCCACATCAAAGGGCATACCAAGATATTTTGCACTTAAGGTTTCATTTGGAACTTGCAGCAAAGCCTTAATCTCCTGTTTTATACTTTCGGAGCATTTCTTGCTAAAGAAAATTGTGGACTTCTTGTGGTTAATTCTCTGTCCCGAAGCCTGACAATATGTGTTCAACAACTGGTTTACCTCATTCGCCCCATATGTACTAGTCTTGAAAAACAGCAGGCTGTCATCGGCGAATAATAGGTGGTTAACTGGTGGTGCCGAAGCCGCCACTTGTATCCCACCTATGTTGGATGACTCGTCTATAGATTTTAGGAGGCGCGAAAGGCCCTCTGCTGCTATCAAGAAAATATATGGGGAAATAGGGTCTTTCTGTCGAATCCCACGAGAAGGTTGAAACTCATCAAGCTTCCTCCCGTTAAATAAAACTGAGAACTTCACAGATCGTACCATGCCCATGACTATGTTAACCCACCTCTCCGTAAATCCTAGTTTCAACATTATTGCCTGAAGATAGTCCCACTCGACTCTGTCATATGCTTTCATCATGTCTAGTTTAAGTGCACAGTGGCTATTTCTCTTGGATCTATTGTGCCTCATGAAGTGAAGACACTCATAGGCAGTAATGATGTTGTCAGTAATAAGCCTGCCAGGAACAAAGGCGGATTGTTCCTCTGAAATGATATCCGGGAGCACCACCTTGAGCATGTTTGATATAACCTTGGATGCTATTTTGTAAAGTACATTACAAAGCAAGATGGGTCTGAACTGTGTCAAAGAAGTGGGGTTCTTTACCTTCAGTATGAGGACAAGAATTGTATCGTTTATACACTCTGCAGATTTGGTTCCATTAATAATACGAAGGACAACCTCTGTCACCTCATTCCAGCAAACTTCCCAATGTCGCTGGAAGAAATGTGCTGGAAATCCATCTGGACCCGGCGCTTTCATGGGGAACATTTGACAAAGGGCCACCTTGACTTCCTCTTGTGTGTACTTCGCTTCTAAAATTTGGTTCATTGCTGGGGTGACCTTCTGGGGTACTGATGAGGGAGTCCTGGACTAAGGGGTCCTCGAGCATCCGGCCTGTTAGCTATGGGCCGGGCTGATGGGCTGTGAAGAACACGAAGACCGAAGGCTGCACCCGTGTCCAGATGGGACTCTCCTTGGCGTGGAGGGCAAGCTTGGTGACCAAACATGTAGATTCCTTTCTTTGTAACCGACCTTATGTAACCCTAGATCCTCCTGGTGTTTATATAAACCAGAGGGCTTAGTCCGGAGAGACAGATATTCATTACCATAGCCATACAAGCTAGACCTCTAGGGTTTAGCCATTACGATCTCGTGGTGGATCAACTCTTGTAATACTCGTATTCATCAAGATCAATCAAGCAGGACGTAGGGTATTACCTCCATAGAGAGGGCCCGAACCTGGGTAAACATCGTGTCCCTTGTCTCCTATTACCATCGACCTTAGACGCACAGTTCGGGACCCCCTACCCGAGATCCGCCGGTTTTGACACCGACATTGGTGCTTTCATTGAGAGTTCCATGTGCCGTCCCCAAAATGTTTGATGGCCCCTTCAATTGTCAACAATGATGCTGTCCAAGGTGAGACCTTCCTACCTGGATAAATCTTCGTGTTCGGCGGCTTCGCATTGTGGTCCAACTCGCTTGGCCATCTGGAGCAGATCGATAGCTACGTCCCTGGCCACCGGGTCAGATTTGGGAGCTTGAACTACGTTGCGGACATCCGTGGAGACTTAATCTTCCCGGATTCGAGACCGCGACAACCACTCCCGGTCACTCCGATGGACATGACCTAAATCTGTCATCGAACCGCATCCAGGAGATAGCTCCTGTAACCGCTCTGGCCTTAGATCCAGAGCAGACAGCACCATCCAAGGACAGGAAGCTCAACCCCGCCATGGAGGCCACAGATTCCCCGGCGTTGGAGCCGCGCATATACTTAATCTCACACGACACCCATGCCACCGGAACTCTGGACTCATCTCCGGCCAAAAGTTCCGAACCATGTGAGCCCGCGGACGCCGAACTTGATCGTTTATCAATCTTCAAATTTAGCGCCGCAGACATCTTCCAGCACTCGCCCTTGGGCGACATGCTAAACTCATTAAAGAACATGTCCTTGGTGGAGGACTTACATCCGAATTATATCCGGTTCGAACTAGGGGCTGATGATGGAGAATTTTGCTTCCCACCCGCCACCCACTCCATAGCCACCGTCGAGGACTTAACTGACATGCTCGATTACGGCTCCGAAGACCTCGACGGTATACACGACGATGCCGATGAGGAGCAGGGCCAAAACCCGCTGTTTACCGGACGTTGGATGGTCACTTCTTCATACGACGTATACATGGTGGATACACCTAAAGAAACTAACGACGATGACAAAGATGATCCGGTCGAGGATAAACCTCCTGAGACACAGCCTAGACGCCGGCATCAGCGGCGCCGCTCTAAGTCACGTCATGCAAAAGACAGCAATGCCGACACCGGAGAAAACAACACCTCGGATGATGCCGGAGACAAGAAAGACCCTATTGAGGCAACGTCCGAACAGGATGAACGGGAAGACAAGCACGATAGCCCCGATGAACAGGCCATACATGAAGACTCGAAGGATAGAAATTATCTTCCACTCTCCGAGGATGAGGAGAGCCTCGGCGACGAGGATTTCATCGTGCCTGAGGAACCTCTCGAGTAGGAGCACTTTAAACGCCGGCTATTGGCCACTGCAAGGAGCCTAAAAAAGAAGCAGCAGCAGCTCCAAGCTGACCAAGACCTGCTCAATGATAGATGGACAGACATCCTAATAGCCGAAGAATACGGCCTCAAGCGCACAACCAAGGGTTACCCAAAGCGCAGATTGCTACCTCAGTTCGATGAGGAGGCGCCGGAACCTGTACCAAGCGGTCAGGACAATGCGGTTAACCGACCACCATGCGGTCGGGATAAAGCGACAGCTCAAGCCGAACAGCAGCCCGCCTCAACCCAAAGAAAAAACAAAGATAAAACAGCTCGGGATCATACATACGACCCTCGGCAGGACCTGGACAGTAGAGCAGAACATACCAGATCGATCTACGGACCGCGAGGACGTGCCTCGACGTGCAACGGCGGCTACCTATTCGGACGTGACAAGTATAGTCATGACCGGGCCGAAAACCACAGACGGACTCCATCTAAGCTACGTCGCGATGTGGCCCAATATAGAGGCACCGCGCACCCACTCTGCTTCACTGACGAAGTAATGGAGCATGAATTCCCAGAAGGGTTTAAACCCGTGAATATCGAATCATACGACGGAACAATAGATCCCATGGTGTGGATTGAGGATTTCCTTCTCCATATCAACATGGCCCGCGAAGACGACCTTCATGCCATCAAATACCCCTCGTTAAAACTCAGAGGACCAGCTTGGCACTGGCTAAACAGTCTGCCTGAAAACTCAATTGGCAGCTGGGAGGAGTTGGAAGATGCCTTCCGAGATAACTTTCAAGGTACATATGTCCGGCCACCGGATGCCGATGACCTAAGTCACATTGTCCAGCAGCCCAGAGAGTCCGCCAGAAAGCTCTGGACTAGGTTTTAAGTTAAAAAGAACCAAATTGTTGACTGTCCGGACGCGGAAGCCCTCGCGGCCTTCAAACACAGCATCCGGGACGAGTGGCTTGCCCGCCACCTCGGTCAGGAAAAACCAAAGTCTATGTCAGCCCTTACCGCTCTGATGACCCGCTTTTGCGTGGGAGAAGATAGCTGGCTCGCCCGTAGAAGCAATAGTGCCAGTGATCCGGGCACCTCCGAAGTGCGGGACGGTAATGGAAAGCCACGACGCAATAAAAACAAACGTCGCAAGAATAATGAGGGCACACAGGACACAACGGTCAAGTTGGATTCAGCGGCCCCAAACCCGGCCAACGGAAAAAGCCATTTACGGCAAACAAAGATGAACCATCCAATTTAGACAAAATATTGGATAGGCCCTGCCAGATCCATGGCCACCCCAATAAACCAGCTAATCACACCAACAGAAGCTCTTGGGTCTTCAAATAGGCCAGCAAGTTAAATGCCGAACACAAGGGGAAGAGGCCGCCCGGCGATAGCGACGACGAACAGGCTCACCAACCGAACAACGGGGGTCAGAAGCAGTTTCCCCCCGATGCAAAAATAGTAAACATGGTATACGTGACACACACACCCCTAGAGGTGAGCGCACGGAACACTCCCTCCGTACAGGAGATCCTACTACGGCTACCTCAGCCGAACTACGCAGCGGCCTTGTCACGCCGCATACCATGTCGGCCATCATGCCGCCGGTCTCCATTCAACACGACCGATCAATGTCCATATTGGACTAGCAATTCAGCTTCCGCCATTCGCCTAATATGCCTTTGAAGTGGGTACCGCGCATACATAATTATGCACTTAAAATACCCTGGGCATCGGCGGAAGCACAATGAGGGTGGGCCTGCAAACCCCTATAACCCTACTTTTCTAACTGCCCTTTTCCTGTTTTCCCTCTACAGTTAGCTCAAGGGTCGGTCACCCCGAGGACTCTACCAGAGTTCGGGTTCGTACAATCACCCAAGGGTTATTCCTGTCAAGAAATCCCTTAACCGAGGACAGGCGGCGCAGATGTGCGACAGGAGGTTCAAAATAACTTTTTGTAGACCGCGCGCTCTATTCCGAGCCTGTAAAGTGCCTTTTTCCTCAGCCTTCGACCCCTGGCATGTCAAATAGCCAGAGTCACGGCTTTGTTATCTATATAATAATTGGCATATCACTCAGCTCCCAGTAAAAGTAGCCAGTGTCCAGTATGGACTTTTTCCTAATCGATCTAAATTTTTGCTCCCGTGGTTGTTTTACACACACACCTCGGCATAACCCGCCAGGGGCTCGGTATGGGAACAAATGAGTTGCCGGCAAGTCCGAACAGCTTTATAGCGTACTTCGGCGTTGCGAGTTTGGCCTTATATGCATCAGCCCCGAATCATGTCTTGGGTCAATAGTTGGGTTGCCTGGCTCCTATGCTTGCTACCCTACGTTTCGCTCTACCGGCTAGGGTAGTAAAGGGAGAACTAATGCGATTGTGCTTCCGTTTCATCTGGTCAAGCACCTCAGTAGAGAAAGCCGAAAACTGACTGTCATGATGCGGCGAGAGCTGGTCAACCACTCGATGACTTATCAGAATCTTTAGCGATTCTCTCCGTGTCATACAAAGGATCTTTTTCAGATCATTTTTTTGCAACGCATCTTATTAAAAATAAGCCGCGTATATACCAGGGGCTATATCGTAGACCCACCATAAAACTCCTATGGCTAAGTGAAAGTGTTAACGCCCTATACTCTGATTGCCTGGTTCGCCGCTTTGTCACCTCCTTCATGGACCAAGACGTTGGGTCAAGAGTGATCAAATGCTTTTCAGAACACCCCCGTACTTCCTACGAGGGGGCTGAAGCCGACGACTGGAAAAATTTCAGATTATATAAAAACGGCCGCACAGGAGGAACAAAAGCTTTCGAGCAAAACATAAAAATAGATTAAATATAAAATTGTCTTTTACAATTCCCATACATCTCACTCGAATATTATGTTTTTTGAGCATTGACCCTCTATCAAGCGGGCAGCCTCTAAGACGTCCGCAAAATAATGCTCCGGTGCGTGATGGTCCTTGCCCTTGGGTGGACTCTTCGCTGCAACATTGATGGCCTTCATCTTCCCCCAGTATGTCTTGACACGGGCAAAGGCCATCCGTGCACCCTCAATGCACGCCGACCGCTTAACAGCGTCGATACGTGCGCCGCATCAACAAGCCGCCGCACCAAGCCGAAGTAGCTATTCGGAATAGGCTCAGTCGGCCACAGCCGGATTATGATGTTCTTCATGGCGGCGCCCGATATCCTATGAAGCTCGGCCCATTGGGACATCTGTTCATTCAGCAACAGAGGGCGCTTTGATGCGCCAAATTGTGACCATAAAAGCTTCTCCATTGTATACCCCTCTTGTGCTTGGTAAAACTGCGTCGCATTGGAAGAACTCTTCGGCAAGTCTGAAAACTCGTCTGGAGAACTCCACACTTGGTTAAGCTGAGCATAGTTCGAATCATAGAACTTAGTCTGTAGCAAAAAGGGCTTACCCTCCGCAATCTCCCCAGCTTGCCGGATCTCATCACGGGCAGCTCTGGATTCAGATCGCGCTTCTCTAGCCTCTCGCAAGGCCTTGTCAAGTTCAGCTATTTTGGCTTCATTCTCCTTCTCAAGATATTCACAGCGGCTAGTAGCATTTTTTAGTTCGAGCGCCATCGCGGATATTTTCTCCTCGTCTTGGCGCCGTGCAGCTTGTTCGGCCTTTAGCTCAGCTGACGCCTTTTCGGCAGCCGCATTACTAAACCGAGCCCGCTCCTTGGCCCGGGCCAGCTCCGCTCGAAGAATCTCAACGGCGGCGGCATCATCTGCAGCCATATATATCCCAGTATGCAATTTTCAGCATCACGCTTATATTACAGACACGTATATATAAGGACTACTCCGAATACATACCTTGCGACTCGTCAAGACGCCTATTGATTAACGCAATGTCATCCCCTGCCACATCAAGCTTCCGCTGCAGCTCGACAATATCTGTAGTCCGGGCAGTCGTTAGGGGAGAAACAACCTATGTTCCAATTAATCAGGCCAGTCCCTGGGCATTTCTTTTGATCCTCTAATTGCCTCCCTCGGGAAGCCAATCAGAGTCTCAGGGGCTACTATCTATACACAGGTGCATTTCGTGAATAAAACATAATGGAACATATTACAGTACAAACCTCGAAACCTCTTAGCAGGCCCACAAAAGCCTCATTCAATCCGTGCTTCGCGGACAGGACCTTTTCAACCACCGTGCCCATCAAGGTATGATGTTCCTCTGAGACGGACGCCAGCTGCAGCATGTTAGTCAGTATATCCGGCGCCTCTGGATCTCCGGAGGCTTCTGTAGGAGTATGGCCACCCTTTGAAGGGATCCATTTATTCGTATCCTGCTGTAGACCGGATTGTTCGGGACCTTCATTACTGGTCCCCGGACCCCGGGCCACCGAAGTATCACCTTCGGGTAATATCTTCATCATCCCTCGCACCACCTGTTGGTCGGGGGAGACCCTCCGCGACGACACCTCGAAGTCGTCCGCCCTATGGGGCGGAGAGGACGGTGGAGGCGTCTCGCTTTCCATCATCTCTGGGAGAAGGTCCCCCGAGGAAGAGGATTGTTGAAGAAGATTGCGTGCCGAACTACAAAAATATATATATTCTAGGCATCACAAGAAAAAGAACGGAACATGTCTAAAACATCCTTGTTTACTTACGATTTGGCCTGAGGCTTGTCCTCGTCATGAGACTGCGCGTCGATGTCCTCCAAGCCTGAGCCGCCCGACAGAGCCATCTTGCCTCACTTAGGAGCCTTTTTCTCCCACTCTTCGGAGGTGGCCCTTTTCTTTCCATGGGGGGAAGAGGCGGTGACCTCCCCCTCATTTTTGTCTTAGGATGATGGGATCTTGACTCCTCCGGACACAATGTCTGATGCACCTTTGGGATGGAGGCCATCTTTGGTCCTCTCTGCCTTGCCCCCCTTCGCAGGCATCTGGTATGGTACCAGGGCCAACACCCTTGTTAAAACAGGATTCGCTGGGCCTTCGGGCAGGGGGGCTAAACACATGATTAGTTCCGCTTTCTTTATCCAGCCCTGGAAGAAGATAGTTCGCTCAGCACCATATTACGGTATGCGTAACTACAAAGTGTTCGGAAGACAAGTGCTTACCGGGGTATCCGGACGGTGGCAGTCAAGGCCAGCGTCCTCAGTAGTGTCCGGCCAATGTTTTTTGCTTCCCGAAAAACAGCTTCCACATCCCTTCGTGCGTAATGCCGAAAAAGTGTCGGAGGGTTCGTGGTCCTTCTGGATTAAGCTCCCACATGCGGTGATACCTGCGCTGGCATGGCAGGATTCGGCGAACTAGCATCACTTGAATCACGTTGACAAGATCAATGTCTCTCTCAAGGAGGGTTCGGATGCGGCTTGTAGAGTTTGCACTTCGTCAACTGATCCCCAGTCCAGCCCCTTGTTAATCCATGATGCAAGTTGTGGCAGAGGGCCGGAACGGAACGCATGTATAGCTGCCCACTTAGTGCGATGGGTTTCCGTGACATAAAACCACTCTCGCTGCCATTGGTTGGAGGTTTCGGTGAAAGAGCCTTTTGGCCAGAGAGTGTTGGTAAGCTTGCTCACTACAGCACCATCGCACTCCGCCTGTTCCCCGTCGACCACCTTTGGCTTCACACTAAAAGTCTTGAGCCATAAGCCGAAGTGTGGGGGGATTCGGAGGAAGGCCTCGCATGTAATAATGAACGCCGAGACGTGGAGGAAGGAGTCCGGAGATAGATCATGAAAATCTAGTCTGTAATAAAACATTATCCCCCGGATGAAGGGGTGAAGAGCGAACCTTAGCCCTCGGAGGAAGTGGGAGATGAATACGACCCTCTCGCCAGATCTGGGGGTCGGAATAAACTGTCCTTGAGTAGGAAGCCTATGGTGGATCTCCGCGGTCAAGTATCTGGCCGCCCGAAGCTTCACAATATCCTCTTCTGTAGCGGAGGAAGCCACCCATCGGCCTTGAGGGCTGGATCCTGACATGATGGGGAGGCTCGAAGCAATGAAGTCGGACCTTGGGTGCTAGAACTTGAGGTTGGGAAGGCTGAAGAGAGGTTTGGCATAAAAAAGACGGCTCTTGGTTCCTTTAGAAAGGCAGCGGGTATTGAACGCCTCCTCCTAAGCCCGAGAACCTGCCTATTCCTAAGGAATCTTTCCCACTGGACGGTTGGGTTACCCACGCTCATATTGATGAGAATCCGCGATAAGGGGACACGATCTCTGCTTCGACGGGACGTGCCAACAAAAACCACGCCCTAAAACGTGGAACTGCGGGGCGGGAAACGGTTCGAAATAATGACCAGGCAAGCGTGACGTCACGTTACTAAGTGGTCAGCAGATTGGATTCGTGAAATATTATACTCTCTACGGCTGTGTGTTGCAGATCCGGACACGTTTGTTTCATCCAAAGACTATCTTGGAGTTCGGAAGGAGGAACCCGCCTTGCAATGCCGAAGACAGATCTACGCGTCGGATACCTTGTCATTGAAGCCAGGTTCAGGGGCTACTGAGGGGGTCCTGGACTAAGGGGTCCTCGGACGTCCGGCCTATTAGCTATGGGCCGGATTGATGGGCTGTGAAGAACACGATGACCGAAGACTGCACCCGTGTCCGGGTGGGACTCTCCTTGGCATGGAGGGCAAGCTTGGAGACCAAACATGTAGATTCCTTTCTTTGTAACCGACCTTATGTAACCCTAGATCCTCCTGGTGTTTATATAAACCAGAGGGCTTAGTTCGGAGAGACAGATATTCATTACCATAGCCATACAAGCTAGACCTCTAGGGTTTAGCCAATACGATCTCGTGGTGGATCAATTCTTGTAATACGTGTATTCATCAAGATCAATCAAGCAGGACGTAGGGTATTACCTCCATCGAGAGGGCCCGAACCTGGGTAAACATCATATCCCCTGTCCCCTGCTACCATCGACGTTAGACGCACAGTTCGGGACCCCCTACCCGAGATCCGCCGGTTTTGACACCGACAACTGAATCCAGCACCCTATTGATGTTATGTAATCCTTCAGATAAATACAAGTTGCTGGAAAACTAGTGGTGTGCTCCTCCATCTCAGCTACCACCTCGGTCACCCTCCCATCTGGCAGATGCAATGCTTTAATTTGATTCTTTTTTCCTTCATCTACTTGCCCTTAAGTGGAAGAAGTAGGTGTTCTTATCCCCATGTGCCAACCATTCCACCCGGGCCCTCTGGCGCTAGAGCATCTCTTCTCTATTAAATAGTTCCACCGGCTAGTCACATGTTTTGACCTCAATCCTAGATGGTTCAGTTCTTCCAGGGACCGCTCTCAGGGAAGCAAGCTGAGTCTGTAAGCTTCTAATTTCCTGCCTTACATTGCCAAACACGTTACGATCCCATGTAGCTAGACCCTCTGAAAGTGATTCTAGGTTCTCTTTAATCCCTTGAACCGTTCCCTCCTGACGCTGTCCCCAGCTGTGTGCCACTGTGTCAGCTAAGTTCTCATGGGACTCCCACATCAGTTCATATTTAAAAGGCCGGGGTCCACCTGTGCATGCATGCACGTCGATCAAGTGGAGCACCAATGGTGCGTGATCAGAGGAGGCTGCTATTTCGTGGCTCAGCTCGGCTTGTGGTAAGGCAAGAATCCAGTTTGCCGAAGCTACACACCTGTCCAACCTAACCCGAGTAAAAGTCCCTCCTGCCACCTTTTTCTTGAAAGTCCACGGGATCCCCTTGTACCCTATGTCCGAGATACCACAGGTGTCCAGGGCATCCCTAAAAGCATCCATCTGTGCCTGACTGCGGCTGCCAATTACGTCATGCTCATTTGCATGTAGAACTTCATTAAAATCTCCAATGACTGTCCACAGAAGCATACTTGCAGCCACAATGCCTCTCATCATGTCCCAAGTTTTGTATCGCTCAGGGACTTGGGCCTCTCCATAAACAAAGGTGATGCGGAAAGGGAGAGTCACAAGATCCTCAACCTCCATATCGATATGATACTGCGAGTAACCAATAACTTTTGCTTTTATTGAATCTTTCCAGAATACACCAAGGCCACCACTCCTTCCCGAACTACCAACCGCAAAACTTTTATTGAAGCCTAGTGTGTCTACCATGTTTTCCACTCTTTTACCCTCTAATTGAGTTTCAAGGATACATAATATAGAGGGAGCAAAACGCCTCGTTAACTCACCAAGCTCGCAAACTTTCGCGGGTTTGCCAACCCTGCGACAGTTCCAGCATAGAAGACTCATCGCGCTCGGCGCGACTCCTCTAGGGAGCCCGCCAAACGCGCATCAGAGTTGTTGCTAGTTGTAGCCTTCAGGTTTCCCTGCTCAAACATGATCACAGTGGCTTTCGTCCTCTTTGGTTCTTGCTTGGAGGTTGGGCTCTGAGGTACCGCCGTTGGGGGTAAGGCCAGAGGCGCTTGACCCGGGCTATTTTGTGTTACATAGTCCAGCACCACAGGCTCCCCCAAGTTGACTTGTGCTGCTCCATGCTTCCTGTTGCCTTCAGCCCCTATCATGTCTATGCCATCTTCTTTACGACTAGGGTCATCCCGTTCCATCCACTCCTTGCTATCATGCTGACTTGCACCATGCTGGTTTGCCCCACGACCTGCCCCACGACCAGCTCTGCCTCTGCCTCTTCCACCACCCGGCGAACTCCTAGCTCCACGGCCATGGCCTGGACCCTTAAACTAATCAGCACAAATATTTTTGAAAACTAGCGCTGATGGAGGATGAATTCCATTGCCACATTCTTTATACAGGTGACCTAACATGCCACAGACAGCGCACCAGTTAGGCAATCTCTCACACTTGACCCTGAAAATCTCCCTTTTCTTTTTAATCACCAATGAAACAGCGTTCCTGAGAGGCTTTGTGACATCCACCTTTACACGAACCCTGAAAAAGTTACCCTCAAAGTATTGGGACTTGGGTTCAGCATAGATGAAGTCTCCAACAGTTGCAGCAAGGGATTTGATCAGGTCAAAAAACAGTTCCGGGAGGTCATGAATTTGAATCCACATCTCAATTTTGTTCAAACTAATCGACGAAGGTCTGGTGATTCCGTCATACGGCTTGACAACGATAGCCTTGCCCTTGAAGGTCCATGGCCCATCTTCCATTACCTGCTCCCAATCACCGAGGCAAGAGAATTGCAAGGTGTATAGGTTATCCTCCAGTGGTCGGAACTTAACTTCTTGCGCTAGATCCCATGCAACCTGCATGTTGCGGAAGAACCAATACTGACTATATTGCTTGTCGATGTGCACACAAGCAATTGCCATCCATCGAGCAGCTTCCTTCGGTATGTCACCATCCTCCACAACTATGTCCACTAGATCATCCTCTTTCAATCCCAACTCCTTCATCATTGCTTCCATGTCGCTCATCGCCGCTTCAGATGCCGATGTTGAGCCCTCCATCATATCTCTTGCTCGAGAAACAGCGGATTCCGCGGGCAGGATCTTCCCTACGCCAGCCTCCTATCAACCACTATGGCCACCCACCCAAGGGCGTCGGCGGTCGGTGGTAGGGAAGCGGAGGGGATCGCGATCTCCACGTCGAGCGAGCGCCGCCGGGAGGAGGAAAAACCCTAACTAGAGGGGATCAAGGTGCTAGGAGAGTCCAAATGAGGTGCGGTTTTCTCCCACACGATCGTGATCCAACGACGGAGAGCATGGATGGGGGTTTAGATGGGTTAGTGGACTGTTTTGGAGGGGTGTTGGGTTGCAACAAGAGAGGGGCTTTTGCGATTACCCGGTTAACCGTTGGGGCATCAAACGACCTCCAGATGGAACGAAATTTGACACGCGGTCTAACGGTGATGTACCAAGGCCACTCGACAAATCTCGACCCATTCCGAGAACATTTTTCTCCCGCTCACGAAACGAGATTTGAAGGGTGCAACGGGTGCATGTGGGAGCGTCGGATTGTGAAACGAACAACGGGAAAAAAGACCGGATGCATGAGACGAACACGAATGCAAAAGGAGATGCACATGATGACATGAGATGAAATGCATGACATGAACAAATTGCAAAACGAAGACAAAAACCAAACCACGAAGAAAATATCATATCACATAGCCGGAAATAGCAAGGGTTGGAGTTACAATTATGGAAAGTTACATCCAGGGTGTTACACTCGCCACCTAGGCTGAACCACGTCGCTACTAAGACCGGAGGTAGCACATCACGACTTCCACCAATGTGATTTCATGATAAAATGTTGCATGCACTTTAAACATTCCTTAAAGTATGTTAAATAAATCAGACTATTTTTTCCCAATTTTACTGTTCACGGCATGAGCATTGAGCTCAAGCTGAGAAATTCAAAATTTTACTTTCGGCTCTCCCCTACTTTTATGTGTCAACTTACTTTCTATATCTTCGCATGATCGACTACTTCGTCTACGATGCTCCCGCTCTGCAACCCTTGAACCGGACTCGCCAGCAGAGGTTGCCTACCGCTTGGTCCTCCAATTCCCGGACCAGACCAAATACCAATTCAATTTACTGGGCTAAGTACCAACATCAAAAACCTCTCTCTCAAAAAAAAGAGTAAAGAGAAACTTTATAGCATTAACACAATAGTGTTGACATAAGAAAAACTCTTTCTGCTCACAAATACTTCCTCCGTTCACAAATATAAGATATTTTAATTTTTTGTAAACAGAGGGAATATCCGATATAAATATGGGTACACAAATAAAGGTTGACATATGTGGTACCCATCTGAACGACCGCATTATAACACTATAAAGGGTACTCCCTCTGTTTAACAGAGGAGTACCCTCAAAAGAAAACACAATTGTCTAGTAGACATATAAAGAACTAACAATGCAACTCATACTAGCAATTTAAGCCAACTAATGAGCAACTCTATTACACATCTCTATTTACATAGCAGAACCCAACACCTTCTTAAGCTTTGACGTCCTTCATAATGACTCCATCCCGCTCTGCTCTATCTGGAGTACGAGGGTTTCCACCACAACCCTGGCACCAGCGTCTTTAATCTTTAATCCAAACGTTTATGAATAAGTGCGCCACAATACAGAACACCGAAAGCAACAAATGCATTGGAAGTAATCCTTATTTTCCTTCGAAACGCATCTCCATTCCTGTAGGATAGAAAGAAAAACTTTTGAGGAAGTGAGCAACTTCCTACAAAATTATAATTGCATATGATTGATGATTATTACGCTTTGATCTGTGATTCAATTGAAGGTTTGCCACTGGTGGTCGTCTTGGAAGAGAAAGTTTGCCCGACCCCTGTAGCTGGACGCACAGATGCTGACTTCATGATGTGATTTATGTTTACTGAGTTCACACCAATTCTTGAGCAGCTTCTTCTAACAAGCTCATCAGGACATGGAGAGGTGTTCAAGTACCTTGCTGCCTATGATTAGACAGGATGAGAAGTCAGAACATGCACCTAAAGTTACTATTTTTTCCCAAACCAAGAGAAAGGAAATACCGCTGCCGAATCAAGAAGTCAGATTATTTCTGAAGTGCAAGATTGCAGTATTTAGAGAGAGATAAAATAACTATAGGTTCTGCTATTTTTTTTCTTTTGCAAATTATACAGGACTCAAGCATTCACTTCAGAAGGTGAGAAGCACCAGGTTAATCCAAGAACCAAACCTAGGCGACAGTTAATCCTAGAACGAACCTATGCTACAGCTTCTAAAACATACATAAATGAAGCAAGTAATCTAGCAACTTGTAAAGCCATGGAGCCCAATGTTATTGGGGATCGCCAGTCTAGGATGGAGAACTCCACTAAAAAGCATTACTGAGAGACACAACCCCCCTTCCTGAAACCAGCATGGAAGGAAATTTCATAATATCACATGGAGGAAATTTCATCAATTTGCTAATATCGCGTGGAAAAAAGAAACAGAGATATCTGCAGCATGGGCTATATATTATTCAGTTTGACGGATAGACTGAACGGAACAACAACAACTAAGCTTGTGTTTTGATATAGAGTGCTTTAAAAACGACAGGTATCCCAAAACCATTTAGGCACTAAAAACCGAGGGACGTTTAGCAGTTTGCAGCATTTAGAAAAGTACAGTACATTTTAATTTATGTCAAGTGACTTTGTTTTGAGTTATATCACATTGCTATCTTTTGACGTGAAACAGCAGGAGCTCTGCTTTTGCATTTAAGAAGAGTAGAGAAAGTCATTACAACATGCAGTCTGCCAAGGCAGATAGCCTTGCCGGCAGCCGCCAACTCGGCCAGGCAGGAAGCCTAGGCGGCCCTCAAAAAGCAGGGGCAAAAAGGAGGAAGAAAACCAACAAAAAAGAGTTGGGGGGGGAGACAATTTCCTCCTCCAGCGGTCAGCCCTCTATTGTCACAGGGCTAGTGGCCTCGTAGAAAACTCGAGTGCAACCGGCGTCAGCTCCTTTTGCTCGAAAATTCTTCTATTTCTTTCCCTCCAGATGTTCCAAGCAATGTAGGCTGCTAACGTGATTTGCTCCTTGTTCCTCTCCTTTGTCCCCCTGCCTTCACAGAGGCTGGCCCACCATTCCCTAATTGTTGCAGCCGACAGAACCTCTATTGCCATTCTCCCAGTGCCTCCTTGGAACTGCATCCAGACCTCTTTGGCAAAACAGCAGCCTAGTGTGATGTGATCCGCCGTCTCATTTTCCTGGTCACACAAAACACACATTGCATTATGGGGCCATCCCCTTGCTTGCAGGCGATCGGCGGTCCAGTTCCTGTTTTGGATCAACAGCCATAGGTAAAACTTGATATTCCCCTCCATCTTACTCTTCCGTATTTTGGCCAGATCAGGTTTGACCACTCTTGCCACAAATTGTATATCATAAGCAGAGGCTGCTGAGTAGCGTAGGTTTGCAGTTAGGTTCCAGCAGATTTGGTATTTGTCATCCCTGAGATGCAGCAATTGCACCTCTTCCCAGAGCCACACGAATTGGTTAAGCTGCTCCTCCCCTATCATTCTCGGCAGTCCATGCATCCATCTTCTGTTGTGGAGCGCCTCCCGCACCGATATCTTCTTGAACCTGGCTAGTTGATACAGTTCTGGAAAGGCCATGCAGGGGGCTTCTCCATTTAGCCATCTGTCCGTCCAGAAAGCAGCCGTTCGCCCATCCCCTAGCAGGATCGAAGTGCAGCTCGCAAACAGTTGCTTGTCCTTCTCATCACATGGCGTCGGCGATCCCTTCCATGGCCTGTCTTCCTCAGCCCAGCGAAACCATTCCCATCGCAGTCGGAGGGCCCGACTGAAACATTCAATGTTCTTCACCCCCAGCCCTCCATTCTTTATTGGGGAGCACACTTGTGTCCAGTTTACAAGGCTTCGCCCCCCAATGTTTGTATCGTCCGCCTCCCAAAGGAAATTTCCCTCAACTTATCCACCTTCTTGATAAACCATTTATCAGGGGGAAAAGCAGTCAAGAAGTATGTTGCCGTGGCCGTGATCACCGAATTTGTGTAAACCAATCTGCCCTTTCTGTTCAGAAGCCGGTCTTTCCTTAAAGACAGCTTACCGGCAATCTTATCAATTAGCGGTTGCACCTCAATCCTCTTCGGCTTACGCACTCCCAGGGGCAGCCCCAAGTATTGACAGGGGAGGGATCCTTGGGCAATCCTAGCAGGCCCTAGTAGCTGTTGCAGGTCATTGTCCAAGCAAGCAATTGGGTATGCCACCGATTTACTCAGGTTTGTTTTGAGACCCGACGCATTTCCAAGCATCTCCAAGATGGCAGTGACAGCGGACATCTCCTCATGTGCCGGGTTGATGAACAAGGCCGCATCATCCGCATAGAAACTGGCCCGGAAACGTGCCACCCGCGTCCCTAGTGGCTTCAGAATGTTCCTCTCTGTTGCCATCACAAGCAGTCTCTGCAGTGGTTCCATAGCAATGATGAAAAGCAGAGGGGACAGCGGGTCTCCCTGCCTCAGGCCACGGAGATGGAGAAAAGGCGCTCCGGCCGTTCCATTCAACAGTATTCTAGAAGAGGACGACGCCAATATCAGAGCAATCATGTCTCTCCATCTCTGTCCAAACCCCATTGCCTCCATCACCTCTAACAAATATTCCCAGGATACTGAGTCGAAGGCCTTGGCCACGTCCAGCTTAAGGAACACAAGCGGTGATTTTGTCGAGTGAGCCGCTTTTATCACATTCTTGACATAGAGAAAATTGTCCTGAATTGACCTTCCTCAAATGAAGGCGCTCTGATTTTGCGTGACCAAGTTGTGTATCTCTGGAGCCAGCCGAGCGGTGAGCATTTTGCTTACAAGCTTTGGAACGCTGTGCATGAGGCTCACAGGCCGAAAATCTCTGGGGTCCTGAGCATTGTCCCGCTTAGGGATTAGCACGATGTTTGCCGTGTTGAGCAGATCCCAATTCCTCCCTCTGAGATTGTAAACACAGTTAACAGCCGCAAGTAAATCCTGCTTGATGACCGGCCAGGCTCTCTTAAAGAAGGCCCCCGTGAACCTGTCGGGGCCTGGCGCCTTCTCGCCATGGGTCTCTTTGATTGCTGAGAGCAGCTCGGCCTCCGTAAACGCCCCCTCCAGGTGATCCAGCTGTCTACGCGGCAGTCCCAACTCCTGCCAGTTCAGTGTTTGAGCGCGCCCGAACGACGATCCCATGAGTCCCTTAAACCGCCCCTTCAGAATCTTAGCCTTTCCAGCATGGTCAACGACCGGCCCCTCCCTTCCCAAGAGGACCGGTATGTGGTTCTTACGCCGACGGCCACTCGCCCGCATGTGAAAAAACCTGGTGCTGGCATCTCCCTCTTTGATCTCCGTCAGTCTTGATTTCTGCCTTCATCGGGCCTTGTCCACCGCCGCAAATCCCAATAGCTTGGCTTTGAGCAGATTCTGCAGGCGCCTTTCCTCGTCAGTTAGGTCCCGGTCCTCCTGGGCAAGGTCAAGTCGGAAGATCACCTCGCTCGCCAGCCCCGACATGAAAATAGCCCATCTCTTCTTGCTTTTGTTCCACGCCCTCAGCGCCTTCGCAGTCCTTGACAGCCTTGTGTGGAGCACCCTAATGGGGTCCCTCGATTGGACCTCTCTGCCCCATGCCTGGGCAACAATTGCGTCAAAATCAGGGCACTTGAGCCAATGGTTCTCAAATCTAAACGTGTTGTGATGGGATGCATCCATCGGTCTGAGAACCAGCGGGCAATGGTCGGATATATTTGTTGAGGCCGGGGTAAGCTGGTAGTGAGGGAACGCCGCTTCCCACTCGCTGGAAACCATCACCCGATCAATCCTTGTGAGAGTTGCATTCCCACGTTCGTTTGACCATGTAAATCTCCTTCCAAGCAAGGGAAACTCCATCAACTCCATCTCGTCAATGGCTGCCCTGAACCGGCCCATCATCCTCAGGTTGACGCTATTTTTGTTCTTATCAAAGGCTCTCACGATCAGGTTGAAATCCCCCATCATCATCCATCTTGGCAGCATGTGCTGTTTGGTCCTCTTCATTTCCTCAATGAACCGGATTTTGTCATCATCTTGCTGAGGCCCATACACCCCGGTGATCGACCAGCAAAAACCATCGGCCCTTCTCCTAACTGTCCCCGAGATCGAGAAATCCCCAGCCGCGAGTGGTTCCACCTCAATCTCATAATCCTCTGAGCAAGCAATGAGTATTCCCCCTCTCGATCCATCCGCAGGCAGCGCAATGAAACTGTCAGCAAATCGCGGCCCAAGCGTCTCCGCCACAATGTTGTGTGACATGTCACAAATCTTTGTCTCTTGCAAACAGACAATACTGCATTTAAGATCAGCAACAAAAATCTGAATAGCCCTTCTCTTCGCAGGGTTATTAATCCCCCTCACATTCTAATTCAGATAGGTGCAATCCATAAATCAAACTGGGATAACTCAGCAACAACACATCTCCATGGCAGCACTACCTCATAGCCGCAGCATAAACTGCCGGAGCAAACACCAAACTCCCATCCCTCCACCCAAACTCTAACCACAAGATACAAAGGTAGAACTATCATAGAAACCTGGCTAAAAACCCAGCGATACAGAGCCTGAAAAGGATCTTCAGGCGCAGGCCACCGGCCCTCCCTGCCTTGCCCCCTTCCCGCCGCTGGTAGCATCCATCAGTGCCTCAATCGCTGATATGAACCGCCCAGACAACGGTTTCTTGTACAACTCCCTGTACTTGAGCAGATCGTCCCCCGTCGGCGCCGCTGCCGGTGCCTCACCCGCCCAGATGTCGCTTTTCTTTAGCAGGATCAGCTGCACCTTGTCCATTGTTGACCACCCCGCGGTCGGCTTGGCTGCCAGCCTTCCATTGCTTCTCTTGGAGGGCTTCACCGCCAGCAGCGCCGCTGGCTCCTTGGCGACCGGAGGGCGGGGCAGCAGCGGCGCAGGTAGGAAGGAGGAGCAAGAGATGAGGAACAGACTGAGTGGATCAGCTGATTCCACCTCCTGCTCCCCCGCTCCCAAAGAGCCCCGCACCCCCTCTTGGGCCAACACCAGGCGGCCGCTGGCAGTTGGCGGCCCAACCTGGATCGGCCCACCATCCACATTCAGCTCTGCCTCCAGCAACCCGCCAGTCCTGGCCAGCCCCTCTCCTCCTGGGCTTCCGCGCCCCCTCCTCCTGGGCTACCGCGCGGCGAATGCGGTTGAACAGGGCCGCTTGTTCATCACCCCCAGCCTCCTCTTGGCGGTCCACCACCGACACTCGGGCACATGCGCCAGTGGGGCCCTCTGCATGGAAAAGGCCATGCACGTCCTTTTCTTCTCCCCCGCTCGTCGTCCCCCCTTCCTCATCGAGCCCTGCCTCCTCTGCATCAGGCTGCCCCGCACCAGCCGCCAGGGTGGTGACCAAAGATTGCAGACTTTCACGAAACTGGTCCGCCCCTTCTTCCGCCATCTCCTTCTGAGCCCGTGCCTCCTTCCCTTCTTGACCCCTGTTGACCCCATCAAAGCCCTGCTGATCAGAGAGCATGGGGGTATCATCAGACCCGAGGAAGGGGTCTACCATGGACCGCGCGCCCTGGACCTCACCGGCGTCGATCAGAGGCGCAAGAGGCACCGTCGACGAGCCGGAGTTCCGTCGGCCAGAGCCGTCGTGCCCCGCCTGTCCTCTCCCCGCAACAGCCCGCTGCCGGACGGCTCCACCTTGTCGCAAGCCAGCACTAGCCTGACGGAAACCCTCTCCACTTCCATACATCCTCCTTCCTCCCCCTCCGCCACCGCTGCCTCCATTGTCGGGGAAGCGCAGCCGCGAGTGAGCCGACTGCCTAGGCGGAGTCGGTGGGAAGTCACCATCCTCGTAGCTGAGGAACCATCTATAGCCCCATCTTCCCGGCCAATTCGGCACCACTCCATCCTCCGACGGCAGACCGCTAATCCCACTATCGTCGCTCATCTCGCTTCCTGGGCTCAGCGACGGCGGCCGCGAGAAGTCCATCACGTGGTCGAGGTGGATGAGCACCGGGTGCCCCAGCAGGCCAACCTTCCCCCATCTCGGAGGCACCTCCTCGAATATGTTGAGCTCCGGATAGTGCATCCCAGGCGATCCCAACTCCCTTGGCTCTTCCAGTTGCAGCATCCCTCTTGTCTTGAGCTTCTCCACCGAATCCATCCAGACCCACAGGCGCAGGCAACCAGTCTCCTCCTCACTCCGGACCTCCTCGTCGACCCCTTCGATAAGCATGGAAGGGTCGAACAGTGGGGCTACGGAGTCCACATCCCACGCATGCTCAGGCACCCCTTCCAAGAAAACGCGCACCTTGTACAGCAGCCGCGCCGGCGAGGCCTTCCGGAACCGCGACTACGGCGCTACCATGAAGGCAACGCGCCCCAGCACCAGGTGACCCTGGCCTCCAATCACCGCGTCGCGAATCGCCGGGTCTTCGAAGATCCACAACAGCTCCCCCAGAGCCCTCATCGAGACCTTGACTGCGGATTCATCGATTCGGAACCGCAGTGCAAGGGCCCTCTTGACGTCGACGAGCTCGAAGGGGAGCGGCGCTCCGACCACCACCGCCACCACCGCGCATCTTGAAAGCTTCCTCTCCGCCTCCGCCATGGCCGCCGTCCTCCGCGCCGTGGCCACGACCAGCCCGCGCCGAGCCTGAGGGTCAGCTGCCGGAGCCTCCATCGCAGAACGAACAGTGGCCCGAGGAGAGGGGCCCGCCGGCGGTGGAGGTGGAACCAGCACGGACTCCGCCCCTCCCGCGCCTCCGAGCGCCTGCGCCTGCGCCTTGACCCCGCACCACCTCGCCCCATGCCCGACCTCACCGCAGATCAGGCACCTCGGGCGATTTTTGCACTCTGCGATCTACGTACCCTTGTAGATCGCTAAGCAGAAGCGTTCAAGTGCTATCATTAAAAGCAATTCAAATAACTTTGTGTCGGGCACGCATAATTTGGTTTAGCACATGTTAACGCATGTATTACAAAATCCACATTTATATACCTATGTGTGTCAAGCCTTCAACTTATGTTGTTTTAATCTACTTGTGGATAAAGCAGCTATCCGCTAGATACTAATCCCTCCGTCCCATAAGAATCAGAAGGCGGAGTATACGTGCCGAGAAAGATCCGGCCAGCCCGGAGTAGGATTTCTTCAGCAACACCCGCAAGGCCATCGCGGATCGAGGCGTGGCGCTGTACAAAAATCTGCGATGCCCCCACGAACGATTTGCTCGGCCCAGCCGATGAAACGATTTACCAGCCCTGCTGCATATAAACTACGTAATCAGGAGGCAAGACCTTGCGCGGTACCGGAGGTCGATCCGTGTTTGGATTCAGTTACAGGTCCGCCGCCGCTCCCGCAGCTTCCAGTATCCAGAGCAGAGAAGAGAGGAGACTTTTTTTTAGAAAAATGTTTACAAACGGTGCACCGGTCGAAGCTTTGATGGGTCCGGCGCACGCCGCTCGCGATACAGCGCTCCCGCCCCTCCGTTCCACGTTGTTTTTTTTCTTGGTCCATCACGTGGCCTTGGCCCACCACGTTTACTCGGTCAGCTCTATTTTCATCAAGCGATTCAAGCTGTGAGGTGAGAAAAATATCTACAACTGCAGACGGACGAAGTTACATCTGTTTTTTGCTGCAACGACGATGATTTTTGCTGCAACTGCCGTTGTCTTTTGCTACGACCAGCGTGTTTATTTGCTACATCCATTTTTTTAATGGTGATGATTGGTGGCCGGCGTTCGTGCAGATGACTGGGACAACATTTTTTTGCTGCAACTATCGTCAGATTTTGCTACAATTGACGAAGAAATTTGCTACATCAATTCATGGCAGAGATGCACCCGGGACAACAACAACGATGATTTTTTGTTGCAAATGTCATTGTCTTTTGCTACCACCAGCGAGTTTTTGCTACATCTATCTTAATGGTGATGTTTGGTGGCCATCATTCGTGCAACCCGTGCAGCGAACGTCGACGGTGGAAAAAAGCTTCAACTATCGATTTCTTGCCCAAATGAAAAAAGTTGCAACTGTTTACATGAAAGCTTCAACCCTACATTTAAAAAGTTTCAACCCGTTTACATGAAATTGTTGGAACCGGCTTTTCTTCCTCGACGATGGCCATGGCGTCTCTCTGTAGCAATTTTTTCTGCGCTCTAGGTTGAAGCACCGTCGTCGCCATTGTTTTTGCCAGTTGCAGCTTCCTCGCAGCATGGTCATGACATTTTTTCGCTGACGGTTCCAGCAATCGGCGTCTGGCAGTCTCTCGCCGTCGAAACAAATTACGTTGCCGGTTCCAGCTTTTGTACATACTGTTTGTAACATCGACGGTGACGGCATCACGGCTTCCACTACTGCTCTGGCTGGTTGCAACTTTCCTGGCGGTCGGTTCCAGCTTTTTATGACCACGATTGTAGCACCCCTGGTGATCAGTTCGAGCATGCATCGCGTGGTAGTCGTCTCCAGCACCGGCGGCGGCCTGCAGAGCACGAGCGGCGTCCTGGGGCGATATTTTTTGGTACAACCGGAGCCCTTTTTTGTTGTGAGCAGCGATGGAATTTGCTCCCACTGATGTACATGGCGCCGGCGAGGCTACGAGCGGCAGCGGCGAGGCTTTTGAGCGCCGCCCGGCGAGTGGTGGTAGTGGGGGCTCGAGCGAGAAGAGAGCGCAGCTGTTGCATGGGTGGAGCCGGGGGCGAGGGCGGCGACCGGTGACGAGGACGGCCGGCGAGGGCGCCGATCGGCAACGGGGCCGCCGCGGGGGTGCTTCAACCTTTGTCGCGGGGCGATAGCGGGGCGTCGGACGTCGCTGTGGCCCGTTGCAATTTTGATCGAAGGGGAATAACCAGGAGAAGGACAAAGTAAGGGGGTCAAATCTGACGGCTCGTAGTATCGGGCGGCTGGGGCTCGACCGGCCGAACGATTCGGCCGGTGCGCCGGCGCCTATAAGCGCCCTTTTTTTTAGATGAAGAGGAGAGGAGATAGGTCTCCTTGCGACGCAAGCGAACGCAACGGATATGGGCCAGAAAAAAATTTAAAAGCCCATCTTTGCCAGCGGCTCGCCGGATGAAAACTGAAACCTGATGGTCAAACCTTATTTGGCGCCTGTAGCGATAGTTACAGGCGTTTTCGCCGATCCAATTGGCCGACCCGTTAAGAGTTTTCGAACGACAACTTCCTTCTGGTTTTACGAAATCACTAATTAACAAGTACTCCTTTTAAAGATCAATTTCATCTTCTCAGGTTGTGATGAGTGACGTGCTTGGCGCATTGCATGCGCGTTACTCGTCGCAACTAGGGAGTTTTCTCTTTTTTCGTACATCTGTTTATTTAAAATGTTTTATCTCTTAAATCATGCGTCCAAATCTCAAACCGTTCTTATCATTAGATTCCGCACGTTGAGAACTTTAAAACTAGATCCCATGTTGATAGAATTTGACGAACTTTTTTTCACGAAAAAACCAGACCGAGAGCACGTTTTTTCCCTTTCCGAAAGAGGCATGACCATGCCTCTCGCAGAAGAAAAAAATGAAAACGTGTTTTTGCATTTCCAGAGGCACGGCCATGCCTCTCGCGAAAGCAAAACAGTGCCTCTTGCAGAAGGAAAAGGAAAGGAAAACATGTTTTTTTTCATTTTTGAGAGACATGGTTGTGCCTCTAGCGAAAGCAAAACCGGTGCCTCTCTCGAAAGAAAAAAAACACATTTTTTCACACAATTGTTTTTCGGTTTTTTGTCCAAATGCTAAGGAAGACCGCTGGAAAACAAAAAAGTAAAAAAAACCTGAAAAAAACCATTTAAAAGCCAAAAACGCATGCGGAAAAATAAAAAAAATAAAATCCGAAGAAAGCACCCAGAGCGTGACACGTAGCGGCGGCTGAGAGCGTGCCAAGTGGCGCGCTCTCAACCCATCGCCAAGTGATCGTTGTGAGGCTCCCCAGGGGAGTGCTCGTCAACTAGTTCCTGGTTATGGCCAGCTTCCAAAAGCTTCCGAAGTCGGTTTTGAGAAGCTTCCGGTCCGGGTTTTCTATTCCGTTTTTCTATATGGTTTTCGTTCCTTTTTGTTTTTTTTTCTCTCAAGTTTTTTTCTTCTTTTTCTATTTTTATTTCCATTTTCTCAATTTATGAAATATTATCAAAATTTAAAAAAAATATTTTTTAAATTACATGATTTTTTCAAATTTGAAAACATTCTTCAAATTTATGAACTTCTTTTTAATTCATGAACCTTTTCTTCAAAACACGTGAACTTTTCTAAAATATGCAAACTTTTTTCAAATGCATACAACAACCTTTTGATTAGGGGCATCCTTAGTAGATTGGTTAGAGTTAGTAGGCGGGGTGCTTAAAACAAACTTATACAAAGCGGTAGAATGGTGTTTTTCTAAATATGTTCAACCGGCTCATGGGAGTGCGACTTACGTCCTATGGAAGGGTTGTCGAGGGTGATGCCAGGCACACGAAACACTTAGAGTGTCACCACTTTTGGCCCGCAACTCCAGACTCGTCCAAGCCTTAGAAGGTCCCTTGGACTTCGAATCTAAGCTTTCCTAACTCTCCTGAGAAAATTAGTAAGGGAGAGTGACCTTCCTCTTGAGTTTACTTATGAGTGAGTGATTTAAATGCTCATGGGGGGCCTTACATAAAACCTAGGGATCCTTGACAAATGACCAAGCATATTCATAAAGAAAGGAGGTGGAAGGGTAAATCTAGATAAGCTTTTGTCCTTTGGCCCATGTGCCTTTAGTTGGGCTATAATTCGTATATTCTTTCACTATATTTTAGTAGTTACTTCACACATAAAACATTTCATAGTTATAAACTACAACCAATAAATAAAACAAAATCTTGTTTTCATTAAGTCATACAAATGAACTTACTGATACACTCACATAACAATGAATTTTGGTCTTTGTAACTTAAGACAATTACTTTTACTTGCATATAGAAACGGCCATGACTAATGTCAGTGTTTTCGATGTTCATGGAAAATTTCCGTGGGTCGATGGTTTAGAGACCAGAGATGTGTACGTCCCAAAATACATTAGCTTGGTGAGAACCACCAAGAGGAAGTTGCAACTTTAGTACAAGTTACATACGGGTGGCTACGTCCTCAGAGGGGTTACGTACTGATTTGGCTATGTTTAATTGGGCATTAGTGGGGTGCATGAGCCCACCCTAAAATCAGGGGATGTTTGGTTTGGATAGAAAGAAGTTTGGTAGGATTACATAGATGGTCTATGTAAGTCTAGCATTTTTGAAAGACTGTGTGGACTATCAAGATTTGTGGTTTTTTTTGACGGGTAACTAGGGACTTTATTAAGTAGTAATCAACATCGGAATACAAATAATGTTTGGTAATGTCCCTAGCCAAATGTGGCGGCCTACAGCAAGAGAAGATGCCGCTTTCGCCAGTGCATGTGCTTCGAAGTTATTCTCTCTATGTTCAAACTTGAACTTGACATGGTGGAAATCCCTTCTCCTCTCCGATATTTCATGTAACACCGATGCATAGTGTGTCGCCGTTGCTGTTTCTATCCTGTTCACCACTTCCAGACAGTCGGAGGCAATCAGCAAACGGGTTAGATGCAGGTCCGTAGCCAAGGCGAGAGCTTCATTGCATGCGTGTGCCTCCAGAACCGCCGCATAGGTCCTGAAGATACCTCGTGATAAAGCACCAAGTTGACAGCGGGCTCTGAAATTCATTGTCATGGATAGCTCTCCTACGCGCCCACCATATAGCCCACATAGTGATCAAAACTTTTGCAAGCTCCTCTTCATTTAACGTTTCAAACAACCAGAACAACCACAACCTGGGATCCGGAGATCTATTAGAAATGACATGTTCCAGTACGTCATCTTCACCTAGTGACCACACACAACGAGCCATACGGCAGTCAAACAAAGAGTGGCGCCATGTATCTTCCTAGGCATTGCATAATGGGCAAGCCGCTGTGTCTGCCATATTTCGGTGATGTCGAGTAACCCCAGTTGGCAACGAGGTATGTGCGAGGCGCCAGGTAAACACCCTGACCTTCGACGGTACCCTCGTCTTCCAGAGGTGGGTCCAATCCCGTTTGGTCGAGGCTTGATCGGATGTGCTCGCGCCATGATCTATCCAATCTTCCCGTTGATACTTTATACCCGTTAACATCCTGTACGCTGATTTGACCGAGAAGATGCCTCGCTTGTCATAGTGCCATGCATAAAAATCATCTTGCAACCTTGAGCTCAACGGGATGTTTAGAATAGCATCCACATCAGGGCCAACAAAATGTTCGACGATCATATGTTTGTTCCACGTCCTCGTGACCGAGTCGATCAACTCCGACACCTGGAGCGGTGGATCAGCCCTCAAAGCACACAGAGGCCGCAGCTTATAGTCACGTGGTATCCATTTATCACTCCAGATGTCAGTATGCTCACCTGTCCCCACTCTTTTGATGATTCCGAGTGCTAGGATTTCCTTACCCTCCATAATAGAGCGCCAAACCTGAGAGGGATAATTACCTAATGAAGCCTCAAGGATGTTGCTTTGTGGGTAGTAACGTGCCTTGAGCACCCTTGCGCTTAGAGAGTCGGGGTCCTGTAGCAGGCGCCAGGTTTGTCGGGCTAGCAAAGCTAGGTTAAAGAGTTCTATATCTCTAAAACCCATTCCTCCCATGAATTTAGGCTTACACATTGTATTCCATGACACCCAAGCCGTTTTCCTTTCTCCTCTTTTGCTACCCCACCAAAACTTCCTGAGTAGACCATTAATGTGCTCACTGGTGTCTACTACACAACCTTCTTCTTGTATACGTTGTTGGGCCTCCAAGTGCAGAGGTTTGTAGGACAGTAGCAAATTTCCCACAAGTGGATGACCTAAAGTTTATCAATCCGTAGGAGGCGTAGGATGAAGATGGTCTCTCTCAAGCAACCCTGCAACCAAATAACAAAGAGTCTCTTGTGTCCCCAACACACCCAATACAATGTTAAATTGTATAGGTGCACTAGTTCGGCGAAGAGATGGTGATACAAGTGGTATATGGATAGTAGATATGGGTATTTGTAATCTGAAAATATAAAAACAGCAAGGTAATTAATGATAAAAGTGAGTGTAAATGGTATTGCAATGCGTTGAAACAAGGCCTAGGGTTCATACTTTCACTAGTGCAAGTTCCCTCAACAATAATAACATAATTGAATCATATAACTATCCCTCAACATGCAACAAAGAGTCACTCCAAAGTCACTAATAGCGGAGAACAAGCGAAGAGATTATTGTAGGGTACGAAACCACCTCAAAGTTATTCTTTCCAATCAATCTGTTGGGCTATTCCTATAAGTGTCACAAACAGCCCTAGAGTTCGTACTAGAATAACACCTTAAGACACAAATCAACCAAAACCCTAATGTCACCTAGATACTCCAATGTCACCTCAAGTATCCATGGGTATGATTATATGATATGCGTCACACGATCTCAGATTCATCTATTCAACCAACACATAGTACCTCAAAGAGTGCCCCAAAGTTTCTACCAGAGAATCACGACGAAAACGTGTGCCAACCCCTATGCATAGGTTCATGGGGGAACCCACAAGTTGATCACCAAAACATACATCAAGTGAATCACGTGGTATCCCATTGTCACCACAGATACGCACGGCAAGACATACATCAAGTGTTCTCAAATCTTTAAAGACTCAATCCGATAAGATAACTTTAAAGGGGAAACTCAATCCATTACAAGAGAGTAGAGGGGGGAAGAAACATCATAGGATCCAAATATAATAGCAAAGCTCGCGATACATCAAGATCGTACCATCTCAAGAACACAAGAGAGAGAGAGAGATCAAACACATAGCTACCGGTACATACCCTCAGCCCCGAGGGAGAACTACTCCCTCCTCGCCATGGAGAGCACCGGGATGATGAAGATGGCCACCGGAGAAGGATTCCCCCCTCCGGTAGGTTGCCGGAACGGGTCTAGATTGGCTTTCGGTGGCTACGGAGGCTTCTGGCGGCGGAACTCCCGATCTATTGTGCTTCCGGATGTTTTTAGGGTATATGGAGATATATAGGTGGAAGAAGTACGTCAGGGGGCCCACGAGGGTGGAGGGCGCGCCCTAGGGGGGTGGGCGTGCCCCCTACCTCATGGCCTCCTCGAAGGTCCCTTGACGTGCACTCCAAGTCTTCTGGACTTCTTTCCTTCCAAAAATGAGTTCCGTGAAGTTTCAGGTCCATTGGACTCCGTTTGATTTTCCTTTTCTTCGAAACCCTAAAACAAGGGAAAAACAGAAACTGGCATTGGGCTCTGGGTTAATAGGTTAGTCCCAAAAATCATATAAAATAGCATCTAAATGCATATAAAACATCCAAGGTTGATAATATAATAGCATGGAACAATAAAAAATTATAGATACGTTGGAGACGTATCAGCATCCCCAAGCTTAATTCCTGCTCGTCCTCGAGTAGGTAAATGGTAAAAACAGAATTTTTGATGTGGAATGCTACCTAACATATTTATCCATGTAATTCTCTTTATTGTGGCAAGAATATTCAGATCCATATGATTCAAGACAAAAGTTTAATATTGACATAAAAATAATAATAGTTCAAGCATACTAACCAAGCAATCATGTCTTCTCAAAATATCATGGCCAAAGAAAGCTATCCCTACAAAATCATATAGTCTGGCTATGCTCTATCTTCACCACACAAAATATGTAAATCATGCACAACCCCAATGACAAGCCAAGCAATTGTATCATACTTTTGATGTTCTCAGACTTTTTCAATCTTCACGAAATACATGAGCGTGATCCATGGACATAGCACTATAGGTGGAATAGAATGGTGGTTGTGGAGAAGACAAAAAGGAGAAGATAGTCACACATCAACTAGGCGTATCAACGGGCTATGGAGATGCCCATTAATAGATATCAATGTGAGTGAGTAGGGATTGCCATGCAACGAATGCACTAGAGCTATAAATGTATGAAAGCTCAACAAAAGAAACTAGTGGGTGTGCATCCAACTCGCTTGCTCACGAAGACCTAGGGCATTTTGAGGAAGCCCATCATTGGAATATACAAGCCAAGTTCTATAATGAAAGATTCCCACTAGTATATGAAAGTGACAACATAGGAGACTCTCTATCCTGAAGATCATAGTGCTACTTTGAAGCACAAGTGTGGTAAAAGGATAGTAGCATTGCCCCTTCTCTCTTTTTCTCTCATTTTTTTATTTGGGCCTTCTCTTTTTTTATGGCCTCTTTTCTTTTTTTATTTGGGCTTCTTTGGCCTCTTTTATTTATTTATTTTCGTCCGGAGTCTCATCCCGACTTATGGGGGAATCATAGTCTCCATCATCCTTTCCTCACTGGGACAATGCTCTAATAATGATGATCATCACACTTTTATTTACTTACAACTCAAGAATTACAACTCGATACTTAGAACAAGATATGACTCTATATGAATGCCTCCGGCGGTGTACCGGGATGTGCAATGATGCATGAGTGACATGTATGAAAGAATTATGAACGGTGGCTTTGCCACAAATACAATGTCAACTACATGATCATGCTAAGCAATATGACAATGATAAAGCGTGTCATAATAAATGGAACGGTGGAAAGTTGCATGGCAACATATATCGGAATGGCTATGGAAATGCCATAATAGGTAGGTATGGTAGCTGTTTTGAGGAAGGTATATGGTGGGTTTATGGTACCGGCGAAAGTTGCGCGGTACTAGAGAGGCTAGCAATGGTGGAAGGGTGAGAGTGCGTATAATCCATGGACTCAACATTAGTCATAAAGAACTCACATACTATTGCAAAAATCTATTAGTTATCGAAACAAAGTACTACACGCATGCTCCTAGGGGGATAGATTGGTAGGAAAAGACCATCACTCGTCCCCGACTGCCACTCATAAGGAAGGCAATCAATAAATAAATCATGCTCCAACTTCATCACATAACTGTTCACCATACGTGCATGCTACGGGAATCACAAACTTTAACACAAGTATCTCTCAAATTCACAACTACTCACTAGCATGGCTCTAATATTACCATCCTCATATCTCAAAACAATCATCAAGTATCAAACTTCTCTTAGTATTCAATGCACTCTATATGAAAGTTTTTATTATATCCCTCTTGGATGCCCATCATATTAGGACTAGTTTCATAACCAAAGCAAACTACCATGCTGTTCTAAAGACTCTCAAAATGATATAAGTGAAGCATGAGAGTTCATTAATTTCTATAAAATAAAACCACCACCGTGCTCTAAAAGATATAAGTGAAGCACTAGAGAAAATGACAAACTACTCTGAAAGATATAAGTGAAGATCAATGAGTAGTCAAATAATTATGCAACTATGTGAAGACTCTCTAACATTTAATAATTTCAGATCTTGGTATTTTATTCAAAAAGAAAGCAAAACAAAATAAAATGACATCTAAGAATAGCAAACATCACGTGAAGAAGCAAAAACTTAGGATCAACCTATACTAACCGATAGTTGTTGAAGAAAAAATGTGAGATGCCAACCGGGGCATCCCCAAGCTTAGACGCTCGAGGCTTCTTGAAATATTATCTTGGGATGCCTTGGGCATCCCCAAGCTTGAGCTTTTGTTTCTCCTTAATTCCTCTCATATCACGGTCTCCCTAAATCTCAAAAGCTTCATCCACACAAAACTCAACAAGGACTCGTGAGATAAGTTAGTATAAACCATTGCCAAAACCTCATCATACTCTACTGTAGCAACTCACTAAAATTATTATTCAACATTGCATACTAAATGTCTCTGCATATTTAATAGTCCTATCCTCAAATAGAATCATTAAAGAAGCAAACATATGCGAACAATGCAAGCATAACAGCAATCTGCCTAAACAGGACAATCTGTAAAGAATGCAGCTAGATCCATACTTCCCTAACTCCAAAAATTATGAAAGAAAATTCCCACTGTAGTAAATTTATCAGAGCTTAATATGCAAAAGGTTTAAAATTTTATCACATTCATACTTTTCTAGGGAATTATTGCAACAGTGGTAAACCTTCTGTTTTCAAACAACAACATGAAGACTTGTAAAATAGGCATAGTAAACTCTATCAGTGCCACTTTTATTGAAATAAAATATGCAAAATATTGTTCTAAATGACAGAAAGCAAATTCTATCAAAATAAATTGACGCTCCAAGCAAAACACATATCAAGTGATAAATAAAAATATAGCTCCAAGTAAAGTTACCGATGAACGAAGACGAAAGAGGGGATGCCTTCCAGGGCACCCCCAAGCTTAGGCTTTTGGTTGTACTTGAATATTACCTTGGGGTGCCTTGGGCATCCCCAAGCTTAGGCTCTTGCCACTCCTTATTCCATAGTCCATCGAATCTTTACCCAAAACTTGAAAACTTCACAACACAAAACTTAAAGTAGAAAATCTCGTGAGCTCCGTTAGCGAAAGAAAACAAAAGACCACTTCAAGGTACTGTAATGAACTCATTATTTATTTATATTAGTGTTAAACCTACTGTATTCCAACTTCTCTATGGTTTATAAACTATTTTACTAGCCATAGATTCATCAAAATAAGCAAACAACACAATGAAAACAGAATCTGTCAAAAACAGAATAGTCTGTAGTAATCTGGATCAAACGTAAACTTCTGGAACTCCCAAAATTCTCAAATAAATTTCTGGACCTGAGTAATTTGTCTATTAATTATCTGAAAAAATAATTAACTAAATATAACTTTCCAAATAAAAATGGCAGCAAATCTCGTGAGCGCTAAAGTTTCTGTTTTTTACAGCATGATCGCAAAGACTTTCCCCAAGTCTTCGCAAAGGTTCTACTTGGCACAAACACTAATTAAAAGCATAAAACCACATCTAAACGGAGGCTAGATGAATTATTTATTACTAAACAGGAGCAAAAATAAAGGAATAAAATAAAGTTGGGTTGCCTCCCAACAAGCGCTATCGTTTAACGCCCCTAGCTAGGCATGATGATTTCAACGATGCTCACATAAAAGATAAGAATTGTAACATAAAGAGAGCATCATGAAGAATATGACTAGCACATTTAAGTATAACCCACTTCATATGCATAGGGATTTTGCGAGCTAACAACTTATGGGAACAATAATCAATTAGCATAGGAAGGCAAAACAAGCATAATTTCAAAACTTTAAGCACATAGAGAGGAAACTTGATATTATTGCAATTCCTACGAGCATATGTTCCTCCCTCATAATAATTTTCAGTAGCATCATGAATGAATTCAACAATATAACCAGCACCTAAAGCATTCTTTTCATGACCTACAAGCATAGAATTTTTATTACTCTCCACATAAGCAAGTTTCTTCTCATGAATAATAGTGGGAGCAAACTCAACAAAATAATTATCATGTGAGGCATAATCCAATTGAAAACTAAAATCATGATGGCAAGTTTCATGGATATCATTATTCTTTATAGAATACAAGTCATCACAATAATCATCATAGATAGCGGGCATGCTCTCATCATAATAAATTTGCACATCAAAACTTGGGGGACTAAAAATATCATCTTCATCAAACGTAGCATCCCCAAGCTTGTGGCTTTGCATATCATTAGCATCATGGATATTCAAGGAATTCATACTAACAACATTGCAATCATGCTCATCATTCAAATATTTAGTGCCAAACATTCTAATACATTCTTCTTCTAGCACTTGAGCACAATTTTCCTTTCCATCATACTCACGAAAGATATTAAAAAGATGAAGCGTATGAGGCAAACTCAATTCCATTTTTTTGTAATTTTCTTTTATAAACTAAACTAGTGATAAAACAAGAAACTAAAAGACACGATTGCAAGATCTAAAGATATACCTTCAAGCGCTAACCTCCCCGGCAACGGCGCCAGAAAAGAGCTTGATGTCTACTACACAACCTTCTTGTAGACGTTGTTGGGCCTCCAAGTGCAGAGGTTTGTAGGACAGTAGCAAATTTCCCTCAAGTGGATGACCTAAGGTTTATCAATCCTTAGGAGGCGTAGGATGAAGATGGTCTCTCTCAAGCAACCCTGCAACCAAATAACAAAGAGTCTCTTGTGTCCCCAACACACCCAATACAATGTTAAATTGTATAGGTGCACTAGTTCGGCGAAGAGATGGTGATACAAGTGGTATATGGATAGTAGATATGGGTATTTGTAATCTGAAAATATAAAAACAGCAAGGTAACTAATGATAAAAGTGAGCGTAAATGGTATTGCAATGCGTTGAAACAAGGCCTAGGGTTCATACTTTCACTAGTGCAAGTTCCCTCAACAATAATAACATAATTGGATCATATAACTATCCCTCAACATGCAACAAAGAGTCACTCCAAATTCACTAATAGCGGAGAACAAATGAAGAGATTATGGTAGGGTACGAAACCACCTCAAAGTTATTCTTTCCAATCAATCCGTTGGGCTATTCCTATAAGTGTCACAAACAGCCCTAGAGTTCGTACTAGAATAACACCTTAAGACACAAATCAACCAAAACCCTAATGTCACCTAGATACTCCAATGTCACCTCAAGTATCCATGGGTATGATTATACGATATGCGTCACACAATCTCAGATTCATCTATTCAACCAACACATAGAACCTCAAAGAGTGCCCCAAAGTTTCTACTGGAGAATCATGACGAAAACGTGTGCCAACCCCTATGCATAGGTTCATGGGCGGAACCCGCATGTTGATCACCAAAACATACATCAAGTGAATCACGTGGTATCCCATTGTCACCGCAGATACGCATGGCAAGACATACATCAAGTGTTCTCAAATCTTTAAAGACTCAATCCGATAAGATAACTTTAAAGGGGAAACTCAATCCATTACAAGAGAGTAGAGGGGGGGAAGAAACATCATAGGATCCAAATATAATAGCAAAGCTCGCGATACATCAAGATCGTACCGTCTCAAGAACACAAGAGAGAGAGAGAGAGATCAAACACATAGCTACTAGTACATACCCTCAGCCCCGAGGGAGAACTACTCCCTCCTCGTCATGGAGAGCACCGGGATGATGAAGATGGCCACCGGAGAAGGATTCCATGTTGGAAATATTCCCTAGAGGCAATAATAAAAGGATTATTATTATATTTCCTTGTTCATGATTATTGTCTTTTATTCATGCTATAATTGTGTTATCCGGAAATCGTAATACATGTGTGAATACTTAGACACCAACATGTCCCTAGTAAGTCTCTAGTTAACTAGCTCGTTGATCAACAGATAGTCATGGTTTCCAGACTATGGACATTGGATGTCATTGATAACGAGATCACATCATTAGGAGAATGATGTGATGGACAAGACCCAATCCTAAACATAGCACAAGATCGTATAGTTTGTTTGCTAGAGTTTTTCCAATGTCAAAGTATCTTTTCCTTAGACCATGAGATCGTGTAACTCCCGGATACCGTAGGAGTGCTTTGGGTGTACCAAATGTCACAACGTAATTGGGTGACTATAAAGGTATACTACGGGTATCTCCGAAAGTGTCTGTTGGGTTGACATGGATCAAGACTGGGATTTGTCACTCTGTATAACGGAGAGGTATCTCTGGGCCCACTCGGTAATGCATCATCATAATGAGCTCAAAGTGACCAAGTGTCTGGTCACGGGATCATGCATTATGGTACGAGTAAAGTGACTTGCCGGTAACGAGATTGAACGAGGTATTGGGATACCGACGATCGAATCTCGGGCAAGTAACATACCGATTGACAAAGGGAATTATATACGGGGTTGCTTGAATCCTCGACATCGTGGTTCATCCGATGAGATCATCGAGGAGCATGTGGGAGCCAACATGGGTATCCAGATCCGATGTTGGTTATTGACCGGATAGCCATCTCGGTCATGTCTACATGTCTCCCGAACCCGTAGGGTCTACACACTTAAGGTTCGGTGACGCTAGGGTTGTAGAGATATGAATATGCAGTAACCCGAAAGTTGTTCGGAGTCCCGGATGAGATCCTGGACGTCACGAGGAGTTCCGGAATGGTTCGGAGGTAAAGAATTATATATAGGAAGTGCTATTTCGGCCATCGGGACAAGTTTCGGGGTCACCGGTATTGTACCGGGACCACCGGAAGGGTCCCGGGGGTCCACCGGGTGGGTCCACCTATCCCGGAGGGCCCCATGGGCTGAAGTGGGAGGGGAACCAGCCCCTAGTGGGCTGGTGCGCCCCCCTTGGGCCTTCCCCCTGCGCCTAGGGTTGGGAACCCTAGGGTGGGGGGCGCCCCACTTGCCTTGGGGGGCACTCCACCCCCCCTTGGCCGCCGCCCCTTGGGAGATTGGATCTCCAGGGCCTGCCCCCCTTGGGGACCCTATATATAGAGGGGGGGAGGGAGGGAAGCCGCACCCTTGAGTCTTGGCGCCTCCCTCTCCCCTGCTACACCTCTCCCTATCGCAGTAGATCGGCGAAGCCCTGCTGCGGTGACCCCTGCATCCACCACCACGCCGTCGTGCTGCTGGATCTTCATCAACCTCTCCTTCCCCCTTGCTACATAAAGAAGGAGGAGATGTCACGCTGACCGTACGTGTGTTGAACACGGAGGTGCCGTCTGTTCGGCGCTAGGATCTCTGGTGATTTGGATCACGTCGAGTACGACTTCCTCATCCCCGTTCTTTGAACGCTTCCGCGCGTGATCTACAAAGGTATGTAGATGCAATCCGATCACTCGTTGCTAGATGAACTCATAGATGGATCTTGGTGAAACCGTAGGAAATTTTTTGTTTTCTGCAACGTTCCCCAACAGTGGCATCATGAGCTAGGTCTATGCGTAGTTCCTTTTGCACGAGTAGAACACAATTTGTTGTGGGCGTAGATGTTGTCAACTTTCTTGCCGCTACTAGTCTTATTTTGCTTCAATGGTATTGTGGGATGAAGCGGCCCGGACCAACCTTACACGTACGATTACGTGAGACCGGTTCCACCGACTAACATGCACTAGTTGCATAAGGTGGCTGGCGGGTGTCTGTCTCTCCCACTTTAGTTGGAGCGGATTCGATGAAAAGGGTCCTTATGAAGGGTAAATAGAAGTTGACAAATCACGTTGTGGCTTTCACGTAGGTAAGAAAACGTTCTTGCTAGAACCCTATTGCAGCCACGTAAAACTTGCAACAACAATTAGAGGACGTCTAACTTGTTTTTGCAGCAAGTGTTTTGTGATGTGATATGGCCAAAGTTGTGATGAATGATGAACGATATATATGTGATGTATGAGATGTTCATGCTATTATAATAGGAATCACGACTTGCATGTCGATGAGTATGACAACCGGCAGGAGCCATAGGAGTTGTCTTTATTTTTTGTATGACCTGCGTGTCATTGAGAAACGCCATGTAAATTACTTTACTTTATTGCTAAACGTGTTAGCCATAGTAGTAGAAGTAATAGTTGGCGAGCAACTTCATGGAGACACGATGATGGAGATCATGGTGTCATGCCGGTGACAAGATGATCATGGAGCCCCAAGGTGGAGATCAAAGGAGCTATGTGATATTGGCCATTTCATGTCACTATTATTATTTGATTGCATGTGATATTTATCATGTTTTTGCATCTTGTTTACTTAGAACGACGGTAGTAAATAAGATGATCCCTCATAATAATTTCAAGAAAGTGTTCCCCCTAACTGGGCACCGTTGCGATAGTTCGTTGTTTCGAAGCACCACGTGATGATCGGTGTGTTAGATTCCAGCGTTCACATACAACGGGTGTAAGACAGATTTACACATGCAAACACTTAGGTTGACTTGATGAGCCTAGCATGTACATACATGGCCTCGGAACACAGAAGACCGAAAGGTCGAGCATGAGTCGTATAGAAGATACGATCAACATGAAGATGTTCACCGATGTTGACTAGTCCGTCTCACGTGATGATCGGACACGGCCTAGTTAACTCGGATCATGTTATACTTAGATGACTGGAGGGATGTCTATCTAAGTGGGAGTTCATTGAATAATTTGATTTAGATGAACTTAATTATCATGAACTTAGTCTAAAATCTTTACAACATGTATTGTAGATCAAATGGCCAACGTTGTCCTCAACTTCAATGCGTTCCTAAAGAAAACCAAGCTGAAAGACGATGGCAGCAACTATACGTACTGGGTCCGGAACCTGAGGATCATCCTCATAGCTGCCAAGAAAGATTATGTCCTACAAGCACCGCTAGGTGACGCACCTGTTCTCCCTGCAGAACAAGACGTTATGAACGCTTGGCAAACACGTACCTATGATTACTCCCTCGTTCAGTGCGGCATGCTTTACAGCTTAGAACCGGGGCTCCAAAAGCGTTTTGAGAGACATGGAGCATATGAGATGTTCGAAGAGCTGAAAATGGTTTTTCAAGCTCATGCCCGGTCGAGAGATATGATGTCTCCGACAAGTTCTTCAGCTGTAAGATGGAGGAAAACAGTTCTGTCAGTGAGCACATACTCACTATGTCTGGGTTACATAACCGCTTGACTCAGCTGGGAGTTAATCTCCCGGATGACGCGGTCATTGACAGAATCCTTCAGTCGCTTCCACCGAGCTACAAGAGCTTTGTGATGAACTTCAATATGCAGGGGATGGAAAAGACCATTCCTGAAGTATTTGCAATGCTGAAATCAACAGAGGTAGAAGTCAAAAAGGAACATCAAGTGTTGATGGTGAATAAAACCACTAAGTTCAAGAAAGGCAAGGGTAAGAAGAACTTCAAGAAGGACGGCAAGGGAGTTGCGCTTGCCGGGAAGAAGCCAAAGAATGGACCCAAGCCCGAGACTGAGTGCTTTTATTGCAAGGAAAGTGGTCACTGGAAGCGGAACTGCCCCAAATACTTGGCGGACAAGAAGGCTGGCAAAACAAAAGGTATATGTGATATACATGTAATTGATGTGTACCTTACCAGTACTCGTAGTAGCTCCTGGGTATTTGATACCGGTGCAGTTGCTCACATTGGTAACTCAAAACAGGAGCTGCGGAATAAGCGGAGACTGGCGAAGGACGAGGTGACGATGCGCGTCGGGAATGGTTCCAAGGTCAATGTGATTGCCGTCGGCACGCTGCCTCTACATTTACCTACGGGATTAGTTTTAAACCTCAATAATTGTTATTTAGTGCCAGCTTTGAGCATGAACATTGTATCAGGATCTTGTTTAATTCGAGATGGCTACTCATTTAAATCCGAGAATAATGGTTGTTCTATTTATATGAGAGATATGTTTTATGGTCATGCTCCGATGGTGAATGGTTTATTCTTAATGAATCTCGAGCGTAATGCTATACATATTCATAGTGTGAGTACCAAAAGATGTAAGGTTGATAATGATAGTCCCACATACTTGTGGCACTGCCGCCTTGGTCACATAGGTGTCAAACGCATGAAGAAGCTCCATGCAGATGGACTTTTAAAGTCTCTTGATTACGAATCATTTGACACGTGCGAACCATGCCTCATGGGTAAAATGACCAAGACTCCGTTCTCAGGAACAATGGAGCGAGCAACCAACTTATTGGAAATCATACATACTGATGTGTGCGGTCCAATGAGTGTTGAGGCTCGCGGTGGTTATCGTTATGTTCTCACCCTCACTGATGACTTGAGTAGATATGGGTATGTCTATTTAATGAAACACAAGTCTGAGACCTTTGAAAAGTTCAAGGAATTTCAAAGTGAGGTTGAGAATCAACGTGACAGGAAAATCAAGTTCTTGCGATCAGATCGTGGAGGAGAATACTTGAGTCGCGAGTTTGGCACACACTTAAGAAAATGTGGAATAGTTTCACAACTAACGCCGCCTGGAACACCTCAGTGTAATGGTGTGTCCGAACGTCGTAATCGCACTCTATTGGATATGGTGCGATCTATGATGTCTCTTACCGATTTACCGCTATCATTTTGGGGCTATGCTTTAGAGACTGCCGCATTCACTTTAAATAGGGCTCCATCAAAATCCATTGAGACAACACCGTTTGAGTTATGGTTGGGGAAGAAACCTAAGTTGTCGTTTCTAAAAGTTTGGGGATGCGATGCTTATGTCAAGAAACTTCAACCTGAAAAGCTTGAACCCAAGTCGGAAAAATGCGTCTTCATAGGATACCCTAAAGAAACTATTGGGTATACCTTCTACCTCAGATCCGAAGGCAAGATCTTTGTTGCCAAGAATGGATCCTTTCTAGAGAAGGAGTTTCTCTCGAAAGAAGTAAGTGGGAGGAAAGTAGAACTTGATGAAGTATTACCTCTTGAACCAGAAAATGGCGCAATTCAAGAAAATGTTCCTGAGGTGCCTGCACCGACTAGAGAGGAAGTTAATGATGATGATCATGAAACTTCAGATCAAGTTGCTACTGAACTTCGTAGGTCCACAAGGACACGTTCCGCACCAGAGTGGTACGGCAACCCTGTCTTGGAAATCATGTTGTTAGACAACGGTGAACCTTCGAACTATGAAGAAGCGATGGCGGGCCCGGATTCCGACAAATGGCTGGAAGCCATGAAATCCGAGATAGGATCCATGTATGAAAACGAAGTATGGACTTTGACTGACTTGCTCGTTGAGCGGTGAGCCATAGAAAATAAATGGATCTTTAAGAAGAAGACAGACGCGGATGGTAATGTGACCATCTATAAAGCTCGGCTTGTTGCTAAGGGTTATCGACAAGTTCAAGGGGTTGACTACGATGAGACTTTCTCACCGGTAGCGAAGCTAAAGTCCGTCCGAATCATGTTAGCAATTGCCGCATTCTATGATTATGAGATATGGCAAATGGACGTCAAAACGGCATTCCTTAATGGTTACCTTAAGGAAGAATTGTATATGATGCAGCCGGAAGGTTTTGTCGATCCTAAGAATACTGACAAGGTGTGCAAGCTCCAACGCTCGATTTATGGGCTGGTGCAAGCATCTCGGAGTTGGAACATTCGCTTTGATGAGATGATCAAAGCGTTTGGGTTTATGCAGACTTATGGAGAAGCCTGCATTTACAAGAAAGTGAGTGGGAGCTCTGTAGCATTTCTCATATTATATGTAGATGACATACTTTTGATGGGAAATGATATAGAGCTTTTGGACAGCATTAAGGCCTACTTGAATAAGAGTTTTTCAATGAAGGACCTTGGAGAAGCTGCTTATATATTAGGCATCAAGATCTATAGAGACAGATCAAGACGCCTCATAGGTCTTTCACAAAGCACATACCTTGATAAGATATTGAAGAAGTTCAATATGGATCAGTCTAAGAAGGGGTTCTTGCCTATGTTGCAAGGTGTGAAATTGAGCTCAACTCAATGTCCGACCACGACAGAAGATGTAGAAGAGATGAGTGTCATCCCCTATGCCTCAGCCATAGGTTCTATTATGTATGCCATGCTGTGTACCAGACCTGATGTAAACCTTGCCGTAAGTTTGGTAGGTAGGTACCAAAGTAATCCCGGCAAGGAACACTGGACAGCGGTCAAGAATATCCTGAAGTACCTGAAAAGGACTAAGGAAATGTTTCTCGTTTATGGAGGTGACGAAGAGCTTGTCGTAAAGGGTTATGTCGACGCTAGCTTCAACACAGATCTGGATGACTCTAAGTCACAAACCGGATACGTGTATATTTTGAATGGTGGGGCAGTAAGCTGGTGCAGTTGCAAGCAGAGTGTCGTGGCGGGATCTACATGTGAAGCGGAGTACATGGCAGCCTCGGAGGCAGCGCATGAAGCAATTTGGGTGAAGGAGTTCATCACCGACCTAGGAGTCATACCCAATGTGTCGGGGCCGATCAAACTCTTCTGTGACAACACTGGAGCTATTGCACTTGCCAAGGAGCCCAGGTTTCACAAGAAGACAAGGCACATCAAGCGTCGCTTCAACTCCATTCATGAAAATGTTCAAGATGGAGACATAGATATTTGTAAAGTACATACGGACCTGAATGTAGCAGATCCATTGACTAAACCTCTCCCTAGAGCAAAACATGATCAACACCAGAATTCCATGGGTGTTCGATTCATCACAATATAACTAGATTATTGACTCTAGTGCAAGTGGGAGACTGTTGGAAATATGCCCTAGAGGCAATAATAAAAGGATTATTATTATATTTCCTTGTTCATGATAATTGTCTTTTATTCATGCTATAATTGTGTTATCCGGAAATCATAATACATGTGTGAATACTTAGACACCAACATGTCCCTAGTAAGCCTCTAGTTAACTAGCTCGTTGATCAACAGATAGTCATGGTTTCCTGACTATGGACATTGGATGTCACTGATAACGAGATCACATCATTAGGAGAATGATGTGATGGACAAGACCCAATCCTAAACATAGCACAAGATCGTATAGTTCGTTTGCTAGAGTTTTTCCAATGTCAAAGTATCTTTTCCTTAGACCATGAGATCGTGTAACTCCCGGATACCGTAGGAGTGCTTTGGGTGTACCCCAAACGTCACAACGTAATTGGGTGACTATAAAGGTATACTACGGGTATCTCCGAAAGTGTCTGTTGGGTTGACACGGATCAAGACTGGGATTTGTCACTCTATATAACGGAGAGGTATCTCTGGGACCACTCGGTAATGCATCATCATAATGAGCTCAAAGTGACCAAGTGTCTGGTCACGGGATCATGCATTACGGTACGAGTAAAGTGACTTGCCGGTAACGAGATTGAACGAGGTATTGGGATATCGACGATCGAATCTCGGGCAAGTAACATACCGATTGACAAAGGGAATTGTATACGGGGTTGCTTGAATCCTCGACATCATGGTTCATCCGATGAGATCATCGAGGAGCATGTGGGAGCCAACATGGGTATCCAGATCCCGCTGTTGGTTATTGACCGGATAGCCATCTCGGTCATGTCTACATGTCTCCCGAACCCGTAGGGTCTACACACTTAAGGTTCGGTGACGCTAGGGTTGTAGATATATGAATATGCAGTAACCCAAAAGTTGTTCGGAGTCCCGGATGAGATCCCGGACGTCACGAGGAGTTCCGGAATGGTCCGGAGGTAAAGAATTATATATAGGAAGTGCTATTTCGACCATCGGGACAAGTTTCGGGGTCACCGGTATTGTACCGGGACCATCGGAAGGGTCCCGGGGGTCCACCGGGTGGGGCCACCTATCCCGGAGGGCCCCATGGGCTGAAGTGGGAGGGGAACCAGCCCCTAGTGGGATGGTGCGCCCTCCTTGGGCCTTCCCCCTGCGCCTAGGGTTGGGAACCCTAGGGTGGGGGGCACCCCACTTGCCTTGGGGGGCACTCCACCCCCCTTGGCCGCCGCCCCTTGGGAGATTGGATCTCCAGGGCCGGCGCCCCCCCCCTTGGGGACCCTATATATAGAGGGGGGGAGGGAGGGCAGCCGCACCCTTGAGTCTTGGCGCCTCCCTCTCCCCTGCTACACCTCTCCCTCTCGTAGTAGATCGGCGAAGCCCTGCTGCGGTGACCCCTGCATCCACCACCACGCCGTCGTGCTGCTGGATCTTCATCAACATCTCCTTCCCCCTTGCTGGATCAAGAAGGAGGAGACGTCACGCTGACCGTACGTGTGTTGAACACGGAGGTGCCGTCCGTTCGGCGCTAGGATCTCCGGTGATTTGGATCACGTCGAGTACGACTTCCTCATCCCCGTTCTTTGAACGCTTCCGCGCGTGATCTACAAAGGTATGTAGATGCAATCCGATCACTCGTTGCTATATGAACTCATAGATGGATCTTGGTGAAACCGTAGGAAATTTTTTGTTTTCTGCAACGTTCCCCAACATTCCCCCCTCCGGCAGGGTGCCGGAACGGGTCTAGATTGGCTTTCGGTGGCTACGGAGGCTTCTGGCGGCGGAACTCCCGATCTATTTTGCTCCCGGATGTTTTTAGGGTATATGGAGATATATAGGAGGAAGAAGTACGTCAGGGGGGCCACGAGGGTGGAGGGCGCGCCCGCCTACCTCGTGGCCTCCTCGAAGGTCCCCTGACGTGCACTCCAAGTCTTCTGGGCTTCTTTCCTTCCAAAAATGAGTTCCATGAAGTTTCAGTTCAATTGGACGCCGTTTGATTTTCCTTTTCTTTGAAACCCTAAAACAAGGAAAAACAGAAACTGGCACTGGGCTCTGGGTTAATAGGTTAGTCCCAAAAATCATATGAAATAGCATATAAATGCATATAAAACATCCAAGGTTGATAATATAATAGCATGGAACAATCAAAAATTATAGATACGTTGGAGACGTATCACTGACACAAACCTCTTGGCAATTTGAAACACGCCATAGAATAAGTTGGTATGGATTGTGCTACCGATTTAATGAGAACTTCCTTGCCTCCAGCTGATAAGAACTTTTCCATCCATCCTTGTACCTGCTTCCAAATTCTGTCTTTTAGGTACCGAAAGCACCCCTCCTTCGAGCTGCCAACATCAGTTGGTAGCCCAAGATATTTCTTCGAAAGCGATTCATTATGCACATCAAGCAAACCTTTAACCACATTCCTCAATGGATCTGACACACCTTTGCTGAAGTATATTGACGATTTTTCTGTGTTGATGCGTTGGCCTGACGCATCACAATATTTGTTCAGCAACTCCTGGACTTTAATTGCACTCTCCGTTGTTGCCTAAAAGAAAAGCAAATTGTCATCCGCAAAGAGGAGGTGGTTTACCGCCGGCGCTGTGGCCGCAACAGAAAATCCTCTAATCCCTACATCTTGTGCTTTCAGTAAGCAAGAGAGGCCCTCAGCCGCCAACAGAAATAAATAAGGGGAGATAGGGTCCCCTTGTCGCAAACCCCGTGAGGGCCTGAAAGCATCCAGAATTCCACCATTAAAAAGAACTGAGAAAGAAACCGAAGATACACACCTCATGATGGTTTCAGTAAACCTCGGGCTGACACCCAGTTTTAGCATCACCGCTTTGAGATATGACCACTCAAGCCTATCATAGGCCTTCATCATGTCAAGCTTCAGAGCACAGAAATGATTGCCCTTCACCCTTCTCGTTTTCATGTAATGCAAGTATTCATAAGTTGTAATAAAGTTATCTATAATTAGACGTCCCGGGACAAAAGTTGACTGCTCTTCATAAATCACATCCGGAAGGATTATCATCAGCCTGTTAGCTAAAACCTTGGAAGTGATCTTGTAGATCACATTACAAAGGCTTATCGGCCGAAATTGTCCTAAATTTTTTGGACTAGCAATCTTGGGAATCAAAACGATGAACGTGTTATTGATATCCTCCGGTGAATCATCTCCTTCAAGTAGTCTTATTACCATACCTGTCACTTCCTCGCCACAAAGATCCCAATGCCGCTGAAAAAAGTGTGCTGGAAAACCATCTGGGCCGGGAGCCTTTATGGGAAACATCTGAAATAATGAATGCTCGTCAAGATTTGTTGGTTGTACGCTAGTATTAAACACATCATCAAGCCCGTCAATGAGGGGGCCAAACTGGTCGACCGCACAGCCCCCCTGTCCCCCCCAAAAAAATTATGGGGCCCGATCAGAGAAAAAAATGGAAGGCAAACTGCCTGGTTCTGTCCCGCACGTCCGTATGCGAGTCGATCGACGTTGTCTTTCGCAATATGTGGGACGCCTGCTTCGGACTGAGCCCTAGGGTCTAGACCCACTACCAAGCCTCCGCCTGCATCCCCCAGACCTCAGTCCTACCCTAGCACGCATGGGCCGCCTCTTGCCATCTCCCATGCTCCGGTCCATGAATTAATGACCGATGTGGCCTGCTGCAGATCGCTGGCTAGTTGCTCCGCCCTAGCGCCATGGCACTACTCCCTGGTCTCCGACCGGCCGTCCTGCCGCTGCTGCCAGGTGCTGGTCTTGCCTCCGTTATGCCCAAGATGAGCTACGACTCCAAAGCCGAAACACCTTCTCCTCAGCCATGGATCCGTGGGTAATTTCTTGGACGGAAACAGGCAAACAACAATCGAAGATGTATTTGAATTGACATTCTGCGTGTGTTTAGAGCAACTCAAATGGGGCGACTCATTTCGACCGCCCGCATCCGTTTGGGTCGGCGCGGACAAAAGTGGTGACCCAACGCGCCGACCTAAACTCAAATCGTGTCCGCTCGGCGTCCGCGCCGACCCATTTCCGGCCTAAAATTGCGCCTGGAATGCGTTGGCGCGGACGTGCCGCGCGTCTCCTCGCCGTCCGATGCGTCCCCACCTGGCGGTCGTCCAACTATGATGGTCAACATAATTTATGACGACCGCCCACCTTGGGCCCACGCGTCAGCGACGGCGGTCCTCCTTTTTTAAGCCGGGCGTGTGGCGGGGCCGTCCTCATCCACTACCACTCGCCCCCCGTCCCCATCTGGCCACCCCTGCCTCCACGCCGGCGACAACCCTAGCCACCGCCAGTATGGGTTTCTTCTCCGGCATCGGCAGCAGCCGCAAGGGCAAAGCCCCCGCCCGCCATTCCCGCTCCCTCCCCGCCCTTCCCGCGCCGGCGCGCGCTCCCCGTCAGAGGCAGCGCATCAACGTGTCGTTGCACCAGGCCGAGTGGCACTGGCACCACCGCGTGCCTCTGCCATACCCGGACGTGACGCTGCCGCATGACTGTCATTTGGATCTGGAGAGGATCCCAGTGTCGGCGGCGCCGCGGACGGCGAGGGCCCATGTGGAGGAGGTGCGGCGCCGACGGGCGTTGCTGACGTCGGAGCAGCGCGCCGACCCGCACTTCGCCGTCGACTCACCCAACTGGGCTCGATGATTCGCCTTCGAGCACGAGGAGGCGATGCGACACGGCGTCTGCGGGGTCGACCACAGCCTGCCGCCGCCCGCGCTCGTTGTCCGCGACGAGGACCAGGAGGCCGAGGCCACCTACCAGGCGGCCATCAAGGAGAGCGAGGAGGAGGAGCGATGGAGGGAGGCGGACGAGGTGGATTTCGAGGCTGCCATGGCGGAGGCCATGGCCCTCTCTGCGGCGGGCGACTATGTCGTGCCGCTAGTGGCCCCGCCGTCCCCACCCAAAGCCGAGCCAGAGGAGCCGGTCTACCTCGAGCGCTACTCCTGAACCAGAGTAGTGCGCGAGTGGGTCAGCGCTCCGCCGATATGGCTCGGGGCGACGGAGAAGCAGGAGGCGGCCTACCTCGACCACTGGCGCCGTGTTCGGCTGGCCGAGGAGCGCCGGGAGGGCGAGCGCCTGCAGATGCTCGAGCGCGAGGCTGAAGAGGAGGTGCGCCAGGCCCAGGCAGCGGCGGCAAAGCCTGACATCATCGCCGTCTGGAACACGGTGTTCCCCTGGGCCGGCCCTGCACCGACGTTGATCGACCTCACCGGTCCCGACGCAGACGCCGCCGCCGACGAGGACGCCTAGGGCAGTGTGTCGTCTAGTTTTTAGTGTTTTAATTAATGTAATGTGGACTTTCGCTGGCCTTCGTGGCCGACTTTTATGTTTAATTAAATGCATGTATTTATTTTCAAAATGCTTGCAATACTTTTTTTGGCGCGCCGACAAAATGGGTCGGGCCAGCGTTGGACGCTCGTGCCGATCCAAACACAGCGTCGGACGTTTGTGTCCGCCGGGCCGACCCAAACGGACAAAAAGCGGACAAAAGCGCCGTCCGTTTGGGTCGGCCCGTTGGAGTTGCTCTTATTTCTAAATCAATCGATGCATTCGAACATCAAACAATATTTGAATTGAAAAGAACTGTGTGTATGTATGAATTAAACACAAAATGGATGCCTTTTTATATCGACTTTATTTCATGTTACAAAAAAATAAGATGAAAATATATTTCATTGGCGCTCTGCAACAACAGGAGTGTCTACACATGGGAGGCGTGGATGAAGCAAACTATTGATTTGGTATTCTTTTTGTATCCCTTATTTTTATTTTTTCCATATCTTATTTATTTTGTTGAGATTCAGTTTTAAATATTTTGTGCAGCCGAGCTAATTTTTGGATGCTTTTGCATGGAGTAGTTGTTGGATAGTTCTTTACCTATACAATTTTTTGAAAGTTTAGGTCCCATTTTGTATTTCGTCCCGGGTCCCAAAATTTCTGAAGACAGCCCTGCACACCATGTTAATTAAGACCGGTCATACCGTCATAGTAGGAAGTAGATATATTATTAGAGGGTGCTTGGATACGTTTTAGTCTCATGACTAAAAGTAATGGGACTAAAACTTGCTAGCCTCACCCATGGTTGGATCCAAATATTAAACTAAAATCAAGTTAATGAGCATTTATTATCCTCCAAATCCTCCAATCTAGAACTTGCATGTGTTAAAGAAGAGGATTTGAATGAGGAGAGAGAGGACTAATCCACATTTTAACAGGGGTACCACTGACTAAATTTTTTTAGTCTCAAGACTAGTTTTAGCCCCTCTTTAGTCAGGGGTGCTTGAAACTTTAGCCTTTTAAAAAGACTATTTTTAGTCAGACTAAAATAAGTAATTTGGATCCAAGCATCCTCTTAGTCCATGTTATTATTACCTTTATAATGGTTAACATATCATGCAAACTTTCATTTATTTATTTATTCAGATGGTGACTCATTTTGTCTCGGGTTCCTTAATGTTGCGATAACGTATTCTGTTACCGCGTACGCATATTAGCGTTGAGGTGTCTAAATCTAAGTTACTCCTACATGCCCACCCTAAAACACTATTCCCTTCGATCCATATCACTTACCACGGAGTACACCTTTGTAGTAGCAACATTGCCAAACTTTTCGTTGGCAGATTACTAACCGCAAGAGATTCAGACGAAGTGCAGACTACTGATTCCATGGACAGGAACCGGACACACACGGCGCAGGGACGCCGAGCCTACCACATCGTGCGCCGAGAGAAGCTTTTGCGCAACGGCGTTCATGCTCGGCCTCCTGCTGGGATCATCCTCCACGCACGTGACCGCCACCTCCAGCATCACCGCCGCCTGCGAGCGGTTGAAGTCGCCGAGCAACCGTGCATCCACGAACTCATCCAGCCACGGCGCCGAGCGCTCACCTTGGCATTCCAGCGTCTGGCCCTGGAACCACGCTACGATCTCCTGTAGATCCACACGTGCCTGCTCATCACCTCCGGGCACGCCCTCCACCGCCGCCCACTCGCTGACCCTCTGCCCACGGAGCAGCTCGAGAAGCACGACGCCGAAGCTGTACACGTCGGCCTTCCCGGTGATCGGGAGGCTCAGCGCCCACTCCGGCGCGACGTACCCCCTTGTTCCCTGGACACGGGACGGCGCCTGGCCGCACGCGTCCTCTTCCCGGCTGAGCAGCTTCACCAGGCCGAAGCCGGTGATCTTGGGCTCCAGGTCGGCGTCCAGCAGAACGTTCTCCGGCTTCATGTCGCAGTGCAGGATCCACTCGAGGCACTCATGGTGGAGGTAGGCCAGCCCCTTGGCGACGCCGACGGCGATCTTGTACCTCGACGGCCACCCCAGCGCGGGCTCCCCGCCGAAGAGGGCCTTGGCCAGCGAGCTGTTCTCGACGTACTCGGAGACGAGGAGCCTGTGCGAGCGCTCGGAGCAGAAGCCCCATATCCGGACCAGGTTCATGTGGTTGATCCGTCCGATGACGCTCAGCTCCGACCGGAACACCTCCTCGGCCTGCGGCGTCGTCGCCTCCACCAGCCGCGTGACGGCCACGTCCCGGCCGTCGTCCAAGACGCCCTTGTACACCGCCCCCGACGCACCCCTCCCGAGCTCCTCGCCAAAATCGCAGGTAGCGCTGGACAGTTCGTCGTACGTGAACTTCCTGAAGTGGCTCATCGCCAAGGTGTAGCCATCGTCGTGGACACGTTGGACCGCGGCCGGGTCGGCTCGGAAGACGAACAGGTAGCCGGCGATGATGACGACGGCTTCCACGACGAACAATCCCCCCAGGAAGCTGTACAGGTAGACGAACTTTATCTTGCTGCCGCTGTAGTTCTTTAGGTGACGGGAGGGCGAGTAGCCGACGTTGACGTTTCGTTCTTGCGTGGTGCTGCAGCCATGGCCGTCGAAGCGCAGGCCCAACACGGACGACAGGTTGAGCTTCTTCTGGACGCGTGTAGGCACCTTGAAGTACATGAACTGAATGGGGTCCGAGCTCCGACCGTTCCACAGAGAGGCCTTCGTGTAGCAGAAGCCAGCTCCCCCCTTCTTGTAGGCGAACGCCTCGCATCTGCAGTCGTCGATGCACAGCTGCCGGCACTCGTCGATGGTGGCCATCTGGCGGAACTTTTTGTCGAACCCCCAGTAGTCCACGTTCGCCAGCTCGGCGAAGAACACGTCCTCGCCGCACTGGATGTCGAACAAGCGCCGGCAGCCTTTGCTCCAGTCGCCGGGGTCGCTGGGCACGAACCCCTCGGGGCACGCGCACGCCGGTCCGGCCAGCCCGTACGCGCACACGCCGTACCGGCCGCAGATCCCGTGCACGCTGCACTGCCGCGAGAGCGCCACCCACGTGACGCGCCAGACCCCGCCGGCGGCGGCGTCGAGGCTGTACGCCCGGAGGTTCCCGTCGTAGTCCAGCGTCAGCCGCCGCATGACTTGCCCAGCGGCGCCCATGTCGGAGGCGGCGAACCGCAGATTATCGCTCCCCGAGAAGCGGCCGCGGTCATCGAGGCTGCCGAGCCGGCTGCTGTTGAAGACCGTCCGCTTGTTTTCCACCCACGTCTTGAAGGGGCTCGGCCAGTAGTTCATGTTGATCTCCGGGCCGTCGTACACGAGGTTGAGGATGTTGAAATTGTCGAAGTAGAAGCTGTAGTAGCCGGAGGAGGTGGAGCCCCTCGCCTTTGCCGACACGAGGCGCGCGCGCCGCGTGATGAGCTGCCCGGGGAGGAGCGTGTCGGTGGGCCAGTCGAAGCTCTGCCACAGGGTGCGGCCGGCGGCGTCGGACACAACAAGGTTGCCGGTGTTGAGCAGCTGCGCGCGATCGGCGCCGGTGCCGCTTGTGTTGGTGCTCCACGTGGCCAGCCCGTCGAAGTCCCGCAGCACCAGGGTTCCATCCCCGAGAAGCTCGGCGCGGGAGCCCATGCCGTTCACGGGGGCGTCGCGGTTGGCTGCCCACGCGAGGGTGCGCGGATCGGCCGAGGCGGTGAACCAGATGGCGAATACGTAGGCGTTGGTGGCGACGCGGTGGAAGCCGCACGAGAAGCCGCCGCTGGGGGACACCAGGGCGTCGTCCCCCACGGCGATGGAGCCGCGGCGCCACAGGATGCTCGTTCGGCGCTGATCATCGCTTGTCGCGAGAGCAACATGAGGCAAGGTCGCCGCAGTGGTGATCACTAGGAGGATCGCGAGCGCTCTCATCGTGATACCACCAGCTCGCGCGCCGTGGTGTTTGTTTTCCCAGTGTACATGTGCACGGGAGATAAGCTCGTCGAGTTTTTATATATGCTGGTCTGGTCAGAGTCAGACGCCATTGCCGTTATGTTTTGGCGCCGTAGCAGCCATGGACACACTTGCTTTGCGTAAGACCAGCCTCAAGTACATGGACTTGTGGATAAATAATTCCATCTTAACATTATGTACACGTAGGAGTGCATTAGCAGCCCACTTGCGTGCGTTTGTGCTTGACCAGCAGCCATTCTTGTTGACAGTTGACTCGGCGGAAGTCAAAGTATTTGCGAAAGAAACACTAACACACAAGCAACATGCATGACCATGTCAATGAACATAGACTTCCTTAATTCTTATATACTTGGCATTACAATGGTTTACTATGTCTCAACCTTATGTAGGATGATTGCTAACATGGAAGAGAAAGAAATATGAAAGAATTTTTCCTTCTCTTTCACTAAGAGATAGTCTCTTCAATTATATGTTTATTATTTGCCTGTCATACCCTATCTTTTGGAAGTCTTGAGATCTAAAGGTTTTGGTCCAAGGTGGGGAGCATGGATTTCCTTTATATTATCGTCGACATTCTCAAGAACTCTCCAAAATGGTGCTCCTGGTCCGCCTATTTGGCATGGTCATGGTCTTCCCCAGGGTGATGCTCTTTCATCGCTGGTGGGTCTTTTAGATGTCTTTACTCCGGACACTGTGTCATAAAGGCTTTCAACTTACGTCGACGATGTTATTGTCTTTCAATGGCGGAGCTATATGTATAGCTGAGGGGGTTGTGGCCCCCCAGCCCAACACAAATCCTTGAAGGAATTTTTTTAGGTGGATATAATTTGGACAAAGTATTCTTATTAGCCCCCCCCCCCCCCAAACATGTATAGTTTGTTTTTTTGCCCCCCTGGCATTTCTGTCAAACTCCGCCACTGTTGTCTTCCTTCGCACTTCATCAGCTCATGTGTAGGTGGTTGTCTCTCTGTTGGAGATTTTCATAGGTGTGTTGGGACTGAGTTGTAATCTTTTCAAGAGCTCCATCTCGCCCTATCAATTGTGATGACTTCTTTGCTACCATACTGTTGCAATCACATCGGGTGCATGCTTTCGCATATGGCAATAACCCACCTTGGCTTACCATTAAATTGTAAGGCAAGTAAAGAAGATTTTCTTAGATTTTTGGGCATTCTTAGAGGAGGTAATAACACCAATGGTGCTTAAACTTGCCATCGATGTCTTTGCTATCTAAACTTAAAAAATACACCGAACCGGTCATAAAACTTGGCAGTACGGTTCAAATCACGTCCAGATATGTATGTATTCACCATGTGACACATGTGGTAAACAATCCAAAGTATTCAAAAAATTTACGTATGCATTGCTGACTAGACATGCTAGCATGGTGCGGGACCCACTTCTAGTGTTGAGAAAAACTTATTTGCAGGGAAATAAACAAAAAAAGGCACGACTGGGTTTCAAACCATCGAGCTCGCGACATCGCGTGACCTGCGCTAACCACTTCACCAAGGTTACTTTGTTCTTCAATAAGGATCACAATTCTTTATCAACACTACTGCACAAGTATTTTTCTAAAGTTTATCTATTTGTCAAAAGATATATTTTTGAATAAAATATGTGTGAAAAATAATAATTAATAGCCTAGTGTACCACGAAGATTATATAGATCCTCAAATGAGCACTTTTAAAATTTTACAATACATTTTTATAATTGCAAAATTATTTTATTTACATGATTTTTAAAATAATATGCAAATATTTATAAAAAATTACATTAACATGTTTTGAAATTAATTTATTTTTGTCAACATATTATTTATAAGACAAGAACACTCTAACTTCATTTTTATTACAATTACACATAATTTTACAAATTTCTAAAAAAAGAACTCACATATGGAAGGGCCAAACAAAAAGAAAAAAGTAACACTCTTAAAAAGGACCACGTAAATTTTATTTAAAAACATTAAGAATTTGAAAATTAGATTAACCTTTTAAAATATAAAACTTTTCAAGATTTGTTATTTATTAAATATGTGAATGATTCTAAAAATTATGAAAACATTTGATAATTCTTAAGTATTAATTTCATTACGTAATATTTTAAACTGCATTATTTTTATATTATTTTGAATATAGTTTACATATTTTTTATAATCTCTAAAAAAACTAACATGTGGAAAATGGGCCGCACTGACTGCAGCCCATTGAACTCCACGAGCTTTTTAGTGTAGGTAAAACCGAGATGCATACTTTACTAGGTCGCCGGTTTTAATCCCAGCCGATCCTGTTTTTTGTTTATTTATGTTGTGCACTCATATGTGACGCACACTCTGGAAGTCAGTCTGTCCCAATTCAACCTGGCAATCTGACTCATGGGTCCATGCGCCTATGAGCATCCGACCCGAATGAGTAGGATATGGGTCATAGACTTCGCCTATGGGTCTTACCTATGGCTAACCCGATTAGTTGTGGTAAGGTATGTGTATAATTTTATACCCAGAAGTAATCCGATGGGTCACCCGATTAATGTTAGTAATTAAATAAATATATTATCCTACATTACATGTTGTCTTTTTCTTTTGCACTTTACACAAATATAATAGTGTAGCCAACAAGACAACAGTAATCCACTAGTAATTTGCGCGATGACTATTTCTCACTTTAAGCGGGACGTATGGGATTTCTCATGTCGAGGTCTAGAGTAATGGGCCGGCCCGTTAGCGCAATAAAAGGAAATAAAGGAGAGGAGAAAAGGTCACACGTGGGGCGTGATCCAAAGATCTCTTCGTTGCTTGGTTGCCCTGCTACCACTAAGCCATCGCTCCTATGTTCCTAACATGAGCAGAGCGATGGCTTTTTTTTTCAAAAAAAAAAGCCATCGCTCTGCTCATGTTAGGAACATAGGACGCAAACTAGATGAAGTATTTAAAACCGGACTTTTAGGTTTTCGTTTTTGTTTTTTCTGGGTTTTCACCGATTTGTCTCTGTTTCTTTCTCCATTTCACCTATTTTCCATTGGTTTTCACGGTTTTTATGTTTTTGTTTTTTGACAGGGTTTTCTTGTTTTTTTGTTGGTTTTCCTTTTTCTTATTCATTTTTCGCTTGGTTTTCTTATTTCTTCTCTATATTTTTTTTGGTTTCTTTCTTCTCCATTTTTGGCTTTTCTTTTGTTTTTTATGTTTGTTTTTGTTATGATTCTACATTTTTCGTATATGTCAACAATATTTTTCAAATACATCTGTAACATTTCTTCTCCATTTTTTGTTTTTTCTTATGGTTGTTTTTGATTTCACTCTACATTTTCATATATGTCAAAAAAAATTAATAAGTGATCAACATTTTTTGTATACACGTCCAATATTCTCTGAAAGCTTATTCAATATTTTTATGTACTTGTTCAACACTTTAATACTTATTCAATATTTTTTAAATACATGTACACCATTATTTAAATACCCAATCAACATTTTTAATACTTATTGAACATTTTCAAATACTTTTCAACATTTTTTAATACTTTTTCAACATTTCAAAGTACTTGTGCAACATTTTTCAAATACTTGTTCAAATTTTTTTAATACTTATTCGACATTTTCCAGGATATTTTCCAAAATTTTCAATACTTATTCAACATTTTCAAATATTTGTTAAACATTTTTCGAATACTTGTTCAACATTTTTTAATACCTATTCAACATTTTTTAAATAGTTGTTCAACATTTTCCAAATGTGTTTTTCAAGAGTGTTTTTCGTGTATATATGTAGAATATTTTCAAGTATAAAGAAAAGTACAAAAATAAAGCAAACAATCAGAACAAAAATAGGAAAAATAATTAAAAACAAAACAGGTCGTGGCATCCCATGCGACTGGGCCGGCCCGGCTCCCCCGACGCGAGCTTCCCCTCCATCGCACGCACAACGGCCTCGATGTCGATGATGGCCGGCCCGTGGACCGCCCTTCGTCCCGCTAGCGCCTTGCTTTTGCTAGCTCTCCGAAGAGATGTTGGAGCCGTCGTCGTCAAAGCAAAGCCAATGGTGTCCAACGACGTGATAGTGAGAGCCATGCTAGTAGGCCCTCCCACCTTAGCCCTCCCCTAAAGTAGAGAAGGAACAACTGGAATGTCGCCTGATCATCCAGCACTTAACCTGCACCCCAGACAACAGGCGTAGATGGAGTAGCGAGCATCTCTGAAGGTGCAGATAGTCCAGGGGCGACCTCTAGGCTCGCGGCGCCGCTCTCTCCAACCAAGGAGAGCGTGTTCGGACCAGCATTGCCCGCCGCAGCAGGGAGTCCAACAGACAAGGTCGGCGAACAAAGGCCAGTCCCTGTGACACCCAGATAATTAAGCTACAGTAACCCTCTGCTAATGATGCCACGTCACTACATGATAACCCACAAGTATAGATGATCGCAACAGTTTTTGAGTGTAGAGTATTCAACCCGAATTTATTGATTCGACACAAGGGGAGCCAAAGAATATTCAGGAGTATTAGCAGTTGAGTTGTCAATTCAACCACACCTAAAAGACTTATTATCTGTAGCAAAGTTTTTAGTAGCAAAGTAGTATGGAAGTAATAGTAACGGCGGCAAAAGTAACAGTAGCAGTTTTGTAGTGATTGTAACAGTGGCAACGTGAAAGTTACTTAGTAAAGATCAATATGTGAAAAGCTCGTAGGCAATGGATCGGCAATGATAATTGTGTCGGATGATATTTATCATGTAGCAGTCACAACCTAGGATGACAGAGAACTAGCTCCAAATCATCAATATAACGTAGGCATGTATTCCGTATATAGTCATACGTGCTTATGGAAAAGAACTTGCATGATATCTTTTGTCTTACCCTTCCGTGGCAGCGGAGTCCTAATGAAAACTAAGGGATATTAAGGCCTCCTTTTAATAGAGAACCGAAACAAAGCATTAGCACTTAGTGAATATAGAACTCCTCAAACTACGACAATCATCAGAAAGAATCACAATTATTGTCACCTTGGGGTATACGGATCATAACTCGTAATAGGTGCCTACAACTTGCAAGATAGGATCAAGAACTCACATATATTCATGAAAACATAATAGGTTCAGATCCGAAATCATGGCACTCAGGCCCTAGTGACAAGCATTAAGGACACACTGGTACGCGTCGGTGCTATACAAACGGTTTTTAAGCCCTTTTCGCGACAACATTTGGAACCTTGCCAAGTGAGCGTGGGCGATAGGGGGATCCTTCCCACACGATCCAAAAACCGTCGGGGATAGGCCCTCCTGGCACACTGGCTGGGGAAAAATGAGCTCCTGTGCGATCGGGCAAGGCATCGAAACCCAATCGTTTTCGTTCTTATGTACATCTCACACGGTGAATCTCAGAAAAACATTTCCGTTCATATGTATATCACACACAGCCAATCCAAAGAATATGTTTCTGTTCTTATGTACATCCCACACAGTTAATCCAAGGAAAACGTTTCCGTTCGTATGTACATACCACACAGTTTTATGTATAGGATCGTGTGTGAAAGGTGTAACTATCACACACGCTCTGTCTTGGTTAACCGTTTGCTTTTATCAACTACATCACACATGATTTGATGAAGAAAACTGTGTGGCATTGGGCTATCCATCACAAGCGCTTTTACTGCTAGAATCGTTTGCAAACTTGCATGACCCATTTAGCACGTTTATTAGTTTATAATTAATAATTCCAGTATTACACAAATTCATATTTCATATCGATCAGCTGTTTGCTAATTTCATATCAGGCACATAAATATATTTTAACATCACAGTACAATAGCTACCTGAAAACATCACAGTACAACATATAGCTAGTTCAACTTCATAAGAACAATATTAGAACAATATATACATTTCCCTAATCGAGATCATCCAGACACGTCTTATCCACCTCTGCTTTCAGTTCAGCAAGAACCTATATTGCACTGTCCAACTAGGAAAATGCCTCCTCCTTCGCCAATACCATCTTAGCAAAGTTTGATTTAAAAAAAATCTGAGCTCATTTTCCACCTTCCTCCTTTTATCCTGTATCTTCAAACATTTTTCAGCGTTAACAACACTTCCTCTAAGTCTACCTCTGTTCTCTTCCTCATACATGCTCCGGAGCTTTGCTAGGCACATCTTCAAAGACTGTGGCCACTCTTGATCAACCCACTCCAAGTAAGAACACTTCTGTTCATCCTATAATATTTAAAACTAAATCAGTAACAATTGTAGGGGAAATGGGTTTATAGCAACATAGAAAATCACCAATACTTATTTTGAAAAACTGAAGAAACAGGTTAATTATGACATATCTTCTCAAAAAGATCAATGTGCAAATGAATTAATTGCTACTGAGACAACAACCAAATTCTGAAACATCAGAAGATGTAATTAACTACAACAACGCTACAAGTTCTTACTCATGTACTATAAATAACAAATTGAACATTTTATGACGAAGGTAAATATAACTGCAATAGCATAGCGACAGTGTTTGAATGACAACAAATTGATACTAACAGGTGTATACATGCACAAATTTAGTAACATATAACTAATAGCACTAAATCCGTCCACTATGTATGCCAAAACCGGTGTAAAGACAACTATTGCTACATCTCGCACCGATGCCCTAGACTGGCGAGCCGATGCAGCGGAAAAACTTCAGGGACCCAGACTCCGGAGCACCTAGTTGCTCCCGATGCCCAGTTCCTTCGTACCATAAAGATTTAGTATTTTACTGCTTGTCTGCTCGGATGTGTGGACCAAAGTTGGTTGCACAAACTGCTGAAGTGGTGCCAAATAATTTTCTAATGGCACCGCTGATGAGATGGCAACATTTTTAGATACTAGATACAAACTGTGACACTGTCTTAGGATGCATTTGGTTGAAGGTGTGGTATGAATGGGTTGGGACCATGACAGTGTCTGAATCACATCTAACAAATAATTTGTAACAACGAAAGAGGGTCTAACCTTCTCTGCACATGCCAGAAACTTCGTCCCACTGTCCACAGATTCAAACGCAACTAGCCTCACACATGGAGATTGATGGTGACAACGAGCAGACATATCTTTAGCCACACCGCTCCATTCGTTGCAACTGATGGTCCTAGGGAGCTACAAGAGGAAGAAATGACTCAAATCGCCTGCCGGGTTAAAATCCTTCATTCCAAGTCATAGCCCGAGAGAGAGAAGAGAGGCATACCCGGGTGGTGAAGGAGTCATCGTCGAAGGTGGAACCGCTGGAGAGGTGATTGAAGAAGACCATGGCAACCCCGGCGGTAGGATGCGAGATGGCGAGAGCGAGGAAGCGGTTATAGATTAGGGAAGGAAGGAACGAAGGAGGAAACAGGGGAAATGTTACTTGTGGTCAGGGAGAAAAGGGGGTGGGGAAGGGGGAGGGGGCGGGGGTAGATATTTTGTCGGTAGGCCAAAAATTTGGAAATGTGGAGGGAAACTTTGCGCGTGGTGCCGCCGATCACCATTCACTTTGAACGATTGTGTGCAACGGAAACGATTCTTCTACTTTACGCGCATGGGATGAGTTTGATAATTCAAATTTCGGTGGAAATTTCCCCTGGTACGTCATTGCATAATTTAACATCGCTTGCTAATTTGGGCACACAAAAGAGTGTATAATACACAGACCACACTTATGAAATCTAGCAATTTTAGTAATTAAACAGAGCTAGTTGACCTAAACATTGCTCTAACAAAAGACCAGTATTTAAAACAAAGCCTATGTACGCATAATTTTAACAAATCCGCCGCCGCGCTGGCCTATGCATCGCCGGTGTGAGATGAGACGTCGATGACTTGTCCTGGTGAAATGCCGCCGTTGGTGGACTCTGCATCCCCCTTGCTAAAGTCGACCGCGTCCTCGTCCTTGTCCTCAAGGTTGTAGTACTCGTAGTAGTGGCCGCGCTAGAGCTCGCGTTGGTACTCCAACGTCGATTCCTCGACAGACAGACTCTTCTCTACCTCGACCTAGGCCACGTGCAACTCCTCCTCTTGGCGCTCCTCGATCTCCGCCGCCTCCTCCATCTCGAGCTCCCGCTCAGCGATCTCATGAGGAAGCAGGTGCTCCATGGCCACCATCGCCTTTTCGTATGTGGGTTGCATGCTGGAGTCTGAGGTGGCCTGGAATATCTTGGCATGTGCATCCTCGATCTTGGCATGGATGGCCTTGACCCGGGCCAGGGCGACATCGGTGGCACAGACAGCAGCTCGAGCGCTCTCCATGTTTGCAGCCGTTGTCGTAGCAGCAGGTGCAGCCGTCTCGACTACTGCAGCTGCCCTGTCAGCTGCCGCAGACGCCCTCTCAGCGGATGCGGCCGCGCTCAATGCGGATACGGCGGCACTCTCGGCGTAAACGGCCGTGCTCTCGGCACAGGCGGCGGCACTCGGGGAGGACGCGGCCATCGTACGGGCCTTCACGAAGCATTTCCACGGTGTCATCTTTGCAAGAAGGGGGTGCGGGAACGGGAACCGGGATTCGTGGATTCGCGGGTTTCCAGCACTGGAGCAGACGAGCCGGCGAAGGTTAAGGAGGAAGACTTAAATAGACCTAGAAATTTTCATCGCAAACGGTTCCTACAAAAAAATTGTGTGTGTTGTGGATATTTTTTATTAGCTGTGAAAGAAGAATTTGGACTAAGTGGAAACGGATGGTGTTTTAAATGTACGAGAAAATTTGTAGTACTATACAACTGTCATGTTAAATTTTGGAAAAATTTCAGGGGTCATTTGACCTTTTAAGACATTTAAGTGATTTTCTAGCCATTTAATGACCGTAATTCAAATTTGAACTACATATACATGTAACAGCTAACCATAACAGTTTGAAAAGTCATATTTTGTGTACTCGTGTGCGATTTAATTCCATGTGCAGTAAATTGGAAGGAATTTTCAAACATATTGGTCTAACGGCTATGACACAATTAAGCATGGAGTGCCATGGCATTTAAATTCCAAAAAATTAAAAAAATATCAGAAACATATGAAACCTTGCTTGATGTAATATCATGCCACCAAGATAATGTGGTAAAAAATTTGGCATGTTTGATGAAAGTTTGGGCACACACCCCTCACAAACCGAAGCAACTCACTAGAAGGCTTGTGTTTCCGAGAGGGAACAATGCATGTTTGATGACAAACGGGAGATAGCTTCCCCTTACGGCCTTCAAATTTTTTCTACATTTAATGTGCATTAATACAACTGTCATGTGAAAATATGGAAAATTCCAGGGGTCATTGTCCTTTTAAAGACACGTAAGTGATTTTATAGCCATTTAATGACCGTAATTCAAATTTGAACTACATCTACATGCAACAGCTAACCATAACGGTTTGAAAAATCATATTTGTGTACTTGTGTGCGAGTTAATTCAATGTGCAGTAAATTAGAAGGAATTTTTAAACATATTGGTCTCACGGCATGGACACATGCATGGAGTTCCATGACATTTAAATTCCAAAAAATAAAAAAATGATCAGAAAAACATGAAACCTTGCTTGATGTAATGTCATGCCACCAAGATTATGTGGTAAAAAAATTAGCCTATTTGACGAAAGTTTGGATACACACCCCTCACAAACCGGAGCAACTCACTAGAAGGCTCGTGGTTCCGAGAGGGAACAGTGCATGTTTGATGACGAACGGGAGATAACTTCCTCTTATGGCCTTCAATTTTTTCTACGTTTAATGTGCACTAATACAACTATCATGTGAAAATTTGGAAAATTTGAGGGGTAATTTGACCTTTTAAAGACATTTAAGTGATTTTCTAGTCATTTAATGACCATAATTCAAATTTGAACTACATCTACATGCAACGGCTAACCATAACGGTTTGAAAAATCATATTTGTGTACTTGTGTCCGAGTTAATTCCATGTGCAGTAAATTAGAAAGAATTTTCAAACATATTGGTCTCACGGCATGGACACATGCATGGAGTGCCATGGCATTTTAATTCCAAAAAATTTAAAAATGATCAGAAAAACATGAAACCTTACTTGATTTAATGTCATGCCACCAAGATGATGTGGTAAAAAATTGGCCTGTTTGACGAAAGTTTGGACACACCCCCCTCACAAACCGAATCAACTCACTAGAAGGCTCGTGTTTCCAAGAGGGAACAATGCGTGTTTGATGACGAACAGGAGATAGCTTCCCCTTACGACCTTCAATTTTTTTCTACATTTAACTTCCACTAATACAACTATCATGTGAAAATTTGGAAAATTTCAGGGGTCATTGACCTTTTAAAGGAATTTAGGTGATTTTCTAGCCATTTAACGACCGTAATTCTAATTTGAACTACATCTACATGCAACAGCTAACCATAACGATTTGAAAAATCATATTTGTGTACTTGTGTGCGAGTTAATTCCATGTGCAGTAAATTAGAAGGAATTTTCAAACATATTGGTCTCACGGCATGGACAAATGCATGGAGTGCCATGGGATTTAAATTCCAAAAAATAAAAAATGATTTGAAAAACATGAAACCTTGATTGATGTAATGTCATGCCACCAGGATGATGTGGTAAAAAAATTGGCCTGTTTGAAGAAAGTTTGGACACACCCCCTCACAAACCGGAGCAACTCACTAGAAGGCTCGTGGTTCCGAGAGGGAACAATGCATGTTTGATGACGAACGGGAGATAACTTCCTCTTATGACCTTCAATTTTTTTCTACCTTTAACGTGTTGGAAATATGCCCTAGAGGCAATAATAAAGTGGTTATTATTATATTTCCTTGTTCATGATAATTGTTTATTATCCATGCTATAATTGTATTGACCGGAAACTCAAATACATGTGTGGATACATAGACAACAACATGTCCCTAGTAAGCCTCTACTGGACTAGCTTGTTGGTCAAAGATGGCTATGGTTTCCTAGCCATGGACATGAGTTATCATTTGATAACGGGGTCACATCATTAGGAGAATGATGTGATGGAAAAGACCCAAACTAAGAACGTAGCATATGATTGTGTTAAGTTTATTGCTATCGTTTTCTACATGTCAAGTATATGTTCCTATGACCATGAGATCATGCAACTCACTGACACCGGAGGAGTGCTTTGTATGTACCAAACGTCGCAACATAACTTGATGACTATAAAGGTGCTCTACAGGTATCTCCGAGGGTGTCTGTTGAGTTGGGATGGATCAAGACTGGGATTTGTCATACGAAGAGGTATCTCAGGGCCCACTCGGTAATACAACATCACAATGAGCTTGCAAGCAATGCGACCAATGAGTTAGTCACGAGATCTTGTATTACGGAACGAGTAAAGAGACTTGCCGGTAACGAGATTGAACTAGGTATGGAGATACCGATGATCGAATCTCGGGCAAGTAACATACCATATACAAAGGGATCTGCATACGGGATTAGCTGAATCCTTGACATCGAGGTTCGACCGATAAGATCTTTGCAGAATATGTAGGAACCAATATGGGAATCTAGGTCCCACTATTGGTTATTGACCGTAGAGGTGTCTCGGTCATGTCTGCATAGTTCTTGAACCCGCAGGGTCTACACACTTAACGTTTGGTGGGATAAGTATAATTGAGTCATTATGGTGGTTACCGAAGGTTGTTCGGAATCTCGGATGAGATCCCGGACATGACGAGGAACTCCGTAATGGTCCAGAGGTGAAGATTGATATATTGGACGAAGGGTATTGGAGTCCGGAATTGTTCCGGGGGTACCGGGTGATGACCAACGTCACTGAAAGGGGTTTCGGGGGGCCCTGACAAGTGTTGGGGGAGGGGGGAAACCAGCCCACTAAGGAGCTGAGCGCCCCCCTCACCCCATCTCACGTAACCAGGAGGGTTGGGGTGCCCCCCTAGGGCTTCCCACCTCCCGGCTTGGGAGGGCAAGTCACCCTAGGGGAGATCCCATCTGCCCTGGCCGCCGCCCCCTAGGGGAAACCCTAGGGGTGCCACCCCCTCCTCCCTTCCCCTATATATATAGAGGTAGAGAGAGGGCAGCCGCACCCAAGAGCACATCTCCACGCCATGGCGCTGCCTCTCCTCTCCCATGCATCCCTCTTCCTCCACCACTGTCGGTGTCAAAACCGGCGGATCTCGGGTAGGGGGTCCCAAACTATGCGTCTAAGGTCGATCGTAACAGGAGACAAGGGACACAATGTTTACCCAGGTTCGGGCCCTCTCTATGGAGGTAATACCCTACTTCCTGCTTGATTGATCTTGATGAATATGAGTATTACAAGAGTTGATCTACCATGAGATCATAATGGCTAAACCCTGAAAGTCTAGCCTGTCTGACTATGATTATGAGGATATATGTCTACGGACCTAGCCCTCCAGTTTATATAGACACCGGAGGGATCTAGGGTTACATAAGGTCGGTTACAGAGAAAGGAATCTTCATATTTGGACGCCAAGCTTGCCTTCCACGCCAAGGAGAGTCCCATCCGGAAACGGGTAGAGTCTTTGGTCTTCGTATCTTCACAGCCCATCAGTCCGGCCCATATCCAATAGGTCGGATGCCCGAGGACCCCTTAGTTCAGGACTCCCTCAGTAGCCCCTGAACCAGGCTTCAATGACGAGGTGTCCAGCGCGCAGATTGTCTTCGGCATTGCAAGGTGGGCTCCCCTTTCTGAATACTCCAAGATAGTCTTCGGTCATAATGAACATGTCCGGATCTGCAACACAACTACCACACACAACTGTAGAGAATATAATATTACACAAGTCCAATCCACTGACAACTTTTTGTAATGCGACATCACGTCTGCTTGGTCATCATTTCGAACCATTTTCCGTCTGCCGTTCCACGTTTCGAGACACGGTTTTAATAGGCACGTCTTGTCGAAGCAGAGATCGTGTCCCCTCATTGCGGGATTCTCGTCAATACGGACGTGGGTAATATAACCGTGCCGATTACACAACCCTTGGGAACAGGCGAGTTTCAAAGCGAGTGGGGAGGCGCTTGATATTCACTTCCTTTATAAGGAGATAAGGATTCGCCTTTCTTCACCCATACCTTCTATCTTCTTCTACCCTTCCATTCTCGAGCTCCAGCACCCAAGTCCTCATTCTTTCCGCCCCAAGGAATCACTCAACCATGTCCGGTTCTGGAGGGCAAGGCAAGTGGATGGCCTCCTCCGTTAGGGAGAAGGACATCACCAAGATTCGGGAGGCTGGGTATCTGGCGAAAGAAATCGCCCACTGGCTTCCAACCAAGGGACAAACCATCCCCACCCTGAAGCCCAACGAGAGGGTGGTCTTCATCCCCCATTTCGTCCACGGGTTATGGTTTCCTCTCCACCCTTTCGTCCGCGGGCTTATGTTCTATTACGGGTTAGATTTCCATGATCTAGCCCCAAACTCTTTCCTCAACATCTCGGCATTCGTTGTCGTGTGCGAGGCCTCCCTCCGCATCCAACCCCACTTCGGACTGTGGCTCAAGATTTTCAACGTGAAGCCGAAGGTGGTGGATGGCCAGCATGCGGAGTGCGGAGGCGCTATGGTGAGCAAGCTACCCAACGTGACATGGCCCAAGGGTACTTTTGTGGAGACCATCAAGGAATGGCAGAAACCATGGTTCTATATCACAAATCCCCGCGACGCCACTTGGGTCACGACTTCCGAATTCAAGTCCGGAGCTCCAGTGCGGCTCACCTCCTGGATGGAGAAGGGCCCAAATTGGTCTTCGTCAGACGAGTTGATAACGCTGCAAACGCGCATTCAAAGCATGGTGGATAAAAACATCAAGCTCGTCGACGTAATCCAGGTGATGCTGGTTCACCGGATTCTCCCATGCCAAAGCCGAAGCTGCCCCTTATGGGAATTCGACCCGAAGAAGCACCAAACCTTGGAAAGGCTCTTCGGAACCACTGACGAAGATGCCTGGAAGTTGCTCTTTAAGGGCAACAAGATGCCGCCAGCCATAGACTCGGACCGCGGGCACGACATTACCCATTCCGCCAACGAGGTAAGCCTTTTACGTCTCCAGACGCATACTCTACTTGCTTGTTTCAAGGAGGATGTCTAAACTTTATTATTTCAGGTATGGACAGAGAGAGCGGAGCAGATTCGATGTTCAGCTCCACTGCCCGAGGAACCAGTCATCCCGCTCCTGGTGAAGATGCTGATACCGGTGCCATATAAGGCACCGGAGAAGAAGGCCTAGAAGAAGGCCAAGGGGGTCCGGACCGGCCCCCGCTGCAAGGGAGCTTCGGACGTATCGTCCGAAGACAAGACTCAGTCCTCCGTCGCCGAAGACGATGACGACGAGGAGGAAGAAAGCACCTCTCCCCCTGATGGGGGGAGGAAGAAGAGGGAGGCCACCACAAATTTGGAGGCGGAGGCACCCAAGAGGGGGAAGGGTCCCCTTGCGGATAACACCGCATGGGATGTCGACAGCAACCCGGAGCGACGTCCCCGAAACAAGCCCCTGGCCACGTCATAAGTACTAAAACCCGCATACGTCCCTACATCCGGCCTCTCTTGCTTCATGATATTAATACATTTTAAATGATGTCATTGCAGTCCGGCCCACGACAGCTCCCAGCGATCCTCATCAAGAGGTTCGCTGGATTCGAAGGCGATGGCCAGCGAGTCACCGCCGACCACTCACTCCCCCACGGCCAAGGGCGACGATGAGGTGCTGTCCCAAAGGACCTTCCCAGGCCAGGGAGAGGTTCAGGAGGCCGCCAGGGTGGCGCCAGAGGGCGAAACCTCGGCTGCTGGACACATGGGGGAGCAGGCCCCCATGGCGACTGGGAATGAGGGCTTTGCTCAGTTCGGCCCTCATCCGAATACAAGTCCGGTGACCTATACGACTCCGGAACTTGGCGGGCAATCTCCTTCGAAAGAAGGGGGCGTGTCTATTCCGCTGGTGACCTCTGTCCAACCAGAGGCACTGGATAATCTGCTGGAAGCGCTACGATGCGCTTCCATTGTGGATGAACACCATATCCTTATGGGTACGGTGATTGAGAAGTTCAGTCCGTCAAAAGCGGACTGACTGAAGCCTGCGACAGCCTGCTGACAGGCTTTGAGGTAAGCAACGCAAAAGAGAAAATCCCAATGTAGACAGTAGCCCCTGAGACACTGTCCGGTGTTCGGAAAGAAGAGCCGGACAGAGTATCAATTTATTTTCGCAGGAAACTAACCAAAATATGTCTTATATGAATAAGCAGGTGTCATTGTTGGCCGCGACCTCACACACTGGCAAAGTCTCCGGACTAAAGCAGAGACTGGAGCGGGCCGAGGTGGAGCTCGGCCAAGCGAGGAAGTAGCTAGAAGACCAGCAAAGTATGTACTGACTGGATGTATATTCAGAAAGAATAAATAATGCGTATTGACTGTAGTGCCATGATATGTGTAGGAGCGGCGACCGAGGTCGAGGTCCTTAAATAGGCCCTGGCCCAGGCCGAGGAGAAAGCGGCCAAGGAAAAAGCCGCCCGTGAGAAGCACGAGGCCCGGCTGGATGAGGTCCAGCAAGAGCTCCAGGATGCGGTGAAGAAATGTGAATCCTTGGAGCACGACGTTTTGGCTCGAGAGACCGAACTCGCTACGGCCCATCAAAGCGCGGAAGAGGCCCGGACTGAGGCCCGGAGCGCCCTCCAGGAGATCCAGGAGGCCAAGAAAATCACGGCGTGTAAGGCGTTTAGTATGCAAAGCAAATATGTGGAGAAGAAGTATCTCTTACTAACCAGGATTCGGAGTTCTCCAGGGGCGTTTGCGGATCTGCCATGCAGTGTGTCTGATGCTGCGGAGTTCTTCCGAGCCGAAGAAGGGAGCTCTATGGAGAAGCTGTTCTGGTCGCAATATCTTGCGCCAGAACTTCCAGTGCCCTTCAGTGATCAGCTAAAACAGGTGGTCGAGCTGCATAGGGTGGCCGAACTGGCCATGAAGGATTTAATAATCCAGCTGTGGCCTGCCAAAGCTATGCCCGACAGCTACTTCGGGCTCGTGATGCGGCTGGTGAATGCCTGCCCTCGGCTAAACGTTGTCAAGCGGTCGGTCTGCATCGAGGGCGCGTGCATGGCCTTCGCCCGCGTCAAGGTGCGGTGGGCGAAGATGGACGCCATCAAGCTAACAAACGGGGGACCACCAGAGGGCAAGGAGCACCACACGCCCGAGCGGTACTTGGAAGACGTCCTGGAGGGGTCTTGTATTGTGGCAACACAATGTTCACAAGACATTATTTTTGAATGAATGCATTCATGTTGTCTCTGCCTTGTATGATGAAACAAAGTCGTTATGTAATATAATGTTTGTTTATTTAAAAAATTTCACCTCCTGTTCGGCCGTGTTGTGTGAAATCTGAGAGTCGGCCAGTCGTCGGCTTCTGCCCCCATGTAGGTAGTACGGGGTTGTTAGGGATGTAATTTAAACACTCTTGATCCAATTGTTTGGTCCTTGAAGGAGGTATTTAGCGCGACGAACCAGGCAATCATACTATACGACTTTAGCACCCTCACTTAGCCATAGGAGTTTGACAATAAAAATATAGGCGTAGCCCCTAGTATCCGGACTAGGATGCTGTAAACACCTAATCGGGTAAATACCAATCCCTCACGTAATGCGGAAAAAATCTTTAAGGATTTGAGACCTCCGAAGAGCTGACCGGCTCTCGCCGTATCATGATAGTTAGTTTTCGGCTTTCTCTACTTAGGTGCTCATCCGGGTAAACTAGGGCACAATCGCAGTAGTTCTCCCTTTACTACCCTAGCCGATATAGCGGAACGTAAGGTAGCAAGCACAGGAGCCGGGCAACCCAACTATTAACCAAAGACATGATTCGGAGCCAATGCATGTAGTGCTAAATTCGGGGTGCCGAACTATATTGTAAAAAGTGTTCGGACTTTGTTGCCATGTTGTGGGGCGCTATGAAGCCCCTGGCAATTCGAAACGTACCAGAGTGTACGGGTGCTATTTGATAAAGTTATCAAAAAAGAGAAATAAGAAAAGGTAGTAAGCTAGAGCTATAAATTTTGGGCCACAAACTGTTTCCATTATAATTTCATTGGTGCGTTAAAGTGCATTTATGCAAGTTGTGCAATAAGCAGAAGGCTATTTGATATGCCTTAACCAAGGGAGAGCTGCGTGTGGGTCTGGAAAACAGGTAAAGGGATCGTTAAAGAAACCACCTAAAAATTCCCCAGTACGTCCATGGTTCTTGTTGTCTTGGTGTATTTATCCTTCGAAAAGAATCGATGGTCAAGCCATCAGGGAAGGCCTGTAAAAAAGAAACCTGAAAAAGGAGGAAAAATGGAAACAATGAAAGTATGTGTGTCCAGGGGCGGTCGAGCCGTATTGCGGATCACAAGCTAGTTATGCCTCCATCCATGCCCATGGTATTTTGAGTGCGTAGTTATATACGCGCGGTACAATTGCCGCCACTTGGTCGAGACTGGGACGGCGGCCGAATTGCTAGTCGAGCTCTTGACAAGCCGAGCTGTCCTACTGCAGAATAGTCTGAACTCTCTTAACAGTGTCCCAGAGCTCGACCATCGAATTAAGGTTCTTCTTGGAAAGGCCGCTCTGTATTTCTGCTACTAAGGCAGCGGTGTGCTCCTCGGTGCGGAGGGAGCGTTCCGTGTTTCGATTAAATATTATGACACCGCGTGGTCCAGGCATCTTGAGCTTGAGATAAGCGTAGTGTGGCACTGTGTTGAATCGAGCAAATGTGGTTCGTCCAAGCAGTGCGTGATAGCCGCTGCGAAAGGGGACGATACCAAAGATTAATTCCTTGCTTCGGAGTTTTCCAGAGATCCGAAGACAACCTCTAGTGTGATTGAGCCCGTACAACGGGCCTCTACACCTGTTATGACTCCTTTAAAGGTGGTCTTTGTGGGCTTGATCTGTGATGGATTAATGCACATTTTGCGCACTGTATCCTGATAGAGCAGGTTGAGGCTGCTGCCACCGTCCATCAGGACTCGCGTCAGGTGGAACTCATCAATTATTGGGTCCAGGACCAGTGCGGCTGAACCGGCATGACGGATACTGGTCAGATGATCCCGACATTCGAAAGTGATCAAGCATGACGACCATGGATTAAATTTTGGGGCGACTGTCTCTATCACATAGACGTCCCTGAGCGCGCGCTTGCGCTCCCTCTTGGGGATGTGGGTAGCATATATCATGTTCACCGTTTTGACCTGAGGGGGAAACTTCTTCTGTCCCCCTATGTTCGGTGGTCGGGGCTCCTCGTCGTCATCCTCGCTTTGCGATCCCTTCTCCTTACTTTCGGCATTTTTAACTTGCCGGCCTGTTTGAAAACCCAACAATCTCTGTTGGTATGATTGGGTGGTTTGTCTAGGGTGCCATGGATCTGGCACGGATGATCGAGTATGCGGTCCAAGCTGGATGAGCCCGAATTGTTCTTTTTGAACGGCTTCTTCCGCTGACCGGACTTAGAGCCACTGAATCCGGCATTGACCGCCGTATCATCGGTGTTGTCATTGTTGTTTCGACACTTGTGTCTGTTGCCTCGGGACTTGTCATTATTATTTTTGGCTTTAGAGGTGCCGGCGTTGCTTGCATTGTTTTTGCTACGGGCCAGCCAACTATCTTCACCCGCACAAAAGCGGGTCATGAGTGCCGTGAGGGTTGCCATGGACTTTGGCTTTTCTTGGCCAAGGTGGTGGGCGAGCCATTCGTCGCAGATGCTGTGTTTAAAGGCCGCTAGGGCTTCAGCATCCGGACAGTCGACGATCTGGTTCTTTTTAGTTCAGAACCTAGTCCAGAATTTCCTGGCTGACTCTCCGGGCTGTTGAACTATATGGCTTAAGTCATCGACGTCTGGTGGCCGGACATATGTACCATGGAAGTGTCGCGGAAGGTGTCTTCCAAATCCTCCCAGCTGCCAATAGAGTTTTCGGGCAGACTGTTTAACCAGTGCCGAGCTAGCCCTTTGAGTTTTAACGGGAGGTATTTAATGGCGTGGAGGTCATCTCCGTGGGCCATATGGATATGGAGAAGAAAATCCTCAATCCACACCACGGGATCAGTTGTTCCATCATATGATTTAATATTCACGGGTTTAAACCCTTCTGGGAATTCATGCTCCATTACTTCATCAGTGAAGCAAAGAGGGTGTGCGGCGCCTCTATATCGGGCCACATCACGATGTAGCTCCGATGGAGTCCGTATGCGGTTTTCGGCCCGCGTATGACTAGGCTTGTCATGCTCGGCTTGATAGCCATCATCGCGCGTCGAGGCACGCCCCCGTGATCCGTGGATCGATCTGGCCGGGCCCATTTTATTCTTTAGGCCCTGCCGAAGATCGTACATGTATCCCTGAGCAGTTTTGTCTCTGCCTTTACGGTGAGGTAGGCGGGTTGGTGTTCGGCTTGTGTTGCCGCTTTGTCCCGACCACGTGGTGGTCGGTCAGCCGCATTGTGTACTGACGACCTGGGCTCCAACGCCTCGTCATCGAATTGAGGTAGCAATTTGCGCTTCGGGTAACTTTTGAGTGGTCGCTTGAGGCTGTGTTCCTCGGCTGCCAGGAGATCAGTCCATCTATCGTTGAGCAGATCTTGATCAGCTTGAAGCTGTTGCTGTTTCTTTTTCAGGCTCCTTGCGGTGGCTATTAGCTGGCGCTTGAAGCGCTCCTGTTCGAGAGGTTCCTCAAGCACGATAAAATCCTCGGTGCCGAGGCTTGCCTCGTCCTCGGAGAGCGGAAGATAATTACTGTCCTCCCAGTCTTTGTGTGTGGCCTGTGCCGGTGTTGCTGTCACGGGGTCTTCATTGTCTTCTCCTGTGCCAGTGTTGCTGTCTTTGCTGCGGCATGACTTAGAGCAGCGCCGCTGATGCCGGTGCTTTGGTTGTATCTCGGGAGGTTTATCCTCAACCAGATCCTCCTTGTCATCGCCGCTATTCTCTTTTGGTGCATCCACCATGTATACGTCATACGAGGAAGTGGCCATCCAGTGTCCGGTGAACGGCGGGTTTTGGGCCTCTTCTTCTCTGGCATCGTCGTCCATACCATCGATGTTGTCGGAGTCATAATCGAGCATGTCGGTTAAGTCTTCGACAGTGGCTATGAAGTGGGCGGTGGGTGGGAAGCGAAATTCTCCATCATCAGCCTCGAATTTGAACCGGGTATAATTTGGCTGTGAGCCCCCCCGCTAAGGATAGGGCTCTTAACGAGTTTAACACGTCGCCCAAAGGCGAGTGCCGGAAGATGTCTGCAGAGCTGAATTCGACGATCGATGACTAATCAAGCTCGACGTATGCGGAAGCACAAGGTTCGGATCCTGTAGCCGGAGACGAGTCCATGGTTCCGGCGGCACAGATGTCACTTGAAGTTAGGTCTGTGTGCGGCTCCAACGCCACTGAGTCTGCGGCTTCCGCGACCGGGTTGAGCTTCATGTCTTCGGATGTCGTGATCTACTCTGGATCTAGGGCCAGGGCAGCTATAGGTACTATCTCCTGGGTATGAACTGATGACAGATTTACGTCATGTTCATCGTGGTGGCAGGGAGCGGCTGCCGTGGTCTCGAATCCGTCGAAGATCAAGTGTCCACGGATATCTGGGATGTAGTTCAAGCTTCCAAATCTGACCTGATGGCTAGGGGCGTAGCTTTCGATCTGCTCCAGATGGCCAAGAGAGTTGGCCCGCAGTGCGAAGCCGCCGAACACGAAGATCTGTCTGGGGAGGAAGACTTCCCCTTGGACAGCATCGTTGTAGATGATTGAAGGAGCCATCAAACCTTCTGACGACGGCACAGTGGATCTCTCAATGAAAGCACCAATGTCGGTGTCAAAACCAGTGGATCTTGGGTAGGGGGTCCCGAACTATGCGTCTAAGGTCGATGGTAACAGGAGATAGGGGACACAATGTTTACCCAGGTTCGGGCCCTCTCTATGGAGGTAATACCCTACTTCTTGCTTGATTGATCTTGATGAATATGAGTATTACAAGAGTTGATCTACCACGAGATCGTAATGGCTAAACCCTAAAATTCTAGCCTGTATGACTATGATTATGAGGATATATGTCTACGGACCTAGCCCTCCGGTTTATATAGACACCGGAGGGATCTAGGGTTACATAAGGTCGGTTACAGAGAAAGGAATCTTCATATTTGGACGCCAAGCTTTCCTTCCACGCCAAGGAGAGTCCCATCCGGACACGGGTAGAGTCTTTGGTCTTCGTATCTTCACAGCCCGTCAGTCCGGCCCATGTCTAATAGGTCGGACGCCCGAGGACCCCTTAGTCCAGGACTCCCTCAACCACCACCGCCACCATGCCGTCATGCTGCCGGAGGACTCGAGCTACTACTTCAGCATCGCTCGCTGGATCGAGGAGGTGAAGGTGTCATCAAGCCGTACGTGTGTTGAACGCGGAGGTGTCATTCGTTCGGCACTTGGATCGGGAGTTCGCGGGACGGATCGTGATTGGATCGCGAAGATGTTAGACTACATCAACCGCGTTTCTTAACGCTCCCGCTTAGCAATCTACAAGGGTATGTAGATCCAATCTCTCCTCTCGTAGATGGTCATCTCCTAGATTGGATCTTGGTGAGCGTAGGAACTTTTTTTGTTCCCATGCAACATTCCCCAACAGTGGCATCATGAGCTAGGTCTATGCGTAGATGACATCACGAGTAGAACACAAAGGAGTTTTTGGGCGTTGATATTCATGTTGCTTCCTTCCTTTGTCTTTTCTTGATTCAGCGGCATTGTGGGATGAAGCGGCTCGGACCAACTTTACATGTCCACGTACTTGAGACCGGTTCCATCGATAGACATGTGACTTTGTTGCATAAAGATGGCTGGCGGGTGTCTTTCTGTCCCGCCTTAGTTGAATCGGATTTGACAAAGGCGGTCCTTGTAGAAGGTTAAATAGCAACTTTCATATCACCATTGTGGCTTTGCGTAGGTAAGAATCATTCTTGCTAGATACCTATAGCAGCCACGTAAAACATGCAACAACAATTAGAGGACGTCTAACTTGTTTTTGCAGGGTATGTTGTGATATGATATGGCCAAAGACATGGTGAAATATATTTGATGTATGATATGATCATGTTTGTAATAGTTTATATCGACTTGCATGTCGATGCATACCGCAACCGACAAGAGCCATAGGGTTGTCTTTAATTATTGTATGACCTGCGTGTCAATCATTAAGGGCTATGTAATGCTTTACTTTCACTACAAAAAAGCCACATTTGTGACATTTTGGGCCGAACGAATTTTTTTCTGTCATGCTTATGACACTTCTATGACAATAATTGTGACAAAACCTGGTATCATCATAGATGTGGTGGGCTCCTACTTCTATGACAAAAAATCATGACATAAAATGGGCTTTTCGCCCTAGGCGGACCGGAGAAGCAACTGCATGACATTCTTTGGGCCGTCCATAACGGAAAAAACTATGGTAGAAGCGAGGGCGAGGAAAATATCGGGGAGTTCCTAGTTGTGGTGGGTGGTCGGGGCCGAGTGATGCATGGAGGTTTGCGCGTTTCTCTCATACACGTACACCCGTGTGTGCGAGGCGTTGCGCTCTAACTAAAACGAGCGAGGCGTTCGGCTCTAACTGAACTCGAGCGATTGCACTAGCTACGTTACTGAACCCCGATCGATCCCTTGCTGTTAACTGAACCCGAGTGATTCCTTCGCTATTGCTGCTAATTGAAGCCGATCGAACTCTGCTGCCTCCTTCCCTTGATGAACAGTGAGCGTTGTTGGGGGGGTGGGGGTGGATGAATAGTTCCTAGTGGGGGGTTGGATGAACAGGACCCCGTGGTAGTAGAGGCCGTTGCTGCTGGATGAACAGGACCCCGATCGAGCCGGTTGGGGGTGGATGAACAGGACCCCGTGGAGGGCTGGATGAACAGGACCCCATGGAGGGCTGGTTGAGCAGTAGCCGGTGGAGGGCAGGATGAACAGTAGCCCGTGGAGGGGTGGTTGAACAGGACCCCGTGGAGAGGGCTGGTTGAACATTAGCCGGTGGAGGAGCGGTGGAGGCTGGATGAACAGGAGCCCGTGGATGAACAGTGGCTGGTGGAGGCAGGAGGGGAGACGCTGTGGATGAACAGTCACAGGTGGAGGCTGGAGGAGGTCGACGGTGGATGAACAGTAGCCTATGGAGGCAGTCATGGTGGAGATGAACAGTATCCCATGGAGTCTCGTTTTGTGGTACGCCACACCGCTCCCGATGAACAGGACCCCCGTTTCAACCGTAGAGCTCCAACACAAGTCCGTTTCCTCCGTTTTGCGGTATGCCACACCCCTCCCGATCAACATGACCCCATTTCGACCGTAGGAGGTCCAAGAGAAGTCTGTTTCCTCCGTTTTGCGGTACGCCAGACCCCTCCTGATGAACAGGATCCCGTTTCGACCGTGGCCGGTCGAACACAAGGCTGTTTCCTCCATTCTGCAGTATGCCAGGCCTCGTTTTGATCGACTATTCCGTCGAAGCCGGTTGGCTCCCGATGAACACGACGACGCAATTTCTACGTTCTGATCCAGTCATGTACACGAGCCCTGGCCGTATGTATGCACGAGTAGGTGTTCGAGACCCCACCCGTATGTACGTACATGGCCGTATTTACTTTCATGCACCCTGGCTGTACGTACGTGTACATGCTACGCCCACGCCTCTACTACGACACGTGCCCTTCCTTACTCAGCCACGATTCGTCGCTGCAGCCTGCAGATAGACCGATCGACTAGTATGTACGTACACGTTCGCGACCAGAATGACAATGCTACGTACGCTTCGACCAGGTGGGTCCCGACTGTCAGGCACTTCCTTGTGTGCGAAGATGTAGCTGGTGGGTCCCAGCAGTCAGGGGGCAAATCATTTTTTGCCCATAATATGGACACACTTCCTTGCGTGCGAAGATGTAGCTGGTGGGTACCAACAGTCAGGGGGAGAAAACATTATTTTTCAGGATAAAAAGGATGCAGTTGCATGCATGCGTCCATGGGCGTAGTGCGTCCCCACTGTCGGCCTCTCACTTACAGTCATCTTCCGATGACTCTCTTTGTTGACCACGTTGACCACACCATGCTGAGTGCACCAAGGCTGGTGGACGACGGCGAGGCCCCAGACTAGAACGACCCGGAGATGGGGAAGACGCGATAGTGGAGTCGTAGATGAGAGGAGTGGGAAACTTGACTGGTTCGGGTGCGCGGCAACACTACCGCCCATGGGAGACAGGAGCAAGAACAGAGGTTGAAGAAGGAGCACGGCTGTTGGATTAACATCCAAAGCTACTAGAATCATTCATTGATTAAGTTGACAAAGCCCTGCGTATACATCTGCTTAGTAGGCCCACAAGTCAGCCACCAAATCTGCCGGGTCCCGGCTGTCATCGGGAGGAATAGTTTTTTTCGCATAACAAGGAGGCACTTCCTTCCGTGTGAAGATACAGCCGGTGGGTCCCACCTGTCAGGGGGAGGAAACAGCTTAATAAGGAGGAACTTTCCTTGCGTGCGACCATGGACCTCATGGGTCCCAGCCATCAGGCTCTCCACGTACAATCCTCTCTCGATGACTCTCGTTTGTTGACCACGCCACGCCGAGCGCAGCGAGGCGGTGGACGACGGCGAGGCCCCAGACTGGAATGACCCGAAGATGGGAAAGACGCGACAGTGGAGTCGCAGACGGAGAGGAGTGGGAAACTTGACTGGTTCGGGTGCGGGGTGGGCCTACACTCGGCAGAGAATAACAGGAGGTGCGGAGTGGAGGGATGGCCTGGCCATCGGCGGGGTAGCGTTTCGCTGCGAGGCGCGCAAAACAGCGCCGTTGGACGCCGAAGGTTGGAGCAGGCGGTCCCCATAGCGCTGGGGAAGAAGACAAGAGACTGAAGAAGAATGTCGGCCGTTGGATGTAAATTGAATGCCTTGCTTAGGCTTCGACCTACTGGCCCACATGTCAGCCAGTCCATTTGGTGGGCTGGGTCAAACAATGATGTAGCATCTATGCAGTCCGTTTATATATTATGGTAGAATTTAAAGCCCATTTGCATTTTTCTCGAAATCCGCGGACTTGCTGGACTGGGTGAAAATATCATGTTAGGCTGGACAGAGAAATGTTATAAAAACATAAACACATGATTGCACGTCTATCACTGCATTGGTCAGTAAAATCTTTGCAAGCTTATGTACGAAATCACTAGGAGTTAACTTGCCAAGTTATATATAAAAATATTATTATTATTTTGTAAGAACTTTCAATTTACGAAATAAAATATCATTTTAATTTGATGATTTAATAGGACGTGGGGTATTATTATTTTTAGGATAGTTGTGCGACAATTGAGTTGGTTCTAGGGAAAAGTACTGCGAGAAAACTCAGTTTACATCGAAAAAGAAAGTGGGAGAAAATTCAGATATAGGATTAATGAAAACGAAAAATAAAGGAAGTGGGAAGGTCTATAAAATGGTGGGATGAATCATAGATTTAACGGAACCTTATGTTGTTTCTATTATATATATGTAATAAAATAAGATATATATATATACTATTATAGAAGGGAAAACATAGGTTCAGTTTTGCATTCTTATAGAAAAATAGAACTGAGATGTGCGTCGTCTTGAAAAAACAAACATAACTTGGGCTGTTGATGTTATAGACAAGCTAGGTTGGGAGGCCCAGAGGCCGCTTGATACCTGCTGGATCCAAAAAACGTTTAAACATGTCGTGGGCTGCCCATGTTAAACAACAAAACCTAGGGTGGGCCCGGGACTGTCGGCCTCTCGACGAACAGTTGTCTCCCGATTCCTCTTGTTTTGCTGACCATGTTGGTAACGACAGATGGCGGTGCCGCGGTGAGAGAACCAAGGCGGAGGACGATGTTGAGACCTCGGACCGGACGAACCGGAGCGGGGGAAGACGCATGCAGAGGGGGGGGTACGAGGGTTGACTTGTTCGGGTGCAGGGTGTGCCGATGGAGCTACCGCCGCCGGACAATGTGTGGGAGTAGAGGGATGGCCTGGCCAACGCCACAGGCTATGATGGCCAGCCACTGTATAGGAAGAGGACGAAAGATTGAACAAAATAAAGCAATACAAATGGATAGGTTGTTGGTCCCATATGTCTGTGTACGAGACCTGCTGGGTCCACTTGAGAAGGGGAATATGTTGGGAGGAAGGAGATTCAAAGCACGACAGCTGAGTGAACTAGTTACATAAGAAAATAGCCACTAAAAAAAGCAAACAGGTTAATTGGTTCTTAGAAGAAATAGTTCGGACAAAACAGATAATTGCGGCACATAGGATAATGCATGAAACACTCAGATGATAAAGGTGGTTAAACAGATAAGTACAACATCTAGACCTTCCTGGCATGCTTGATCATGACGCTGCGGCTGTCCGTGTACTTGTCGGTTACAGGAAGTAGACACACCCTCATGTCCAAGATCCGCCCACTACTAGGAAAAGGGCTATAGATGGAATTGACACTAATGGCGCACCTGCCCATGGTGCGCCATTAGTATCTTCCCGCCTTCAAAATTCAAAATAAATCAAAAAAATAAAAAAAAGTTAGTAATGGCGCACCTGCCTGCGGTGCGCCATTACTATGCCGTATATATGGCTGGGCGTGGTCCTCTCCTCCTTACCTCTTCATTCTTCTCCTCCACTCCACCTCTCCTCCACTCCATCTCCTCCTCTCCTCCACTCCATCTTCCCTTCTCTCCTCCACCATACTACCCTCCTCCTCTCTGGCGACCTCCTCCTCCTCCTCTCCGGCGACGTCCTCCTCCTCTCCGGCGACCTCCTCCTCCCTCCTCTCCTCCCCTCCCCTCCCCTCACGGTTTCTCCTCCCTCCTCTCCGGTGAGCTCCTCCTCCCTCCTCACCGGTGAGCTCCTCCTCCCTCCTCTCCGGTGAGCTCCTCCTCCCTCCTCTCCTCCCATCCCCTCATGGTTTCTCCTTCCTCCTCTCCGATGCTCCGGTGAACTCCTCTCCGGCGACCTCCTCCTCCCCCTCTCCGCCGAACTCCTCCTCCTCCTCTCCGGCGATGTAGGCGAGCGCCTCTCCGGTGACCTCCTCCTCCTCCTCTCCGACGAACTCCTCTCCGGCAAAAGAACACAGCAAAAGAATGTACAAGATCCAAAAACAGGAACAAAATTTGAAATAATATCGTGCCAAAAAACGAGCAAAAAAAACGAGCAAAAAATGGGCAAAAAAATCACGATCCAGATCCAAATTGAAAATTCAAAAATAGCGATGGCGCACGGTGGGGGTTAGACAGTGCGCCACTACTATTTTCCCGCCTTCAAAATTCAAAAATACTAATGGCGCACCAGTGGCCTATACTAATGGCGCACCAGTGGCCTATACTAATGGCGCACTGTGGCCTATACTAATGGCGCACCAGTGGTGCGCCATTAGTAAAAAATACTAGTGGCGTGATACTAATGGCGCACCAGTGATGCGCCATTAGTAGGCAAAACTGGTGCGCCATTAGTAGCCCTTTTCCTAGTAGTGGCCTGTACATGTCGTAGCATGCGTATGCGTCCTTGGCCATGTAGGTTATGTAGGCTAGATTCAGAGGTACCTCCCACGTGTTCAGGTCCTTGGTATCGTTGTCTTCTTTCATGTTAGCGTAGCAGGGGTCAATGATGGTCTCGACGAGGTCAACCACGGAGTCCTTCTCCTGCCCGTTGTCGATGATCCTGTATTGCTTCTGGATGTCGACAAGCTTGTTGCACCAGATGGCCGAATCGTCACGTTCTGGTACGCGTCGGTGCTATACAAACGGTTTTAAACCCCTTTCTGTGACGGCATTTGCAACCGTCGCCTAGTGATTGTGGCCGATATGGGGTCCTTCCCACAGGACCCAGAAACCGTCGGGGATATGGCCCTCCTAGCACACACGCTCAACAAAATGAGTTTGTGTGCGACCAGCGAGCGCTCAAATATGGAAATATGTACAGTAGAGCTAAAAAAATACAATTATACATGCGAAATTGTTTCCGGTCGCAAGTACATCCCACACAGTCAGTCCCCGCTAAATGTTTCCGTTCGTATGTACATCCCACACAATCGCTCCAAGGAAAACGTTTCCGTTCACAGGTACATCACACACAATTTTTCCCGTTAAATCGTTTGTGATAGCATTGCCATTGCACACGATATTAACAATTTTATCGTTTGCGTTATTGAATGCATCACACACAGTCCATAGAAGAAACTGTGTGGCAAAGGATGTCCATCACACATAATTTTTATGTCATAAACATTTGCGCAAGGTGGCCTAATGCAAACAGGTTTTAAGAGGATGTCGTGTGTGCAGTAGAGATTGATCGCACACGTAGTGGATCCTAGAAACATTTCTGATCTCGACGTCTATCGTAGACGTTTCGCTTTTGCAAACCGTGTGCAGTGTAATCCCTAATTTAAAATCATATGTTTTGAATCTGAAAGTAGGAAATCATTTATTTCATATCCAAGCATGTTTATTACAAATATAGGTTCAACCACGAATGCATAATTCGATGCACATGTACATATACTGAAGAACTATAGAAGCACCAAGTAAAGAATGATGAACCACAGTTGTACTAAAGACTGTAAAGAGAGAGGCGAAAGACATTCTGGTTGCTGGAGAAGGTGACGCGGAATGTCCATATTGTGCCCTCTTCCATGCGTAATGCGCGCACGACTCTAGGCCAACCCCTTGTGATGGCTGCCCGTCCATCCTTCACTGTCTTTATTATGACTTCTCGATGCTCATTGTAGTCTGGATGAAATACTTTAACCTTCATTGTGTGTCCACCAATCATGTACTTTGCGAGGTAATCTTGAGTGAACTGCTTCGGGAACCACTGGGAACAAAAAAGATTCAGACATTGTTGTCTAACAACTCATTATGGGCAGTAAAAAGAGAAGGCTGCAGAGTTTGTAGTTACCATCCTACAACTCAGTTGTGTTGGATAGAGCATAAACAAATAATTTGCTTGCCACCATTCGTATTTTTTTGCTAATAATCCTTATTAGTTTCCTCACTTGATGCTTGTTCATGAATATCTCATTGCCCCATACGCAAAAAGGGTCGATGTGTGGATCCTTGCCAAGGGCATATGTACCTACAAGCAACAAGTCAATATTAGAAGCTAACAAGTGTCCAGGCCTGGATCTATATGCAGTACATTATGGAATGACGAGGGGGGTACAAGTCGAGGGATGAAGCTAACCTCGGCGGAAAATGGTGGCCACTCCCGTTGTTGTCCTGCATTAGTGGAAAGGCATGATAAGTACAACAACCTTAACATCAAACAAATATAGCAAAGGTAAACAACATCATCTCCAAATGATAGCTTGAATGTGTTGGTTTCAGCATGCTGTTAAAGCAGATATAAAATGGAAGGTAGTGTTACCGACAGCAGGCTTAACAGCCATCAAATATTGCAATTAAAACTGGTATTGTTGAAAATGAATAGAATGTAGGTAATGCTTAAACATCACACTGGATAAATGTGTAAAACTGAAATAAAGGGCATGTGTTAACTACACTAGGAATAACTGGAACCAAATATAGCCGTTCAAACTGGTATTGATGTAGTCGAGCGACACAGTTCCGACTTGCACATAATGAACAACACATTGTCAATGACTGGAATACACAAGGCATAAATGACCAGTATAGCAACCAAATATAGCCATTGAAAACTGGACAGAGTCTCACTTCAACCAACCTAACAAGCAAATACAGATAAATAGGGCATATGCTTGAAAACTGGACAAATGCTCAGTGCAACCAACCTAACAAGCAGATAAAGATAAACAAGGCATCTGCTTGATAACTAGACAAATGCTAAAAAAAGCAACCTAACAACCAAATACAGATAAACAAGGCATCTGCTTGATAACTGGACAAATGCTCACTGCAACCAAACTAAGAACCAAATACATATAAACAAGGCATCTGCTCGATAACTGGAAAAATGCTTACTCCAACCAACCTAATAACCAAATATAGATAAACAAGGCATCTACTCACTATAAACAACCAAATATAGCCATTCGTGAAACTAAAGTGGACAATTCATACTTAAACATCACATAGCCCTATTGAACAATACATTTTTGCATAACTGAAATAATTAAACACGGCACAATTAAAGCACCGCACGACAAATGCTACTACAACAAAGGGTACTGGTTGGCAAGCTAGAAAAGGTAAGATTTGCCGATAGAATGTTGCCTCACATTTCATGTACGTGATCCTTCTAGTTGGAAGAGCACAGACCCATGGTGCGCTCTCTAATGTCACATATGGGCTGTTTCACCTTGGAAGAACCTTCATGGGTGCCCTCCTCGTGGTTGTGGTCGATGAGATCTGACTTGGCAATTGAGGATCCCAAGCCGCCGTCGTAGAACGTGTCCTTCAGAAATGACAAAATGGGCTCGATGGTGTATAAAGCTCGCAAATCCTTAACCGCTTGGCGGAGGAGATCAGCGGCAGGGCTGTCGAAGAGATCGATGACGGTTGAACCAGAGGGGTTGTGGATGACCACTTAACCTGTGACATGGCCCACATGAAGCCTCCGCTATGGACGAGCTTGATGTCATAGCCAGCTTTCCCGAGATACAGTAATACGCTAGCCCGCTGACATGAAGCCTTCGGCATGGCAACATAGTCAACGTCTTCGCCAGCTTCCATGGCGACATGTTGCTCTGGGATTGACAGGTCGGAGCGAACGACGGCCACCTCGCCAACGTCCGTCGGAGAGGCCATGATAAACCTCTGTCGTTGTACAAAAATAGGGGCTCTCCTTTTGACCCCTTTACTTGTGCACGGGCAGTCAGAGCCACGCGCCACGACCACACTTAGCAGGGCAGAGGAGGGAAGCCGAAGAGAAGCCGAAGCACGAGACGACCAAGGCGATGCCAAGACCGGAAGTACAGGAGGGAGAGAGGGCGAGGTGGACTCCATTGGCAAGATTCTTGCCGAGGCGCCCCCCCGCAGCCCCGGCAAGAGCCTTGCCGGGGCAACTTGCCCGATGCTAGCGGAGTGAACCACCCTTGAGCCCACCGGCTCCAACCTAACCAACTGCGTTGGAACCAAGGCTCGGGAGGCGCCTCTGTGGTGGCATGCAAATCTTCGTCAAGCTCATAAATATATGAGTTCAGATGAGGACTAGGAGACGGTGACCCTCGGTAGGATCCTAGCCAAGGAAATCCACAAGACCCCCGGCAAGACCCTTTTCGGGGATGACAGCAACACCATGGCAAGACCCTTGCCGAGCCCCCGGCAAGACCCTTGCCGAGGGCGTCAGTAGAGCCACTGCCAGGCCCACACCAGCCAAGACCCCGTCGCCGTTCACATGCAGCTGCCAGCTCAATCCAGCTGGGCAGGCACCTGCGTGGCAACATGCAGCTTCCAGGCCAACTCAGCAAGCGCCTGCGTGGCGGCATACAGATCTTCATGAAGGCCCTACCACCGCGCCACCTCAGTTGCCTGCCTGCCTACATGGCGCTGCATGCATCGCCAGCCTGGGCGTGTGTTGAAGCGAGGCGAAGCGGCGACGGACGGGACGAGCCTCGTTCTCGTCCCCGATAAAGCTAATGGACACCTATGTAGCACATTTAATGCGTTTTGTCCCGTAATGCCGTGCGATAAGCTCGTGCACTATAGGCCTATCCACCTCCTGTGTGCCACTGTGGCAGCCCCTTTTTCCTATAAAAGGAGGTCCGAGGCGACCAGGAGAAGGATTTGGCTTTTTGGAACGGGACGACCATCGTAGCTAGTTCAGAAAGCTCAAGAACACTCAATACATCCACCAAAGAAGGACTAGGGTTTTACGCATCCTTGTGGCCTGAACCTGGGTAAACGATCTGTGTGGTTGCTCTTGGACCTGCTCTTCTCACGACCCCGCGCCCACCGACCGTAGAAGGGATCCCTGTGATCCCATAGGTGTTGTTCCCACCGACATCTTTGACGCGCCAGGTAGGGGGCGCAGTTGTGGGAATATGGTCTAGCAGTTAGCCTAGCAGTTCTTTGTCACCATGGCTCCCAAGAAGAAGGCGGCCACGGCAGTCGGTTCGTTGGGAGCCGGATGGCCCGTGCCGGTGCGGGCGAGCAGCGGGCCGGTCGCGGACAGAACCTGAGGCGCAACCCGCGAGCACCAACATCGCTCTGGCAGTCAGAGCCTCGCGAGCGGCATCGTTCATGCGCAAGGCGACGGGCCACACGCCGCGAAATCCAGAGACGGAGCTGGGCCTCCTGTAGATGGCGCGGGACCCTCCGAGGGCGTCACCGTACCACCCGCGGGTGGCGCGGCGACCTCCAAGACGCCCACTCCGGTGCCCACAGCGCGCTCTTCCCACGTTGCGCGCGACGAGCAGCGTCATCACGCCGGTGACCCTGGACGCTGCCGTGGGAATAGTCTTGTGCGTCATCTGCGGGACGAAGGAGGCCGACATGCCCGCCGAAGTGCTAGCGAGGACGGTGCACAACCGCTGGGCCATGACGGACCTCCTTCTAACGTGGTTATAAGTCGAAGCGTGCCACGGTCCATGCAGCTTTCGCCGCCGCCCACGTCAGCAGAAGCCTTGGCGCGCGCAGCTGTTCCTCAACTTCCCTCCCGCCGCGGAGAAGCTCGACGAGTGGAGAGCCACTATCCGGAGCCTCATCGGCATCGCCAACAAAGACGAGCCATGGCGGGCGGGGCCCTCAGGCCGGCGCTCCATCGAGCCACTGCATGCTGGCGGTGGAGGGGCCAGAGGCGCCGCGGCCATGGTGCACTCTCCTCCTCCATGCCAGCCACCGCGGATGTCGGTCCATCGTGATGACGCTTGTGATGACATTTCCATAGCGTCGTCTGACCCATAGACCTGCCACGATCAACGCCAGGTTCTTCGGGAACGAGCCCATGAAGACGCTCGAACTACCATCGAGCGTCGGCGCGATACGCGCCACCAGTCAGATAGGCGGGCGGGGCCCGCTATGGACCACCTAGCACCGGGAGGCTCCGGCGACCTACCTTACGAGGTGGGTTGCCCAGCTTTTACCCATGAGCTACGACAGTTCCAGTGGCCGTCCCACCGCATGTTCAAGCCCGACGTCAGCGAGAAGTATGACGACAAGACCCACCCGTCAGAGTTCCTCAGCATCTACACCATCACGATGCAGGCCGCTGGAGCTCGTGACGACAAGGTGCTTGCCAATTACTTCCCGTTGGCCCTGAAACCCAACGTCATGTCTTGGTTGATGCACTTGCCGGCGGATTCCATTTCTTCTTGGTCAGATTTGTGCCACGAGTTCGTTGGTGCCTTCACCGGAGGCCACCAAGCTCATGACCAGGCAAGTGATTTGCATATCATTCCCAGAAGGAAGGTGAAACCTGCGCAAGTACATACAAAGGTTCAAACGAGTGCAATACAACATCCCGGATGTTCATCCTGCCGCTGTGATCAGCGCATTCCATCAGAATGTGCGTAACCGCAAGATGCGTGAGGAGCTGGCGATGAACAAGGTCAAGGACGTGGCCGAACTTTACGTTCTGGACGATAGATGCGCGCGGGCTGAAGAGGGAAGGAAGTACCCTGGCGAAGATGCCGGTGCGGAAACCGACTCTACCGACGAAGACACCGCCGCCCCGACGAAGAAGGGCCGTCGTCGCAACAGGAAACAAAAGGACAAGGCCGTGCTTGCCGTTGAGGGATCCGGGGACACCAGCGCCGCCAAGAAGGCCAAGGCAGACGACCCCGGCAAGGAGATTGCCGGGTGCGCTGCTTAGCGGGCCTTGGCGGCCGCCGACAAGCCAGGGGGCTCCGACAAGCAGTACTGCAAGATCCATCGCACCAAGGGCCATGACCTCCAGAAGTGCCGACAAGTTGAGCTGCTTGTTGAAAAGCAAAAAGCCGAATATGAGAGGCGGGACAAGGAGAAGGGTCGGGATGGTGCCGAAGGATCCGGCAAGAAGCATGGCGGCCAAGGAGGTCGCCACGGCAAGGATAACCAGCAAGAGAGGCCTGCCTGGGGCCGCGACAAGAAGCAGGAAGACGATGATCGTGACGAGGACGACGAGTCCGGTGAGAATGAGTTCTAGAAGGCTACGGAGGCCATGTGCGTCGATGGTGGCACCTTGCTGCATACTTCTCACTGCCAGCTCAAGTAGTGGGTGCGTGAGATTACAGCAGCAGAGCCATCGTTCGACGCTCAGAAGCCACTGAAGTGGTCCAGCATGCCCCTCATCTTTGACATCGAGGACCACCCTGACCGCACGACTGCGGTCGGGTGTTTGCCATTGTTGGTCTCACCAACGATACACAACCTCAAGGTGAATAAGATGCTGGTTGATGGCGGGGCCGACCTGAACTTGATCTCGCCCGTCGTAATCAAAAGGCTGCAAATTCCTGATGGAGAGCTTGAGGAAACAGGTACGTTTCAAGGGGTCAGTCCGGGAAGGAGCCAGCCGAAGGGGAAGGTCACATTGCCCGTGACGTTTGGAGGTGAGCTAAACTACATGACGGAGAGGATCGTCTTTGATGTGGCCGAGATCCCCTTGCCCTACGACGGGATCCTCGGCCGCCCGGCACTAGCCAAGTTCATGGCGGCGTCGCACTACGCCTACAATACGCTGAAGATACCTGGGCCGATGACCGTCATCACCGTCCCCTCCGACAAGAAGGATGCGCTGACCAACTCTATCGAGAAGCAGTTGTAGCAGCTGCCGCCAAGAAACCTGCTCCTGCCGTTGAGGCCCCGGGAGGGAAGAAGAAGACCGCAAGACCTCTCACACCCACTCTGGAAAGCGCACCTCTTCGGAGTGCTGTGCTACCGTCGAGGACGTGCCCGAGAGCTCTACCGGCAAGAGCAAGAAATCCAGAGCTGCACCACCAGAGACCAAGAGGGTGTCCGTCAAGGAGGATGGCACGGGAGGGGCTTTCACCATAAGCTCCACCCTCGATGGCAAATAGGAAAGTGCGCTCGTCACTTTCCTACGGGCGAATGTCGATGTGTTTGTGTGGCAAGCATCCGACATTCCTGGCATTCCCAGGGAAGTGATTGAGCACCACCTTGTTGTCTATCCCCATGCGTGTCCCGTGAAGCAGAAGGTCAGGCAAGCTTTGGAACGACGGGAGTTCATCACAGAGGAGATCAAGAAATTGGAAGCATCAAGTTTGGTGAGAGGAGTGCTCCATCCGACGTGGTTTGCCAATCCGGTGGTGGTGCGCAAGGCAAATGGGAAGTGGAGGCTGTGTATTGACTACACAGATGTCAATAAGGCTTGTTCTAAGGACCCCTCCCCGTTGCCGCGCACCAGATTGTTGACTCCACGGCCGGGTGTGGTCTGTTGTCATTCCTCGACGCCTACTCGGGCTACCACCAGATCTTCATGGCAAGAGAAGATGAAGAGAAGACAACCTTTATCATCCCATGTGGTACGTATTGCTTTTTACGGATGCCCTTCGGGTTGAAGAGTGCTGGCTCGACATTCGCAAGGGCGGTCTAGATTGGTTTTGAGCCCCAACTACATAGAAATATGGAAGCATATATGGATGACATAGTGGTGAAAACCAAGGACAAGGCGACCCTTGTACAAGACCTAGGAGAGACGTTTGCCAACCTACACAAGATCAACCTCAAGCTGAACCCTGAGAAGTGTGTCTTTGGCTTTCCGTCAGGAAAACTTCTCGGGTTCTTTGTGTCGCAACGTGGGATCGAGGCAAACCTAGACAAGATCAAGGCCATTGAGCAGATTGAGGCACCCAAGCGGATCAATGATGTGCGCCGGCTCACTGGCTGCGTTGCCGCCATGAGCAGGTTCCTCTCCAAGTCTGCTGAATGTGCCCTTCCCTTTTCCAAAATCTTGAAGAAGGCAGGCCCAATGGAGTGGACCCCAGGGGCCGAGGCGGCGTTGCAGGATCTGAAGAAATACCTCTCCTCCATGCCAATACTGGTTGCGTCTAAACCACAAGAGTCGTTGCTGCTATATCTGGCGGCAACGAATCAAGTGGTCAGCACCGCACTAGTGGCACAGAGGAAGGTCGGCGAAAAGGCAGTGGCCACGGCAGGACCGGCGGATGGCAAGTCAGAGATTCCCCCGGCAGGGCCTGGTGCCGGCAAGGCAAGGCCCCCGGCAGAGTCCAACGCCATCGGGGCAGGGCCCGCACAGCCAAGTTAAGTGGTGCAGAAGAAGAAGATGATGCAGCACCCAGTTTACTTTGTCAGCTCCCTCTTGCAGGGGGCCATGTCAAGGTACTCCGGTGTGCAGAAATTTCTCTTCGGCCTCCTTATGGCCTCGAGGAAGCTGCGTCATTACTTCCAAGCCCACGAGATCACCGTCGTCACCCGCCTCTCGTTGCAATGGATACTGCATAACCCAGATGCAACCGGAAGGACTGTGGAGTGGGCCTTGGAGTTGTCAAGCTTTGGGTTGAAGTTTGAAAGTACTTCGACAATCCAGAGCAGAGTCTTGGCCGAGTTCATTGCAAAATGGACCTCAAAACCCGACGTGGAAATCCAGGAGACCGCTCTCCCCGGCAAGGAGGCAAGTCGCGACTGGATCATGTACTTTGACGGGGCTTTCTCACTGCAAGGCGCCGGTGCCGGTGTGCTGCTCGTCGCACCCACCGGAGAGCACCTCAAGTATGTGATCCATATGCACTTTCCCAGGGAGATTTCCACAAACAACACTGCTGAGTACGAGGGGCTGCTCGCCGGTCTCAGGATCGGAGCAGACCTCAGGGTGAAGAAGCTCATCGTCAGGGGTGATTCGCAGCTTGTCGTCAGACATATCAACAAAGATTACCAGAGCCCATTGATGGAGGCCTACATAGATGAGGTTAGGAAGCTGGAGGAGCGCTTCGAAGGTATTCAAGCGAAGCACGTTCCCCGGGCAGAGAATGACATCGCTGACTACCTGTCAAAGCGCGCTGCATTCAAGCTACATGTGGAACCAGGTACCTTTTTGCTTCGGCTAACTCAACCATCCGTCGAACCGTCAACGGAGCGGAACAAGCGGAGGAAATCGGGCCCTAGCAAGTACTTTCCCGCCGAGCCCCCAGGGGCCGCCGGTGAGAGTGTTGCCGCGGATTCCGAGCCTGCCAAGGGGCAGCTGGCTCCGGCAGGGCGCCAAGCCCCGACCGTAGAGGCGGCCGCCCCCATGGCAGAAGAAATGCCTTTGGCCCTTGCCGTCGAGCCCCAGGCTCCAGCATGGGCACAACATACCGTCCGTTTCCTCCAGACAGGGGAACTACTTGAGGAGCAGGAAGAAGCGGAAAAAGTAGCTCGCCGGTCTGCCTCGTACTAATTCGTCGATGACGTCCTGTACAGAAAAAGGCCGAACGGTGTGAAATTGAAGTGCATCCCCAGCGTGGAAGGACTGAAGCTGTTGGCAGAGATACATGGAGGCATATGTGGCTCCCACATAGGGTCGAGGGCCCTTGCCGGCAAAGCGTTCCGGCAAGGCTTCTTCTGGCCCACCGCCCTCTAGGATGCAACGGCACTAGTAACCAGGTGTGAAGCGTGCCAGTTCCATTCAAAGAAGCTTCATCAACCAGCTCAAGCCCTTCAAACAATTCCTCTCTCCTGGCCATTTTCAGTCTGGGGGTTCGACATACTGGGCCCCTTCCCCCGTGCTGCCGGGGGCTTTGAGTACTTGCACGTTGCAATCGACAAGTTCACAAAGTGGCCGGAACTGGAAGCAGTGAGGAAGGTGACAACACAGTCAGCCATCAAGTTCTTCAAGGGACTAGTCTACCGTTTTGGTGTGCCAAACAGAGTCATCACCGACAACGGCACACAGTTCACAAGCCACGCCTTCATGCAGTACATCCAAGACCTCGGCAGCAAGGTCTGTTTTGCTTCCGTGGCACACCCACAGAGCAACAGCCAAGCGGAGCGGGCAAATGCTGAAGTACTGCGAGGCCTGAGAACAAAGACTTTTGACAAGATGCACAAAAGCGGAAGGCGCTGGATTGATGAGTTGCCGGCAGTTCTTTGGTCGATCAGGACGACGCCAAATCAAGCCACCGGCCAGACACCCTTTGCCCTGGTATATGGGGTAGAAGCAATTCTCCCCACGGAACTCATATATGGGTCACCTCGGGTGCTCGCTTATGACAAGCTTGAGCAAGAGCGATTGCGGCAATATGACACAACGCTCCTTGAGGAAGATCGTCTTTGGGCGGCTGTGAGAGTAGCACGCTACCAGCAAGCCTTGCGCCGCTACCATAGCCGCAAGGTCCATGCCCGGAGCTTTGAGGAAGGCGACCTTGTTCTTCGGCGCGTTCAGTCGGCCAAGAATTCCAACTAGTTACCGCCAAAGTGGGAAGGCCCTTATCGGGTAATACGAGTCACCAGGCCCAGTGCAGTCCGCCTGGAGACTGAAGATGCTGTCCCAGTAAGCAATTCCTGGAACATCGAACATCTTCGCAAGTTTTACCCATAAGGCGCAGTTGCCGGGCCTCCCGGCGAACCACCTTTTGTACGAGCCTTGCCGGCAAGGCATGTAACCCTCTGTACAAAGCTAGGCGTAGACCCTAAGCATAAATAAACGAAGCGCTGGCGCCCTAAGTTATAGCATGCATGCTAGGTCAAGTCTTTCCCTCGGTTAGGGTTGATAGTGCTTAGCGGTGACTAACCCCTAGCCTAGAGGTCGAGTGTGCGTCTTCCTGTTCTCTTTGGTTCTTAGGGCACGCGGACACTTCTGCTGAGCCGCTTGGGAAAAAGAGAATGAACCGGCTCTCCGGTCCCAGCAAGCCAAGACTACCGAGGGCTGAAGATACAAGGATCCAACCACGGCAAGCCAAGATTGCCGGGGGCTGCAGATTCAGATAAGTCTTTCATCCCCTGTTATGCATTTCCGTATAGAACCGGGACATGTGAAACATCGTTTATGTTCTTGAAACCGCCATGCTCCCCCTTTCTTGTACCCAAGAGTTACCTCGTGGGTCGGAATTTGGTAGTAGTCGCGGTGGCGAGGAGATGAATGAAGGGCCTAACTCTACTTCGCCCTGCCTCCGCCAAGAGCGCGAGAATGGTCGACTGAAGTGGGGAGACGGCAAGGCCTGTTGCCGGGCGACATGTTTATATTAAAAATAACAAGGATTCATCCTTGGCATGGGCCTCGTTCACGCACAAAGAACCCAGCAAGCACCCTTTTCCATTAAAAACATCCCATACAGGTACAGTTCATACGGAATTAAAAACATGAGCAAGGGGATAACACGTCTTAAAATAAACCAGTGCCCGTAGGCCTACAAACTTAAAAAAAGATAAGATGCCCGTAATCCCTTTCTTGTCCCTCTCCTCAGAAGGTGGAACAAGAGGGCAGGAGGGCGAAAAGAGCACCTAGGTGAGGTGCGAGGAGCAGAAGGCGCCAAGAGAATGTACCGGTGCCGGGAGGGAAGCTGGAAGATGAGGTAGCGGGCCGGCAATATCCGACGAAAGCTTCGGTGCCCACGTACTCCGACTTGACGGCCGCCACCCGCCTTCTTCGCCCTCTCCGGCCCTCCTACGCCAGCCGCCCAAGGAGGCGATGGGGAGGACCCCGATGGAGAGCTTGGCGAGGATGGCCCTCGGCAAGGCGCGTGGCCAAGGGAGGGGCGGCGCGGTCAATCAAAGTTAGAGTCGGCATCCTGCCACTCGACTCCCTCGCCGTCGCTCTCTTTGTCTTCCTCATCACTCCCGCTTGAGGAGGAATCTTCATCGTCGGAGGAGCTCTCAACGCAGCACTTAAAGCGAGTTCCGAGATATCTGAAGACCTTGACGGAGAGCAGGTTGCCCTCCGTTAACTTGAAGTAGAGGACAAGCCCTGCCGTCAGGCTATGGTTGCGTGTGAACGTCTTCCACCCGCGGCGGAGGTACATGACGCGAGGGGCAGGGAAGTTGACGTCGACCCACGTGCCGCCGTTCCCGCAACCCTTCATGTGCAACTAGAGGGTCTGGGGAGGATCGAGCTCCATCTTCTGAGCAAAGGCAGTAGGGAGACGGAGGCTGCTACGCGGTGACCGGCGCAGCCTGATGAAGAATTCGCGGGCTGATCCCCGACGTGGTGCTCCGTCGGGGGATGCATCGCTGGCGGAGGCGAGGCCGATGTGCCGCCCCGTCCTCCTCTCCCCTGGGCGCCACATTGACCTCGACCTCGCCCCTCCCCCTTCCTCTCATGGCCGGTCCCGCAGCCATGAGCTCTTGGAAGGAGGAATGCGCTGGCGAGCAGCGGCCCTCGCCGCCACCGTTGAAGGGCCAACACTTCCTCTCGCCATGGCGGATGGAAGGAAGAAGCAGAGGTGGAAGGAGATGGATGATGGAAGAGTGTGGAATGCCGCCCCCTCCCCTCCTTATAAAGGGGCGGAGTTGGGGCTCGGCCGCCCCACTCGACCAATTCGGTCATCGGGGGCGCAGGGAATCAGGACCAGCCCGCTGCCCCAATCAGCGATGACCCAGTTTCCCGCCTCCACCTCCTGCCACCTGCATGAGGGACATGTGGCGAGCGAGCAACATTGAAGGAACAGGCGAAGCGACCGCTCCCCACCCTGTGATCGTGGGGCGCGGGCACCTTGAAGGCCACGACCCGAGTCCACCCGAGTAAATGGGCTGTGCCTCTGCGCCTCCCTCCTTTTACGGGGAAGGTGCGAGCCACCTCTTGACCACGAAGTGACGCATGCGTGCGGGAACCGCCCCACGCATGACCCCCACATCACGCATGACCCTCCACGTTGCGCGTTCAACGCGGGTCGTGGGGAAGCGCAGCGGACGCGAAATTACTAAGGAAAAATCCTCCCCACCTGCCCGCGCACTGTGGCACCCCGGCTCAGAGAAACTGGAACGCCCCGTATTCCAGCCCAGAGATCGAGGAGAAGTCCCCAGAATACGACACTGCTTGACATAGAACAAATCAGCTCTTATTACAAGAATAATAATACAAGGGTCTGATGTCACAAAGAAGCACATCAGCACCGCGACACTACGCCTGCGATACTACACTTGTTCTATGCTAGCAGCGAAACAACTCGTAGCAGTGGAATACTTCTAGCAGCGGAACAACGACGAAGGTGGTGAACTCCACTCTGCAGGTACTCTGGCTGGGACACGATCTAGCTCACACGCACGACAACCATCGACAAGCAATCAAGCAATCATGGCATCACCTGCAATCTGGCATGATACGCTAGGTCAGTACATTGAATGTACTTGCGAGCTCACAACAACCATAAACATCAAGGCAAGATAATAACATACAATTAAGTAGGTTAATTATTTAACAACTACCATGATGAAACAACTACTAAGAATGGTATGAAACTGATACAATACTAATAAATCACCATCTCAGATCCATGACCATATCTCTCTTGGCTAACCGGCCAAGCAATATACCATCTCGATCACCTCATGATCAAAACCAAACGGTGATAATTCCAGCGATCACTACCACGACCAACACTTGGTCTCAACCGTGATCCTTCCGGCGATCACTACCATGACCAACACTTGGTCTCAATCGTGATCCTTCCGGCGATCACTACCATGACCAACACTTGGTCCCAACCGTGATCCTTCCAGCGATCACTACCATGACCAACACTTGGTCTCAACCGTGATCCTTCCGGCGATCACTACCATGACCAACACTTGGTCCCCAACATCATCATCAACATCCTGCCAATCTGAACTGCTCAACATATCAACATATAAATATATCTCCTATAAGTCATTCTGTCATGTGAGTGTTGATCGAACGGTGTGACCTAGTAAGAACCCTTGCCCATGACCGAGGACGCGACTATCGATAGATTTAAATACACACTCTACAGAGGTAGCGCACTTTACTCACACCACGGAACCTATGGCCTCGCACTCCCATTCGGGTGGACCAACGGCATTCCGACAAAACCGATCTACTGCCATGACACTCTCCCGGCCACTCCGACCCACTCCCAACTGGGCTAGTCCTGGGTGGCCCCGTGTCTACCAAAGACACAATGACCACCGCGTGGCCAAAACGTCCCTCACGGGGACCGTGCACATAACAATAACAACATGCACACAAGGCTTATGTCCGCCTACCTGATTAGGGTAGTGCACGCCCATAAGCTTCCCTAGTTGGAGGCACCAGCGAGAGGCATGACAATAGACTGCATTAGGGCCTTCCCATAAAGGCAAATGTGGTTGCACTGGAAAAGCCCGGTTCGGTGGCACCTGACCAACTTAATGACGTAATTTATCCCCAAAATATAATAGTAAGGACTGATACTCCAATATCATCTATCAACCTATAATCCAAGTCGTAGCAAAATCCAACAAATAATCCAAAGCTTAATATCATCATACCAAGATACTCCGAGGACAGTAAAACACTACTATCATGATGAACCCAAGAACGATAATACTACTACTCAAATAACTATCAAGCTATGATCCACATGCAAGCATCATCTCCATCATCATATTCCATAACATAATATCAACTAGCATCATGATGAAAATAACACTAGCAACTAATAATCCAAAGGCAACATGATGTTCAAAGTAGTGCTCCAAGATAATAACAAATACCATCATGACAATAATCATACTAGCCACTAAGAATCCAAAGGCAACATGTCATCCAAAGTAATACTCCAAAGCATATTACCATCATGAACATAATCATAATAGCCACTAAGAATCCAAAGTCACATGCCATCGACATAATTATCAAAATGTAATTCCTAGAACTCCAAGCAATATCATGGCAATATCAATCATCAAAACAACACTCCGAGACATGCCATGAACAGATCATACATAGCTAATGCAATGTTTTAAACAAGTTCAAATAAATAAACAATGTCACTTCATTGCAATCATGCAAATGGAGGGTGTGGCTTGCCTGGGGTGGAAGAAATCATTGAGAAGGAATGCGAGAAGCTCGCGGAACGAATCGCCGGAAATCTTCACTCGCGGAGGGGGCTGAATAAGGGCAGGGGAAAAGTGGTCATTTTCAGAATGTCAAAACATGGTGAAAATGGTTCCATCGGAATGGGATCGACGAAACGAAGAAGTGGGCTTTGGGATCACCTCATTTGGAGTTGTGGTTAAAAAGATGAGTGTTTGACTGCCAGGGGCCTATCTGTAATGAAAATACTTTCAAATAGGGCCTGGACAGAAAAACGGAAAACACAATTAGAGAAATACGCTTTCACTGAACTGAAAACATAATCTGGGTTGAAGAAGAAACAAAATGCACTTTTGGTGAAGGAAAACATATTCGCCAGAATACGCTTTCACTTATCCACCTCAGCAATTCGAGTCAACGCGGGGACTTACAGGCGGGGCCCGCCACTTATCCACATGGATAGGGCGGGGTCAGTGGCGGAGTGGCTGCCAGGTGGGGTCGGCGAAAGGAGGGGGCCTGCCTGGCCTCGTCTCCTTCTCCTACCTCCCGCTCGCCTGCGAAGGCAGAGGACGACCGCGGCTGCCGGCGCCCGTCCCGGCGCCACCGGCCACCTCCGGGACATTCCGGCCACCGGCGTGACCAGGAAGAAGGGCCGCATCCGCCTGGAGGGTTCTTTCCCACCGAGAAGCAGCAGAGGGAGCAGAGCTCCGGCTCCAGAGATGGACGGCGGCGACGGCGAAGATGGAATCGAGGCTTCGGTGGAGGTCAAGGAGAGGCAGGGTTTGGGAGGGGTTCGCCGGGGCTGAGGACCTCTTTTGGAGGTGGAGAGGAGGAGGGATGGGATCGGCCTCGAGGGGATTTAGGCAGATGGCCACGGCGGCCATGGTTGCCATCTGAGACGAGGAGGAGCTCTCGAGCTCGAATGAGAGGCTGGACGAGTGGTGTGAGGCTGGGGGTGAGCTCTAACGAGACCGGGGTAGGCTATATATAGGCGGGGCGAGGAGGGGAGGCCGTGGCCGCGTGGCCATGGCTTGGGTGTCGCCACTCGCGTCCGGCCACGCTCTGGCGACGGCCAGCGATCACGGGGAGGTGCGGGATCACGACGAGCTATTGATTCAGAGCTCACGGAGGGGTAGACGACGTCGGGGAGCAGAGGAAGAATCCGAGAACCATTAAAACATGTCGGCACACTGTGCTCCCGTGGGCGAGCATCGGCGAGTGTCGGTGAGTGGTTTTACGGAGAGGGAGAGAGGTCCAGGAGGACGGCGACGACGCGGTAAAACTGCTAGACATGCTCGCTGAGACGCCGAGCAGAGAAGGGGCCCGAGCAAGAAGCCATTCTGGACGCGTGCACTGCATGCCAAGTCGGTGGTCACTGCACGCACTGGTAGGTAGCGAGGGAGAGGGGCTTGACCATGTTGTCTAGTGGGTAGTTCATCCAGGGTAGGTTACAACCGCGATGGTAGTTCGGTGAAAACTGCTATGGTTAACTAAGAATTACCCTCTGAAGTTTACTGCAGTAAACTTGGGTGAACACTTGTGATCAACAGGGATTTTACTGGTGCCAAAGGGTTTGTCTGGAGTGATTAATTAAGGAAGGACTATGATCCTGGAGGTTTTGAGGCATAATGGAGCACAAACTAACATAGTTGCTTTGTAACTCACATTATGTGTCCAGAATCAAGTTTTGGATGATGCACTCACATGGAGTAACCAATTGAGGTAAAACTTGGCAGGACTTAGTGACTTGGCCAGATAAAGGTGCTGTAAAAATTTCATGCCAATTGGTTTTACCAAAATGGTACTTCCTTCACAGCTATTCCCTTTATCTAGAATCTTGCAAAAATTCTAGAGCAATATTGGCTAGATTAATTGATGCCAAATTTGGTGGATAGAAGTCATTTGGGTAGGATAATGCTCTGGTAAATTTTCAGGCAAAATTAAGCAATATAAAATATACTTGCTTCACAACCTGAAAATATTGACAGAATCAAAGATTTGATGTTGTTCTCTCATAGTTCAAGGGATGGAGCTGAACTTTGTAGAAAAGAAATCATATGAGCACAAGAAGAGGCATGAAAAATTTCAACTCATTTGGATAAAACTAGCTAGCACTTCCTTCACAAAGGCTTCCCTCAGACAAGAACTTTGAAAACATCACTGAGGAAGTTTGGCTAGGCAAATAAAGTTGAATTTTGGCACATGACAATTATTTGGATGATATATCATGCCCAAAAAGTTTGGGGGCAAATGGGAAAGGATAAATAGCACTTGCTTCACAATGTGCCATTTAGGACATAATAGGAAATGAATTTATTGAGCATGATGGAAAATATGGCCAATGAAATATTTTTCCATATTTGATGAATATAGGACTCAAACAATTTATAAGAATTATTTGGGGATTTTTGGATGGACAGAAACGTAGGTTGCTTCACAACCTAGGGCAAGCAGGGTTATTCCTTTAATAGGAAAATGAATTTTCCCTAGAAAAGAAATTAGGGTTTGGTCAAGCAGTGGAGTGACATGATCTAGGCAAAGTTTTCAGGATAATGAGCCACTTGGGAGAGGAAATGAAGATGATTTCCCAGGTGACAAGGCCACATAACCACTCCAAAAAGAAAAACAGAGCAAAAACCAATAAATCAAAAAGATAAAGAAAAGGGCCAAAATCCAGGCTGTTACACACATCGTTCTGGGCCTAGCCCAACAACGCATCGCGCTTATATATGGCCCAGGTCCAGGGGCTCCTGTCGGTGTACAAAAGTAGGGGCTCTCCTTTTGACCCCTTTACTTGTGCACGGGCAGTCAGAGCCACGCGACGCGCCACACTTAGCAGGGCAGAGGAGGGAAGCCGGAGAGAAGCCGAAGCACGAGATGACCAAGGCGACGCCAAGAACGGAAGCACATGAGGGCGAGAGGGCAAGGTGGACTCCATTGGCAAGATTCTTGCCGAGGCGGCCCCCCGCAGCCCCGGCAAGAGCCTTGCCGGGGCAACTTGCCCGATGCCAGCGGAGTGAACCACACTTGAGCCCACCGGCTCCAACCTAACCAACTACGTTGGAACCAAGGCTCGGGAGGCGCCTCTGTGGTGGTATGCAAATCTTCGTCAAGCTCATAAATATATGACTTCAGATGAGGACTAGGAGACGGCGACCCTCGGCAGGATCCTAGCCAAGGAAATCCACAAGACCCCCGGCAAGACCCTTGCCGGGGATGATAGCAACGCCATGGCAAGACCCTTGCCGAGCCCCCGGCAAGACCCTTGCCGAAGGCGTCAGCAGGACCACTACCAGGCCTGCACCAGCCAAGACCCCGCCGCCGTTCGCATGCAGCTGCCAGCCCAACCAGCTGGGCAGGCACCTGTGTGGCAACATGCAGCTTCCAGGCCAACTTAGTAAGTGCCTGCGTGGCGGCATGCAGATCTTCATGAAGGCCCTACCACCACGCCACATCAGCTGCCTGCCTACCTACATGGCACTGCATGCATCGCCAGCCTGGGCGCGTGTCGAAGCGAGGCGAAGCGGCGACGGACGGGACGTGCCTCGTTCCCGTCCCCGATAAAGCTAATGGACACCTACGTAGCGCATTTAGTGCGCTTTGTCCCATAATGCTGTGCGATAAGCTCGCACACTGTAGGCCTTTCCACCTCCTGTGTGCCACTGTGGCAGCCCCTTTTTCCTATAAAAGGAGGCCCGAGGCGACCAGGAGAAGGATTCGACTTTTTGGAACGGGACGGCCACCATAGCTAGTTTAGAAAGCTCAAGAACACTCAATACATCCACCAAAGCAGGACTAGGGTTTTACGCATCCTTGCGGCCCGAACCTGGGTAAATGATCCATGTGCTTGCTCTTGGACCTGCTCTTCTCACGACCCCGCGCCCGCCGATCGTAGAAGGGATCCCAGTGATCCCATGGGTGTCATTCCCACCGACAACCTCTTCTTGGCCGAACGCTCGTCGGGCTCCCCGGGATACGTGGTCGAGCTTAGGCTGCGACATTCTGGAGCAGGGGATGTGGATCTGGTGGGGAGGGACACCACAGACCTCATCAAATAACTCAAGGGAGTGGGGTGACGGTATGGGAATTGCTGGTTAACCTAAACTTTATTATCTAAGCTAGGAGGATCGGGCAGACCGGCAGGGGTTAGCGGTGGCGCCCGCGGCGACCGCGAGCTAGGGTTCAAGGGGGGAGGGGGATATGGAGGGGGGGTAGGGGTTGGTGTTTGAGGATACGCCGTGACTATTGAAATTTTTATTAATGGTGGGTGGAGATGGTGGTGGACGAGGGAGGGCGATGGTTCAAATGCCTCGGCTACTGCAATTTTACTATAAGGTCGGTGCTGGAGGAGTGTGGGTGACAGTTGAAGTACGGTGGCTACTAAAATTTGGGTAAAGGAATTGATGCGGGGCGGGAGTGCCCAAGATCACACACGATCCAATAACAATATGTGTGTATGATAATAAGGAAAAGTGGCGCGGAACCGCCGAATTTTGCAACGCTCAAGCCGGGTAGTTTGTTTTTATATTTCTAGCTAGCTGGTTTATCACACCCGGTTTGTCCTAATTTCCAAATCAACTTACCCGCCTTTAGCTTGCAGAGGTGGTGGTTTTACAGCGCACTTGCATCGCACACGATTAAGCCAGTACCTCCACGGCTCCACCCTTTGCTCACGCTTGCGCGGTCGTGGTGATTTTATAGCGCACTTGCATCGCACACGGTTGAGCCAGTAACTCCACCTTTGCTCGCGCTTGCGCAGGCGTGGTGATTCACAATGCACTTGTATCGCACACGGTTAAGATATTATACCCGTGTCCGCTGAGCGTCATCAGAGTCTTTGCAGCAAAAAATAACGTTAGAGAGGGTCAGAAGCCAGCCACACCAGCATGTGGCCCAAATATATATGAGTGAAAATGGTAGTGTGTGATGTTCAAAATTCCAATGCACAACTTTGACCACGCGGGCCCACGGTTGGGCGGGTCGTCGAAGATTGATGAGGAGGGCCAGAAGTCAAGAACCACCTGGAAGTGGCCAAATATATGTAGGGATATTGGGGATGTTTAAAACTTTAAATACACAAAGCATAACTATGGTGGCACCAGCCTCGTAAACCCGAAAGCACCCTTGGATATATATATATATATATATATATATATCGTACCTAGCTAGGATGCTTGGCCCACCACCTCCCACTTCGTGTCAGCGGGGCGGATGCACGTAATGATCGATACTTTGGTCATACATGCATGTCGCCATGGCCTACCATAAGACGGACCAACGAATCTATCGTTTGGTCAAACGACAGTTGTTGTTGTTGTTGTTGTTGTCTATAAACCGCTTGGGCCAATAGATTGAACCATCATAAAAATTGCACGAGAAGGACCACAAAACCAACACCTCTTATGTGCGGCCCAAAATGATGTACGTTGGGAAGGGGTGATGTGTGTTTTCAATATAGAATAATGTACAATTTAGATGTGGTGCCTGCCTCTTGATACAGACAACAACCATGAAGGCAAGGTAGTTAAGGACGAGATACGCAGGGTTTGATGTAGGTCAAACCTAGCAATCCGAGCATGTGGGAGGGAATCCTGACAACGCATGACCTCGAGCTTTGGTTGAGCGACATGTGATGGTGACCGGCCCTAACATGAACTAGGATGAATCCATTCATGGCCGACACATACCCCTCATTATCAGTCAAAGGGATGATATATATACACTCGGGGAGCCCACAGATATGCGTGTCGTCATAAAAAACCGCACAAGGGAGACGTGGTCGATCAGAAGACCCCGTAATACACTGCATGCGGCTCAAAAATATGTATGGGTACGGTGGTGTGTGATGTGTTTAAATCTCAAATGCACAACTTCGATGGGCCACCAACTACATTACAAACCGAACACCGTACCCAACTCCAAGCCTGGTTCAATACGTATGATGTCAGTTTCCCAACTTCGAGGCGACGACGGTGGGGGGCGGGGAGTCGTCCCACGCATGCGCTCAAACTTTATTTGGTCTAGCATGGGACACACACACACACACACATATATATATATCTATACACCTATATAGTGTGCGAATAACTTTGAAAGTTGGTCGTTAGATGCAGCCAATCCGACAGTACATAGATGGCAAATCCGAGCACTATTGGCTGTTGGAAATCATCTACATTCCACCAGATTCTACCACATGTACAATCTAGAAGACTGCATGGTTGAACTTAAGCATAATGCACAAACCTCAAAACACAAGCACTTCTCCTTTCTTCTGTAGAATCTTCCATATCTTAATTGCCCAATTTTTTTTCTAAATGAATTGTCACTTTTTGTTTTTAAATTTACAATGCACAATTCAATGAATCTTAAAATAGATTTATTATAAAACTAATTGATTTGGGATGAGATGAACTATAAGAATTAAATGAACATGTACATCATGCATATATGACTCAAACCTTCAATGAGCACTGACACTGTTAGCGGGAAAACAATGGGAGAAGAGGCGGGAAACCGATGAGAGGAGTGGCGAGAAACGGTTGCCTGTTTTGAAAACCTAGTAGAGAAGGAAGCATGAGCTAGCACGACGCATGCGCACAGTGCTTACCCATGTACTGCATGTGTTATCGAAAGGGCTCAGGGTTGCCATTCGATCTAGGAGCATCCAATGGTGCACACGTACGATCCGTGGGGTTTGGGTTCTGGCCAATCAGAACGCACGACCCAAATCACGCGCGTAGTAGGGGGGAGGGAGAATATCATACGGAAACCAACATTTGGTGGAAACCGGTGAAAACCACGAGAAAAAGATGTTTTGAAGTTCCAAATTTTTTTGAAAAAAATGCGGGATGTTAAGAGGATGATGTTTTATTGCCACACAAAATTTCAAGTTGAAACACATAACGAGATGTGAGCTATGAAAAAGACAAAATCAGCGTTGAATACTGCCGAATAGTAATGTCACTATTTAGGGCTGAATTTGTCTTTTTCATAGCTCACATCTCGTAATGTTTTTCAACTTGAAATTTTGTGTCGCAATAAAACATCACCTTCTTAACATCCCACATTTTTTTTCAGATTTTTATGAAACTTTATAGTATGGTTTCCACAAAGTTTCTATTGAATATCGGCTTTCATGAGTGAACTGTGTGCTTTTCGAAAACATTTTGTGAGAAGAATCTCGATTTTGAAATCCCCGTAAATCCAAAACTAAGCCGAAAGTCATGAAACCTGGCATGGTGTCACGACATGGCACTTATATGTCAAGCAATTTATTTTGTCCATTGTGGTGCAAGTTTTATTACAAGCCTTTTACAAACCGGAGCTTCTCTCAAAGAAGCCTCGTGGTTCCGATGGGGAGATGTGTCCCCCTTGTGGGCGAAACGTAATCACTACCTCTTTTTGCCTTGTATTTTCTTCTACACGAAACATGGAACGACATGATATCCATGCTGAAATTTAAACTTATTCAGGGTTCGTTTGGCCTTTTTATACACTAATTGAGTTTCCTAGGCATTTAATGTCCATAATTCAAATCTGAACTTCAAATACATGCTCCAGTTCACCAAAATGGCTAGAAAATTTATACATGTGTCCTTGGGTGCATGTTTAGGTCCCATGCTAGGAATGGGAACAAATTAAAACCGTACCCGCGTCTTGGCTCATCCTCAAACATTTAGAATCTCGGTTTCTAAATCCCCGTAAATCCTAAACTCACCAGAAAGTCATCAAAGGTGGCATGGGTGTCACGTAGGCACATATATGTCGTGGTAAAACATTGTCCAATTTGGGCCAAGCTTTATTAGAAACCTCTTACAAAACCAAAGATTCTCTCAAAGAAGCCTCGTGGTTCCGATAGGGAAACGTGTTCCCCTTGTGGGCGAAACATAATCACTGTCTCTTTTCGCCTTGTATTTTCTTCCACGGGCAACATGGAATGACATGATATCCGTGCTGAAATTTAAACGTATTCATGGTTCGTTTGCCCTTTTTATATATACACTAATTGAGTTTCCTAGGCATTGAATGTCCATAATTCAAATCTGAACTACAAATACATGCTCCAGTTCACCAAAATGGCTAGAAAAATTATACATGTGTCCTTGGGTGCATGTTTAGGTCACATGGCGGGAATGGGAATGAACTACAACTGTACCGGTGTCCTAGCTCGTCCTCAAACATTTCGAATCTCGGTTTTTAAGTCCGCATAAATCCAAAACTCACCAGAAAGGCATCAAAGGTGGCATGGTGTCATCTCATGGCACATATATGTCATGGTAAAAACATTGCCAATTTGGGCCAAGCTTTATTACAAACCTCTTACAAACCGGAGCCTGTCGCAAGAACCCTCGTGGTTTCGATAGGGAAACGTGTCCCCTTGTGGGCCAAATGATAATCACTCCCTCTTCTAGCCTCGTATTTTCTTCTACACGCGACACGGAACAATGGGAGATTCACGCTAAACTTTGAAATTATTCAAGGTCCGTTTGACCTTTTTTATTCATCATTTGAGTTTTCTAGGCAATTTAATGTCCATAATTCAAATCCGAACTACAAATACATGCTCCAGTGCACCAAAATGGCTAGAAAAAATGTACATGTTTCCTTGGGGTGCATGTTTAGGTCCCATGGAACGAATGGGAATGAATTCAACCGTCTCGCCATGTCCTGGCTTGGCCACGAACATTGTGAATCTCGGTTTTTAAATCTCTGTAAATCCAAAACTAACTAGGAAATCATGAAACTTGGCATGGTGTCACTACATGGTACATATAATTGTCCAATTTTGGCGAAGCTATATTACAAGCCTCTTACAAACCAGAGCCTGTCGCAACCCTCGTGGTTTCGGTAGGGAAACATGCCCCTCTTGTGGGAGAAATGATAATCACTGCCTCTTCTCGCCTTGAACTTTGTTTTCCACAGGCAACATAGAATAACAGGAGTGTGGGGATGAAATTTGAAACTGTTGAGGGTTCATTTGGCCATTGTATATATATATATATATATATATATATTTCTAATTACTTAGTTTTCTACGCATTTAATGTAGTCCATAATTCAAATTTGAACTACAAGCACTAGCTCCAGTGAGGAAAAATGGGTGAGAAATCGTACATGTGTCTTGGGTGCATGTTTAGGTCTCATTTAAGGAATGGGAATGAATTACAAACTTGCCGTCGTCCTGAAACATTGAGAATCTTGGTTTTTAAATCCCAGTAAATCAAAAACTCACCCAAAAACATGAAACTTGTCATGGTTTCATGACATGGCACATATATGCCATGGTAAAAAATCTTCCAGTTTGAGAAGAGGCGCACACATTAGTAGCCAACGAAGTCCTTTTTGAAACAAAAAGCTGACACGTTAATATCGCAAACGGCTGTATTATATTAACCGTGTCGAAATTTAACCATACTTGGTGGCGTGCGTGCAACTGTTTGATTAGACGGGACGGGCACGAGAAGTCCGCCGTGTAGGCTCGCCGGGATGCGCGTGAGCAGTTCGCCGCGCAGGCTCGACGGGACGCGTGCATTATGTCCACCTCATAGGCTCCATGGGACACGTGCGAACAGCAAGGCCGCCCATGCTCACCGGGAAGCGAGCTATTTGACCTCCATGCACCAGCCGCCGCCTGCCTCGCTCACAATAATTAAAGCACCTGGACGGAGGGTGTTTGCTTGTGATCCCATGGCAGCATTTTCTTTGTTCGTGTTTTCAACTCGTATTCCGCCCTAATTTAAATTGCCACATAGGGCAACAGATAATACGACCACAAATATAATGGCAACGGATAATACGACGACAAATTTACAATGGCGCAGATAATAATTGTCTTACATATTCCGGATAATTTAGAATGCCACATGCAGCAAAGCCCGAAAGACACGGGGACAAGAGAAGAAGGAAATTGCAGACAATGACCCGGGTCACTACTGTCTCTACTCGTCGATGGATCGCCGGGCGACGAAATCCTCCAGCTCCTTATTCAATTCCTCATGACTTTGCTTGAAAGTAGCCATGGATTCCTCCACCTCCTGCTCATGCTCGATCCGGAGCTTCCTCAAGTCACCCATCAGTTCCTTGACGACCGCTTTCAGCGTCATCTCCGAGGCACTGCTCTGCTCATGCAACATCTTGCAGCCAGCGGCCTCCTCCTCCTTCTCGGCAAGAAACTTGAGGAGCTTCGCATTGTCACCCATGAGTTGCTCGACGAGGCTGGTCGCCTTGTCAACCGAGGCATCACTGATCTTGAGCAGCTTCATCAAGCCATCGACCAGCTCCTGCTGCATAGTGATGCCAGCAAGAATATCGTCGTCGCCGGCGAAGGACTTCAGGAATGCCGACTCGTCGCGATGGCTGACGCCACGAATGCGCTTGTGAGAGCCCTCATGTGCCCGTGAGAGCTCGTTCGAGGGCTCCGTGGCGCGCCGGGACATCTCTGCTACGGCTGTGGCTTCGCGGCGGGACCTCTCTAGTGCTTCCGTGGCCTTGGTCTTTGCTGCACGGTTATATGTCCACCCTAAACTCCTCCTACCGGTCATGTTCGAACGACTTGACAGGAAAGACCAGTTTTGTGGGTGATGAGGAGAGGAACTATGAAGTAATTTTCGAGTGGGTAGTTTTTATAGCCCGGTGCTAAGTGTGAACACATATTAGTTTGATAGATGTGAACCGATTTGCAATTACTTATTGCATTGTAATCTGCAATATGACAAGAAACAGGGTCAAAATTTATTGATGGCAGAAGGTTGACCACGTGGTTGCTCGTTGTTGAGGCGGCCGCAGCGCGCTCCACTCTGGCATCTCTGCGCGCGCTCTGCTCGCCATTGAGGCAACTTTACAATGGCAACGGTTAATAATTTTTAATAATTGTCTTACATATTCAGGATAATTTAAAATACCACATGCGGCAAGGCCCAGAACACTCATGACCTACATATACATACAATTATAATAAAATATAAGCTAAAAGGCCGAGTTGGCGGTCTTCCGACGATGGTCTTCTCGTACTCCATGACTAGCATGACACACTTGCGACCGTTCACTCCAAGTGTCCCGACCCGCCTCTGCCTACAGAGCTGCTGGCGCTGGGAGGCTCTTGGGGCTGCTGGGCCTCTTCCAGAAGAGCTTGACAGCATGCAATCACGCGCATGACAACTCCACGGAATCGCTCCATTTCCATGTCTCTGGCCTGGTAGCAAATTCCATCCATCACCTGCATCCTCAAGATATCACGTTGGCGATGTTCTACTTCATCGGGGACGTCAACTCCTCCAAGGATGCGCTCAAGCCTGGCCACCACATCATCGGGATCGAGGTTGACACGGCCGACACGGGCAATGATGAAGGCACATGCTACCTTTGTCTTGACTGAATCGCAGAGGTCCTCTGCCCATTCCTTGCGGGGCATCAGGCTCTCGATGAGCACTGGTGATGGCGGCTCTTCGGGTGGGTCGTCGATCATGCCGCCGAGCAGCTCTGGATCTTTTGCACGGTGGATGGAAAACTGCTCATCACACCTCTACAATATGTCGATTGTGCTCCCAAGGACTATGACGCTGATATCATTGCCGATGGGCCATGGTGCCTGCATCGGCTGATGAAGCTCTTGCTCCCCAACCTGCTCCGGCTCGTTCTCCTCACCGAAGATGTAACGCAGGTAGGCATCGACGTCAAAGCATTGGTCGTTGCCTGGCATGCTTGGAATAACTAATGGTAAATGGGTGAGGACTAGATCTACGCAAAGTGTCGCGGCGGTGCGTTGCTGCCTTGGTTATATGTAGCAAGCTGTTAGCTGGTTGCGGGAAACAGGTGAGGGAAGAGGCGTGGATTTTACAATTCACCCATGTGGAGCACGGGAAGCATTCGCTGGAGTGCAGGAAGACTAAGTGGAGCACACACAGAACCCAAATACCGTATCTGGTGCCATGTGTTATTTATCACACAAGTGTTAACATAAGGAACGTATGTGTAACTTACTAATCATCGCACACGAGTACTCGCAGACGCATCGTGTTCCATACTCCTAGCCACCGCAAGCAACTAGTTTGCATTTTTCAAAGTTTTTTGTACACATAGAATCGCACACAAACTAACTGTATTAACCATCTGTGTTGTAATTTCTCATCGCAAACAGTTGATCCGAGTCGGCTGTTTGTCACGTATCACACATCTTATTAAGTTGAACCGTTTCTGTTGTGTTCGCTAATCAAACATAGTTCGTCCGAGTAAACCGCATGCCCTATATCACACACACCTTGATCTGGCTAACCGTTTCTGTTGCACTCCCTAACAGCAAACAGTTCATCGAAGCGAACTGTATGGCATATATCGCACACACATTGATATGGCTTCCCATTTCTGTTGTTCTGCCTCATCGCAAATAGTTCGAATGGGTTAACCATGTGCCCTGAATCACACATACAACTAAAATCTGAACCGTGTTTGATGGCTCCGCCATCACAAATGTTTTGCACCTTTTTTGACGGTGAAAGGATCGAGAAGAGGTGTCTAGATGGGCGTGAATAGACTCTAATCAAGAAAAGTTACAGTTTTTAATTCTTTAGGTTCATGTGGAGTATTAGCACAAGTTTAAACATTCACAATACATATCAAGCAAGCATGCAAGCATACACAGAATATATGAGCAGCGGAAAGTAAAGCATGCAAGTTGCAATAATGTAAAGAGAAGGGATTAGAGTGTGCAAACGCAAGTTGGAGACACGGTGATTTTTATCCGTGGTTCCGATAGGTGGTGCTATCGTACATCCACGTTGATGGAGACTTCAACCCATGAAGGGTAATGGTCGCGCGAGTCCACGGAGGGCTCCACCCACGAAGGGTCCACGAAGAAGCAACCTTATCTATCCCACCATGGCCGTCGCCCACGAAGGACTTGCCTCACTAGGGTAGATCTTCACAAAGTAGGCGATCTCCTTGCCCTTACAAACTCCTTGGTTCAACTCCACAATCTTGTCGAAGGCTCCGAAGTGACACCTAGCCAATCTAGGAGACACCACTCTCCAAGAAGTAACAAATGGTGTGTTGATGATGAACTCCTTGCTCTTGTGCTTCAAATGATAGTCTCCCCAACACTCAACTCTCTCTCATAGGATTGGATTTGGTAGAAAGAAGATTTGAGTGGAAAGCAACTTTGGGAAGGCTAGAGATCAAGATTTATGTAGTTGGAATGGAATATCTTGACCTCAACACAAGTGTAGGTGGTTCTCTCTCAAAAAATATGTATTGGAAGTGTAGGCATGTTCTGATGGCTCTCTCCACAAGTGAAGAGTGGGTGGAGGGGTATTTATAGCCTCCACACAAAATCTAACTATTACACACAAATCACCAAACTCGGTGGGACCGATTCAGAGAACTCGGTCAGACCGATTTGATTCATAATGTGACCGTTAGGTGTTTCGGTGGGACAGACTGGATCAACTCGGTGGGACCAATGTGCTAGGGTTAGGGTAAATCCAAAACTCGGTTTGACCAATTACTCAAACTCGGTGGGACCGATTTGGGTAATAAGCGAAACAAAGAGTTGGCCAAGCAAACTCGGTGGGGCCGATTGCATATCTCAGTGGGATAGAAAATATTGCAATAGGCAACAGAGAGTTTGCAAGCCCATCTCGGTGAGACCGAGATCCCATCGGTGAGACCGAACTGATTAGGGTTTCTGGAAGTGGCTATGTCAACTGAACTTGGTGGCTCCGGATAGAAAGAATCGGTGGGGCCGAGTTTGACTTTTGGTTTGGGACAAATTTGGAAGTGAGAAAGTGGTTGAGGGCTTTGGAGCATATCACTAAGCACTTTGAGCAAGCAAGCCATTAAGCAAGACCTCATCCCTTCTTAATAGTATTGGCTTTCCTATGGACTCAATGTGATCTTGGATCACTAAAATAGAAAATGTAGAGTCCTGAGCTTTGAGCTTGAGCCAATCCTTTGTCCTTAGCATATTGAAGGGGTTCCACATCCTCTAGTCCATGCCACTCCATTGTTGAACTTGTTTGAAACATACTTGGTAGAAACATTAGTCCAACAAGAGATATGTTGACATTAATTACCAAAATCACCCAGGGAGCACTTGTGCTTTCAGACGGTTTTTTACATCCCCGTTTCTGATTAATGCATCACACACAGTTTCGTCAAAGGGTCTCTGATCGTAGTGTCGTGTTAGCAGCATCCTGTAGTAGTGTTCCTTCTCTCCATCGTAGCGAAGGTGCAGTCGGCGTTGCCGATGAAACAGGCGAATGCTACAGAACCTCTGATGGCCCTACAACAGTGGTAGACAAGAACCTCATCCCGCACGCATACTTGGGCGATCACGATCCGCTGGTCCCTGTCAGGAGACGAATGGATGGGCACAAGGTCTAGTCCTGCAACCTTGTGCTTTCTCGTCCCGTAAGTACTGCTGGAACTCTGTGAGGCAGAGCTTCACCAAGTCCGGATCATTGGTGTATACCACATTCAACTAGGTGCAACCATGGGACTTAATGGCGAACTCAAAGGTGAACTCCTTTCTGAAGTCCATATCTAGCAGGCTCACCCCTCGGATCGCCATTGGAGTCTCCTCAAGTGAACAAGTGGATAGGCGGCAGTAGTTCGTTTTTCAGCTCCTGGGGAACTGGATTCAATAGTAAACTGAGTGTGTACAGGTGACAACAGTTACTACCTCTCCCTCGCCCACTGCACGCCCGACAGAACATGCACCCTCGGCGCATTCAAATGCCTCCATTAAGAAACCTATTCCGGCCACACGTCAATTCACGAGTGGGTCTGTATTGGTACTGTAATAACAAGTGTTAGTGGTCACTTTACTTAAATTTAATTAGCTTTAATAGAAATTTATTCTTAAAACAAGCAATGCATTGGCTCGTTCTATTAGTGCCACATGATCAACATGCAGAACAACTCGAATTATTATTCTCAGGACGCACACGATCAACACATTTGTCGCACTTTCACACAAATAATACTACCAAGTTTGAAATGTTTGTTATGGTTGCTGTCCTCTGCATCATCATGCCGTGTTTCCCAGCTTGCAAGATCCAGAACCAACAAATAAGATTCAAATAATAAGTACATCAAAGATGCCTACACATCTCATTGATTCCCAGCTTGCAAGATTTAGAACTAACAAATAAGATTCAAACTATAAGTACAACAAAGATGCCTACACATCTCATTGATTCCCAACTTGCAAGATTCAGAACCAACCCATTGGATCCTTTTGATAAACTGAATATCGGGATTAAATCCATCTTGGCTAGCCGTGTCATACAACCCAAGAACTTGGCAAATGTTCTTGACCATCACAACATCCGTAATTGAGTATTCATGTTTGCACAAATAAGAAAGAGCATGATTACTATAATAGTGGTACTAGTTGAAGAAAACTTTATTTCCAAAATGAGAAAACATTGCGATAGAATAGCTTTATTTAAAAAAATAGAACATTAGCACAATATGACAAAGCACAATCATGTTGATAAAGGACAGTACTGACCGGTGTGAGGGGCCCTATGCCGCCACGACTCGATGTGGTGAACCTGCAACTCCATTCAGATGAGGCCAGCCTGGAGATCCATGATTCAATTCATGCGCCTTTTTTCTGCAGTTCACCTGAAATGAAGCAAAGATTGCATCATTCAGCTAGCAAGAACTACTTGCTCTTGTGAGCCGGCAGGTTCTTCTTTACTAGTTGCACTAAAATTCAGCAACATTAAGGTTGGCTGTCCTGCTCATGTAAGGTGCAACTATAATTTGCTTATCCTTTTGTGCAGTTCCACTAAAATAAAGTGCCATTGTGGTGACAGTGACGACTCATCTTGCAAAGGCTAATAAAATGTTGCACGAGATTACCAGCAGAATTTGATGGAGATTTTGGAAACTCCAATCACCAATTTGTGCAGTTCCACCAAAATTGAGTTACCCACGTGAAATTTTAGTTGAACTACACAAGAAACTCATTCCAAAAAAAGTGTTTTGTGTAGTTCACCCAAAGGTCACAATAGCAACAAGGTGAAATGGATATCCCTATCTGCACAAAAAGATAGAGAGTAAACAGTTGTTGGTCAATAAGAATATACGGAACATACACGAAATGAAAAGAAGCATCTTAATTATGTTCATGGCAATCACGCAAGGATGGTAGAAATTTTAAAATGTCAGCAATGCTTCATGTTACCGGAAGCATTACGATCAACAATGACATTCGTCAAATATGGGATTACTTTAATGGTGGCATTGCTTGTTTACCAGATACAGTAAATCAATAGCAGCTAAAGAGTTGGTTTAAGGGCATGGGAGCATGGGGACACCAGGTCACTCAACAGCGTAAAGAAGCAACTTACTTATCATACTAGGGAAAACAGCAGGAGTACCATTTGTAACACAGTTTAATTGCATCATATCACTGGAGGCATTAGATTAACAATAACACTAGTTAGACATGTCCTTAAGGTAACAGTGTGATCTCTTCACTTTACATGTGCACTTATATTAACAATAGCAAAAATTTGGTATAAGGACATGCGACAGTGGACGCATCAGCACAATGTACCTACAAGGAGGCATAAAGTGGTGATGCCGAGTTTGTTCATGCTCTGTGAGGGCAGCAAATCTAATCCTGGAGACCTTTTACTATGTGAGAGCAGCAAATCTAATCCTGGAGACCTTTTACTTTGTGAGGGCAGAAAATCTAATCCTGGAGACCTTTTACTATGTGAGGGCAGCAAATCTAATCTTGGAGACCTTTTACTATGTGAGAGCAGCTAATCTAATCCTGGACATACTCTGTTGACTTGTCCACCAGCTGCCACTTTCTATCCTTTTTTCAACCAATAATAGATCTGTTCCTTATCCAATTTGTACTGTATTTTCCCATTATTTCCCTTTTCAACCAAGATACTGGTTGGGTATCCGGTCTCTACTACTTTCCCCATGTTATTTCCTCTTTGAATCAAGTCCTAGATTCATGCTACGACTTTCCCCCCTTTCTTCGTTGTTTGAACCAAGTCCTAGATTCGAATGATTGAAGTAGATTTACCTCTAATAATAATAAAAATTTAGGTGGATTTGGAAGAGCTGATGGAAGTAGAAAAAGATGCACATGTAGACACGTGGGGAGCTGGGGCAGTAGAGCAAGGGCGCTTTCGAAGAACTTGTAGCTAAGGGTCGTCAGGATGTCGACATCGGCAGGTCAGATCTACACACAATACGACAGGGAGGAAGAAGGGTCGGAGGACCACCTGAGCCGGCGCTGTGTAGGAGAGAACGGCACGGGCAGAGGATCGAGCCCCGCCGGCAGCTGTGGGTTTCCTCCCTTGCTGGCGATGACCGCGTGAACGATGCACCTTAGTCCTCTACACACATCAGACGAAGGGATCCGGTCGGATCTATGACCAGCGGTGAGCAGAGAGAAAATGTCACTACCGCTGTCTTGTTTAGATCCAGAGAGGATGAGAGAATGAAGAGAGCAACCCTAGTAAAGCAAGCTCTTCTCCCTCGTTTCTCTCTTCTAATTCTAAACTCAACCGACGTGTGATGGGCGGGGTAGGGATTTGCTGATGGTCGGTTTGATCAACTTTGGCCCCACCTCACAGTGAAAATGTTATGACTGGAATAAAAATGCCATATACTCCCTCGGTTCCTAAATATAAGTCTTTTTAGATATTTCAAATGGAATACAACATACAGATGTATGTAGACATATTTTAGAGTGTAAATTCACTCTTTTGCTCCATATGTAGTCACTTGCTGGAATCTCTAGAAAGACTTATATCTGGGAACGAAGGGAGTACTATACTAATAAAACATTAAGGCCACGAGGCGATGCAGTGCAGTTTACATGAGGCAAGAAGAAGAGATGCATCCATCGACGACGTCCACCTCCTCGACTCAGGGTGCCGGCCCACCAAACAGCGGCTAAGTAGCAACGGCTTTTGTGGCCAGGTCAACGTGCTTCTGAAGAAGGCCAACGTATTTCTGTCCTCATGGAGGTGGATGTGTAGGTTGACGGTTTCTTGCATGGCAAGGTGCTGCGCAGCGAGCGCGACCTCGAGGTGCACATTCTTCGTCGTGACCTCTGGCACCTGGAGGGCCACCAGGCCTTGAAAGAGTTCATCATCATCGAGGCCGATGAGGGTGGAAGGCAATGAGGAGCCTGGGTGCGCGGGCTGGAGCAGTATGGCAAGGTCGTCCGCGCGCTTCTTGACAGCGGTGAGCTTGCGGATGGAGTGAACCATCATGTCGTCCATGCGAGAGGCGAAGCCAGCATCGGCAAGGGCTACGACGCCGGCAGTTGCCAGCACTGTTTGGAAACGCTGCGAGGTGTGGGGCCGCAGGCCAGCGTATTGGATGATTTGGCACAGCCGACTGCCGTTTGCGTCCATCGCCTCCATAGGTGCTTGTGGTTCTGGTCACTTGGTCTTGGATTGGAGTGAGCAGTGTTGCGCAGAGACTAGGAGTAGATGGATTCGAGTGATTGGGCACCTTTATATGAGAGTACAAACTCTGTTGCATTCACATTGTGCCGGTTCTATTCTGCTTCTCAAATTACTTCCCTCTGCATGCTAATTGAGGATGCATCGTTGACCGTTCAACGTCTCAGGAACCGCTACCCTCTCCCTCCGTGGCATTCAAGCCGTATCAATGTAAATGCGGGTCAAGAAGAGACTAGTTACTACATTGTGCATCACGACCGTGTGGGGGTGCGAGGCGAATGACACAGGCTGTCGGATCACAGCTTCCGGCAAACCCTTGAGGTTCGAACACTGGGGTGCGCGCGAAGGCTTTCTCCCTATCGATCCACGCCCTAGCTCTCTAAGATCTCGCAGACGAACTCAACGAACTCACAAGACAAAGACAAAAGATTTATACTAGTTCGGGCCACCGTTGTGGTGTAATACCCTACTCTAGTGTGGTGGTGGTGGATTGCCTCTTGGGCTAATGATGAACAGTACAAGGGGAAGAGCAGCCTCCTGAGATTGAGGTGCTCTTGTGCTCTCTTTTCGTTGTTGTTGTGAGGTCGACCCCCCCTCTACTGTGGTGGCTAGTTCTACTTATATAGGCCCTGGTCCTCTCCCCAAATATTGAGAGGGAAGGGAGCCAACAACGGCCAATTCAAAAGGGGACAACTAGTACAAGTTATCCTGACAAAAGGTGGTTGATACGTCTCCAACGTATCTACAATTTTTGATTGTTCCATGCTATTACATTATCAACCTTGGATGTTTTATATGCATTTATATGCTATTTTATATGATTTTTGGGACTAACCTATTAACCCAGAGCCCAGTGCCAGTTTTTGTTTTCCCCTTGTTTCAGTGTTTCGCAGAAAAGGAATATCAAACGGAGTCCAAACGGAATGAAACCTTCGGAAACGTTATTTTTGGAAATAAAGCAATACAGGAGACTTGGAGTGCATGTCAGGGGATCAACAAGGAAGCCACGAGGCAGGGGGCGCGCCCTCCACCCTCGTGGGCCCCTCGTGGCTCCCCTGGTGTATTTCTTCCACCTATATATATATCCATATACCCTAAAACTATCAGGGAGCACAATAGATCGGGAGTTCCACTGCCAGAAGCCTCCATAGCCACCGAAAACCAATCTAGACCCGTTCCGGCACCCTGCTAGAGGGGGAATCCCTCTCCGGTGGCCATCTTCATCATCACGGTGCTCTCCATGACGAGGAGGGAGTATTTCTCCCTCGGGGCTGAGGGTATGTACCAGTAGCTATGTGTTTGATCTCTCTCTCTCTCTCTCGTGTTCTTGAGGTGGTACAATCTTGATGTATCGCGAGCTTTGCTATTATAGTTGGATCTTATGATGTTTCTCCCCCTCTACTCTCTTGTAATGGATTGAGTTTTCCCCTTTGAAGTTATCTTATTGTCGGAGGAATGGGCCACGGGTAGGCTAACCCGAGCCCCAGAGTCTTTCAAGACATCGGGGCAGGCTGCGCCCCTCAAGACCCCAGGATGAAGAGCCGCCTTCTGAGAAGTCGGCGGCAAGGCGACCGACTGCCCACTTGTGGCCGAGTCCCGGGGACGACTTCAGGATAAGCCGACTCCTGACTAGCGACTTCCAGAGAAGCCGGCTTTGGGAAGTCGGCCCACGACTCCAAAAAACCCCCTGTCCTCATCAAGAGGGACGGGACAGGGGAGTGGCTACAATGAAGACTGCTCCCACCCCTTTCCCGAGGCAGGCATGGCTGCAGTACGCCGTACTCACGGAGATCTCCGTGCGGCGTGGCACTGTTGCCACGCCAGCCCTGCCATCAGCACCGGCGGACCAAATCCTGCACCCACGACGGCTTGTCTGTACGACCTTGGGGCAGCGGGTCCCACCCGCCAGCGGGACCCCAGAAGATGGCAAGTACGCCACCAGTCGGACTCGTTGGGAGTCGGCCCCCGGGAGTCGGCCAGCTCCTCCCCCGGGGCCCACGCGCCATTAAACCAGATGTGACGGAGAGTGGCAATAGTGATCGCCCGCCAGGCGGCGGAGCTGTTGCCACGACTCCATGACGAAGCCCGCGTCATTAGAAGCACGGCTACAGTAATCAGCAGCCGGCAAGACCCGCCCGCGGCGGACGCGGCCTGTCGGCTCCGTACCTAGCCAGTCGACGGGGCCCACTAGTCGGCGGGCCCGAGCAGTCGGCGGAGAAGACGAAGGCTGGAGGCACTGACGGCTGGGCTCGCGCCCAGCCGGATTACCATTGTACCCCTGGGGGGTAGGCCTATATAAACCCCCCCGGGCACCCATGCAAAGGGTTGGAACCCATTAGCTCTAGACCAGACCATATAGGAGGGAGAGAGCTAGCCTTGCCCTCTCCTACCTCCAGAAAACAGCTCAAGGAGCGATCGTGTAAACACTTTGCCATAGTGATCATGCGGAGACCCCGCAGAGCAGCAGTAGGGGTATTATCTCCCCGGATAGCCCTGAAGCTGGGTAAGATTCGCCGACATGCATGTCTATGCCTCATCCCGTTTCCAGGCACCGGCGACGTCCTACTCACCCCACCATGATAAGCCATCCCTTGGCATATGTCGCACCCAACCCCCGACATTTGGCGCCCACCATGGGGCCTCGTGCATCGTCATCCGGAGACCTGTTCTGGATGGGAACCCTTTTCCTCCCTGGCGAGCGCAGCCAGCCAGGCACGCCAGACGGAGTTTGCGCCGACGCGCTGCACGGCGTTGAGATCGCCTGCGCAGCTAGCCGCCTCGCCGAACTTGTCGGTGAGGTTCGCATCTCCGACGAACCTGCATCCGATCCAGGCACGGGCGGCTCCAAGAGCCTCCTCGCGGGCCTCCTCGATCAACTCCACGTCGCCGGCGAGCCTGCCGTGAACTTGGAGTCCGTAGGCTCCATCGACCCGATGCTGGTCGACTCTGACACCGTGTCGCTCGACGCATTCCCCACTAATGTGGTGGTCTACGACGAGCCTCTCCCTCGCGCGGAGAGTGACGGAAGCACCGTCACCGAGGTGCTCGTCATCAGTCATGACGAGCTCCCCGACGGAGGAGCGCATGACCCACTTGGCGCGGCGCTACAAGACCTGACTGCGCCCACTCCGGAAGACGCTGATGCGGAGACGTTGGAGGCGCGCCGCCTTCAGCTCGTCGAAGGTGCGAAGAAGCTGGCTAGCATGAGACGCTTGTCAGAGGCCTACCAGCGAGAGATGGATCGCACTGTTGGTGGCTCGCCAGCCCCAGCTGGGCCCAACCGCCTTGGCACGGTCCAGCAGCGCGGCGTAGCCATCGCCGACCTGTTCGGGGCAAGACGCCCTGTGTACGCCACACCTACGGAGAACATTCGAGCCGCCCAGGAGGCGGCGAACGAGCTGGACAATTTCGAGGGCAAAGAGCGCCGCCTGATGATGGAGCGAGTCCAGCGGCTCCTCGACGTGGCTGCCGTGCAGGACGAGGCCGGCTGCCGCACAGAGGCGCCGCAGCGGCAAAACGACGACCTTCGCCGAGACCAAGGCGCGACATCTCGGACGCCGACTGGCGGCGCCCGAGGAAGAAAGGACAAGGATCCGACTGTCAGCCACAGTCGGACTCGCATTACCATAGAGCGTGACCGAGAGGGCCGCCCGAGAGTAGTGGAACGACGGGACGACTGTCCGACTCCTCCTCCTCGCAAGGAAAGGCGATTCTCCCCGCCGCCTGTTGATCATCCGACTCTTGGCGACCGCCTTGGCCACCGAGAGGGAGTCGGAGAAAACGACGCCTGCCACCGGATCGACCGGCTTCACCGATCCCTGGTGCTGGAAGAAGAAGATGAGTTGGGTCCGCCTTGTTTCGGGCCCCGTATTCGAGATGAGCCCTTTCCCAAAGGGTTCACACTCCCAAGATACACGCCCAAGTACACCGGCTCCGTGAAGCCGGAAGACTGGCTAGTCGACTACTCCAAGGCTGTCAGTATAGCGAACGGCAACAAGCGTGTCGCCGTAAAATACGTTCCGCTCATGCTCCAGGGCACGGCCCGGACATGGCTGAACATCCTGAAGCCCCACAACATCAACAACTGGGTCGACTTCACCGAAGCATTCGTCCGCAACTTCACCAGCACGTACAAGCGTCCTCCCAAGCCACGTCAGCTTTCTTTGTGCATGCAAGGCCCCGACGAGTCGACTCGCGACTACCTCACGCGTTGGGCCGAGCTTCAGAACTCCTGCGAGGGCGTGCACGAGGTACAGGCTATCGAGTACTTCACCGCCGGGTGCAGAGAAGGCACCCTCCTGAAGCACAAGCTCCTCTGCGACGAGCCAGAAACCCTCGACGAGCTGCTGATCATAGCAGACAAGTACGCCACGGCTGACTCCTCCATGAAGGCGGAGATTCAAGTCAGCGCAACTGGCAAAGTGGCCCCTCAAGCTCCAAGAACTCCGGCGGGAGACGCCAGTCGGTGACAACAGTAGAGCGACCACAAGCGCAAGGCCCCGTAGCCGGCTTCTAGCAGCCGGCAGGTCACGACAGTTGAAGCCTAGCAGCCGGATGGGCAGCCTCTGCCCAAGCGACAGAAAGGCGGCAAGCCCAACTGGTTGCCGGCCTTCTCCAACGAGCAGACTCTGGATGGACCTTGCAAGTTCCATAGCGGCGCGAAGCCGTCGAATCACACCATCCGGAAGTGCCACTAGCTCACCAGGATCGCCAAGGGAGACGGCCTCCTACCTCCCCCGCCTGCTGGGCAGCCGCCTCCGCCTCCGCCCCAGCAGCTGGCTGTTAGGCCAGTCGGCGCAGTACAAGACGAATACCCTGAAGAACACGGAGCCTACGTAGTGTTTACCAGTATGGCTGATGATCGACGCAGCAGGCGGCTGCAGTGACAAGAGGTGAATGCAGTAGCATTAGAGACGCCAGAGTTCATGCACTGGTCCGAGAGGCCTATCAGCTAGAGCAGGGCTGATCACCCAGAGGTGATGCCGAGTCCGGGCTCCTATGCCTTGGTCTTGGATGCCATCTTTGCCACAGATAGACGAGCCGCGCATTTCTCGCGAGTTCTGATAGACGGAGGCAGCAGCATCAACATCCTGTATAAGGACACCATGGAGAAGTTAGGAATCAAGCAAAGACAGCTTCAGAACAGCCGGACTGTGTTCCACGACATTGTTCCTGGTCTTTCCTGCTCACCAATCGGCAACATCCTGATGGACGTCCTCTTTGGAGACAAAGATCACTTCCGCCGAGAGTCAGTTTGGTTTGAGGTGGTGGACCTTGAGAGCCCATACCATGCACTACTTGGCCGACCCGCCTTGGCCAAGTTCATGGCAGTCCCCCACTACGCCTACCTCAAAATGAAGATGCCCAGCTCCAGGGGAATTCTTACTGTAGCCGACGACTACCGGAAGTCGTCTGCCTGTGCAACTAAGAGCATTCGGCTAGCCGAGTCCCTGGTGATCGCAGCTGAGAAGCGGCTCCTGGAACGGGTTGTGGCGATGGCCGGCAAGCAGCCAGAGGTGACGCCCAACCCAAAGGAGTCGGAGGCTGAGGGCTCGTTCAAGCCAGCCAAGGAGACAAAGACGATACCCTTGGATCCGGAGCACCCGGAGAGGTATGCTGTCGTAGGTGCAAACCTCGACAGCAAATAGGAAGGCGAGCTCGTCGATTTCCTCTGTGAGAATCGGGACATCTTCGCATGGTCCCCCAAAGACATGCCAGGTGTACCGACCTAATTCGTCGAGCACAAGTTACATGTCCGATCTGATGCAAAGCCGGTCAGGCAGCCCCTGCGCCGCCTGTCAGAAGAGAAGAGAAGAGTTGTCGGAGAAGAGATAGCCCGACTCTTGGCAGCCAACTTCATTATGGAAGTATTCTTTCCAGAGTGGCTGGCCAACCCGGTCCTGGTACTGAAGAAAAACAAGCAGTGGCGAATGTGTATTGACTACACGAGCCTCAACAAGGCCTGCCCCAAGGACCCGTTTGCTCTGCCAAGAATTGATCAGGTGATATACTCCACCGCCGGATGCGAGCTGCTGAGTTTTTTGGATGCATATTCAGGATATCACCAGATCAAGCTGAGCCTAGCCGATAGACTGAAGACCGCCTTCATCACGCCGTTTGGAGCTTTCTGTTACCTCACCATGACGTTCGGCTTGAGGAATGCCGGCGCCACCTTCCAACATTGAATGCAGAAGTGCCTCCTCAAGCAGCTCGGCAGAAACACCCACGTCTACGTGGACGATGTGGTGGTGAAGACGGAAAAGCGTGGAACACTGCTGGAAGACCTCAAGGAGACCTTTGAGAACCTGCGCCGGTTCCAGATCAAGCTCAACCCAAAGAAGTGCGTCTTCGGAGTACTAGCCGGCCAGCTTCTTGGCTTCCTGGTCTCTGAACGTGGCATAGAATGCAACCCTGTAAAGATCAAGGCCATTGAGAGGATGGAGGTACCCAGCCGACTGCTGGATGTGCAAAAGTTCACCGGCTGCTTGGCATACATCAGCCGATTCATCAGTCGGCTGGGCGAGGAAGCTCTCCCCTTATACCAACTCATGAAGAAGACCACTTTTTTCGAGTGGAACCACAAGGGGGACGAAGATTTTCTCCAGCTGAAAAAGATGCTGACTACTCCACCTGTTCTGGCAGCTCCGACTCCTAACGAACCTATGCTCCTGTACATCGCCGCCACCAGCCGGGTAGTCAGCACGGTCATTGTAGTGGAACGCAAGGAGGAAGGCAAGGCACTACCTGTCCAGAGACCAGTATATTACCTGAGCGAAGTACTGTCGGCCTGCAAGCAAAACTACCCCCACTACTAGAAGATGTGCTATGGCGTGCACTTTACCGCCAAGAAGTTGAAGCCTTACTTTCAAGAGCATCCAATCACTGTGGTCTGCACGGCCCCACTTGCCGAGATCATCGGAAGCCGAGATGCTTCTGGCCGAGTGGCCAAGTGGGCCATAGAGCTGGCTCCCTACACCATCCACTACCAGCCCCGCACTGCCATCAAGTCGCAAGCACTGGCCGACTTCCTCGTCGACTGGGCCGAGACCCAGTACCTACCTCCAGCGCCTGACTCCACCCATTGGCGGATGCATTTCGACGGCTCCAAGATGCGCACCGGCTTGGGAGCCGGCGTCGTCCTCACTTCCCCTAAAGGCGACAAGCTCAAATACACACTGCAAATCCATTTTGCCGCCTCCAACAACGTCGCCGAGTACGAGGCGCTTATTCACGGGCTCCGGCTTGCCAAAGAGCTTGGCATTCGCCGGATCCTGTGTTATGGCGACTCGGACTTAGTGGTCCAGCAGTCGTCTGGCGACTGGGACGTCAAAGATGCAAATATGGCGAGTTACCGCTTCCTCGTACAGCAACTCAGTGGGTATTTCGAGGGGTGCGAGTTCCTCCATGTGCTAAGAAATGACATCGACCAAGCAGACGCCTTGGCACGAATCGGCTCTACCCGCCAAGCAATACCGTCCGGCGTCGCCCTTCAACGCCTCCTCAAGCCGTCTGTCAAGCCGTCACCAGAATCAGACTCCATCTTTGTGCCGGCTCCTCCCGAAGAAGTCAGATCCGACTCCAGAGCCCCAGCAGACGGTACGAGGATTTTGGCAGATGGCTCCAAAGGCGCCACAGTCAAAGCCGGCCCAGGGACTGCGGTACCCGGCCCGGGGACTGCGGCGGCGGGCTCGAAGACTCCAAAACTCGGCCCAAGAGCCGCGCCAGTCCGCTAGGGGACTTCATTAACCCAGCAAGCGGTTGTTGACTCCAACCCGCCGCCTCCTAGCCCAAGTTCCCTCGTCCGAGTCGCAGTTCTGGCAGTCGAAGAAATAGCAGCACCCTCATGGGCCCAGCCCATCCTCAAATTCCTGGTGAGCAAAGAGCTGCCGACTGATGAGACCTCAGCTCGGCAAGTACGACACCGAGCGGCAGCCTACACCATAGTGAACAGAGAGCTGGTCAGTCGCAGCGTCACTGGTGTTTACCAGCGCTGCGTAGAGCCAGAGCAAGGCCAAGCAATTCTCAAAGACATCCATCAAGGCGAGTGCGGCCACCATGCAGCTTCAAGAGCACTCGTCGCAAAAGCCTTTCGACACGGTTTCTTCTGGCCGACTGCCTTAAAAGAGGCCAAGGAATTGGTCCAAAAATGCAAAGGGTGCAAAATTTCAGCTCCAAGCCGCACCAGCCGGCTTCTGCACTCAAGACCATCCCCATTGCCTGGCACTTCGTAGTTTGGGGTCTAGACATGGTGGGACCATTCAAGACAGCACGAGGTGGCTTAACTCACTTACTTGTCGCAATGGACAAGTTCACCAAGTGGATAGAAGCGAAGCCAATCAAGAAACTGAACGGTCCGACTGCTGTGACTTTCATCTCCGATATCACAATTCGGTACGGCATACCACACAACATCATCACCGACAATGGCAGAAATTTTGCCAAAGGCGCCTTGGCCCGTTTTTGCGCAACACAGGGCATCCGACTGGACCTAGCGTCCGTCGCCCATCCACAGTCAAACGGCCAGGTGGAGCGAGCAAACGGCCTCATCCTGTCGGGCATCAAGCCCCGGCTGGTCGAGCCTCTGCAGCGCTTGGCTGGCTGCTGGCTCGATGAGTTGCCAGCCATCCTCTGGAGTCTACGCACGACTCCAAACAAGTCAACCAGCTTCACGCCTTTCTTCCTCATCTACGGTGCCGAAGCCGTCATCCCAACGGACATAGAGTTCGACTCCCCGCGAGTCACCATGTACACCGAGGAGGAAGCAGAAGAAGCACGTCAAGACGGCATCGATCTGCTGGAAGAGAGCCGACTGATGGCACTCAACCGGTCCAGCATCTACCAGCAGAGCCTGCGCCAATACTACAACAGGAAGGTCAAGCCAAGATCTTTCCAAGAAGGCGACCTTGTGCTCCGGCTGATCCAGCGAACAGCCGGCCAGCACAAGCTGTCGGCACCTTGGGAAGGCCCTTTCATCATCAGCAAAGTGCTGGGCAACGACTCCTAGTACCTGATTGACACTCAGAAGCCCCAAGCACGCAAGAGGGACGACTCCGGCAAAGAGACAGAGCGGCCATGGAATGCAAATCTCCTCCGAAGATTTTACAGTTGATGCAATATGTACCACGCTACCTTTTGTATTAAAGTACCAAGACTTTGGGCCCCCCGAGATGAGCTCGGCGACTGGCCTTCTTTGTCTATATGATAAAAATTATGCCTACGAGTATGTTACTCTTTGTTATGCCGCTTGGCACCGGGCTCGACAGGTCGACCCGGGGACTTGCCGCCTTGCACTATGAAATGCTTCCTGTAGCCAGACAAGTAGTGTGTGGCGCCTAAGCCATCTCCTGTCAGAAGCCGCAGCTCGCAGAGCGACTGTACGGGGGGCAGGAGAAAGGTAGAATGGGCGTTCGCATGAAAAATGGCTAAGGACTCAAAGCATAAAACATAGCTTAAGCCGGCTTCCAGCCTTCCTTTTTTCTTTTCGCAAACCGACTATTAAGCAGTCGGCTCACCGCCTTCTATTCAACTTGCTAAAAAACTCTAAAACGGCTAAGTACTTGCCTTCCCAAAGTAGCCAAGCATTTGATCCAACGGTAGCCCGCAGAGCGGCTGCCCGATTGGCAAGACAGGCCACTAAGGGAAAGCGGCAAAGGAAAAAAAGCCAAAAGACCAATGAGCAAGAAAAGATAGAATTTGGATAAATATTTACATAGCATAGGCCCTTGGCTGAATCTTCGAGCAGAAGTTCAAAATACACCCAGCGGGTGGAATTGTGCGAATTAACAAGTTCTTCAAGACTACTAAAGCAGATAAAATAAAGATAAGGCGGCAGCTTAGGAAGCGGCAGACGGATTCGGAGGGTCAGAGGAGGCGGCAGCGTCAGGAGTTGGGGCGGCCGGCTGGGCAGTCTCGGCTTGATCGCCTCCGGCGGCAGTCGGCTCAGTCGAACACGGCTCGTTGCTGGAGGCACAGTCGAGTTGAGGCTGGCCGTTCGCTCCGTCTTCTGGTTCTTCCGCCTCGCCTTGCTCCTCGGCGCTGGAACCAATCACCTTCGCCGAGTCCTCGCCATAGTCTGGGTTCATCTCAAACCACTCCGGCGGTACCTCCTCGCCGTTTTCAGACCGCTCGAGGACGAAGATACTGGTGTCGGTGTACTCGGCGATCGCCGCCACACGCTTAACGAGAGCGTCTTCCGCAGCTGCCAGCTCCGGCTAGGCCTTTGACCGGAGTGTGGCCAGCCGGTCTAGATCCAGCCCCGGATACCATGCCTTGACGAATTCCAAGGCTCGGCGCACTCCAGCTTGGGCCGAGGAACCCTTCCAGGCCTCAAGACGACCAGCCGCGACCTCTAGCCAGTCGGCAGTCAGGCTGGGGGTGCGCAGAGCCTGCATGTCCGGCCACAAGGCGGCAATCGCCTGGGCACCGACACGTTGAAGCCGGCGCAGCATCCGGTGAGTTGGGCGAAGGCGAGCCTCGATGCTCAGGATATGCTCATCAAGGGTTCGGGGGGTGTCGACGGCGATCTCTGCACCTTTCGCCCTCCGACCTTCATGGTCAGCCCCGATGGCTTGGATGGCGGCCTGCGAGTTCCCAGGGAAGAAGTCTGCCAAGACGGAAGAAACGAAGAAACAAGTCAAAAATTAGGAGTCGGCACGATTTATAATCGGCAGCTTGAAGAAAGAAAGTAAAGAAACTCACCATCAACAATGTCTTCAAACTCATGGAAGCCGGAGGCCAGCATTGCCTCTCTGTCAGTCCAGGAGGAGCGCTCGCTCGCGAACTCGGCCAGGAGGGCGGTTTCCGCCTCTTCTGCCTCCTTCTGCGTCTTCGCAAGCAGCTCCCTCTGCTCTGCTAATTGAGTGGCTAGCAGATCGCGCTCTGTGGCGAGCTTGCTGCACTCCTCCCCCTTGGCGCGCAATGCGGAGTTGGCTTCGCTCAGCTGCTGTTGAAGAACAGCGCTGGCTTCTGAAGAGAAGGAAGAAAGAAGGCGTTCAGTCATCAGTAAAGAAGGTCGCCGGGGAGATCCAGCCCGACTGCTCAGCAGTCGGCCCGAATCTCGGGGACTACAGCCCGCGGGTGCGCCAGCGTGCCCCCGCAAGGAAGGAAAAGGACTCACTCCGGCTCTCTGACAGGTCGGCAGTCCGCTTGCCCAGCTCTTCAACATTGTGGTTGAAGGCAGTAACACGGAGATTGTGGTAGTCCTGCGACAAATGTTTCAAACAAAAGTTAGTACTCGGAACTCACCAAGTGGAGTTCCGGGCCGCCTGCTCAGCAGCCGGCCTGAAACTCGGGGACTACACCCAGTGGGTGCGCTGGCGCGCCCCCACAGAGAGAAACAAGGAAAAAGAAGAGAGGACCAAAGAGAAAGCATACCCGGATAGCTGTCCGCGACGCCAGGTGCGCCTTGGTGCAGTTTTGGATGACGTCGCTCTCTGCTCGCGGCTTCGTCTGGACGTCCAGAAGCGCCTGGTTCAGCGGCCCCATGCCGCCTCCTCGCACCCACCCAATGGGCACGGCGCTTGTCGCTTCGGCGTGTGGGATCGCCGAGCTGGCGGTGCCGGTCCACAAGGGGCGTGGCGCTGAAGTCGCCTTCTCAAGACGGCGGTGCGTTGGCGAGACGACTTCAAGGAGTAGCCTCGCCATGGCCTCGTCTTCAGTCGGCGGCACCGGCGGATCCCCCGGCTGTCCGCCTTGCACGCTCCCAGACGGCGGCGGAGGTGGCGGCGGAACGATCACGTCCGGCGTGGAGGAGCCGCCGCCTTCCCTCTCCAGGATGGGGTTCTCGCCACCGGCTTCCCCCAGTCTGCCCCGTGAATTCCGAAGGCGGCGGTGCGAGTTCAGCAGGGTGACGAACACCGCCGGTTGGCGGTGCGCGGCCTCCTCAGCCTGCCGCTTCGTCGCGGCGGCGGCTTCGGCCTCAGCCAGTTTCTTCTCGGCGGAGGCCTCCGCCTTATCGGCCTCCAACTTCTCCAGGCGGGTGGCCTCTTCCTCGTTGCGCTTCTCCTGCGCATTCCGCTCCGTCGCCTCCCGGAGGTCATCAGTGGGGTCAATCCGCCGAGTGGTGGCGGACGTCTCCACTGACCCCATGACGGAGGCGGCGGCAACCCTCTCAAGAGTGAGGGGAGCCCTGAAGCGAGGGAAGCAAGTAAAAGACCCAGACAAAGCTACAGAAAAAGAATAAAGCGTCAAGACGGAATACTCATGCGGAGACCAGTGGTGGCTTGTTCACTTCCTTATGGAAGCGGATGGCCTTCGCAGCCGCCTCGTCCCGCCGGGTCACCGCAGCCGAACTCTTGGGCTTCTTCGGCTGACTGCCGAACAAAGTCGGCACGGCCCTGCGCTTCTTCCCGCCACCTGGAGCACCCGACGCGGCAGAAGGGCCCGCGCCGAGATGGCTGGCTCCTGGCCGGGGGCGGGGGGCGACCTCCGCATCATCGCCAGGCCAGTCCTCTAGACTGGCCCCAAGCCGCGGGCCGCCTCCTCCTTCGGCGTCGTCTTCCAAAGCCGCCGCCCCTAGATCGGGGTCGTCGACGTCGCTCTCCGCTTGGTCGGCAAGGAACTCGCGGGCCGGCCCCGAGGTGCCGACTGGTGGATGGAGGAGGGGATTCTGACCAAAGCCGACTAGTCAGGTCGCACAAAACAAACTCGGCAAGAAAGTAGACAATCCAAAGAAAGAAAGAAAAGGCAACTCACCGTGGGTGGGGGTTGGCACGGGAGTAGGACTCCTTGCCAAACCGCCAGTCCTCCAGGAGCTTGCTGTCCGAGATGTAGTTCACCATGTAGGCCACCTCCTCGTGAGGCATGTCCTTGGTGCACATCCGACTCGGGTCACGGTGCCCGCTCATTTGGCATATCATGTGGGGGCGGCTTTGGAGCGGGAGAACTTGACGCGCCACGAAGGCGGCCAGCAGGTCCGAACCAGTCAGGCCCTCTGACTGAGTCAGCACTCGGAGTCGTGTGACGGCACCGGCTCCCGCAAGCGTCAGCGACTTGGCCCGGTACGACCAGTTGGGCAGTCTCCCAGCCGGCGGGCCGGCTTCGAAAGCCAGCAGGTTGACCCAATCGCCCCCCTCGAAGACACTCTTCACGTAGAAGTATGATCGCTGCCACATCTTCACCGACTTTATCAGCTTGATGGTGGGGAAGGGGTTGTCGGCTCCCAATCTCCGCCCGGCGATGAACGCGCCGCACTGAGCCGACACGCCTGCAGCCTGGGTGCCGAGCTTGCAGTAGAAGAACTCCCCCCAGAGCTCGAGGGTGGGGAGGACTCCGAGGAAGCCTTCGCACAAGGCCACGAAGGCGGAGAGCAGCACCACCGTGTTGGGCGTGAGGTGGTGCGGCTAGAGGCCGTAGAACTCCATAAAAGAGCGGAAGAAGCTGCTCGCCAGCAGCCCCAATCCGCGCAGGCAGTGCGAGCGGAAGATGACCCGCTCGCCCTCCTCAGGCGCTGGGGAAATCTCCCCCCTCGGTGCAAGACGCACCCGCACGTAGTCTTCACCGGGGATCAACGAGGAAGCCACGAGGCAGGGGGCGCGCCCACCCCCCTGGGCGCGCCCTCCACCCTCGTGGGCCCCTCGTGGCTCCCCTGATGCATTTCTTCTGCCTATATATATCCATATGCCCTAAAACTATCGGGGAGCACAATAGATCGGGAGTTCCGCCGCCAGAAGCCTCCGTAGCCACCGAAAACCAATCTGGACCCGTTCCGGCACCCTGCCGGAGGGGGAATCCCTCTCTAGTGGCCATCTTCATCATCCTGGTGCTCTCCATGACGAGGAGGGAGTAGTTCTCCCTCAGGGCCGAGGGTATGTACCAGTAGCTATGTGTTTGATCTCTCTCTCTCTCTCGTGTTCTTGAGGTGGTACGATCTTGGTGTATCGCGAGCTTTGCTATTATAGTTGGATCTTATGATGTTTCTACCCCTCTACTCTCTTGTACTGGATTGAGTTTTACCCTTTGAAGTTATCTTATCAGATTGAGTCTTTAAGGATTTGAGAACACTTGATGTATGTCTTGCGTGGGATAACCGTGGTGACAATGGGGTATTCTATTGATCCACTTGATGTATGTTTTGGTGATCAACTTGCGGGTTCCGCCCATGAACCTATGCATAGGGGTTGTTACACGTTTTCGTCTTTACTCTTCGGTAGAATCTTTGGGGCACTCTTTGAAGTACTTTGTGTTGGTTGAATAGATGAATCTGAGATTGTGTGATGCATATCGTATAATCATACCCACAGATACTTGAGGTGACATTGGAGTATCTAGGTGACATTAGGGTTTTTGTTGATTTTGTGTCTTAAGGTGTTATTCTAGTACGAACTGTAGGGCTGTTTGTGACACTTATAGGAATAGCCCAACGGATTGATTGGAAAGAATAACTTTGAGGTGGTTTCATACCCTACCATAATCTCTTCGGTTGTTCTACGCTATTAGTGGCTTTGGAGTGACTCTTTGTTGCATGTTGAGGGATAGTTATGTGATCCAATTATGTTATTATTGTTGAGAGAACTTGCACTAGTGAAAGTATGAACCCTAGGCCTTGTTTCAACGCATTGCAATACCATTTGTGCTCACTTTTATCATTAGTTACCTTGCTGTTTTTATATTTTCAGATTACAAAAACCTTTATCTACCATCCGTATACCACTTGTATCACCATCTTTTCGCCGAACTAGTGCACCTATACAATTTACCATTGTATTGGGTGTGTTGGGGACACAAGAGACTCTTTGTTATTTGGTTGCAGGGTTGCTTGAGGGAGATCATCTTCATCCTATGCGTCCTACGGATTGATAAACCTTAGGTCATCCACTTGAGGGAAATTTGCTACTGTCCTACAAACCTCTGCACTTGGAGGTCCAACAACGTCTACTAGAAGAAGGTTGTGTAGTAGACATCAGTGGTCTTCGCCTGCCAATGGTTTTGGTGATGACACCATCTTGGGCTCCATGGTGACCTCCGTCTTGCTGTCCTTCTTGTCTTGGTCTCGTTTCATCAGTATGGAAACCTTTGCTTAATGCATCGGTACTTCGCGCCTGCGCTTGCCCCCTTGGTGCCAAAGAGGAAGCAAGGACTCTGCGCACGCTGGCGCCTGCCTGGTCTCGATCGTCATGGCTCACATCACGAGGACCTTGCGAGGTTTGCCTAGCCTTGATCTCTCCGCCCCTCGTGAGCCTGCCTCACGAGGCCGCTCCTGAGAAGGTCTTGCGTCATCCGCCTCGTGAGGCTTGGCCCCTTGAGAGGGTCTTGAATGCCTTGTCGATGAAGATGGGCCGTACAGGCCTGCTAGCTCAGCCACGCCGCCGGCCGCAGGCAGGCAAGTCTGGGGACCCCCGTTCCCAGGACGCCGACAGTAGCCCCCAAGCCGAAGGCGCACTCAGGCTTGGCTTCGAGGCGAAGCCAGAAGGTCAAGCACAGAGCGCCGCAGGCCCCAAAAGCCTGCGGCCTCGGGTGACGCGTGGCGGCTGATTGGACATCGGCGTCTCCGCTTCCCCACGCCTCCTCGGCAACTGCCCGACTTGACAAGTCCCTGCAACATGCAAGGAAAACCATCATTACCTGTGATCGTGTTGGTGCTGGTTGGCCTTCTCCTGCTATAAATGGAGAGGGGGTAGAGCCCCCGTCACCCATCTCTTCCCATTCCGCTTGCTTCTTCTTCCTTCTTCTCCACCACTAGCAGCAACTTCAATGGCGCCGATCCGTAGGTTTTCGGCTAAGGAGAAGGGAAAGGTTCCCCTCGACGTGCCAGCGCTGCTCCCGCCGTAGAAGAGGTCGGTCCACCACCGCGACGCCGCAGAGATGCAGGTGGTGATGAGGCCTTGGTGCGAGTGGCCTCCTCCTGGGTATCCACTGCCCTTGTACGCCTAAGCCGGGGGCTCGGGAGGAAGGAGCAACGAGCGCCAGCGCGCGCACGGCGGCCAAGGTCCATGAGCTGCGGCGACGAGCGCCGTCGCTCCAGGAGTCCACGCCGCGGACTTTCACGTGAGCTCGTGCTGTGGGCGGCGATGCCCCCAAGCTCCTGGATCCGCTTCCCGCACTTCTTCTCTGACATGATGCCACCGAGGGGGCCTCTTGAGCTCTGGTTGCAGCATGCCGACTGCGATGCTCCAGCGACCGGAGCAGAGGTTGAAGCAGTCTCCACCGGCAAGATCTTCATGACCCACGGCTGGGGCGAGGTCACGCGGGTTTGCCGTGTGGAGGGCGCCCTCGCGATCCACTTCGAGTACGACGGCGCCTCCACGCTGTTCTTCAAGGTCTTCGACACGGAAGGCCGCCGCTTGGAGTGTTGCCCCAAAGGGGAGCGCCAGGATGAGGCATACCTCGCTCGCGGCTGCTTCAGCAGGAGCGACTCTTGGGAGTCCAGCGGTTCTCCCGAGCTCTACGAGACTCCGGAGACGAGCGACGACAGCTACGTGCCCCCGAGCTCTCGTCGCGCCCGGAGCAAGGCCGCAACGTCCGGCCGCCGCCGTCGCTGATCTGAATGGGGTTGGCACCGGCCTCCCGCGGCCCACCTTTGATGATGGCGTCGACCGCGGGGGCGTTTAGATAGGATTCTCTTAAGTTCTCATCCTTTGTTCCCTACGAGGAATCAAGAAGTACCCCGTGGGGGCATGTAAAGAGTTTGCAATGTCTTTCGCTGATATTATCCTAATTAAGGAAGCCTTGTGAGCGCGAGTCTGCAGCAAGGTGGCCCAATCCTTTTTGTAGCAAAGGACAAGCCTGGACAAACTCTTATATGATGTAAAGCGCTCCCGAGGACACATGGGAATATCGTCAAGCTAGTTTTCATCACGTTCATATGATTCGCGTTCGGTACTTTGATAATTTGGTATGCGGGTGGACCGGTGCTTGGGTGTTGCCCTTACTTGGACAAGCATCCCACTTATGATTAACCTCTATTGCAAGCATCCACAACTACAACAAAAGTATTAAGGTAAACCTAACCATAGCATGAAACATATGGATCCAAATCAGCCCCTTACGAAGCAACACATAAACTAGGGTTTATGCTTCTGTCACTCTAGCAACCCATCATCTACTTATTACTTCCCAATGCCTTCCTCTAGGCCCAAATAATGGTGAAGTGTCATGTAGTCGACGTTCACATAACACCACTAGAGGAGAGACAACATACATCTCATCAAAATATCGAACGAATACCAAATTCACATGACTACTAATAGCAAGACTTCTCCCATGTCCTCAGGAACAAAAGTAACTACTCACAAAGCATAAACATGTTCATAATCAGAGGGGTATTAATATGCATATAGGATCTGAACATATGATCTTCTACCAATTAAACCAACTAGCATCAACTACAAGGAGTAATTAACACTACTAGCAACCTACTAGCACCAATCCCGGACTTAGAGACAAGAATTGGATACAAGAGATGAACTAGGGTTTTGAGATGAGATGGTGCTGATGAAGATGTTGATGGAGATTGCCCTCTCCCGATGAGAGGAGCGTTGGTGATGACGATGGCGATGATTTCCCCCTCCGGGAGGGAAGTTTCCCCGGCAGAACAGCTCCGCCAGAGCCCTAGATTGGTTCCGCCAAGGTTTCGCCTCATGGCGGCGGAGTTTCGTCCGAGAAGATGGCTTACGATTTTTCCCCATCGAAAGACTCCATATAGCAGAAGATGGCCATCGGAGGGCCTCCAGGGGGCCCACGAGGTAGGGGGCGTGCTGTAACGCCCTCGATGCGGCTATAGCTCCCACGTGTCGAGGCACGACTTAGAGGCATAACCGCATTGAAAGCAATGTCGCAAGTTAGGCAATCATTACAACATCCCATGTAATACATAATAAAAGGGGGAGATAACATAGTTGGCTTACACTCGTCACGTCACATCAGAGTACATAAATAGCATCCATCAAACAAACACTCATGGCCCGTCTACGGTGCCAAAATAGAAAAGAACCCAACATGCGACGAGGCCCTGAATCAAACCCCAACTAGGCACCACTACTGATCATCGGGAAAGGAAACATAATAACGCTGAGAGTCCTCGTCGAACTCCCACTTGAGCTCGTACTCGTCACCTGGAGCGGAATCACCTGGACCTGCATCTGGAATTATAGTATCTGTGCTCGCACCCTCGCGATCAAAACTATTTAAGCTTATAGGAAGGATAAGGCAAGTATATGTGGAGCTGCAGCAAGCGACTAGCATATGTGGTGGCTAACTTATCCGCAAAAGAGAGCGAGAAGAGGAGGCAAGGCGCGAGCGAGAATCTAGAGGAATAACCTGCGCAAGCATAACTCCAACACCGTGTCCACTCCCCGGACTCCGCCGAGAAGAGGCCATCACGGCAACACACGCAGTTGATTCGTTTTAATTAATTAAGGTTTAAGTTATCTACAACCGGACATTAACAAATTCCCATCTGCCCATAACCGCGGGCACGGCTTTCAAAAGTTCAATCCCTGCAGGGGAGTCCCAACTTAGCCGATGACAAGCTCTCACGGTCAACGAAGGAATAGACCTCCACCCGGGACACACCGATCAGACTCGGTAACCCGGTACAACAAGACAATTCGACAGGTTAAAACAAGACCAGCAACACCGCCCGAATGTGCCGACAAATCCCGATAGGAGCTGCACATATCTCTTTCTCAGGGCACACTCAGATGAGCGCTCCATACAACTAAAACCAAACCTCGAGTTTCCCCGAGGGGGCGCTGCACAGGACTCTAGTTTGGACCAACACTCAGAGGAGCACTGGCCCGGGGGGGTTAAAATAAGATGACCCTTGAGTCTGCAGAACCCAAGGGAAAGGAAAAGGCTAGGTGGCAAACGGTAAGACCAATGTTGGGCATTGCTGGAAAAGCTTTCAACAAGGCGAACTATCAAGGGGTTCCCATTATAACCCAACCGCGTAAGGAACGCAAATCCGGGAACATAACACCGATATGACGGAAACTAGGGCGGCAAGAGTGGAACAAAACACTAGGCGAGAGGCCGAGCCTTCCAAACTTTACCAAGTATATAGATGCATTAAGGTAACATGGCAATATAATGATATCCCAACAAGTAAATAAATGTTCCAACAAGGAACGGCTCCAATCTTCACCTGCAACTAACAACGCTATAAGAAGGGCTGAGCAAAGCGGTAGCATAGCCAATCAACGGTTTGCTAGGACAATGGTAGGTTAGAGGTTCAATCATGCAATTGGGAGGCTGACAAGCAAGTGGTAGGCATCGTAGCAGTGGCAAAGCAAAAGAGCGAGCAAACTAGCATAGCAAAGATAGTAGTGATTTCGAGGGTATGATCATCTTGCCTGCACAGTTGTCAAAGTTGACTGGATCCTCACAAGCAAACTCAACGGGCTCCTCGGTAGCGAACTCGTCTCCCAGCTCTACCCAACAAGACAAACAAGCAACAAGGATACAATCAACCACGTGCAAGACCAAGCAATATGATGAAATGATGACATGCTATGCGGGATGCGATGCAGGATGCAAAATGCAAGATATGACAGGAAATGCATGAACCTGGCCTCAACTTGGAATTCCAAGGGTGCCACTGGATAGAGGGGATGAAATCGCTTGAAAACGATATAAAGATCATTGGAATCGGAGTTACGGTTTGGAAATGGCAAGCGTTTTAAGATATGACACCGGTCTGCGATTTACAGCAAGTAGGCATCTAAACGCAACGAAATGAACATGCTACAGCCACCAAACATGACAACAAAATACATGGCAGGGATTCCCACAAGATGCTTAACAAAAGACTAGCACTGAGCCACGGCCAATTCATCCATTAAGAGGTTCAAACAAGCATGGCAAAAACGCAAATGCAAAACAGATTCCAGACTTAGTGAAATTAACACTAGTCTGTAATTTCAGATCACGATGCTCTCTTCGGAGCAGCAAAACAACATGGTACATGACCTGAACATGACAAGTAAGAACATGGCATGGAGCTACTAAACAAGCTTAACAAAAGTCCCAAAGTGACCTGGGGCCAAAAGGGATCACAAAATATATTAACGGGCACGCGAACATAGCTAAAACACAATCAGTTTTCAGACTTAGTGAAAACTGAGACATGCTGAAATATAACTCACGGAGGCATGTAAACGAGCTCGATGCACTCACCATGGTGCAAGTCACATAAAGGCAAGCATACATCCATTAATAAGGCACAAAATATAAGCTAGATATGGCAAGAACAATGGCATAGCATGCACGGATCAACTACAACAACGCCGGCAAAATCGCAAACGAGTTGACGATCTGCCCAGATTCACCACGAAGAAAAAGTATAGCTCGATTGACTCAAGCTATGGTGCTCCATAATTGCAAACAAAGACATGGATGGATAGAGCATAACATGAATAACAAAAGTCCCTTACTGATCATCCTCAAAAGAGGCACGGATCATTAGGAAACAAGCTGAACATATGGCATCATGAACTAAAATATCCCAGACTTAGCGAAAACAACGAAGTCCCTGAAATCAGCAATCTCAGGTACCTCTCTTCGAAAGCTTGCACAAGACAACACACACATCCTAAAAATTCATGGGTGGCACCTCTGGAAAGAAGAAAAAATGCTTAACAATTCATCCCAAAGGGGCACAGGCATATCATGCACGGATTAAACATGGCAAAAATGACAAAAGTGCATGATGAACTAACGGATCTGCAATTTAACTCACGAAGCCTCTTTCTAATAGCATTTTGGGCATCAAGATGAACTCAAATGCAAATGATGCAATGGAACTAAATGATGTACATGTCGAGGCGAAGATTTTGATATATTATATGCCCAAAACGGAGCTACGGATGCAAAGTTACGGGGCCTCGAACTTAGCAACTTGGACTAAAAAATCCTGGGACTTGGAAGAATTTCACCTAGGGTTTACTGTTCATCCCGGGTCAGATCTGGATCGGCGCGACACTGTTCACGCCGGGGCACGGAAGTCGAGGACGCTGGTGTTGAGGGAGGTGGCCGGAGATGGAGGAGAGGCCGGGCTGGGCCGGCCGGCGTGGAGGCTCGCCGGGGCCGGAGGAGGACGGGGCGGCGTTGGCGGCGGTGGCCGGCCCGGGCGGCGCGAGCTCCGGCTCGGCTCGAGGGGCGGCGCGGCGAGGGACGCTCGGGGCGGCGGTGGCCGGTGCGGCGGCGGGGCGCCGGCGACGCAGGCGGCGGCGAGCAGCCGGGGACGGGCGGCGGCGGGGCGATGACGCGGGCCGGGAGGGCCCGCCCCGGGTTCCACGGGCTGGCGGCGGCGGCGAAGTGGGCCTGATGCGCGGGCCAACGGGCGGCGGACACATGGCGGCGGCGGGGTAAGTCGGACGTGTCCGTCGGCAGGGACTTTGTCCGGCGGGCGCGTGGGGTGGATCTAGGGTTCGGAGGTAGGGGAAGATCCGAAAAACGGGGGGGGGGGGTGCATATATAGGCATAAGTGGAGCTAGGAGAGTCCAAATGAGGTGCGGATTTCGCCCACGCGATCGTGATCGAACGCTCTAGGACATGGAGCAGAGTTTGGTGGGTTTTGGGACAAATTTGGGGGCTGTTGGGCTGCAACACACATGAGGCCTTTTCGGTCCCTCGGTTAACCGTTGGAGTATCAAACGAAGTCCAAATGATACGACACTTGACAGGCGGTCTACCGGTAGTAAACCAAGGCCACTTGGCAAGTCTCGGTCCAATCCGGAAATGTTTAATCCCCACACATGAAAGAAAGCTGGAAATGACCACCGGAGGAGAACGAAGCGCCGGAATGCAAAACGGACAACGGGGAAAATGCTCGGATGCATGAGACGAACACGTATGCCAATGCAATGCACATGATGACATGATATGAGATGCATGAAAAGAAAACAACACACGGAGACAAAGACCCGAACCCGAGAAATGAATATAACTTAGCGCCGGAGACGGCAAGAGTTGGATACAAATATGGAAAGTATATCTGGGGCGTTACAACACTCCACCACTACGAAAAGATCTCGTCCCGAGATCTAGGACTGAAAGAACTCCGGGTACTCAGAACGGAGGTGATCCTCGCGTTCCCAGGTAGCTTCACGGTCGGAATGGTGTGACCACTTGACTTTGAGAAATTTGATTGACTTGTTGCGAGTTCTGCGTTCAGTTTCTTCAAGAATGGCAACTGGGTGCTCACGGTAAGAGAGATCTTCTTGGAGCTCAATGTCCTCGAAGTTGACGGTGCGTTCAGGCGTCTTGAAGCACTTTCGGAGTTGGGAGACATGGAACACATCATGAACATTGGCAAAGTTTGAAGGAAGCTCGAGCTGATAGGCGAGGTCGCCTCTCTTGCTAGCAATCTTGAAAGGCCCGACATATCTGGGGGCAAGCTTCCCTTTGATACCGAAGCGACGAGTGCCTTTCATAGGAGAGACGCGGAGGTAAACGTGATCTCCGATCTCGAAATCCAGATCACGGTGCTTACTGTCATAGTAGCTCTTCTGGCGGGATTGGGCTGCTTTGAGGTTATCGCGAATGACCTTGCACATTTCTTCTGCCTCTGTGATCAGGTCATTACCCAGCAGCTGACGTTCACCGGTTTCAGACCAGTTGAGAGGGGTACGGCACTTCCTGCCATACAGAATTTCAAAGGGGGCCTTGCCCGAACTTGCTTGAAAACTATTGTTGTATGAGAATTCAGCATAAGGAAGACAATCCTCCCACTTCATGCCGAAGGAGATCACACAAGCCCTGAGCATATCTTCAAGAATCTGGTTGACACGCTCGACTTGACCGCTTGTTTGAGGATGGAAAGCAGTGCTGAAGTGGATGTTGGTGCCCATGGCCTTCTGAAAAGAATCCCAAAACTTCGAGGTAAAGATGCTGCCATGGTCTGAAGATATCACTTGAGGAATACCGTGCAGAGAGACAATGCGAGAGGTATAGAGTTCCGCCAATTGAGCTGCAGTGATCGACTCTTTGATAGGCAGAAAATGAGCCACTTTGGTGAGCTTGTCGATGACAACAAATATAGCATCATTGCCACGCTTGGACTTTGGAAACCCAGTCACGAAGTCCATTTCAATGTGGTCAAACTTCCATTCTGGAATGGCAAGAGGTTGGAGGAGACCAGCTGGCCTTTGGTGTTCTGCCTTCACTCTTCTGCAGACATCACATTCATTCACGAATTGAGCGATCTCGCGCTTCATTCGAGTCCACCAATAAGCTTGCTTGAGATCCTGATACATCTTCGTACTACCAGGGTGGATGGAGAGGAGAGAGTTGTGAGCCTCGTTCATGATCACTTTACGAAGTTCACCTTTGGGCACAACAATTTGATCCTCGAAGAAGAGAGTGTCCTTGTCATCAAGTCGGTAACACTTGTACTTGGACTGACTCTTGGCAATCCCAATCTTCACCTTTTTCACCATCGCATCAAGAAGTTGGGCTTGGCGAATCTGGTCTTCCAAGGTAGGAGAAACTTGAAGGTTGGCGAGGAAACCTTGAGGAACAACTTGCAGATTAAGTTTGCAGAAAGCTTCACAAAGCTCGGGTTGATAAGGCTTGAGAATCAGACTGTTGCAATATGCTTTTCTGCTCAAAGCGTCAGGAATCACATTAGCCTTGCCTGGAGTATACTCAATACTCGGATTGTACTCTTGAATCATTTCGACCCATCGAGTCTGCCTGAGGTTGAGATTAGGCTGAGTGAAGATGTACTTGAGACTCTTGTGATCAGTGAAAATGTCCACTTTCCTTCCCAATAGAAGATGTCTCCAAGTCAACAAAGCATGCACAACTGCCGCCAACTCGAGATCATGAGTGGGGTAGTTCTTCTCATTAGGTTTCAACTGGCGAGAGGTATAAGCAACAACTTTCTTCTCTTGCATCAAAACTGCATCGAGACCTTGGAGAGAGGCATCACAAAAGACCTCGTACGGCTTGGTTTCATCAGGTGGAGTCAGAACTGGAGCAGTGATCAACTTCTCTTTCAAGGTGTTGAAAGCAATATCACACTCCGGAGACCAAACGTACTTGACGTGCTTCTGAAGAAGATTTGAGAGAGGCTTCGCGATCTTGGAAAAGTTTTCAACGAATCTTCGGCAATAGCTTGCGAGACCGAGAAAACTGCGGAGTTGCTTCACATTCTGAGGAGGTTCCCAATTCACAATTGCGGATACCTTCTCGGGATTCATGGAAATGCCCTTGGCAGAGATGATATGACCAAGATAAAGAACTTCATCGAGCCAAAATTCACACTTGGAGAACTTGGCGTAGAACTGATGTTCCCTGAGCTTGTCAAGAACCAAACGCAAGTGCTTGGCATGATCTTCCTTGTTCTTCGAGAAAACCAGAATGTCGTCGAGATAGACCAAAACGAAGTCATTGGTGTAGGGGTTGAAGATGAAGTTCATCATGCGAGAGAACGTCGGAGGAGCGTTCGCGAGGCCAAAAGACATGACGGTGTATTCATATGAACCAAAGCTTGTCCTGAACGCCGTCTTGGGAATATCTTGCTCACGAATACGAATCTGATGATAACCCATACGGAGATCAAGCTTGGAGAATACTTGAGCACCCTTGAGTTGTTCGAACAGCTCATTGATGTTGGGAAGTGGGTATTTGTTCTTGATGGTCTTCTTGTTCACAGGACGGTAATCAACACAAAGTCGACTCGATCCATCCTTCTTCTTCACAAAAAGAACACCACAACCCCACGGAGAAGTACTAGGCCGGATGAGACCCAATCTTTCTTGCTCATCGAGTTGCTTCTTCAGCTCCTTCAACTCTTCAGGTCCGAGCTTGTAAGGATGTTTTCACACAGGTTCCGTGCCAGGTTCAAGTTCAATAACGAATTCAACTGGCCGGTGCGGAGGCATTCCTGGGAGCTCTTCTGGAAAGACGTCTTGATATTCGCAAACGACAAGAATTTGAGAGATGGCATCCAATTCACCCTTCTCATTGAGAGAAAACAGACGGATGGTATTATCCCGAGCGGCAAAGACAATTACATCCTCAGACGAATGAGTCAATTGAATCTGCCTGGCAGCACAGTCAAGATGTGCCTTGTGCTTAGAAAGCCAATCCATTCCGAGAATAAGATCAATATCCGAGTTACCGAGAACAATTGGGGAAGAAAGGAACTTGTAGTCACCCAATGTGATAGTAACCTCAGGGACGCAGGTGTTAGCTGTCATCTGCTTGCCCGGTGACACAATTTGCAAGGAAATTTGCAGATACTGATAATCACACTCATACTTTGATGCAAAAGGTTTGGAAATGAAGCAATGCGATGCACCCGTGTCAAAAAGAACTTTTGCAGGAACATCGTTAACAGGAAGGTTACCCATGATCACATCTGACGAGTCCTCTGCCTGAGCTGCATTCACCATGTTGACCTTGGCGTACTTGGGGTTATGCTTGACCACAGCTGTACTTGCCGATCTCACAGGAGGAGGAGGAGGAAGACGCCTCTGGTTGAAACACTTGTTGGCATAGTGACCCTTCTGTTGGCACTTGTTGCACGTGACCTCTGAAAGCGGACGGTGATACGGAGCACTCGATCTTGGAGCTTGAGACGAAGCCTTGTTCTGAAAGCCTGGGTTGGGTGGGTGGGAAGAACCACTGCCACCTTTGCTCTTCTGCTGATACGGCTGATGGAACGGAGGAGGAGGAAGCCAAAACTTCTGTTGCTTGGCCACTTGAGTAGAGGAAGAAGGAGTAACATCTCTGACTCGCTTCCTGGAAGCATCACACCTCAACTGAGCAGCCTCTTGCTTCAGTGCCATGTTGTAGAACTCATCATATCTCAACGGCTCAAAGAGGACAAGAGCGAGCTGAATTTCTTCACGAAGACCACCCCTGAACTGATAGATCATGCTCTTCTCATCAGGAACATCCTGCTTGGCAAAACGGGCGAGCTTCTGGAACAACTTGTTGTAGTCATAGACAGACAAAGAGCCTTGCTTCAGATTGCGGAATTCCTCACGCTTGCTTTCAACCACACTTTGAGGAATGTGATGAGCGCGGAAATCTTGACGGAAATCATCCCAAGTGATCAAACGTCCACCTCTGGAATCCTTGTACTGCTGGAACCACTCTGTAGCCTGATCTTTGAGTTGGAAGGAAGCAAATTTCACAAAGTCCTCAGGCCTGACGTTGCTGCACTCGAAATGCTTACACAGATCCACAAGCCAATCGTCAGCATCGGTTGCCTCAACACAATTACTGAAAGTCTTTGGCCCGTTAGCAAGGAACTGGTTGAGTGTAGCAAAGTGACCCTGGTTGCTGCCTTGATTCCCTTGACTGCCTTGATTGCGCTCTTGGAGAATTTGCATGATCAGCTGAGTGTTTGCATTGGTTGCGGCCATCACAGCTTGCCATGCCTCTGGAGGAGGTGGAGGCGGTGGCGGATCTTGATTCTGGTTCTGACTGGTGCTCTTAGCGGGAGCCATCCTGAACAGGTTGACCACCATTAGCACACAAATAGACAAATATTGAAGCTGAATCCAACGGAATGATAATTGCAACATAAAGTCTTCACATCCGAACAAAATGAACGAATGCACTTCTCTTGAAGTGGTCACATATTCCTAAATTGCGAAGCCACGAAGAATCAGGTAGAAGGGGTACAACAACGAGGGATGGAATCAACATATGACGTCGAAGCAAAACGAATGCCACAACTCGAAATAAAACCCAGGGTTGGCTTGCGGAATAAGCCGGAACAAATACATGATAGAAATTTCGTCCGAAGTTTTCGTGGTGGGACCTACACGGGCTCGATCGTACAGCACCATCATGTACAAGGCAGTGCACATGACATACGAAGCGTCCCCGAGTCAGCATAGCCAAGGACTCTTTAAGACACAACGAGACCGCTGTAAAATCGACCGTGAATAGGCGAACCACTAGACGTCGAACCCCAATTTCATATCATACATCTGTCGGAAAGATATCCTAAGGCTACTTGAATTCCCACCTATGAAATTTCCGAAATTTTCCCGGTTATGCAATCAGGTGTTGGGGATACAGGGGAGCATAATATCTCACTCAAGATAGCAAATCCTACATCCAGCTGTATCCGTCCTTCAACACATAACCAAGAAACCTTCGGAAACCCATCTATCTCAACCTTCGAAAAGCATCCGCTATACAAGTTATGGCGATACTCCCGAACTCCCGCCCCAGTACTGGGTGGCGTCGAGGTTATCTCACCAACGAACTGCATAAAAGAGATTTTCGATGTCGCGCACAAATCTCAAGTATACCAGAGTTGCAACGATAAAATTGTGACGACAACACCTCGGAGCTCAACTCCCCGGGACACTGCCACAACCCCTAAAGACAGGAGGCACCAAGAACAATGTTCTCGTCACAAAACCATCGGAACAAAACCAAGATACTCGCGTGATCCTAAAATTTTTTTTAGTGAAATTTGAGAAGAGAAGAGTCAAAACTCTACGTCAGGATGCCTTACCAGAGCGATGAGGAGACTGGGAAGTAAAAAGAATTCCTAACTCTCCGATATATAATTCCTAAGTGACTCAAAACATTTTTCTAGACACAACTCGGCTGCTAAAAACGATCAAGCAATGGGGGCTCCAAAGGTCGGGGAAGGCTCTGATTACCAACTTGTAACGCCCTCGATGCGGCTATAGCTCCCACGTGTCGAGGCACGACTTAGAGGCATAACCGCATTGAAAGCAATGTCACAAGTTAGGCAATCATTACAACATCCCATGTAATACATAATAAAAGGGGGAGATAACATAGTTGGCTTACACTCGCCACGTCACATCAGAGTACATAAATAGCATCCATCAAACAAACACTCATGGCCCGTCTACGGTGCCAAAATAGAAAAGAACCCAACATGCGACAAGGCCCTGAATCAAACCCCAACTAGGCACCACTACTGATCATCGGGAAAGGAAACATAATAACGCTGAGAGTCCTCGTCGAACTCCCACTTGAGCTCGTACTCGTCACCTGGAGCGGAATCACCTGGACCTGCATCTGGAATTATAGTATCTGTGAGCCACAGGGACTCAGCAATCTCGCACCCTCACGATCAAAACTATTTAAGCTTGTAGGAAGGATAAGGCAAGTATATGTGGAGCTGCAGCAAGCGACTAGCATATGTGGTGGCTAACTTATCCGCAAAAGAGAGCGAGAAGAGGAGGCAAGGCGCGAGCGAGAATCTAGAGGAATAACCTGCGCAAGCATAACTCCAACATCGTGTCCACTCCCCGGACTCCGCCGAGAAGAGGCCATCACGGCAACACACGCAGTTGATTCGTTTTAATTAATTAAGGTTTAAGTTATCTACAACCGGACATTAACAAATTCCCATCTGCCCATAACCGCGGGCACGGCTTTCGAAAGTTCAATCCCTGCAGGGGAGTCCCAACTTAGCCCATGACAAGCTCTCACGGTCAACGAAGGAATAGACCTCCACCCGAGACACACCGATCAGACTCGGTAACCCGGTACAACAAGACAATTCGACAGGTTAAAACAAGACCAGCAACACCGCCCGAATGTGCCGACAAATCCCGATAGGAGCTGCACATATCTCTTTCTCAGGGCACACTCAGATGAGCGCTCCATACAACTAAAACCAAACCTCGAGTTTCCCCGAGGGGGCGCTGCACAGGACTCTAGTTTGGACCAACACTCAGAGGAGCACTGGCCCGGGGGGGTTAAAATAAGATGACCCTTGAGTCTGCAGAACCCAAGGGAAAGGAAAAGGCTAGGTGGCAAACGGTAAGACCAATGTTGGGCATTGCTGGAAAAGCTTTCAACAAGGCGAACTATCAAGGGGTTCCCATTATAACCCAACCGCGTAAGGAACGCAAATCCGGGAACATAACACCGATATGACGGAAACTAGGGCGGCAAGAGTGGAACAAAACACTAGGCGAGAGGCCGAGCCTTCCACCCTTTACCAAGTATATAGATGCATTAAGATAACATGGCAATATAATGATATCCCAACAAGTAAATAAATGTTCCAACAAGGAACGGCTCCAATCTTCACCTGCAACTAACAACGCTATAAGAAGGGCTGAGCAAAGCGGTAACATAGCCAATCAACGGTTTGCTAGGACAATGGTAGGTTAGAGGTTCAATCATGCAATTGGGAGGCTGACAAGCAAGTGGTAGGCATCGTAGCAGTGGCAAAGCAAAAGAGCGAGCAAACTAGCATAGCAAAGATAGTAGTGATTTCGAGGGTATGATCATCTTGCCTGCACAGTTGTCAAAGTTGACTGGATCCTCACAAGCAAACTCAACGGGCTCCTCGGTAGCGAACTCGTCTCCCGGCTCTACCCAAGAAGACAAACAAGCAACAAGGATACAATCAACCACGTGCAAGACCAAGCAATATGATGAAATGATGACATGCTATGCGGGATGCGATGCAGGATGCAAAATGCAAGATATGACAGGAAATGCATGAACCTGGCCTCAACTTGGAATTCCAAGGGTGCCACTGGATAGAGGGGATGAAATCGCTTGAAAACGATATAAAGATCATTGGAATCGGAGTTACGGTTTGGAAATGGCAAGCGTTTTAAGATATGACACCGGTCTGCGATTTACAGCAAGTAGGCATCTAAACGCAACGAAATGAACATGCTACAGCCACCAAACATGACAACAAAATACATGGCAGGGATTCCCACAAGATGCTTAACAAAAGACTAGCACTGAGCCACGGCCAATTCATCCATTAAGAGGTTCAAACAAGCATGGCAAAAACGCAAATGCAAAACAGATTCCAGACTTAGTGAAATTAACACTAGTCTGTAATTTCAGATCACGATGCTCTCTTCGGAGCAGCAAAACAACATGGTACATGACCTGAACATGACAAGTAAGAACATGGCATGGAGCTACTAAACAAGCTTAACAAAAGTCCCAAAGTGACCTGGGGCCAAAAGGGATCACAAAATATATTAACGGGCACGCGAACATAGCTAAAACACAATCAGTTTTCAGACTTAGTGAAAACTGAGACATGCTGAAATATAACTCACGGAGGCATGTAAACGAGCTCGATGCACTCACCATGGTGCAAGTCACAGAAAGGCAAGCATACATCCATTAAGAAGGCACAAAATATAAGCTAGATATGGCAAGAACAATGGCATAGCATGCACGGATTAACTACAACAACGCCGGCAAAATCGCAAACGAGTTGACGATCTGCCCAGATTCACCACGAAGAAAACGTAGAGCTCGATTGACTCAAGCTATGGTGCTCCATAATTGCAAACAAAGACATGGATGGATAGAGCATAACATGAATAACAAAAGTCCCTTACTGATCATCCTCAAAAGAGACACGGATCATTAGGAAACAAGCTGAACATATGGCATCATGAACTAAAATATCCCAGACTTAGCGAAAACAACTAAGTCCCTGAAATCAGCAATCTCAGGTACCTCTCTTCGCAAGCTTGCACAAGACAACACACACATCCTAAAAATGCATGGGTGGCACCTCTGGAAAGAAGACAAAATTCTTAACAATTCATCCCAAAGGGGCACAGGCATATCATGCACGGATTAAACATGGCAAAAATGACAAAAGTGCATGATGAACTAACGGATCTGCAATTTAACTCACGAAGCCTCTTTCTAACAGCATTTTGGGCATCAAGATGAACTCAAATGCAAATGATGCAATGGAATGAAATGATGTACATGTCGAGGTGAAGATTTGGATATATTATATGCCCAAAACGGAGCTACGGATTCAAAGTTACGGGGCCTCGAACATAGCAACTTGGACTAAAAAATCCTAGGACTTAGAAGAATTTCACCTAGGGTTTACTGTTCATCCCGGGTCAGATCTGGATCGGCGCGACACTGTTCACGCCGGGGCACGGAAGTCGAGGACACCGGCGTCGAGGGAGGTGGCCGGAGATCGAGGAGAGGCCGGGCTGGGCTGGCCGGCGTGGAGGCTCGCCGGGGCCGGAGGAGGACGGGGCGGCGTTGGCGGCGGTGGCCGGCTCGGGCGGCGCGAGCTCCGGCTCGGCTCGAGGGGCGGCGCGGCGAGGGACGCTCGGGGCGGCGGTGGCCGGTGCGGCGGCGGGGCGCCGGCGACGCAGGCGGCGGCGATCTGCCGGGGACGGGCGGCGGCGGCTGCGGGCGTGAGGCGGCGGGGCGATGACGCGGGCCGGGAGGGCCCGCCCCGGGTTCCACGGGCTGGCGGCGGCGGCGAAGTGGGCCTGATGCGCGGGCCAACGGGCGGCGGACACGTGGCGGCGGCGGGGTAAGTCGGACGTGTCCGTCGGCAGGGACTTTGTCCGGCGGGCGCGTGGGGTGGATCTAGGGTTCGGAGGTAGGGGAAGATCCGAAAAACGGTGGGGGGGTGTATATATAGGCATAAGTGGAGCTAGGAGAGTCCAAATGAGGTGCGGTTTTCGCCCACGCGATCGTGATCGAACGCTCTAGGACATGGAGCAGAGTTGGGTGGGTTTTGGGACAAATTTGGGGGGTGTTGGGCTGCAACACACATGAGGCCTTTTCAGTCCCTCGGTTAACCGTTGGAGTATCAAACGAAGTCCAAATGATACGACACTTGACAGGCGGTCTACCGGTAGTAAACCAAGGCCACTTGGCAAGTCTCGGTCCAATCCGGAAATGTTTAATCCCCACACACAAAAGAAAGCTGGAAATGACCACCGGAGGAGAACGAAGCGCCGGAATGCAAAACGGACAACGGGGAAAATGCTCGGATGCATGAGACGAACACGTATGCCAATGCAATGCACATGATGACATGATATGAGATGCATGAAAACGAAAACAACACACGGAGACAAAGACCCGAACCCGAGAAATGAATATAACTTAGCGCCGGAGATGGCAAGAGTTGGATACAAATATGGAAAGTATATTTGGGGCGTTACACGTGCCCAGGGGGGTAGGGCGCCCCCCACCCTCATGGGCAGGGTGTGCCCCCCTGGTGAAGTTCTTGCTCTCAGTATTTTTTATATATTTGGAAAACATCTTCCGTGAAGTTTCAAGACTTTTGGAGCTGTGCAGAATAGGTCTCTAATATTTGCTCCTTTTCCAGCCCAGAATCCCAGCTGCCGGAATCCTTGTAAAATAAGAGAGAATAGGCATAAGTATTGTGACATAATGTGTAATAACAGCCCATAATGCAATAAATATTGATATAAAAGCATGATGCAAAATGGACGTATCAACTCCCCCAAGCTTAGACCTCGCTTGTCCTCAAGCGAAAAGCCGAAATCGAAAAATATCTCCACATGTTTAGAGATAGAGGTGTCGATAAAAATAAAATACGGACATGAGGGCATCAGGATCATTCTTAGAACAACATCTCATATAATTCTTTGTCATATAATCTCTAATGTTATAGTAATAATTCAATCACAATATCAAGTATGAATCGTAAACTTCATTGAAAACTAGCAAACTACAATCTCAGTCATTGAAGCAATTGCAATTTATCATAACATAGGAAAGAGTCAATGTATAAGAGCTTTTCAGCAAGTCCACACACTCAACTATCATATAATCTTTCACAATTGTTGACACTCACGCAATACTTATGGGTATGCAGTTTTAATCGGACACAGAGAAAGATATGGGCTTATAATTTTGCCTCCCAACGTTTTACCTCAAGGGTAATGTCAACAGTAATAGTGCATGAAAACTCACATCCAATTAGTTATATATACCAGGATCTTTCCAACATATTGTGCTTGCCAAAGGATAAAGTGTAAAAAGGAAGGGTGAAAATCACCATGACTCTTATGCAATATGTAGGAGATAAAAGTAAATGATAGGCCCTTCGCAGAGGGAAGCAGAGGTTGTCGTGCGCTTTTATGGTTGGATGCACAAAATCTTAATGCGAAAGAACGTCACTTTATATTGCCACTTGTGATATGGACCTTTATTATGCAGTCTGTCGCTTTTATTACTTCCATATCACACGATCGTATAAAGCTTATTTCCTCCACACCAATCAATCATACATATTTAGAGAGCAATTTTTATTGCTTGCACCGATGGCAACTTACTTGATGGATCTTACTCAATCCATAGGTAGATATGGTGTACTCTTATGGCAAGACTGGTTTAAGGGTATTTGGAAGCACAAGTAGTATCTCTACTTGGTGCAATGAATTTGGCTAGCATGAGGGGGAAAAGCAAGCTCATCATGTTGGAAGATCCAAGACAATATAATTTTTTTTCAGATGTAAGAAAACATAACCCATTACGTTGTCTTCCTTGTCCAATGTTAGCTCTTTAGCATGTCATATTTTAATGAGTGCTCACAATCATAAAAGATGTCCAAGATAGTATATTTATATGTGAAGACCTCTCTTTCTTTATTACTTCCTATTAATTGCAACAATGACCAAAACTGTGTTTGTCAACCCTCAATAACTTTTATTCATCATACTCTTTCTATGTGAGCTCATTACTCTCCATAAGACTCACATGATCTCTTTGTTTCTTTCTCTTTTCTTTTATTCACTTAGGACCATGGCAAAAAAATCAAGCCCTTGACTTAACACTAATCTTTATTATATAGCTCACGGACTCGATTACATAGAAGGATAATAAAGCAAAACTCACATCTAGATCATACTAAGAACTTTTATTCTACTAGATCAAGATATTACCAAAAGGATCGAACTAAGAAAAACGGTAAAGATAAAAGTGTTGGTGATACGATACCGGGGCACTCCCCCAAGCTTGGCAGTTGCCAAGTGGAGTGCCCATACCAGATACTCAATTCTTCTTTGTTGGTGGAGACGGTGGTGATTTTGTTGATGGCGCAGGCTTCTTCCTTAGTTTGCGCTTGAGGACAGAATTTTGGTCCCTTAGGTCCTCGATCTCCTGCTCCAAGCTCAGTATCTTTTTGCATAGTTCCTGCTTGTTCTCCTGCAAGAGGCGAAAAGGGATAAACTCGATCTTAGGTTTCTTTACCCTATCCGGGAGGCTTGACTTTTTGAACTCCACATGCATGTCCCCAGGTTGAGGTAGTGGGACTTCATCTTCATCTGAGTTCGTCTCCTCCTTTCCCTGGGGTTCATAGTCCTCTTCTTCCGTAGTCCAACCGCAATGCTCCACATCCCCATAGACCTTAGGATCTGCAAGGTAATCAACCACGTAGCTTTCTCCTTCCGAATCCTGGGACGACATGTTGCTCTATCTGCAGCAGGACAGCTCAAAACAAAGACTAGAGATTTTTGCGTGATATGGGAGTCAAAATCCCTGCGATATTATATAATGAATTTTTACCGACCAAAATACGTGTCGTGTATGAAAACGGAGTCTGGAGAGCACACGAGGTGCCCACGAGGTAGGGGGTGCGCCCAGTAGGGTAGGGCGCGCCCTCCACCCTCGTGGAGCCCTCGTGTCCTTCCCGGACTGCTGCTTATTTTTCTATTTTTCTAAAAATACCAAAACGGAGAAATATTGCCTTAAAAACTATTTTGGAGTCGGTTTACTTACCGTACCACATAACTATTCCTTTTCGGAGTCTGAAACGTTCCGGAAAGTGTCCCTTATGAATTCCTCCGGGGTTACGGTTTCAATAACATTGGTTTCAACATTTATGGGATTACCTGAGATATAGTGTTTGATTCTTTGACCATTCACCACCTTCGGATTTGTGCCTTCGAAGTTGTTGATTTTTATGGCACCGGAACAGTAGACCTCCTCGATAACATAAGGACCTTCCCATTTAGAGAGAAGTTTTCCTGCAAAAAATCTTAAACGAGAGTTGTATAGCAATACATAATCACCTACATTGAACTCACGCTTTTGTATCCTTTTGTCAGGCCATCTTTTAACTTTTTCCTTGAACAACTTGGCATTTTCGTAGGCTTGGGTACTCCATTCATCAAGTGAGCTAATATCAAATAGCCTCTTCTCACCGGCAAGTTTAAAATCATAATTAAGTTCTTTAATAGCCCAATAAGCCTTGTGTTCTAGTTCGAGAGGTAAGTGACATGCTTTTCCATAGACCATTTTATACGGAGACATACCCATAGGATTTTTATATGCAGTTCTATAGGCCCATAATGCATCATCAAGTTTCTTGGACCAATTCTTTCTAGACCTATTAATAGTCTTTTGCAAATTAATTTGAGTTCTCTATTACTCAATTCTACTTGCCCACTAGACTGAGGGTGATAAGGAGATGCAATTCTATGATTAACATCATATTTAGCAAGCATTTTACGAAAATCACCATGAATAAAATGTGAACCACCATCAGTCATTAAATATCTAGGGACTCCAAATCTTGGAAAAATACCTTCTTTAAGCATTTTAATAGAAGTGTTATGATCAGCACTACTAGTTGGAATAGCTTCTACCCACTTAGTAACGTAATCAACAACAACTAAAATATGTGTATAACCATTAGAGGAAGGGAAAGGTCCCATATAGTCAAAGCCCCAAGCATCAAATGGTTCAATAACAAGTGAATAATTCATAGGCATTTCTTGACGTCTACTAATATTACCAATTTTTTGACATTCATCACAAGATAAGACAAACTTACGGGCATCCTTGAAGAGAGTAGGCCAATAAAAACTAGATTGCAGTACCTTATGTGCAGTTCTATCTCCAGCATGGTGTCCTCCATAAGCTTCAGAGTGTCACTTGCATAGGATCTGTTCCTATTCATGCTTAGGTACACAACCTCTAATAACACCATCTACTCCTTCTTTATAAAGATGTGGGTCATCCCAAAAGTAATGCCTCAAATCATAGAAGAACTTTTTCTTTTGCTGGTATGTGAAACTAGGTGGTATAAACTTTGCAACAATGTAATTAGCATAATCAGCATACCATGGAGAAGTATGAGAAGCATTTATGACATTTAATTGCTCATCAGGAAAGTTATCATCAATAGGAAGTGGGTCATCAAGCACATTTTCTAACCTAGACAAGTTCTCTGCAACGGGGTTCTCAGCTCCTTTTCTATCAACAATATGCAAATCAAATTCTTGTAGCAAGAGAACCCATCTAATAAGTCTAGGTTTAGCATCTTTCTTTTCCATAAGATATTTAATAGCAGCATGATCAGTGTGAATAGTTACTTTAGAATCAACAATATAAGGTCTAAGCTTATCACACGCAAATACAACGGCTAAGAATTCTTTTTCGGTGGTAGCATAATTTCTTTGAGAATTGTCAAGGGTTTTACTAGCATATTGAATAACATTTAGTTTCTTATCAACTCTTTGCCCTAGAACAGCACCTACAACATAATCACTAGCATCACACATAATTTCAAAGGGTAAATTCCAATCAGGTGGCTGAACAATAGGTGCAGAAATCAATGCTTTCTTAAGTATTTCAAATGCTTCTACACAATCATCATCAAAAACAAATGGTATATCTTTTTGTAATAAATTAGTCAGAGTGCGAGAGATTTTTGAGAAGTCCTTAATGAACCTCCTACAAAAACCGGCATGACCAAGGAAACTTCTTATACCTTTGATGTCCTTGGGACATGGCATCTTTTCAATAGCATCAATCTTGGCTTTATCAACTTCAATACCTCTTTCAGAAACATTATGCCCCAAGAAAATAGCTTCATTAACCATAAAGTGGCACTTTTCCCAATTCAAGACAAGATTAGTTTCTTCACATCTCTGCAAAACTCGATCAAGGTTGCTCAAGCAATCATCAAAAGAAGATCCATAGACGGAAAAGTCGTCCATGAAAACCTCACAAATCTTTTCACAAAAGTCAGAGAATATAGCCACCATGCATCTTTGAAAGGTAGCAGGTGCATTACATAAACCAAAAGGCATACGTCTATAAGAAAAAGTACCAAAATGGCATGTAAAAGTAGTCTCTGATTGATCTTTGGCTGACACAGGTGTTTGAGAGAAACCAGAATAACCATCTAGAAAGCACAAATGTGTATGTTTGGACAATCTTTCTAGAATTTGATCGATAAAAGGTAAGGGGTAATGATCTTTTTTAGTAGCCTTATTTAATTTGCGGAAATCAATTACCATCCTTTAACCTGTAATAATTCTTTGAGGAATCAATTCATCTTTATCATTAGGAACAACTGTAATACCTCCCTTCTTAGGGACACAATGGACAGGGCTTACCCATTTACTATCAGCAACGGGATAAATTATACCTGCCTCAAGGAGCTTTAGTATCTCCTTTCTTACCACTTCTTTCATTTTAGGATTCAGCCGTCGTTGATGATCACGAACTGGTTTAGCATCTTCTTCCAAATTAATTTTATGTTGACATAGAGTGGGACTAATGCCCTTAAGATCATCAAGAGTATACCCAATAGCAGCGCAGTGCTTCTTCAGAGTTTTCAATAATCTCTCTTCCTCATGCTTTGAAAGGTTAGCACTAATAATAACAGGATATATCTTTCTCTCATCAAGATAAGCATATTTAAGAGTATCAGGTAACGGTTTAAGCTCAAACACGGGATCACCCTTGGGTGGAGGAGGATCCCCTAGGATTTCAACAGGTAAATTGTTTTTCAGAATAGGTTCCTGTTTAAGGAATACTTCATCTAATTCCCTTCTTTCAATCATAAACATATCATTTTCATTGTCTAGCAAGTATTGTTCTAAAGGATCACTAGGAGGTACTGCAATAGAAGCAAGACCAATAATTTCATCCTTACTAGGTAATTCTTCTTCACGGTGTTGTCTACTAAATTTAGAAAAATGAAATTCATGAGCCATATCATCTAAACCGATAGTAACAACATCTCTTTTGCAATCTATGGTAGCATTAACAGTATTTAAGAAGGGTCTACCAAATATAATGGGACAAAAGCTATCTTGTGGGGAACCAAGAACAAGAAAATCAGAAGGATATTTCGTTTTCCCACACAAGACTTCAACATCTCTAACAATTCCCATTGGTGAAATAGTATCTCTATTGGCAAGTTTAATTGTGACATCAATATCTTCTATTTCAGCAGGTGCAATCTCATGCATAATTTCTTTGTATGAGGAATGAGGTATTGCACTAGAACTAGCACCCATATCACATAAGCCATGATAACAATGATCTCCTATTTTAACAGAAATAATAGGCGTTCCTACCACAGGTCTAGGTTTATCTTTATCATGGGGTTCAGCAATTCTAGCAGTTTCATCACAGAAATAAATAACATGCCCATCAATATTATCAGACAAGAGATCTTTAACAATAGCAATATTAGGTTCAACTTTAACTTTCTCAGGAGGTGTATATGTTTTAATATTGCTTTTACGAACTACAGTTGAAGCTTTAGCATGATCCTTTATCCCAACAGGGAAAGGTGGCTTCTCAACGTAAGAAGTAGGAACAATAGGATCATTATAAGTGATAGTCTTTTCTTCAACTTTAATAGGTGGAGCTACTTTTACTTCTGTGGGAGGATGATATTTAAACCACTTCTCCTTGGGGAGATCAACATAGGCAGCAAAAGATTCACAGAAAGAAGCTACTATCTCAGAGTCAAGTCCATATTTAGTGCTAAATTTACGAAAAATATCGGTATCCATAAAAGATATAACACAATCAAAACTAGGTGTCATACCCGACTCCTTACCATTGTCGAGGTCCCAATCTTCAGAGTTGCGTTTAATTCTTTCCAATAAATCCCATTTGAATTCAATAGTCTTCATCATAAAAGATCCATCACAAGAAGTATCAAGCATGGTGCGGTTGTTACCAGAAAGCTGAGCATAAAATTTTTGAATAATCATTTCTCTTGAGAGCTCATGATTGGGGCATGAATATAACATTGATTTAAGCCTCCCCCAAGCTTGAGTGATGCCTTCTCCTTCGCGAGGCCAAAAATTATATATATAATTGCGATCACGATGAACAAGATGCATAGGATAAAACTTCTGATGAAATTCCAATTTCAATCGTTTGTAATTCCAAGACCTCATATCATCACATAGCCTATACCATGTCGATGCATCTCCCCTCAAAGATAAAGGGAAGACCTTCTTCTTAACAACATCTCCAGGTACACCTGCAAGCTTAAATAATCCACAAACTTCATCCACATATATCAGATGTTCATCAGGATGTTTTGTTCCATCTCCTAAAAAAGGATTAGCTAGCAGTTTTTCTATCATACCCGCAGGAACTTCAAAGCAAGCATTTTCATTTTAGTAGGTTCAGTAGGTTGAGGAGCAACTCTTTGCTCTACTGGTCGGGGTAAAGATACCCCGAACAAGCCCCTCAGAGGATTACTTTCCATAGTAACAAGTGACAGTAAATTTCAGCACACTATATAAAATTTTCCTTACCAAATTCCACCTACCAAAGGCGCTTCACTCCCCGGCAACGGCGCCAGAAAAGAGTCTTGATGACCCACAAGTATAGGGGATCTATCGTAGTCATTTCGATAAGTAAGAGTGTCGAACCCAACGAGGAGCAGAAGGAAATGATAAGCGGTTTCCAGCAAGGTATTCTCTGCAAGTACTGAAATAAGTGGTAACATATAGTTTTGTGATAAGATAATTTGTAACGAGCAACAAGCAACAAAAGTAAATAAGGTGCAGCATGGTGGACCAATCCTTTTTGTAGCAAAGGTCAAGCCTGGACAAACTCTTATATGATGTAAAGCGCTCCCGAGGACACATGGGAATATCGTCAAGCTAGTTTTCATCACGTTCATATGATTCGCGTTCGATACTTTGATAATTTGGTATGTGGGTGGACCGGTGCTTGGTTGCTGCCCTTACTTGGACAAGCATCCCATTTATGATTAACCTCAAATGCAAGCATCCGCAACTACAACAAAAGTATTAAGGTAAACCTAACCATAGCATGAAACATATGGATCCAAATCAGCCCCTTACGAAGAAATGCATAAACTAGGGTTTAAGCTTCTGTCACTCTAGCAACCCATCATCTACTTATTACTTCCCAATGCCTTCCTCTAGGCCCAAATAATGGTGAAGTGTCATGTAGTCGATGTTCACATAACACCACTAGAGGAGAGACAACACACATCTCATCAAAATATCGAACGAATACCAAATTCACATGACTACTAATAGCAAGACTTCTCCCATGTCCTCAGGAACAAAAGTAACTACTCACAAAGCATAAACATGTTCATAATTAGAGGGGTATTAATATGCATATAGGATCTGAACATACGATCTTCCACCAATTAAACCAACTAGCATCAACTACAAGGAGTAATTAACACTACTAGCAACCTACTAGCACCAATCCCGGACAGCACAAGGAAGAACACGATCTTCCATTATGGTTGCCAGCCTGCCGTTGGTTGCTCCGCGAGGGGGTGAAGGCACTGAGGGCCTGGTGAGGTGACGTGCGCGGGGCGTGCCGCGAGCCAGAGCTCGACCACTCAGGTTTATCGACGTGGTAGGGACGGACCATGCACCAGCGCCGTGCCCGCGTGCGGAGGCCCCGTGGGAGGCGACGATTGAGCAGGTAGTAATCATGGGTAGATCAAACATGAGAGTAGCAGGCTTGATTAAGTGCATGAGAGATACGTGCCACTGGGTCAGGCCAGAGCGGCTTAGGGATGATGCAGCCCGAGGGCACTCCCAACAAGGTAAGCTAAAGACATAAAAAGGGATACATGCCACAGGGACGGACCCACGCGACCTGGGAATGATGCAGCCCAAGGGGCGCTCCCAACTAAATGAACTCGGAAAGATGTCACCTGGTCATGTTGACGAAGGAGAGTTGGGGCAGCTGAAGGTGCACGGCGAAGGGGTTGCTCCTCGTGAGCCACCGGGGCCCTGGGCGTCAGGAGGCCCTGGGGGCTCAGGTGGTTCCTTGAGGACCGTCTCCATCTCCATCAGGACGGCGTGGTGCTTGGCCTCCTGAGACACTAGGATGCGCCGCAAGTTGCATTGGTAGGCGGACGATACACTCGGCAGGCCAAAGGGCATGCAGACCTAGCTGTGCGGTGGGCCCTCGCAGTGTCCCACGCGCGAAGGCCAGAAAGGCTCCTGAGAAGCAGCCCTGTTGAGCCCTGGAACATCGATGCGGACATGGAGCTCGACATCCTCGCCTGGATGAGAAGTTGTGTCTCATGAGCGGTGGTCGCCGCGCATGGCCCTTGCGTCTTGCAATTCCTGGGTTGTCTTGGTGATGAAATCCTGAACGGTGGGCAATCCTTGCCCTGTGCCCTACTGAGGGAAACTTGCCGCGAAGCACGTCTCCAAGTGGTGCCCAAGCGCCTCCCTCGTGAAGTGGGCAAGGTCTGAGGCCTTTCCAGAAGAAATCCCCCGAGCCCTGCCCGAGAAGGGCGCTGGTCACGTCTTCCTATGCGCTGGAGGGAGACGCCCCTGGAGCGGGCGCTGATCCTGATGAGACTCCGGCTGCGGCGTCACCCTCCTGATGTCTTGCGCGTCGCAGCTTCTTCTTCTTCTTGGGGATGGCCTCTGGAGGGCCCTCGCCCTTGATGTCGGGGTCGTCGATTGCTACAGCTTGGAAGGCACGCTCGAGGGAGCACACCGCATCTCTTTCTTCACATGGAACCGTGATGATCCCGCTGCTTCTCGGCATCTTGAGGACGTTGTAGCCATGATGGGTCACTGCCATAAACTTGGCCAGGGCTGGATACCCGAGGATGGCATTGTACGGCAGGCGGATGTGAGCAATGTCAAAGTCGATGAGCTCAGTGCGGTAGTTCATGCGTTCCCCGAAGGTAACAGGGAGGCGGACCTGCCCTATCGCTATGTTGGAACCGTCGGTCACTCCTGAGAAAGGCTTGACAGGCTGAAGCTGGTCATACGGCACATGGAGGCTGTCGAACGTGTCAACAGATAGGACGTTGAGCCATGCGCCGCCGTCGATGAGGGTCTTGGTAACTTGCACGTTGCTGATGACTGGGGAGCAAAGCATTGGGAGGGTGCCAGCGGTAGCTGCGCACTTGAGCTGGTCTGCCGAGTTGAATGTGATGGGGCACTGGGACCATCTGAGCGGGCGCGTGGCTTCGAGCTTGGTGAGGAAGACATTCACTTCACGAGCAAACTGCTTGAAGATACGCTGTGAGGCTGGGGTCTGGGCTCTGCCCAAGATGCAGGCGATAGCACGCGGTTCCTGGAAGCCCCCAGCCCCCTCGTCTTGATGGTGTTCGTCATTCCTTCTTGGTGGTGGCGGTAGCGGAGGGAGTCTGGCATTGCCTTGAGGACGATCCTCACGATGCGGATCCCTCCAGGCGCCCTCGCGAGGTTGATCCTACTAGTGGTCCTCACGAGGCCGGTCGCGCCACTCCTGGCACGGGCCATGGTCGTCCCAGCGTCTGCCACCACGTCCTCCTCCTCGGTCGTAGCCCCGGTCGCCGTGCTCGGGGCGCCGACCGAAGTGTCCTTCGCGAATGGCTCTGAGCACTTGACAGTCACTAGTGTTGTGGGTGTTGAGGTTATGGAAGGCGCAGAACGGACGGCTACCCTTGGATGACTCTAGTTGGTCTCTGCCACGCTTGGTGTCTGGTTCCGCTGCGAGCACGACTGCTCCCTTGCGCTTCACGTCCTTGGCCTTGGTCTTCTTCTCCTCTGGGTCCGCAGCAGGGAGCTCGAGGAGGGAGAGGTGCCCCTCCTCAGCTCTACCACACTTGGTCGCGATGTTGAACAGCTCCAGGGTCGTGCACATCTCTTCATGGATGGCGAGCTCCTCCTTCATCTTGACGTCGCGGACGCCATCAGAGAACGCAGAGATGATGGCTTTGTCGGCCACCTTGGGGATCTTGATCCGTGCGCTATTGAAGCGCTGAATGTACTTCTGTAGGGTCTCTCCTGGTTGTTGCTTGATGCGGTGCAGGTCGCCCGCGACCGGGGGGCGGTCGCGAGTGCCCTGAAAGTTGGCGATGAAGCGGGTGCACATTTCGTCCCAGGAGGAGATTGTGCCCGGAGGCAGGTTCAGGAGCCAGGAGCGAGAGCCTTCCTTGAGAGCCATGGGAAACCAGTTCGCCATGACTTTCTTGTCGCTGTTGGCTGCTTTGATGCTCAGCTCATAGAATTTCAAGGAGGAGGTCGGGGGTGCCATCATAGCGAGGAGGCAGATCTGGCTTGAACTTGCCCGGCCAGGCGACGCTACGCAACTCAGGGGTGAAAGCACGGCAGCCAGCTGTGGTCACCGAGACCCGCCTTGGGTGTGGAGCTTGGTCTTGATGGGGTCCGCGCCCTGCCGCTACAGGTGGCGCGCGGGCTTGCCGCAACATCCAGTCCTGGTGCGGTGGCGCGAGGAGTGGAGGAGCGTTTTGTTGCGGCCGAGGGAATTCTTGACAACTTCTTTCTTCACGCGCCGGCGCGGGACGCGGCGGGTTGCGTCGTAGAGCCGCGCGTCTTTGCGCCAGGGCGCCGTCTTGGGGTAGAGGTGGTGGAGGCGCTCCGTGGGCTACGTCACCCATAGCTGGCGGAGCGCGAGGCGGAGAGGGGGACGGCGCAGGGGAGCCCCCTGCGGCGCGGACAAGCTCGGCGATGCGGTCGAGCCAGTCCTCGTAGAGGTCGTCGACCGGGCGATAGCGCAGGAGCTCGTGCGCCATGAGGAGCGCAGCCCGTGCATCCATGGGAGGGCGACGTGCATGGGAAGAAGAACCGGCTGGGGTCAGCGATGGAGTGGCGGTGCGGCCGTCCCGCCGCACCGAGGGGTGCTGCGAGGATGCTCGCTGCTCGTTCCCTGCCGGGCCGATGGCGGCGTTGGCGGCGGGCGATGGGGAACAACGAGGTGGCCCGCCGACAGGAGCCGTCTGAGCAACGTGGGCGGCGAGGGCAGCCCGGCGCTCTGCACAAGCGCGACGTGCGTCTGCCATGGAGATGACGGAGCGACGAGACGCGGAGCGACGGACGGAGGCTTCGACGCACCCCTACCTGGCGCGCCAAATGTCGGATCACGGGTTCCGGCAAACACTAGGGTGCGCGTGAAGGCTTTCTCCCTATCGATCCACGCCCTAGCTCTCTAAGATCTCGCAGACGAACTCAACGAACTCACAAGACAAAGACACAAGATTTATACTGGTTCGGGCCACCGTTGTGGTGTAATACCCTACTCTAGTGTGGTGGTGGTGGATTGCCTCTTGGGCTAATGATGAACAGTACAAGGGGAAGAGCAACCTCCTGAGATTGAGGTGCTCTTGTCCTCTCTTTTCGTTGTTGTTGTGAGGTCGATCCCCCCTCTACTGTGGTGGCTAGTTCTACTTATATAGGCCCTGGTCCTCTCCCAAATATTGAGCGGGAAGGGAGCCAACAGCAGCCAATTCTAAAGGGGACAACTAGTATAAGTTATTCGGATAAAAGGTGGTCTTCGCCTGCCAAAGGTTCTGGTGATGACGCCGTCTTGGGCTCCATGGTGACCTCCGTCTTGCCGTCCTTCTGGTCTTGGTCTCGTTGCACCAATATGGAAACATTTGCTTGATGCCTCGGTACTCAGCGCCTGCGCTTGCCCCCTTGGCACCAAAGAGGAAGCAAGGACTCTGCGCGCTGGCGCCCGCCTGGTCTCGATCGTCATGGCTCACGTCACGAGGACCTCGCGAGATTTGCCTAGCCTTGATCTCTCCGCCCCTCGTGAGCCTGCCTGGCGAGGCCACTCCCGAGGAGGTCTTGCGTCGTCCGCCTCACGAGGCTTGGCCCCTCGCGAGAGTCTTGAATGCCTTGTCGATGAAGATGGGTCGTACAGGCCTGCTAGCTCAGCGACGCCGTGGGCCGCAGGCAGACAAGTCTGGGGACCCCCGTTCCTAGGACGCCGACACAGGCATGTTGTACTTGTTCCACTTTCTCGTTTTGAACTCGTGACTTGTAGTAACGCTTAGTTTCGATTGTACTTTATAAGTTTGGTTGTTGCGCCAATATATACAACACTCCCTCCATGTAGGTTGGGTCACTGAAGTCAAAATTAGACACAAAACAGGATGGTGACATGTTGGGGAAGGCAGTATTTCAAAAAATTTCCTACGATCACGCAAGATCTATCTAGGGATGCATAGCAACGAGAGGGGAGAGTATGTCTATGTACCCTCATAGACCAAAAGCAGAAGGTTAAGAAACACGGTTGATGTAGTCGAACGTCTTCGTGATCCAACCGATCAAGTACCACACGCACGGCACCTCCACGATATGCACACATTCAGCTCGGTTACGTTCCTCGTACTCTTGATCCAGTTCAGGCCGAGGGAGAGTTTCGTCTGCACGACGGAGTGTTGACGGTGATAATGAAGTTACCGGCGCATGGCTTCGCCTAAGCACTACGATGATATGACCGAGGTGTGTATCTGTGGAGGGGAGCACCACACATGGCTAAAACAATTGTCAACTTGTGTGTCTATGAGGTGCCCCCTCCCCCGTATATAAGGGATGGAAGGAATAGGAGGGCCGGTGAGGGAGTCCTGGATTAGGGGGTCTCCGGACAGCCGGACTATATCCTTTGGCCGGACTGTTGGACTATGAAGATACAAGATTGAAGACTTCGTCTCGTGTCCGGCTGGGACTCTACTTGGCGCGGAAGGCAAGCTAGGCAATACGGATATGTATATCTCCTCCTTTGTAACCGACCTTGTGTAACCCTAGCCCCCTCCGGTGTCTATATAAACTGGAGGGTTTTAGTCCGTAGGACAACATACAATCATACCATAGGCTAGCTTATAGGGTTTAGCCTGTTTTGATCTCATGGTAGATCAACTCTTGTACTACTCGTATCATCAAGAACAATCAAGCAGGACGTAGGGTATTACCTCCATCAAGAGGGCCCGAACCTGGGTAAACATCGTGTCCCCTGCCTCCTGTTACCATCCGCCTTAGACGCACAGTTCGGGACCCCCTACCTGAGATCATCCAGTTTTGACACCGATATTGGTGCTTTCATTGAGAGTTCCACTGTGCATTCACCATAAGGCTCGATGGCTCCTTCGATCATCGCTAGCGATGCGGTCCAGGGTGAGGTTTTTCTCCCCGGAGAGATCTCCGTATTCGGCGGCTTCGCACTGCGGGCCAATTCGCTTGGCCATCTGGAGCAGATCGAGAGCTACGCCCCTGGCCATCAGGTTAGATTTGGAGACTTGAACTACACAGCCGACATCCGCGGAGACTTGATCTTCAACGGATTCGAGCCCATGTCGGACGCGCCGCACAGTCATGACGAGCCTGACGTAACTCTATCGTCGGACAATGTTTGGGAGATCGCATCCGCAACCACTCCGTCCTTCAATCCGGAGCAAGTCGCGCCATCCGAGAGCGGAGGGATGGACCCCGCCATGGAGGCCGCACTCTCAGTGGAGATAGAGCCGGATACTGAATTCACCCCTTACGTGAACCGTGTCACCGAACCACTGGATTCATCTCCGGCCACGGACTCCGAGCCGCTCACATCCATGCCTGTCGAGTCCGACTGGGCGCCGATCATGGAGTTCACCTCCGCGGATATCTTTCCGCACTCACCTTTCGGAGATGTGCTAAAGTCACTAAGGTCTCTCTCCCTGTCAGGAGAACCTTGGCCGAACTATGTCCGGCTAGAATGGGATGCAGACGACGAAGAGATTCGCTGCCCACCCACCACCCACTTAGTAGCCACTGTCGATGACTTAAACGACATGCTCGACTTCGACTCCGAAGACTTCGACGGTATGGACGACGAAGCCGGAGACGAACAGGAACCACCGCCCTCAGGGCGCTGGACCACCACCTCATGGTGCACACCCCCAAAAAAGGCAATGGCGACGAGACAGCGGAGGATGACCCCTCCAAGAAGCAACCCAAGCGCCGACGTCAGCGGCGCCGCTCTAAGTCCCGCCACAGCAAGAGCAGTGATACCAGCATAGGAGATAATAACACTCTGGATAGCGCCGAAGACAACAACAATCCCCTCCAGCATGGTGTCGAGCTAGAGGATGAACAAGCTATCCCTCCAGAGCAGATAGCAGATGGAGAACCAGAGGAGGACAATTACATGCCTCCCTCCGAAGACGAGGCGAGCCTCGGTGACGAAGAGTTTATCGTGCATGAGGACCCCGTCGAGCAAGAGCGCTTCAAGCACCGGCTTATGGCCACGGCAAATAGCCTTAAGAAAAAACAGCAACAGCTTCAAGCTGATCAAGACCTGCTAGTAGATAGTTGGACCGAAGTCTTTGCGGCCGAGGAGCATGAACTCGAGCACCCGCCCAAGAGTTACCCAAAATGCAGGTTGCTACCTCACCTCGAGGACGAAGCATTGAAACCTCATTCACGAGTGTACGATGTGGCTGACCGGCCACTACGCGGCATAGCTAGAGAGGCGTTTCAGCCTAAAGTTCAGACTGCACCCCGTCACCACTCAGTCAAAAATATTAAGGCCCGGGCAACACAGAGGACCTGCGCGACATCTTGGACAGTAAGGCAAAAATCACAAGGTCAATATACGGGACACGGGCACGTGCGCCCACATGAGACGACAATCGTCACGTCGGATACACCAAGAGTAAATCCGGCCGGGCTGAATACACCAGACAAGACTCCTGCGAACTACGTGGTGATATAGCCCGGCACAGAGGTGCCGCACACCCCTTATGCTTCACTGATGAAGTTATGAATCATGAATTCCTAGAGGGTTTCCTCCTTCACATCCACATGGCTCGCGGTGATGATCTACATGCCATCAAGTACCTCCCACTAAAGCTCAAAGGACCAGCTCGACATTGGCTGAATAGCTTGCCAGCAGATTCTGTCGGCAGTTGGGAGGTTCTGGAAGACGCATTTCTTGACAACTTCCAGGGCACTTATGTGCGGCCACCGGATGCTGATGACTTAAGCCACATAACCCAGCAGCCAGGGGAATAAGCCAGACAATTCTGGACACGGTTCCTGACTAAGAAAAATCAAATTGTAGACTGTCCGGACGCAAAGGCCCTCATGACATTCAAGCATAACATCCGTGATGAGTGGCTCGCCCGCCACCTCGGCCAGGAGAAGCCGAAATCTATGGCAGCCCTCACGACACTCATGACCCGCTTTTGCGCGGGCGAGGACAGCTGGCTGGCTCGCAGCAACAACACATCGAAGAATCCAGATACCTCGGATATCAAAGATATTAACGGTAGTCAGTGTCGTAATAGACCAAAGCGCCGCAATAACGGCGATAACACGGAAGATACGGTAGTCAATGCCGGATTCAGAGGCTCTAGATCCGGTCAGCGGAAAAAGCCATTCAAAAGAAATACTCCGGCTCCGTCCAGTCTGGACCGCATACTGGATCACTCGTGTCAAATCCACGGCACCCCCGACAAGCCAGCCAATCACACCAACAGAGAATGCTGGGTGTTCAAGCAGGCCGGCAAGTTAAATGCCGAAAACAAGGACAAGGGGCTGCATAGCGATGACGAGGAGGAGCCCCGGCCACCGAACACAGGAGGACAGAAGGGGTTTCCCCCACTAGTAAAGACGGTGAACATGATATACGCAACCCACATTCGCAAGAGGGAGCGGAAGCATGCACTAAGGGACGTCTATGCGATGGAGCCCGTCGCCCTAAAGTTCAACCCATGGTCTGCTTGCCCGATCACCTTCGATCGAAGGGATCACCCCACTAGCATTCGTCATGGAGGATCCGCCGCATTGGTCCTAGACCCCATCATTGACGGATTTCACCTCACTCGAGTCCTTATGGACGGCGGCTGCAGCCTGAACCTGCTTTATCAGGATACAGTGCAAAAAATGGGTATCGATCCCTCGAGGATCAAGCCCAGCAAAACCACCTTTAAAGGCGTCATCCTAGGTGTAGAGGCCCATTGCACAGGCTCAATCACACAGGAAGTGGTCTTCGGATCACCAGATAACTTCCGAAGCGAAGAGTTAATCTTCGACATCGTCCTGTTTCGCAGTGGCTATCATGCACTGCTCGGACAGACATCATTTGCAAAATTCAATGCAGTGACGCATTACGCATACCTCAAGCTCAATATGCCAGGACCTCGCGGGGTCATAACAGTAAATGGAAACACAGAATGCTCGCTCCGTACGGAAGAGCACACTGCGGCCCTTGCAGTAGAGGCACAAAGCAGCCTGTTCAGGCAGACCACTCATTCGGCGTCACGGCCCCCGGACACCTTCAAGTGAGTCCGGAACAAGCTGCAACACGATCGCCTGGCACGATCAGAGCTCGCCTACCAATTCGGCCCCCGTCCCAGTCCGAGTGAAGTGACAAAATCCGTGCCGCGCGTACATAGCTACGCATTAAAAATACCATGGACATAGGCGGGGGCACGATCAGGACACGCCCCACATTGCGGCTTAACCACACTAGGGGATGTATATCTTCGACATTCCTTTTCTCTTTCAGGGCCTAACTCTCTGGAAGCCCTTTCCGGAAGTACGATTGCCGGACACATTCCAGAAGCAACAACCAAGGTGGCAAGAAGCTAAGATGAACACGGGAACTGCCAGGTGGTCTCTAGTAATAATTGATATACCCACTTTTCACTATTTTATGCGCAGCTTGCCCTGGGATAGGACATTTCAAATTATCCTCCTTTATGCTTATTGCACTACTTGTACCAAGTACGCTTCGACGTATTATTTAAATAACAATGCATATCATTAATCTGTCATTGCATTATTTAAGTTTTTCTCTTTCTCTTATATATGTCCGTTTACGACAATCCGCACCCGCATGTGCGGGTACGGTCAGTTCGCCAGGGGTCCTCGTTTACCCCATAATACGGTGCAAGAAGTCCGAACACTTTCGATAGTGCGGCACCCCGAACTTATAGCATTATATGCATCAGCTCCGAATCATGTCTTTGGTCAAATGTTGGGTTGCCCGGCTCCCACGCTTTGGTACCTTCGTTCCGCTATATCGGCTAAGATAGCGGTGGGAGAACTACTGCGATTGTGTCCCGGTTCTTTCGGACGAGCACCTCAGTAGAGAAAGCCAAAAACTGACTGTCATGATATGGCGAGAGACTAGTTGCTGTTAGAGAGGTCTCAAGTCCTTAAAGACTTTTTCTGCTTCGGGCGAGGAGTGGGCCTTGTCCGGCTTAGGCATGCATAGCGCCCCAAATTCGGCCCTCCGTATACCAGGGGCTTCGCCAAAAATTTAAAATCATAGACTTCTATGGCTAAGTGAGAGTGATAAAGCATTATAGTCTGATTGTCTGGTTCGTTGCACTGAACACCTCCCTTGAGGGACCCAAAATTGGGGTAAAGAGTGTTCATATTTATCCCGAACACCCTAGTACTAGTTACATGGGGGTAGAAGCTGACGACTGCCCAACTCTCAGATTTTATAAACGGCCGCACAGAAGGTAATATTTTAAATTAAGAAAGCGTCGCATGGCGCAAACGAACTCATTTAATATTACAGGATCACATGGGCATGTTCATTCAAAAGTTACATCCTTGGCACACTCATCTGCCACTAAGCGGGAACCCTTCAGGACACTCTCATAATAATTCTCGGGGCAGCGATGCTCCTTGCCCTTCGGCGGCCCCTCCTTCACCAGCTTCACGGCGTCCAGCTTCGCCTAGTGCACCTTCGCCCGGGCAAAAGCCCTGCGTGCACCCTCGATGCAGACGGACTGCTTGATGATTTCAAGCCATGGGCAGGCTTCCACTAGCCGCCTCACCAGGCCGAAGTAGCTGCCGGACAGGGGCTCGCCAGGCCACGTCCGGACTATAAGGCCCCTCATGGCCTGTTCGGCTGCCTTGTGAAGCTCGACCAACTGCTTCAGCTCGTCGCTCAAGGGCACGGGGTGTTCGGTCCCAGTATACTGAGACCAGAACAACTTCTCCATTGAGCTCCCCTCCTCAGCCTGGTAAAACACCGCGACATCCAGTACACTGCGGGGAAGATCTGCAAATGCTCCTGGAGAGCTCCGAACTCGAGTAAGAAAAAGGAAAGTCGCCTTCACATGCTTGCTTTTCATAATGAATGCCTTACCCACTGCTATCTTCTTCACCGCATCAATTTCCTGGAGGGCCTTATGGGCTTCAGCATTGGCGCTCCGGACGCTTTCAAGCGACTGCGCGAGCTCGGACTCTCGCGTCTTAGAGTCAAGCTCCAAGGACTAGCGCTTTTTGGCGAGAGCCTCGAGCTCTTGCTGCGCCTTGCCTACTCGGGCTTCTTGCTTCTCCCGTTCAATGCGTTCTTTGGCCGCTTTGTCTTCGGCCTCGGACAACGCCTTCCTCAGGGTCTCCACCTCGGTCGTGGCCCCTGACAAATTCATGATGATCCTACTACTTTACACCCAAACTTCTTTTTAACTATATAGACAGGGGTATATCTTACCTTTGCTCTCTTCGAGCTGCCTCTTGGTAAGACCGAGCTCATCCTCGGACCGCTTCAAGTCTGATACGTCTCCAACATATCTATAATTTTTGATTGCTCCATGCTATATAATCTACTGTTTTGGGCAATATTGGGCTTTATTTTCCACTTTTATACTATTTTTGGGACTAACCTATTAACCGGAGGCCCAGCCCAGATTTGCTGTTTTATGCCTATTTCAGTGTTTCAAAGAAAAGTAATATCAGACGGAGTCGAAACGGAACGAAATCAACTAGAGAAGTTATTTTTGGAACGAAAGCCACCCGATGGACTTGGACCCCACGTCAATGAAGGAAGGAGGAGCTCACGAGGGTAGGGGGCGCGCCCCCTACCTCGTGGGGCCCTTGTGGCTCCCTGACGTGCTTCTTCTGCCTATATAACTCCATATACCCTAAAACTTCCAGAACGCAAGATAGATCGGGAGTTCTGCCGCCAGAAGCCTCCGTAGCCACCAAAAGTCAATCGAGACCCTGTTCCGGCACCCTGCCGGATGGGGGAACCCTCACCGGTGGCCATCTTCATCATCCCGGCGCTCTCCATGACGAGGATGGAGTAGTTCTCCCTTGGGGCTGAGGGTATGTACCAGTAGCTATGTGTTTGATCTCTCTCTGTCTCTCTCTCTCTCTCTCTCGTGTTCTTGAGATGATACGATCTCGATGTATCGCGAGCTTTACTATTATATTTGGATCCTATGATGTTTCTTCCCCCCTCTTCTCTCTTGTAATGAATTGAGTTTTACCATTGAAGTAATCTTATCGGATTGAGTCTTTAAAGATTTGAGAACACTTGATGTATGTCTTGCTGTGGATATCTGTGGTGACAATGGGATACCGCGTGCCACTTGATGTATGTTAAGGTGATCAACTTGCGGGTTTCGTGACATTGGGAACCTATGCATAGGGGTTGGCACACGTTTTCGTCGTGATTCTCCGGTAGAACTTTGGGGCACTCTTTAAGGTTCTTTGTGTTGGTTGAATAGATGAATCTGAGATTGCGTGATGCATATCGTATAATCATACCCACGGATACTTGAGGTGACATTGGAGTATCTAGGTGACATTAGGGTTTTGGTTGATTTGTGTCTTAAGGTGTTATTCTAGTATGAACTCTAGGGCTGTTTGTGACACTTATAGGAATAGCCCAACGAATTGATTGGAAAGAATAACTTTGAGGTGGTTTCGTACCCTACCATAATCTCTTCGTTCGTTCTCCGCTATTAATGACTTTGGAGTGACTCTTTGTTGCATGTTGAGGGATAGTTTTATGATCCAATTGTTATATTATTGTTGAGAGGACTTGGACTAGCGAAAGTATGAACCCTAGGCCTTGTTTCCTATCATTGCAATACCGTTTACGCTCACTTTTATCACTTGCTACCTTGCTGTTTTTATTATTTCATATTACAAAAACTATTATCTACTATCCATATACCACTTGTATCACCATCTCTTCGCCGAACTAGTGCACCTATACAATTTACCATTGTATTGGGTGTGTTGGGGACACAAGAGACTCTTTGTTATTTGGTTGCAGGGTTGCTTGAGAGATACCATCTTCATCCTACGCCTCCTACGGATTGATAAACCTTAGGTCATACACTTGAGGGAAATTTGCTACTGTCCTACAAACCTCTGCACTTGGAGGCCCAACAACGTCTACAAGAAGAAGGTTGTGTAGTAGACATAAAGCTCTTTTCTGGCGCCGTTGCCGTGGAGGTTAGCGCTTGAAGGTATATCTTTAGATATTGCAATCTAGTCTTTTAGTTTCTTGTTTTATCACTAGTTTAGTTTATAAAAGAAAACTATAAAAATGGAATTGAGTTTGTCTCATACACTTCACCTTTTTAATATCTTTCGTGAGTATGATGGAAAGGAAAATTGTGCTCAAGTGCTAGAAGAAGAAATCTATAAAATGTTTGGCACTAAATATTTGAATGATGAGCATGATTGCAACGTTGTTAGTATGAATTCCTTGAATATCCATGATGCTAATGATATGCAAAGCCACAAGCTTGGGGAAGCTATGTTTGATGAGTATGATATTTTTTGTCCGCCAAGTTTGGATGAGAAAATTTATTATGATGAAAGCATGCCTCCTATCTATGATGATTATTGTGATGACACGTATGCTTTAAAGAATAATGATAACCATGAAACTTGTCATCTTGATCTTAATTTTCAATCACATGATAGTTATTTTGTGTAGTTTGCTCCCACTATTATTCATGAGAAGAATTTTGCTTATGTGGAGAGTAGTAAATTTTCTATGCTTGTAGATCATGAAAATAATGCTTTAGGTGCTGGTTATATTGTTGAATTCATTCATGATGCTACTGAAAATTATTATGAGGGAGGAATATATGCTTGTAGTAATTGCAATAATATCAAGTTTCCTCTCTATGTGCTTAAAATTTTGAAGTTTTGCTTGCTTTACCTTCCTATGCAAGTTGATCCTTGTTCCCACAAGTTGTTTGCTGACAAAATCCCTATGCATAGGAAGTATGTTAGACTTAAATGTGCTAGTCATATTCTTCATGATGCTCTCTTTATGTTTCAATTCTTATCCTTTATATGAGCATCATTGAAATCATCATGCCTAGCTAGGGGCATTAAACGATAGCGCTTGTTGGGAGGCAACCCAACTTTATATTTATTCCTTGCTTTTTGTTCCTGTTTAGTAATAAATAATTCATATAGCCTCTGTTTAGATGTATTTTTATTGTTTTAATTAGTGTTTGTGCTAATTAGAACCTTTGGGAAGACTTGGGGAAAGTCTTGTTGATCATGCTGTAAAAAACAGAAACTTTAGCGCTCACAAGAATTGCTTCCATTTTTATTTGGAGAGTGATATTTAGTTAATTATTTTTGCATATGATTAATAGATAAATTACTCAAGTCCAGAAATTTATTTGAGAATTTTATGAGTTCCATAAGTATACGTTTGATCCAGATTACTACAGACTGTTCTGTTTTTGACAGATTCTGTTTACAATGTGTTGTTTGCTTATTTTGATGAATCTATTGCTCGTAAAATAGTTTATAAACCATAGAGAAGTTGGAATACAGTAGGTTTAACAACAATATAAATAAAGAATGAGTTCATTACAGTACCTTGAAGTGGTGATTTATTTTCTTATACTAACGGAGCTTAGGAGTTTTCTTCTTTAAGTTTTGTGTTGTGAAGTTTTCAAGTTTTGGGTAAGGATTCGATGGACTATGGAATAAGGAGTGGCAAGAGCCTAAGCTTGGGGATGCCCAAGGCACCCCAAGGTAATATTCAAGGATAGCCAAGAGCCTAAGCTTGGGGATGCCCCGGATGGCATCCCCTCTTTCGTCTTCGTTCATCGGTAACTTTACTTGGAGCTATATTTTTATTTACCACATGATATGTGTTTTGCTTGGAGCGTCAATTTATTTTGCTAGAATTTGCTTTCTGCTATTTAGAACAATGTTTTGCACCTTTTATTCCAATAAAAGTGGCATTGATAGTCTTTACTATGCCTATGTTACAAGTCTTCACGTTGCTGTTTGAAAACAGAAAGTTTACCGCTGTTGCAATAATTCCCTAGAAAAGTCAGAATGTGATAAAATGTTGAAACCTTTTGCATATTAAGCTCTGATAAATTTACTACAGTGGGAATTTTCTTTCATAATTTTTGGAGCCAGGGAGGTATGGATGTTGCAGCATTCTTTACAGACTATCCTGTTTAGGCAGATTGCTGTTATGTTTGCATTGTTTGCATATGTTTGCTTCTTTAATGATTCTATTTGAGGATAGGACTATTAAATATGCAGAGGCATTTAGTATGAAATGTAGAACAATAATTTTAGTTATTTTCTACAGTAGAGTATGATAAGGTTTCTGCAATGGTTTATACTAACTTATCTCACGAGTCCTTGTTGAGTTTTGTGTGGATGAAGCTTTTGAGATTTAGGGAGACCTTGATATGAGAGGAATTAAGGAGACACAAAAGCTCAAGCTTGGGGATGCCCAAGGTACCCCAAGATAATATTTCAAGAAGTCTCAAGCATCTAAGCTTGGGGATGCCTCGGTTGGCATCCCACCTTTCTTCTTCAACAACTATCGGTTAGTATCGGTTGATCCTAAGTTTTTGCTTCTTCACATGATGTTTGCTATTATTAGATGTCATTTTATTTTGCTTTGCTTGCTGTTTAAATAGAATACCAAGATCTGAAATTATTAAATGTTAGAGAGTCTTCACGTAGTTGCATAATTATTAAACTACTGATTGATCTTCACTTAAATCTTTTGGAGTAGTTTGTCATTTGCTCTAGTGCTTCACTTAGATTATTTTGAGAGTCTTAAATAGCATGGTAATTTGCTTAAAATCCTAATATGCTAGGTATTCAAGAATAATAAAATTCTCTTATGAGTGTATTGAATACTATGAGAAGTTTGATACTTGATAATTGTTTTGAGATATGGAGATGGTGATATTAGAGTCATGCTAGTTGAGTAGTTGTGAATATGAAAGATACTTGTGTTAAAGTTTGTGATTCCTGTAGCATGCATGTATGGTGAACCATTATGTGATGAAGTCGGAGCATGATTTATTTATTGATTGTCTTCCTTATGAGTGGCGGTCGGGGACGAGCGATGGTCTTTTCCTACCAATCTATCCCCCTAGGAGCATGCGCGTAATACTTTGCTTTGATAACTTCTAGATTTTTGCAATAAGTATATGAGTTCTTTATGACTAATGTTGAGTCCATGGATCATACGCACTCTCACCCTTCCACCTTTGCTAGCCTCTCTAATACCGCTCACCTTTCGCCGGTATCATACACCTACCATATACCTTCCTCAAAACAGCCACCATACCTACCTATTATGGCATTTGCATAGCCATTCCGAGATATATTGCCATGCAAATTTCCACCATTCCATTATTATGACACGCTTCATCATTGTCATATTGCTTTGCATGATCATGTAGTTGACATAGTATTTGTGTCAAAGCCACCGTTCATAATTTTTTCATACTTGTCACTCTTGATTCATTGCATATCCCGGTACACCGCCGGAGGCATTCATATAGAGCCATACTTTGTTCTAGTATCGAGTTGTATCATTGAGTTGTAAATAAATAGAAGTGTGATGATCATCATTAATAGAGCATTGTCCCAAATAAAAAAAAGAAAGGCCAAATAAAAAAAGGAAGGCCAAAAAAGAGAAAGGCTATAAAAAAGGGAAAGGCCAAATAAAAATATATAAAAAAATAAAAATAAAAGGGACAATGCTACTATCCTTTTTCCACACTTGTGATTCAAAGTAGCACCATGTTCTTCATATAGAGAGTCTCCTGTTTTGTCATTTTCATATACTAGTGGGAATCTTTCATTATAGAACTTGGCTTGTATATTCCAATGATGGGCCTCCTCAAGTGCCCTAGGTCTTCGTGAGCAAGCAAGTTGGATGCACACCCACTAGTTTCTTTTGTTGAGCTTTAATACATTTATAGCTCTAGTGCATCCATTGCATGGCAATCCCTACTCACTCACATTGATATCTATTGATGGGCATCTCCATAGCCCATTGATACGCCTAGTCGATGTGAGACTATCTTCTCCCTTTTTGTCTTCTCCACAACCACCACTCTACTCCACATATAGTGCTATATCCATGGCTCACGCTCATGTATTGCGTGAAGATTGAAAAAGTTTGAGAACATCAAAAGTATGAAACAATTGCTTGGCTTGTCATCGGGGTTGTGCATGATTTAAATATTTTGTGTTGTGAAGATGGAGCATAGCCAGACTATATGATTTTGTAGGGATAGCTCTCTTTGGCCATGTTATTTTGAGAAGACATGATTGCTTTGTTAGTATGCTTGAAGTATTATTATTTTTATGTCAATATAAACTTTTGTCTTGAATCTTATGGATCTGAATATTCATACCACAATTAAGAAGAATTACATTGAAACTATGCCAGCTACCATTCCACATCAAAAATTATCTTTTTATCATTTACCTACTCAAGGACGAGCAGGAATTAAGCTTGGGGATGCTTGATACGTCTCCAACGTATCTATAATTTTTGATTGCTCCATGCTATATTATCTACTATTTTGGGCAATATTGGGCTTTATTTTCCACTTTTATACTATTTTTGGGACTAACCTATTAACCGGAGGCCCAGCCCAGATATGTTGTTTTATGCCTATTTCAGTGTTTCGAAGAAAAGGAATATCAGACGGAGTCGAAACGGAACGAAATCAACTAGAGAAGTTCTTTTTGGAACGAAAGCCACCCGATGGACTTAGACCCCACGTCAAGGAAGGAAGGAGGAGCTCACGAGGGTAGGGGGCGTGCCCCTTGCCTCGTGGGGCCCTCGTGGCTCCCCTGACGTGCTTCTTCTGCCTATATAACTCCATATACCCTAAAACTTCCAGAACGCAAGATAGATCGGGAGTTCCGCCGCCAGAAGCCTCCGTAGCCACCAAAAGTCAATCGGGACCCTATTTCGGCACCCTGACGGAGGGGGGAACCCTCACCGGTGGCCATCTTCATCATCCCGGCGCTCTCCATGACGAGGAGGGAGTAGTTCTCCCTCGGGGCTGAGGGTATGTACCAGTAGCTATGTGTTTGATCTCTCTCTCTCTCTCTCTCGTGTTCTTGAGATGATACGATCTTGATGTATCGCGAGCTTTGCTATTATATTTGGATCCTATGATGTTTCTTCCCCCCTCTTCTCTCTTGTAATGAATTGAGTTTTCCCCTTGAAGTAATCTTATCGGATTGAGTCTTTAAAGATTTGAGAACACTTGATGTATGTCTTGCCGTGGATATCTGTGGTGACAATGGGATACCGCGTGCCACTTGATGTATGTTAAGGTGATCAACTTGCGGGTTTCGTGACATTGGGAACCTATGCATAGGGGTTGGCACACGTTTTCGTCGTGATTCTCTGGTAGAACTTTGGGGCACTCTTTGAGGTCCTTTGTGTTGGTTGAATAGATGAATCTGAGATTGTGTGACGCATAACGTATAATCGGAAAATTTGATAATTTGCCACCCCTTACCACCCCCTTTCATAATCCCCCCCCCTTGAGAATGACAGGTGTGGCCCGGGCCCGCCCGTCATTGAGACAATGGGTGGCAAATTGTGAAAGGGGGAAGTAAGGGGTGGCAAATTATCAAATCGCCCCGTATAATCATACCCACAGATACTTGAGGTGACATTGGAGTACCTAGATGACATTAGGGTTTTGGTTGATTTGTGTCTTAAGGTGTTATTCTAGTACGAACTCTAGCGCTGTTTGTGACACTTATAGGAATAGCCCAACGAATTGATTGGAAAGAATAACTTTGAGGTGGTTTCGTACCCTACCATAATCTCTTCGTTCGTTCTCCGCTATTAATGACTTTGGAGTGACTCTTTGTTGCATGTTGAGGGATAGTTTTATGATCCAATTATGATATTATTGTTGAGAGGACATGCACTAGCAAAAGTATGAACCCTAGGCCTTGTTTCCTATCATTGCAATACCGTTTACGCTCACTTTTATCACTTGCTACCTTGCTGTTTTTATTATTTCAGATTACAAAAACTATTATCTACTATCCATATACCACTTGTATCACCATCTCTTCGCCGAACTAGTGCACCTATACAATTTACCAGTGTATTGGGTGTGTTCGGGACACAAGAGACTCTTTGTTATTTGGTTACAGGGTTGATTGAGAGAGACCATCTTCATCCTACGCCTCCTACGGATTAATAAACCTTAGGTCATCCACTTGAGGGAAATTTGCTACTGTCCTACAAACCTCTGCACTTGGAGGCCCAACAATGTCTACAAGAAGAAGGTTGTGTAGTAGACATCAAGGTCCTGCTTCAGCGCAGAGACCTCCGCAGTATGTGCGGCAGCGGCCAGCAGTGAAGCCTGCACATACACATAGACATACTCTAATTAGACTCCTGTGTTATCATTTGATCCTCTATTCGGTTTTTCTTCACGAATGCCGAACAAATCATCAGGGGCTACTATCTATGCGGTAATATTTTCTTATATTTTGATTGCTTACCTCAAAGCCTGTTAGGAGGCTGGCGCAAGCTTCGGTCAGTCCGTTTTTGGCGGCCTGAACCTTCTCGACCACCGCACTCATGATAGTGCGGTGCTCTTCTTCGATGGAAGCGCTTCCAGTAGGTTGTCCAGTGCGTCTGGTTGGACAGAGGACACCGGCACGGATGGTTGGCCCCCCTTGATGGGGGACTGCCTGCCGGAGTCCGGAACCATCGATGGTTCCGGCGTAGTGTCCGACTGGGGCCCGAACTCGAAGCCCGTAGGAGCCTCGCTCCCTTGGTACCCAGGGTCTGGGAAGTCGCCGCCATGCGCCCCCAGGACCACCTCCCCTTGGCTCGGTGCCTTTTGAGACAACACCTCGGCGTTGTCCGTAGGGCGAGGGGTGGAAGCGGTCGGAAGAGAACCACTGTTCATATCCGACGAGTCCAAAGAGCCGCTTGACGAGGGTACGTCTAGATGAGCTCGGGACGGACTGCATAATCATGTTTGGCATGAGGAGAGGCGGTGCAATAAAACATACCATGAAGTACTATGGTGTCCGGACACTTACGATTTCGCCAGGGGCTTGACCCTGGGTAGCCACTCATCACCGCAGTCGACAGCCGTCGTGGCGCAGTCCGGAGGGAGGGTCCTTCCCTTCTTGGACCCTTCGACCTCCCCGGATGGGTCGGCCTTCCTTTTCTTGTGCGGGGGGAGAACTTTTCTCCTCGTCCTCGTTTCCGTGGGAGGAGTACGCGTCGGAGTCATCGTCCGATGACTCCGTTACAACCTTGCGCCAGAGACCCTTTCGGGTCCCCGCGGCCTTCTTCTTGGTCTTCTTTTCCGGCACCTCGTAGGGTGCCGGAGTTAGCATCTTCGTCAGAAGAGCGCCTGCAGGATCTTCGGGCAGCGGGGCTGGGCTATCAAGCTGCTCCGCCGTCTCTATCCAGTCCTGATTAATGACATGGAAGTTCAGATCCTGCACACAACTAAACTGGGGCAAATAAATACCCTGGGAGATATAAAAACCTAACGGATTGGCGCGGCACTTTGCACTGAGTCCGTGGTCCTCGGTGAGGGAGGGAGGCATCTCGGCGCTCTTGAACAGCACCCTCCAGACATCCTCGTGCGTCGTGTCATAGAGCTCTCGCAGCGTCTGGTGGTTGGTCGAGTCGAACTCCCACAAATTGAATGCCCGTCTTTGGCACGGAAGGATCCGGCGGAAGAGCATAACCTGGACCACATTGACAAGCTTGATTTTTCTGCTCGTCATGTTCTGGATGCAGGTCTGGAGTCCGATCAGCTCTACCGAAGAACCCCAAGACATGCCCTTCTTTTTCCAGGAGGTGAGCCACGTGGGGATTCCGGATCGAAATTTGGGGGCCGCCACCCAGTTGGAGTCGCGTTGCTCGGTGATGTAGAACCACCCCGATTGCCACCCCTTTATGGTATCCACATAGGTGCCCTCGAGCCAGGTGACATTAGGCATCTTGCCCACCATGTCGCCTCCGCACTCTGCTTGATGGCCTCCCACCACCTTCGGTTTGACATTGAAGGTTTTTAGCCATAGGCCGAAGTGGGCCTGATGCGGAGGAAGGCCTCGCACACGACGATAAACGCCGAGATGTTGAGGATGAAATTGGGGGCCAGATCATGAAAATCCATCCCGTAGTAGAACATGAGCCCGCGGACAAATGGGTGGAGAGGGAATCCCAGTCCGCGGACAAAATGGGTAAGAAAAACTACCCTCTCATGGGGTTCGGGCGTTGGGATGATCTGCCCCGCATTCGGCAGCCGGTGCGCGATATCCGCAGCCAGGTATCCGGCTTCCCATAACTCTTTGATGTTCTCCTCCATGACGGAGGAGACCATCGACTTGCCTCCTGCTCCAGACATGCTTGGAGTGGTTCAAGAAGAAGAACGCGAGCTTGGGCGCTAGAGCTCGAGTGTGCGGGAATGCGTAAGCGAGGAGGAAGAAGGCGTGGGTGAAAAAGTAAATCTTTGTCCCTTTTATAAGGGCGGAAGAGGCGATGTGCCTCTCCACTTTCCTAGCAAAACCGCTTATTCCCCAGGCGCCGTAATTGATGGCGCGGTTGGGTTACCCACGTCCGTATTGATGAGAATCCCGTGATAAGGGGAACACAATCTCTGCTTTGACAAGACGTGTCAAGAAAACCGCCTCGCGATATGTGCGAAGCTGGCTAAGAAAAGTGGTTCGAATAATAACCGGGCCATGGCATGATGTCATGCTGTCAAAACGTGTCAACAGATTAGATTCGTGGAAATATTATTCTCTCTACGGTGGTATGTGGAACTTATTTTGCAGGGTCGGACACTATCCTTGTATTCAAAATCTTCAATGGTGTATTCGGAGAAGGAACCTGCCTTGCAATGCCGAAGACAACACTGCGCGTCGGACTCATCGTCATTGAAGCCTGGTTCAGGGGCTACTGGGGGAGTCCTGGATTAGGGGGTCTCCGGACAGCCGGACTATATCCTTTGGCCGGACTGTTGGACTATGAAGATACAAGATTGAAGACTTCGTCTCGTGTCCGGCTGGGACTCTACTTGGCGTGGAAGGCAAGCTAGGCAATACGGATATGTATATCTCCTCCTTTGTAACCGACCTTGTGTTACCCTAGCCCCCTCCAGTGTCTATATAAACCGGAGGGTTTTAGTCCGTAGGACAACATACAATCATACAATAGGCTACCTTCTAGGGTTTATCCTCTTTGATCTCGTGGTAGATCAACTCTTGTACTACTCATATCATCAAGAACAATCAAGCAGGACGTAGGGTATTACCTCCATCAAGAGGGCCCGAACCTGGGTAAACATCATGTCCCCTGCCTCCTGTTCCCATCCGCCTTAGACGCACAGTTCGGGACCCCCTACCCGAGATCTGCCGGTTTTGACACCGACAGCCGGACCCAAGGGGCGTGCCCAAGGGGGGGATTCCTACTCCTAGTAGGAGTAGGTTTCCCCCTTTCCTTGTCCATGTAGGAGAAGAAGGAAGGAGAGGAGAGGGAGAAGGTGTCGAAGCAAATGACCACGGGTAGCCTAGCCGGCACCCCCTGGCTCTTCTGAAAAATTACAAGCCGATCCAGCCCTCAAGAATCCAAGACGTGGGGCCGCCTTCCCCTTGCCGGCTGCCTCCCAGGCCGGCTATCGGAAGGCGGCCCAACTTTAGCCCTCATGAAGAAAGCTGTGGGAGGGCCGGCTCTGAGAAGCCGGCCGCGAGAAGGCCGACTCCAAGAAGCCGACTCCCACCAAGCGGTCAAGATCGTACCCTCGAAGTCTGCATCCACATAACGGCGATGTGATGGGGCGTGGCTACAGTAAAGCCTGCCACCCCCGAATCCCGGAGCACGCCTGGCACAGTGCGTCGTACGGGTGGCCATGGCCCGTCCGGCACGACACTGTTGCCACGTTGACCCTGATGTCATCCACGACGGGCTGCCAGTGCGGCCCACGGGCGTGGGCCCCTTCGGGCAGAGAGACACCCGAAGGCGGCCAGGCCTCCCCCAGTCGGCCCAAGACAGAGCCGGCTCTCCACAGCTGGCTTGCCACCTCCCTTGAAGGAGACGCCCCATTAAGGAGACAAGACGCGGTGAGGCTACAGTGATCACCCGCCGGACGGTGGCACTGTAGCCACGCCCACCTCGGCGAAGCCCTCGTCACCAGGATTAAGCAACAGTAACTAGCCACCGACAAGGCCCTGGACAGTGGGGCCTGCCTGTCGACCAAGGAGCCGGCAGCCGGCGGGACCCAGCAGCCGGCGCAGAAGCCGGCGAGTGTAGACACAAACGGCTGGGCCCCACGCCCAGCCGGATTACCATTGTACCCCCAGGGGGTAGGCCTATATAAACCCCCCAGGACACCCATGCAAAGGGTTGATCCAAGCTAGTTCTAGACACCACATAGAGAGGGGAGGAGGGCTAGCCGTGCTCTTCTTCTTCTTCTCACAAAACAGCTCAAGGAGCATCGTGTAGCTACTTGTTCATCTAGTGATCATGCGGAGACCCCGCAGAGCAGCAGTAGGGGTGTTATCTCCACGGAGAGCCCCGAAGCTGGGTAAGATTCGCCGGCATGCATGTCTTCGCCTCATCCCGCTTCCAGGCACCGGCAACGTCTTACTGGCTCCCACAACGATAACCCACCCGTTGGCATATGTCGCACCTACCACCCGACATTTGGCGCCCACCATGGGGCCAGGTGCACCGTCGCCCGGAGACCTGTTCTGGACGGGAACCCTCTTCCTCCCCAGCGAGCATAGCCAGCCCGGCACGCCCGATGGCGCTTGCCACGACGCGCTGCAAGGCGTCACCAACGTCTGCACAGCGAGCGGCCTCGCCGATCTCCTTGACAAGACCCTCATCTCTGACGAGCTCGCCTCTGACGCGGGCGCCGACCACCTCGTCAACCTCCTCGGCCAGCTCCACGTCTCCGGCGAGCCTGCGGTGGACTTGGAGTCGGTTGGCTCCACCAATCTGATGCCTGTCGACTCCGACACGGCCTCACTCCACACTTTCCCCACCGACGTCACGATCTACAACGACCCGCTTCCCCGGGCCGATGGTTGCGACGCTGTCACCACCGAGGTGATGGTCATCGGCCACGGCGACGCTTCTGACGAGAGCGCCCACGACGCCCCGCATGCGGCGGTCCACGACTTGTCCATCCCCCTCCCGGCCGATGCCGATGCCGAAGCACTGGAGGCTCGCCGCCTCGCCGTCCTCGCGGAGGGCTGGAAGTTGGCTTCCATGAGACGCCTCACTGAGGCCCACCAGCGCGAAGCCGACCGCGCCGCCTTTGGCATGCCGCCCCCAGGCGGGCCCAGCCGGGCCGGCGTTGTCAGGCAGCGCGGCGCTATCATCGCCAACACGCTAGGAGTCGACCGCCCAGTCTACGCCACTCCACTCGAGAACCTGCGTGCCGCCCAGGCGGCCGTAGACGAGCTAGATGGATTGGGGGCCGAAGAACTCCCCCACATGACCAGACACATCCAGCAGCTAATCGATGCGGCCGCGCAGCGGCACGAAGCCGACGCCCACGCAGAAAGCCCTCCCCCACGCCGAGATCACGACGCGACGTCCCGGACGCCGACTACGGGTAAAACCCCGCGCGCGGCACGAGAAAGAGCCGGCTGCCAGCCGAACCCGAATCTCCATCGAGCGAGACGCAGAAGGCCATCCCCGGGCCGTGGAGTGGCGGGGCAACCCGCCTCCGCCTCGCCCCCGTGGGGAGAGATATCCCACCCCACCACCTGTTGCGCATGCGACTCTCAGCGGCCGACTAGGTCACCGTGAAGGAGTCGGCGAGAATGACGCCCGCCATCGGATCGACCGCCTAGCGCAATCCCTGGCGCTAGAAGAAGAAGATGATGTCGGCCCGCCTTGCTTCGGCCCCCGCATCCGCGACGAGCCTTTCCCCAAAGGGTTCTCGCTCCCAAGATACACGCCCAAGTACAACGGCTCCGTGAAGCCGGAAGATTGGTTGATCGACTACTCCACGGCGGTTAGCATAGCAAACGGCAACAGGCGCGTTGCCGTGAAGTACGTGTCCTTCATGCTGCAAGGCACGGCGCGGATCTGGCTCAACAGCCTCAAGCCATACAGCATCAACAACTGGCTAGACTTCACAGAAGCCTTCGTCCGCAACTTCACCAGCACCTACAAGCGGGCTCCCAAGGCCAGACAGCTCTCCTTGTGTGTACAAGGCCCAGCCGAGTCCACTCGCGACTACCTCACGCGTTGGGCCGAGCTCCGCAACTCTTGCGAAGGGGTGCACGAGGTGCAAGCCATAGAATACTTCACTGCCGGGTGCCGAGAAGGCACCCTCCTCAAGCACAAGCTTCTCTGCGACGAGCCGACTACCCTCGACGAGCTTCTGGACATAGCGGACAAGTACGCCACCGCCGACTCCTCAATGAAGACCGAGCTCCGGGTAGACGCGTCTGGGAAAGTACTCAACCCGGCGCCCAAGACGCTGGCTGGGGACTCCGGCCGACGCCCACACCAGAACGACCACAAGCGCAAGGGCCCTGTGCCTCCCTCCACCAGTCGGCAGGTGGCCATAGTCGAAGACGAGCAGCCCGAAGGGCGGCCCGCACCCAAGAAGCAGAGGGGCGGCAAGCCGGCTTGGCAGCCGGCCTTCTCCTACGAGCAAACTCTCGACACCCCATGCAAGTTCCACAGCGGCGCGAAGCCGTCCAACCACAGAACCCGGAAGTGCCACTGGCTCACCCGAATCTCCAAAGGCGAAGGGCTCGCGCCGCCTCCGCCTGCCGGTCCGCCGCCTCCGGCTCCGCAGCCGCCGACCGCTCGGCCTACAGTCGGAGCCGTGCACAATGAGTTCCCCGACGAGCATGCCACCTATGTCGTCTTTACAAGCCAGACCGAACACCGTTGCGGCAGACGCCGAGAGCACCAGGAGGTCAGCATGGTCGCTGCCAACCCTGTCGAACACATGCACTGGTCAAAAAAACTTATCAGCTAGAACCGGGCCGACCACACAGAGGTGATGCCATCTCCCGGCTCTTATGTGTTGGTTCTGGATGCCACCCTTGCAACGGACAGACGCGCCGCCCGTTTCTCCCGCGTGCTGATAGACGGCGGGAGCAGCATCAACATCCTGTACCGTGACACCCTGGAGAAGCTGAACGTCAAGACGAAGCAACTCATGCCTACTCGGACTGTGTTCCATGGCATCGTACCCGGCTTGTCCTGCGCCCCCATTGGCAAGATCAAGATTGATGTACTCTTTGGGGACAAGGAGCATTTCCGCCGGGAGGCGATCTAGTTTGAAGTGGTGGACCTGGAGAGCCCCTACCATGCATTGCTTGGCCGACCTGCCTTGGCCAGGTTCATGGCTGTTCCCCACTATGCTTACCTCAAGATGAAGATGCCGAGCACCAAAGGCATCATCAGCATAGCCGGCGATTACAAGAAATCTTCCGAGTGCGCAGCAGCCAGCAGCCGGCTGGCCGAGTCCCTTGTGATTGCCGAAGAAAAGAAGATGTTGGACCGAGTCGTGGCCATGGCCGGCAAACAGTCGGCCTTGTCCCCCGATCCCAAGGAGTATGATGCCCAAGGATCTTTCCAGCCGGCCAAGGAGACGAAGAAGATACCTCTTGACCCCGAGCACCCAGAGAGGTTTGCCGTCATCGGGGCAAACCTAAACAGCAAATAGGAAGGCGAGCTCGCCGATTTCCTCCGTGAGAATCGGGACATCTTTGCATGGTCCCCCAAGGACATGCCGAGTGTTCCGAAGGAATTCGCCGAGCACAAGCTACATGTCCGTGAAGACGCAAAACTAGTCAAACAACCCCTCCGCCGACTGTCGGAGGAGAAAAGAAGGATCGTAGGAGAAGAGATAGCCCGGCTTCTGGCAGCCGGCTTCATTATGGAAGTGTTCTTTCCAGAGTGGCTCGCCAACCCGGTCCTCGTGCTAAAGAAGAACAACAAGTGGTGCATGTGCATAGACTACACAAGCCTCAACAAGGCCTGCCCCAAAGATCCATTTGCCCTGCCAAGGATTGATCAAGTGATAGACTCCACAGCCGGATGCGAGCTGTTGAGTTTCTTGGATGCTTACTCAGGATACCACTAGATAAAGTTAGATCCGGCAGACCGCCTGAAGACCGCCTTCATCACGCCATTCAGAGCCTTTTGCTACCTGACTATGACATTCGGCTTGAGAAATGCCGGTGCCACTTTTCAGCGTTGCATGCAGAAGTGCCTCCTCAAGCAGCTCGGCAGAAATGCACATGTCTACGTAGACGACATTGTGGTGAAGACGGAGAAGCGCATCACGTTGCTGGAAGACCTCAAGGAAACATTTGAGAACCTACGCCGGTTCCAAATCAAGCTCAACCCCGAGAAATGCGTGTTCGGAGTGCCAGCCGGCCAACTCCTAGGCTTCCTGGTTTCCGAACACGGCATCGAATGCAACCCAGTAAAGATCAAGGCCATTGAGAGAATGGCGATTCCCACCAAACTTCGAGACGTCCAGAAGTTCACCGGATGCTTGGCCTCCCTGAACCGCTTCATCAGCCGTCTCAAAGAGAAAGCTCTCCCCCTCTACCGCCTCATGAAGAAGACCACTCACTTCGAGTGGAATGACCAAGCCGACCAAGCTTTTCACGAGCTGAAGAAGATGCTGGCCACGCCGTCTGTCCTGGCGGCACCGACTGAGAAAGAGCCCATGCTCCTCTACATTGCCGCAACCAGCCGGGTGGTCAGCACCGTCATCGTAGTCCAACGCCCAGAAGAGGGCCGAGCCCAGCCGGTCCAGAGGCCGGTGTACTATTTGAGCGAGGTGCTGTCTACCTCGAAGCAGAACTACCCGCACTACCAGAAGATGTGCTACGGTGTGTACTTCGCCGCCAAGAAGCTGAAGCCCTACTTCCAAGAGCATCCCATCATGGTTGTATGCACCGCCCCGCTGGCCGAGATCATAGGCAGCCGGGATGCATCCGGCCGGGTGACGAAATGGGCCATCGAGCTGGCCCCGTACACGATTTTCTACCAGCCTCGCACCGCCATCAAGTCCCAAGCATTGGCCGACTTCCTCGTCGACTGGGCCGAGACCCAGTACCTGCCGCCAGCTCCCGACTCCACTCATTGGCGCCCATGCACTTCGATGGGTCCAAGATGCGCACCGGCTTGGGAGCCGGCGTCATCCTCACCTCTCCCAAAGGCGACAAGCTCGGATACACGCTGCAAATTCACTTTGCCGCCTCCAACAACGTGGCCGAGTACGAGGCGCTCATACACGGGCTCCGGCTTGCCAAAGAGCTCGGCATTCGCCGAATCCTATGTTATGGAGACTTGGACTTGGTGGTCCAGCAATCATCCGGCGACTGGGATGCCAAGGACGCAAATATGGCAAGCTACCGCTTCCTCGTTCAGTAGATCAGTGGGTACTTTGAAGGATGCGAGTTCCTACATGTACCGCGAGCCGACAATGAGCCAGCTGATGCCCTGGCTCGAATAGGCTCCACTCGGCAAGCAATACCAACCGGTGTCTCTCTACAACGCCTCCTCAAGCCGTCTATCAAGCCGTCTCCAGAGTCCGATTCCATCTTCGTGCCGCCTGACCCCGATACAGCCGGGTCCGGCTCGAAGAACCAAGCGGGTGACCCGGGAACTTCGATAGTCAGCCCGGGGACATCAGTAGGTGGCTCGAGGACTTCCGTAGTTACGCCCGACCCGGGGACTGCCACACCCAGCTCGGGGACTGCGGTAGTCGGCCCGGAGGCTGCACCAACACAGCAGGCGGCGGCCGACTCCAGCATTTCACCACCCAGCCCGCCCGCCCTGGTCGCAATAGCCGTGTTGGCAATAGAAGAAGTCGCAACTCCATCATGGGCTCAGTCCATCCTCAACTTCCTAATAAACCAAGATCTGCCGGCTGACGAAACAGAGGCAAGACAAGTCCAACGCCGAGCCGGAGCATACACAATCGTCAACAGAGAGCTCGTCAAGCGCAGTGTCACTGGAGTCCTCCAGCGATGCGTCGAGCAAGAGAAGGGCATTGCAATCCTCAGAGACATCCACCAAGGAGAATGCAGCCACCATGCGGCCTCAAGATCACTCGTCGCCAAAGCTTTCCGCCATGGTTTCTTTTGGCCGACTGCTTTGGATGACGCCAAGGAGTTAGTTAAACATTGCAAAGGGTGCCAACTCTTCAGCTCCAAGCAACACATGCCGGCTTCAGCACTCAAGACCATTCCCCTCACTTGGCCCTTCGCCGTTTGGGGACTGGACATGGTGGGCCCATTCAAGACGGTGCGCAGTGGCATGACACATCTGCTTGTCGCTGTGGACAAATTCACCAAATGGATTGAGGCAAAGCCGATCAAGAAGCTGAATGGGCCGACTGCCGTGACATTTATCGCAGAAATAACAACTCGGTATGGCGTGCCACACAGCATCATCACCGACAATGGCACGAATTTCGCCAAGGGAGCCCTGGCACGTTTCTGCGCGATGCAAGGCATCCGGTTGGACTTAGCGTCCGTTGCCCACCCGCAGTCAAACGGCCAGGTCGGGCGAGCGAACGGCCTCATCCTTTCTGGCATCAAACCCCGACTGGTCGTACCACTGGAGCGTTCGGCCGGCTGTTGGCTCGATGAGCTGCCGGCCGTCCTCTGGAGTCTGCGCACTACCCCAAACAAGTCAACCGGCTTCACTCCTTTCTTCCTCGTGTATGGTGCCGAGGCGGTTATCCTAACTGACATCGAGTTCGACTCGCCTCGGGTAACCATGTACACGGAGGCGGAGGCCAAGGAAGCACGAGAAGACGGCGTCGACCTGCTGGAAGAAGGCTGGCTATTAGCCCTCAGCCGGTCCGCCATCTATCAGCAGGGCCTGCGCCGCTACCACAGCCGGAAGGTCAAGCCAAGATCCTTCCAAGAGGGCGATCTTATGCTCCGGTTGATCCAGCGAACAGCCGGCCAGCACAAGCTCTCGGCCCCTTGGGAGGGCCCCTTCGTCATCAGCAGAGCTTTAGGCAACAACTCCTCCTACTTGATCGACGCAGAAGCCGAAGGCACGAAAGAGAGACGACTCCGGCAAGGAGTCGGAACGACCATGGAACGCCAACCTCCTCCGAAGATTTTACAGTTGAAATGCAGTATGTATCACACTAACTTTTGTACTAAGTATGAGACAATAGGCCCCCCGAGGAGAGCTCGGGGACTGCCATCTTTTATCTATGAATGGAGAATATCATGCTTATGATGTAACACCCCGGATGTAACTTTCCCAATTTGTACTCCAACTCTTGCCGTTTCCGACGTTAAGTTATATTTATTTCCTCGGGTTCGGGTTTTATCTCCATGTGTTGTTATCATTGTCATGCATCTCATATCATGTCATCATGTGCATTGCATTTGCATACGTGTTCATCTCATGCATTCGAGCATTTTCCCCGTTGTCCGTTTTGCATTCCGGCGCTTCGTTCTCCTCCGGTGGTCATTTCTAGCTTTCTTTCGTCTGTGGGGATTAAACATTTCCGGATTGGACCGAGACTTGCCAAGCGGCCTTGGTTTACTACCGGTAGACCGCCTGTCAAGTTTCGTATCATTTGGACTTCGTTTGATACTCCAACGGTTAACCGAGGGAGCGAAAAGGCCTCATGTGTGTTGCAGCCCAACACCCCTCCAATTTGGCCCAAAACCCACCTAACTCTGCTCCATCATCTAGAGCGTTCGATCACGATCGCGTGGCCGAAAACCGCACCTCATTTGGACTCTCCTAGCTCCCTCTATGCCTATATATAGACCCCTTCCCGGAAATCCGGATCCCCCTCGTCAAACCCAAGATCCACCCCTCGCGCGTGCCGGACATTGTCCGCCGGCGCCAGAAACGTCGCCTCCAGCCACCCACGCGCCGCCACATGTCCACGTCATCGCCTCCACCGCCGCGGCCCGCCAGGCCCAGGGAGTGTGTTACCGTGATGGCCTCTTCTCGGCGGAGTCCGGGAAGTGGACACAGTGTTGGAGTAATGTTTGCGCAGGTTGCTCTCTAGTTTCTCGCTCGCGCTTTGCCTCCTCTTCTCGCTCTCCTTTGCGAATAAGTTAGCCACCATATATATTTACCTTGCCTTACCTATAAGCTTAAATAGTCTTGATCGCGAGGGTGCGAGATTGCTGAGTCCCTGTGGCTCACAGTTTACTATTACACCAGATGCAGGGCCTGATGATTCCGCTCCAGGAGACGCGTATGAGCTCAAGTGGGAGTTCGACGAAGACTCTCAACGTTACTATGTTTCCTTTCCCGATGATCAGTAGTGGTGCCCAGTTGGGGGTGATTGGGACCGTGTCGCTTGTTGGGTTATCTTTTATTTTGGCGCCGTAGTCGGGCCATGAGTGTTTGGATGATGTAATGTTATTTATGTACTTGATTGACGTGGCGAGTGTAAGCCAACTATGTTATCTCCCCTTTTATTATCATATTACATGGGATGTTGTGAAGATTGCCTAACTTGCGACATATGCCTTCAATGTGATTATGTCTCTAAGTCGTGCCTCGACACGTGGGAGCTATAGTCGCATCGAGGGTGTTACAAGTTGGTATCAGAGCCTTCCCCGACCTTAGGAGCCCCATTGCTTGATCGTTTTTAGCGGCCGAGTTGTGTCTAGAAAAATGTTTTGAGTCATTTAGGAATTATATATCGGAGAGTTTAGGAATTCTTTTTACTTCCCAGTCTCCTCATCGCTCTGGTAAGGCATCCTGACGTAGAGTTTTGACTCTTCTCTTCTCAAATTTCACTAATTTTTTTTAGGATCACGCGGGTATCTTGGAATTGTTCCGATGGTTTTATGATGAGAACATTATCTTGGTGCCTCCTGTCAGGGGTTTAGTGGAAGTGTCCCGGGGAGTTGAGCTCTGAGGTGTTGTCATCATAATTTTATCGTTGCAGTTCTGGAATACCTGAGTCTAGTACGCCGACATCGAAAATCTCTTTTATGCAGTTCATTGGTGAGATAACCTCGACGCCACCCAGTACTGGGGCGGGAGTTTGGGAGTATCGCCGTAACTTGTATAACGGGTGCTTTTCGAAGATCAAGCTGCAGAATGGTTCCAGCAGTACAAGGACTCCAAGGGCGGACGTGTTATCACTTGGGATGATTTCCGTCGAGATTTCTGAGCTCATCATATTCCTCAGAGCGTGGTTGAAAGCAAGCGTGAGGAATTCCGCAATCTGAAGCAAGGCTCTTTGTCTGTCTATGACTACAACAAGTTGTTCCAGAAGCTCGCCCGCTTTGCCAAGAAGGACATCCCTGATGAGAAGAGCATGATATACCAGTTCAGGGGTGGTGTCAGAGAAGAAATTCAGCTCGCTCTTGTCCTCTTTGAACCCTTGAGATACGATGAGTTCTACAACATGGCACTGAAGCAAGAGGCTGCTCAGTTGAGGTGTGATGCTTCCAAGAAGCGAGTCAGAGATGTTACTCCTTCTTCCTCTACTCAAGTGGCCAAGCAGCAGAAGTTTTGGCTTCCTCCTCCTCCGTTCCGTCAGCCGTATCAGCAGAAGAGCAAAGGTGGCAGTGGTTCTTCCCAGCCACCCAACCCTGGCTTTCAGAACAAGACTTCGTCTCAAGCTCCAAGATCGAGTGCTCCGCATCACCGTCCGCTTTCAGAGGTCACGTGCAACAAGTGCCAATAGAAGGGTCACTATGCCAACAAGTGTTTCAACCAGAGGCGTCTTCCTCCTCCTCCTCATGTCAGATCGGCAAGTACAGCTGTGGTCAAGCATAACCCCAAGCATGCCAAGGTCAACTTGATGAACGCAGCCCAGGGAGAGGACTCGTCAGATGTGATTATGGGTAACCTTCCTGTTAACGATGTTCCTGCAAAAGTTCTTTTTGACACGGGTGCATCGCATTGCTTCATCTCGAAACCTTTTGCATCTAAGCATGAGTTGACTTCCCAAGTTATGCATAAACCGTTAGCAGTTGTCTCTCCAGGTAAATGTTTGCTTGCTAATCACGAGATTCCGGATATTTCTATCATGATGGGTGATTTCAAGTTTCTGGCTTCTCCAATGGTTCTTGGTAACTTGGATATTGATCCTATTCTCGGGATGGATTGGCTTGCTAAGCACAAGGCTCAGCTTGATTGTGCAGCCAGGCAGATTCAATTGAGTCATTCATCTGAGGATGTAATTGTCTTTGCCGCTCGGGATAATGCCATCCGTCTGTTTTCTCTCAATGAGAAGGGTGAACTCGATGCCATCTCGCAAATTCCAGTCGTTTGCGAATATCAAGACGTCTTTCCAGAAGAGCTTCCAGGAATGCCTCCGCACCGGCCAGTTGAATTCGTTATTGATCTTGAGCCTGGCACGGAACCTGTGTGCAAGCGTCCTTACAACCTCGGACCTAAAGAGTTGAAGGAGCTGAAGAAGCAACTCGATATTCAAGAGAAAATGGGTCTCATCCGGCCTAGTTCTTCTCCGTGGGGTTGTGGTGTTCTTTTTGTGAAGAAGAAGGATGGAACGGACCGACTTTGTGTTGATTACCGTCCAGTGAACAAGAAGACCATCAAGAACAAATACCCACTTCCCAACATCAATGAGCTGTTCGAACAACTCAAAGGTGCCCAAGTATTCTCCAAGCTTGATCTCCGTATGGGTTATCATCAGATTCGTATCCGTGAGCAAGATATTCCCAAGATGGCTTTCAGGACAAGCTTTGGTTCATATGAATACACTGTCATGTCTTTTGGTCTCGTCAACGCTCCTCCGACGTTCTCTCGCATGATGAACTTCATCTTCAACGCCTACACCAATGACTTCGTTTTGGTCTATCTCGACGACATTCTGGTTTTCTCCAAGAACAAGGAAGATCATGCCAAGCACTTGCATTTGGTTCTTGATAAGCTCAGAGAACACAAGTTCTACGCCAATTTCTCCAAGTGTGAATTTTGGCTCGATGAGGTTCTTTATCTTGGTCATATCATCTCTGCCAAGGGCATTGCCATAAATCCTGAGAAGGTGTCTGCAATTGTGAATTGGGAACCTCCTCAGAATGTGAAGCAACTCCGCAGTTTTCTCGGTCTCGCAAGCTATTGCCGAAGATTCGTTGAAAACTTTTCTAAGATCGCGAAGCCTCTCTCTAATCTTCTCCAGAAGCACGTCAAGTACGTTTGGTCTCCGGAGTGTGACATTGCTTTCAACACTTTGAAAGAGAAATTGATCACTGCTCCAGTTCTGACTCCGCCTGATGAATCCAAGCCGTACGAGGTCTTTTGTGATGCCTCTCTCCAAGGTCTTGGCGCAGTATTGATGCAAGAGAAGAAAGTTGTTGCTTATACATCTCGCCAGTTGAAGCCTAATGAGAAGAACTACCCCACTCATGATCTTGAGTTGGCGGCAGTTGTGCATGCTCTTTTGATTTGGAGACATCTTCTATTGGGAAGAAAAGTGGACATTTTCACTGATCACAAGAGTCTCAAGTACATCTTCACTCAGCCTAATCTCAACCTCAGGCAAACTCGATGGGTCGAAATGATTCAAGAGTATAATCCGAGTATCGAGTATACTCCAGGCAAGGCCAATGTGATTGCTAACGCATTGAGCAGGAAAGCTTATTGTAACAGTCTTATTCTCAAGCCTTATCAACCCGAGCTTTGTGAAGCCTTCCGCAAACTTAACCTGCAAGTTGTTCCTCAAGGTTTCCTCGCCAACCTTCAAGTCTCTCCTACCTTGGAAGACCAGATTCGCCAAGCTCAGCTTCTTGATGCTATGGTGAAAAAGGTGAAGATTGGGATTGCCAAGAGTCAGTCCAAGTACAAGTGCTACCGCCTTGATGACAAGGACACTCTCTTCTTCGAGGATCGTATTGTTGTGCCCAAAGGTGAACTTCGTAAAGTGATCATGAACGAGGCTCACAATTCTCTCCTCTCCATCCACCCTGGGAGCACGAAGATGTATCAGGACCTCAAGCAAGCTTATTGGTGGACTCGAATGAAGCGCGAGATCGCTCAATTCGTGAATGAATATGATGTCTGCAGAAGAGTGAAGGCAGAACACCAAAGGCCAGCTGGTCTCCTCCAACCTCTTGCCATTCCAGAATGGAAGTTTGACCACATTGAAATGGACTTCGTGACTGGGTTTCCAAAGTCCAAGCGTGGCAATGATGCTATATTTGTTGTCATCGACAAACTCACTAAAGTGGCTCACTTTCTGCCTATCAAAGAGTCGATCACTGCAGCTCAATTGGCGGAACTCTACACCTCTCGTATTGTCTCTCTACACGGTATTCCACAAGTGATCTCTTCAGACCGTGGCAGCATCTTTACCTCGAAGTTTTGGGATTCTTTTCAGAAGGCCATGGGCACTAACATCCGCTTCAGCACAGCTTTCCATCCTCAAACTAGCGGTCAAGTCGAGCGTGTCAACCGGATTCTTGAAGATATGCTCAGGGCTTGTGTGATCTCCTTCGGCATGAAGTGGGAGGATTGTCTTCCTTATGCTGAATTCTCCTACAACAACAGTTTTCAAGCAAGTTCGGGCAAGGCCCCATTTGAAATTCTGTATGGCAGGAAGTGCCGTACCCCTCTCAATTGGTCTGAAACCGGTGAACGTCAGCTTTTGGGTAATGACTTAATCACAGAGGCAGAAGAAATGTGCAAAGTCATTCGAGATAACCTCAAAGCAGCCCAATCACGTCAGAAGAGCTACTATGATAGTAAGCACCGCGATTTGGCTTTCGAGATCGGAGATCATGTTTACCTCCGTGTCTCTCCTATGAAAGGTACTCGTCGCTTCGGTATCAAAGGGAAGCTTGCCCCTAGATACGTGGGACCTTTCAAGATTGTCAGCAAGAGAGGCGACCTCGCCTATCAACTCGAGCTTCCTTCAAACTTTGCAAATGTTCATGACGTGTTCCATGCCTCTCAGCTTCGAAAGTGCTTCAAGACTCCTGACCGCACCGTCAACTTCGAGGACATTGAGCTCCAAGAAGATCTCTCCTATCGTGAGCACCCAGTTGCTATTCTCAAAGAGACTGAATGCAAGACTCACAACAAGTCAATCAAATTTCTCAAAGTCAAGTGGTCACACCATTCCGACCGTGAAGCTACCTGGGAATGCGAGGATCACCTTCGTTCTGAGTACCGGCGTTCTTTCAGTCCTAGATCTCGGGACAAGATCCTTTCATAGTGGTGGAGTGTTGTAACACCCCGGATGTAACTTTCCCAATTTGTACTCCAACTCTTGCCGTTTCCAGCATTAAGTTATATTTATTTCCTCGGGTTCGGGTTTTGTCTCCGTGTGTTGTTATCGTTGTCATGCATCTCATATCATGTCATCATGTGCATTGCATTTGCATACGTGTGCATCTCATGCATTCGAGCATTTTCCCCGTTGTCCGTTTTGCATTCCGGCGCTTCGTTCTCCTCCGGTGGTCATTTCTAGCTTTCTTTCGTGTGTGGGGATTAAACATTTCCGGATTGGACCGAGACTTGCCAAGCGGCCTTGGTTTACTACCGGTAGACCGCCTGTCAAGTTTCGTATCATTTGGACTTCGTTTAATACTCCAACAGTTAACCGAGGGAGAGAAAAGGCCTCGTGTGTGTTGCAGCCCAACACCCCTCCAATTTGGCCCAAAACCCACCTAACTCTGCTCCATCATCTAGAGCGTTCGATCACGATCGCGTGGCCGAAAACCGCACCTCATTTGGACTCTCCTAGCTCCCTCCATGCCTATATATAGACCCCTTCCCTAAAATCCGGATCCCCCTCGTAAAACCCTAGATCCACCCCTCGCGGGCGCCGGACATTGTCCGCCGGCGCCAGACACGCCGCCTCCAGCCACCCACGCGCCGCCATGTGTCCACGTCACCGCCTCCACCGCCGCGGCCCGCCAGGCCCAGGGAGGGCCCCCGCGAGCCCGTGCGCCTGCCGCCGCCCTCCTCCCACGTCGCGCCGCCCGGGACATCTCCTCCCCGCGCCCCGGCCGCCGAGCCGCCGCGTCGCCCTTCGATGCCGGCGCCGAGTCGCCGTCGCCGACCCCAGCCTGCCCGGCCGCCGAGCCGCCGCGCACCGCCGCCCGCACGGCCGCCGCCTCCGCCGCCCTGCCCGGCCTCCTCCGACCCGGCCCCCATCTTCCCGAGCCGCCGGCGAGCGCGCTCCGGTGAGATCCGGCCACCACCGCGCCATTTCCGGCAAGCTGCTACAGTGCTCGCGCCGCCGCCTCGGATTGCGTGCAGATCTGGAAACCCTAGATCGAATGTTGAATTTTCTCTAAGTCCCAGAAATTTCAGTCCATGTGCACATGTTTGCGGCTCCGTAACTTTGCATCCGTAGCTCCAATTCATGCATATAGCATATCAAAACGTTCATCTCAGAGAGTACATCATTTCATTCCATTGCATCATTTTCATTTGAGTTCATATTGATGCCCGAAATGGTCTTAGTAGAGGGCTACTTGAGTTAATTGTCAGATCTGCTACTCCGTTTAGCACTTTTGGCATTTTTGCCATGATTAATGTGTGCATGATATGCCCTGATGCTCTACATGTGTTTTGTTAAGGGTTTTGTCATCTTTCCAGAGGTGCAACCCATGTATTTTTGTGATGTGTGTGGTGACTTGTGCAAGCTTGCAAAGTGGTGCACTTGCTAATTCTGTTTTCAGGGACTTAGTAATTTCACTAAGTCCTGCAGCTGTTTATCTCATGATGCCATATGTTCATGTTGTTTCCTAGTGATACGTGCCTCTTTTGAGGATGATTAGTAAGAGAGTTTTGTTAATCTTGTAGTGCTCTATCCATCAATGCCTTTGTTTGCAATTATGGAGCATCCTAGGTTGAGTCAATCGATCTCTACTTTTGCTACTTTGTGAATCTGGGCAGATTGTGAACTTGTTTGCAATTTTGCCAGTGATTTTGTAGTTGATCCATGCATGCTATGCTATTGTTCTTGCCATTTCTAGATTGCATTTTGTTCCTTCTTGACGGGTGTATGTTTTTCTTGCCATGACTTGCACCGTAGTGAGTGCATCGAGCTCGTAAACATGCCTACTTGAGTTATATTTCAGCATGTGACAGTTTTCACTAAGTCTGAGAACTGATTATGTTTTTGCTATGTTCACATGCTTGCAATTGTATTTTCCGATCCCTTTTGGCTCAAGGTCACTAAGGGACTTTTGTTAAGCTCTTTGAGTAGCTCCATGCCATGCTTTACTTCGCCATGTTCAGATTCTGTAGCATGTAGTTTTGTTGCTCCGAAGAGGGCTACCTGATCTGAAATTCCAGACAAGTGTTAATTTCACAAAGTCTGAGATCTGTTTGTCATATGCATTTTTGCCATGCTTATTTGAACCTGTTGATGGAAGAATTGGCCATAGCTCAGTGCTAGACTTTTGTTAAGCATCTTGTGTGCATCCCTGCCATGTATTTTGTTGTCATGTTTGGGTGCTGTAGCATGTTCATTTTGTTGCATTTAGATGCCTACTTACTGTAAATATCAGACCGGTGTCATTTTTGAATCGCTTGCCATTTCCAAACCGTAACTCTGATTCCGGCGTTCTTTATATCGTTTTCAAGAGATTTCATCTCATCTTTCCAGTGGCACACTTGGTTTTCCAAGTTGAGTCCAGGTTCATGCTTTTCCTGTCATATCTTGCATTTTGCATCCCGCATAGCATATCATCTTTGCATTGCGTTGTTTGAGTTTGCACGTGGTTGATTGTATCCTTGTTGCTTGTTTGTATTGTTTGGGTAGAGCCGGGAGACGAGTTCGCTAACGAGGAGCCCTTTGAGTTTGCTTTTGAGGATACAGTCAACTCTGACAACTGTGCAGGCAAGATGATCATACCCTCGAAATCACTACTATGTTTGCTATGCTAGTTTGCTCGCTCTTTTGCTATGCCAATGCTACGATGCCTACCACTTGATTTCAAGCCTCCCAAATTGCCATGTCAAACCTCTAACCCACCATTTTCCTAGCAAACCATTGATTGGCTATGTTACTGCTTTGCTCAGCCCCCTCTTATAGCGTTGCTAGTTGCAGGTGAAGATTGGAGGCCATTCCTTGTTGGAACATTTATTTACTTGTTGGGATATCATTATATTGCCATGTTATCTTAATGCATCTATATACTTGGTAAAGGGTGGAAGGCTCGGCCTCTCGCCTAGTGTTTTGTTCCACTCTTGCCGCCCTAGTTTCCGTCATATCAGTGTTATGTTTCCGGATTTTGTGTTCCTTACGCGGTTGGGTTATAATGGGAACCCCTTGATAGTTCGCCTTGATTAAAGCTTTTCTAGCAATGCCCAACCTTGGTTTTACCATTTGCCACCTAGCCTTTTCTTTCCCTTGGGTTCTGCAGACTCAAGGGTCATCATTATTTTAACCCCCCCCCCCCCCCCCGGGCCAGTGCTCCTCTGAGTGTTGGTCCAAACGGTCAGCCGCCGGTGGCTACCAGGGGCAACTCTGGGCTGGCCTACCGGAAGTTTGGACAATCTGAGTGTGCCCTGAGAAAGAGATATGTGCAGCTCCTATCGGGATTTGTCGGCACATTCGGGCGGTGTTGCTGGTCTTGTTTTAACCTGTCAAAGTGTCTTGAGTTACCGAGATACCGAGTCTGATCGGAACGTCTTGGGAGGAGGTCTATTCCTTCGTTGACCGTGAGAGCTTGTCATGGGCTAAGTTGGGACTCCCCTGCAGGGATTGAACTTTCGAAAGCCGTGCCCGCGGTTATGGGCAGATGGGAATTTGTTAATGTCCGGTTGTAGATAACTTGAACCTTAACTTAATTAAAATGAATCAACTGAGTGTGTTACCGTGATGGCCTCTTCTCGGCGGAGTCCGGGAAGTGGACACGGTGTTGGAGTAATGTTTGCGCAGGTTGCTCTCTAGTTTCTCGCTCGCGCTTTGCCTCCTCTTCTCGCTCTCCTTTGCGAATAAGTTAGCCACCATATATGCTAGTCGCTTGCTGCAGCTCCACATATATTTACCTTGCCTTACCTATAAGCTTAAATAGTCTTGATCGCGAGGGTGCGAGATTGTTGAGTCCCTGTGGCTCACAGTTTACTATTACACCAGATGCAGGGCCTGATGATTCCGCTCCAGGAGACGCGTATGAGCTCAAGTGGGAGTTCGACGAAGACTCTCAACGTTACTATGTTTCCTTTCCCGATGATCAGTAGTGGTGCCCAGTTGGGGGTGATTGGGACCGTGTCGCTTGTTGGGTTATCTTTTATTTTGGCGCCGTAGTCGGGCCATGAGTGTTTGGATGATGTAATGTTATTTATGTACTTGATTGACGTGGCGAGTGTAAGCCAACTATGTTATCTCCCCTTTTATTATCATATTACATGGGATGTTGTGAAGATTGCCTAACTTGCGACATATGCCTTCAATGCGATTATGTCTCTAAGTCGTGCCTCGACACGTGGGAGCTATAGTCGCATCGAGGGTGTTACAAGTTGGTATCAAAGCCTTCCCCGACCTTAGGAGCCCCATTGCTTGATTGTTTTTAGCGGCTGAGTTGTGTCTAGAAAAATGTTTTGAGTCATTTAGGAATTATATATCGGAGAGTTTAGGAATTCTTTTTACTTCCCAGTCTCCTCATCGCTCTGGTAAGGCATCCTGACGTAGAGTTTTGACTCTTCTCTTCTCAAATTTCACTAATTTTTTTTAGGATCACGCGGGTATCTTGGAATCGTTCCGATGGTTTTATGATGAGAACATTGTCTTGGTGCCTCCTGTCAGGGGTTTAGTGGAAGTGTCCCGTGGAGTTCAGCTCTGAGGTGTTGTCATCATAATTTTATCGTTGCAGTTCTAGAATACCTTAGTCTAGTACGCCGACATCGAAAATCTCTTTTATGCAGTTCGTTGGTGAGATAACCTCGACGCCACCCGGTACTAGGGAGGGAGTTCGGGAGTATCGCCATAACTTATATAACAGATGCTTTTCGAAGGTTGAGGTAGATGGTTTCCAAAGGTTTCTTGGTTATGTGTTGAAGGATGGATACAACTGGATGTAGGATTTGCTAGTTTGGGTGAGATATTACGCTTCCCCTGTATCCCCAACACCTGATTGCATAACCGGAAAGGTTCGGGAGTTTCATAGGTGGGAATTCTTGTAGCTCTAGTTCTTCTTCCATGGATATTGGTTTGAGATTGGGATTTCTTACCGATTATTCGTTCTTGATCCGTACCTTGTTGATTTATTTCTCTACCTTAATTCTACGTGGCTTCTCCATTTATGGATATGTGACCATTTCAAGAGGAATGCATTCGTTCATTTTGTTCGGATGTGAAGACTATATGTTGCAATTTTCATTCCGTTGGATTCAGCTTCAATATTTTTCTGTCAATGTGCTAATGGTGGTCAACCTCTTCAGGATGGCTCCTCCAACGCGCACGACTCTGAATCCTGATCCGCCACCACCTCCACCTCCTCCGAAGGCATGGCAAGCTGTGATGGCCGCAACCAATGCAAACACACAGTTGATCATGCAAATTCTTCAAGAGCGCAATCAAGGCACCCAAGGGAATCAAGGCAGCAATCAGAATCACTTTGCTTCACTCAACCAATTCCTTGCTAACGGGCCAAAGACTTTCAGCAATTGTGTTGAGGCAACCGATGCTGACGATTGGCTTGTGGATCTGTGCAAGCATTTCGAGTGCAGTAACGTCAGGCCTGAGGACTTTGTTAAGTTCGCTTCCTTCCAACTCAAAGATCAAGCTGCAGAATAGTTCTAGCAGTACAAGGACTCCAGAGGCGGACGTGTTATCACTTGGGATGATTTCTGTCGAGATTTCCGAGCTCATCATATTCCTCAAAGCGTGGTTGAAAGCAAGCGTGAGGAATTCCGCAATCTGAAGCAAGGCTCTTTGTCTGTCTATGACTACAACAAGTTGTTCCAGAAGCTCGCCCGCTTTGCCAAGCAGGACATCCCTGATGAGAAGAGCATGATATACCAGTTCAGGGGTGGTCTCAGTGAAGAAATTCAGCTCGCTCTTGTCCTCTTTGAACCCTTGAGATACGATGAGTTCTACAACATGGCACTGAAGCAAGAGGCTGCTCAGTTGAGGTGTGATGCTTCCAAGAAGCGAGTCAGAGATGTTACTCCTTCTTCCTCTACTCAAGTGGCCAAGCAGCAAAAGTTTTGGCTTCCTCCTCCTCCATTCCGTCAGCCGTATCAGCAGAAGAGCAAAGGTGACAGTGGTTCTTCCCACCCACCCAACCCTAGCTTTCAGAACAAGACTTCATCTCAAGCTCCAAGATCGAGTGCTCCGTATCACCGTCCGCTTTCAGAGGTCACGTGCAACAAGTGCCAACAGAAGGGTCACTATGCCAACAAGTGTTTCAACCAGAGGCGTCTTCCTCCTCCTCCTCCTGTCAGATCGGCAAGTACAGCTGTGGTCAAGCATAACCCCAAGCACGTCAAGGTCAACTTGATGAACGCAGCCCAGGCAGAGGACTCGTCAGATGTGATTATGAGTAACCTTCCTGTTAACGATGTTCCTGCAAAAGTTCTTTTTGACACGGGTGCATCGCATTGCTTCATCTCGAAACCTTTTGCATCTAAGCATGAGTTGACTTCCCAAGTTATGCATAAACCGTTAGCAGTTGTCTCTCCGGGTAAATGTTTGCTTGCTAATCACGAGATTCCGGATATTTCTATCATGATGGGTGATTTCAAGTTTCTGGCTTCTCCAATGGTTCTTGGTAACTCGGATATTGATCTTATTCTCGGGATGGATTGGCTTGCTAAGCACAAGGCTTAGCTTGATTGTGCAGCCAGGCAGATTCAATTGACTCATTCGTCTGAGGATGTAATTGTCTTTGCCGCTCGGGATAATACCATCCGTCTGTTTTCTCTCAATGAGAAGGGTGAACTCGATGCCATCTCACAAATTCCAGTCGTTTGCGAATATCAAGACGTCTTTCCAGAAGAGCTTCCAGGAATGCCTCCGCACCGGCCAGTTGAATTCGTTATTGATCTTGAGCCTGGCACGGAACCTGTGTGCAAGCGTCCTTACAAGCTCGGACCTGAAGATTTGAAGGAGCTGAAGAAGCAACTCGATATTGAAGAGAAAATGGGTCTCATCCGGCCTAGTTCTTCTCCGTGGGGTTGTGGTGTTCTTTTTGTGAAGAAGAAGGATGGAACGGACCGACTTTGTGTTGATTACCGTCCAGTGAACAAGAAGACCATCAAGAACAAATACCCACTTCCCAACATCAATGAGCTGTTCGAACAACTCAAAGGTGCCCAAGTATTCTCCAAGCTTGATCTCCGTATGGGTTATCATCAGATTCGTATCCATGAGCAAGATATTCCCAAGATGGCTTTCAGGACAAGCTTTGGTTCATATGAATACACTGTCATGTCTTTTGGTCTCGTCAACGCTCCTCCGACGTTCTCTCGCATGATGAACTTCATCTTCAACGCCTACACCAATGACTTCGTTTTGGTCTATCTCGACGACATTCTGGTTTTCTCCAAGAACAAGGAAGATCATGCCAAGCACTTGCGTTTGGTTCTTGATAAGCTCAGAGAACACAAGTTCTACGCCAAGTTCTCTAAGTGTGAATTTTGGCTCGATGAGGTTCTTTATCTTGGTCATATCATCTCTGCCAAGGGCATTGCCGTAAATCCTGAGAAGGTGTCTGCAATTGTGAATTGGGAACCTCCTCAGAACGTGGAGCAACTCCGCAGTTTTCTCGGTCTCGCAAGCTATTGCCGAAGATTCGTTGAAAACTTTTCTAAGATCGCGAAGCCTCTCTCTAATCTTCTCCAGAAGCACGTCAAGTACGTTTGGTCTCCGGAGTGTGACATTGCTTTCAACACTTTGAAAGAGAAATTGATCACTGCTCCAGTTCTGACTCCGCCTGATGAATCCAAGCCGTACGAGGTCTTTTGTGATGCCTCTCTCCAAGGTCTTGGCGCAGTATTGATGCAAGAGAAGAAAGTTGTTGCTTATACATCTTGCCAGTTGAAGCCTAATGAGAAGAACTACCCCACTCATGATCTCGAGTTGGCGGTAGTTGTGCATGCTCTTTTGACTTGGAGACATCTTCTATTGGGAAGAAAAGTGGACATTTTCACTGATCACAAGAGTCTCAAGTACATATTCACTCAGCCTAATCTCAACCTCAGGCAAACTCAATGGGTCGAAATGATTCAAGAGTATAATCCGAGTATCGAGTATACTCCAGGCAAGGCCAATGTGATTGCTGACGCATTGAGCAGGAAAGCTTATTGTAACAGTCTTATTCTCAAGCCTTATCAACCCGAGCTTTGTGAAGCCTTCCGCAAACTTAACCTGCAAGTTGTTCCTCAAGGTTTCCTCGCCAACCTTCAAGTCTCTCCTACCTTGGAAGACCAGATTCGCCAAGCTCAGCTTCTTGATGCTACGGTGAAAAAGGTGAAGATTGGGATTGCCAAGAGTCAGTCCAAGTACAAGTGCTACCACCTTGATGACAAGGACACTCTCTTCTTTGAGGATCGTATTGTTGTGCCCAAAGGTGAACTTCGTAAAGTGATCATGAACGAGGCTCACAATTCTCTCCTCTCCATCCACCCTGGGAGCACGAAGATGTATCAGGACCTCAAGCAAGCTTATTGGTGGACTCGAATGAAGCGCGAGATCGCTCAATTCGTGAATGAATATGATGTCTGCAGAAGAGTGAAGGCAGAACACCAAAGGCCAGCTGGTCTCCTCCAACCTCTTGCCATTCCAGAATGGAAGTTTGACCACATTGAAATGGACTTCGTGACTGGGTTTCCAAAGTCCAAGCGTGGCAATGATGCTATATTCGTTGTCATCGACGAACTCACTAAAGTGGCTCACTTTCTGCCTATCAAAGAATCGATCACTGCAGCTCAATTGGCGGAACTCTACACCTCTCGTATTGTCTCTCTGCACGGTATTCCACAAGTGATCTCTTCAGACCGTGCCAGCATCTTTACCTCGAAGTTTTGGGATTCTTTTCAGAAGGCCATGGGCACTAACATTCGCTTCAGCACAGCTTTCCATCCTCAAACTAGCGGTCAAGTCGAGCGTGTCAACCAGATTCTTGAAGATATGCTCAGGGCTTGTGTGATCTCCTTCGGCATGAAGTGGGAGGATTGTCTTCCTTATGCTGAATTCTCCTACAACAACAGTTTTCAAGCAAGTTCGGGCAAGGCCCCATTTGAAATTCTGTATGGCAGGAAGTGCCGTACCCCTCTCAATTGGTCTGAAACCGGTGAACGTCAGCTTTTGGGTAATGACTTAATCACAGAGGCAGAAGAAATGTGCAAAGTCATTTGAGATAACCTCAAAGCAGCCCAATCCCGTCAGAAGAGCTACTATGATAGTAAGCACCACGATTTGGCTTTCGAGATCGGAGATCATGTTTACCTCCGTGTCTCTCCTATGAAAGGTACTCGTCGCTTCGGTATCAAAGGGAAGCTTGCCCCTAGATACGTGGGACCTTTCAAGATTATCAGCAAGAGAGGCGACCTCGCCTATCAACTCGAGCTTCCGTCAAACTTTGCAAATGTTCATGACGTGTTCCATGCCTCTCAGCTCCGAAAGTGCTTCAAGACTCCTGATCGCACCGTCAACTTCGAGGACATTGAGGTCCAAGAAGATCTCTCCTATCGTGAGCACCAAGTTGCTATTCTCGAAGAGACTGAACGCAAGACTTGCAACAAGTCAATCAAATTTCTCAAAGTCAAGTGGTCACACCATTCCGACCGAGAAGCTACCTGGAAACGCGAGGATCACCTCCGTTCTGAGTACCCGGCGTTCTTTCAGTCCTAGATCTCGGGACGAGATACTTTCGTAGTGGTGGAGTGTTGTAACACCTTGGATGTAACTTTCCCAATTTGTACTCCAACTCTTGCCGTTTCCGCGTTAAGTTATATTTATTTCCTCGGGTTCAGGTTTTGTCTCTGTGTGTTGTTATCGTTGTCATGCATCTCATATCATCTCATCATGTGCATTGCATTTGCATACGTGTTCATCTCATGCATTCGAGCATTTTCCCCGTTGTCTGTTTTGCATTCCGGCGCTTCGTTCTCCTCCGGTGGTCATTTCTAGCTTTCTTTCGTGTGTGGGGATTAAACATTTCCGGATTGGACCGATACTTGCCAAGCGGCCTTGGTTTACTACCGGTAGACCGCCTGTCCAGTTTCGTATAATTTGGACTTCGTTTGATACTCCAACGGTTAACCGAGGGACCGAAAAGGCCTCGTGTGTGTTGCGGCCCAACACCCCTCCAATTTTGCCCAAAACCCACCTAACTCTGCTCCATCATCTAGAGCGTTCGATCACGATCGCGTGGCCGAAAACCGCACCTCATTTGGACTCTCCTAGCTCCCTCTATGCCTATATATAGACCCCTTCCCGGAAATCCGGATCCCCCTCGTCAAACCCAAGATCCACCCCTCGCGCGCGTCGGTCATTGTCCGCCGGCGCCGGACACGCCGCCTCCAGCCACCCACGCGCCGCCCGGGGTCCACGTCACCGCCTCCACCGCCGCGGCCCGCCAGGCCCAGGGAGGGCCCCCGCGAGCCCGTGCGCCTGGCGCCGCCCTCCTCCCATGTCGCGCCGCCCGGGAACTCTCCTCCCCGCGCCCCGGCCGCCGCGCCGCCCTTCGACGACGGCGCCGAGTCTCCGTCGCCGGCCCCAGCCTGCCCGGCCGCCGAGCCGCAGCGCACCGCCGCCCGCACGGCCGCCGCCTCCGCCGCCCTGCCCGGTCTCCTCCGGCCCGGCCCCCGTCTTCCCGAGCCGCCGGCGAGCGCGCTCCGGTGAGATCCGGCCACCACCGCGCCATTTCCGGCGAGCTGCTACAGTGCTCGCGCCGCCGCCTCGGATTGAGTGCAGATCTGGAAACCCTAGATCGGAGGTTGAATTTTCTCTAAGTCCCAGAAATTTCAGTCCATGTGCACATGTTCGTGGCTCCGTAACTTTGCATCCGTAGCTCCGATTCATGCATATAGCATATTAAAATGTTCATCTCAGAGAGTACATAATTTCATTCCATTGCATCATTTTCATTTGAGTTCATCTTGATGCCCGAAATGCTGTTAGTAGAGGGCTACTTGAGTTAATTGTCAGATCTGCTACTCCGTTTAGCACTTTTGTCATTTTTTCCATGATTAATGTGTGCATGATATGCCCTGATGCTCTGCATGTGTTTTGTTAAGGGTTTTGTCATCTTTCCAGAGGTGCAACCCATGTATTTTTGTGATGTGTGTGGTGACTTGTGCAAGCTTGCAAAGTGGTGCACTTGCTAATTCTGTTTTCAGGGACTTAGTAATTTCACTAAGTCCTGCAGCTGTTTATCTCATGATGCCATATGTTCATGTTGTTTTCTAGTGATCCGTGCCGCTTTTGAGGATGATCAGTAAGAGAGTTTTGTTAATCTTGTAGTGCTCTATCCATCCATGCCTTTGTTTGCAATTATGGAGCACCCTAGGTTGAGTCAATCGAGCTCTACTTTTGCTACTTTGTGAATCTGGGCAGATTGTGAACTTGTTTGCAATTTTGCCGGTGATGTTGTAGTTGATCCATGCATGCTATGCTATTGTTCTTGCCATGTCTAGCTTGAATTTTGTGCCTTCTTGATGGGTGTATGCTTTGATTATCATGACTTGCTCCGTAGTGAGTGCATCGAGCTCGTAAACATGCCTACTTGAGTTATATTTCAACATGCTCCAGTTTTCACTAAGTCTGAGAACTGATTATGTTTTTGCTATGTTCACATGCTTGCAATTGTATTTTCCGATCCCTTTTGGCTCAAGGTCACTAAGGGACTTTTGTTAATCTCTTTGAGTAGCTCCATGCCATGCTTTACTTTGCCATGTTCAGATCCTGTAGCATGTAGTTTTGTTGCTCCAAAGAGGGCTACCTGATCTGAAATTCCAGACAAGTGTTAATTTCACTAAGTCTGAGATCTGTTTGTCATATGCATTTTTTCCATGCTTGTTTGAACATGTTGATGGATGAATTGGCCATAGCTCAGTGCTAGACTTTTGTTAAGCATCTTGTGTGCGTCCCTGCCATGTATTTTGTTGTCATGTTTGGGTGTTGTAGCATGTTCATTTCGTTGCATTTAGATGCCTACTTAGTGTAAATCCAAACTGTCAGCCACCGGTGGCTACCAGGGGCAACTCTGGGCTGGCCTACCGGAAGTTTGGACAATCTGAGTGTGCCCTGAGAAAGAGATATGTGCAGCTCCTATCGGGATTTGTCGGCACATTCGGGCGGTGTTGCTGGTCTTGTTTTAACCTGTCAAAGTGTCTTGAGTTACCGAGATACCGAGTCTGATCGGAACGTCTTGGGAGGAGGTCTATTCCTTCGTTGACCGTGAGAGATTGTCATGGGCTAAGTTGGGACTCCCCTGTAGGGATTGAAATTTCGAAAGCCGTGCCCGCGGTTATGGGCAGATGGGAATTTGTTAATGTCCGGTTGTAGATAACTTGAACCTTAACTTAATTAAAATGAATCAACTGAGTGTGTTACCGTGATGGCCTCTTCTCGGCGGAGTCCGGGAAGTGGACACGGTGTTGGAGTAATGTTTGCGCAGGTTTCTCTCTAGTTTCTCGCTCGCGCTTTGCCTCCTCTTCTCGCTCTCCTTTGCGAATAAGTTAGCCACCATATATGCTAGTCGCTTGCTACAGCTCCACATATATTTACCTTGCCTTACCTATAAGCTTAAATAGTCTTGATCGTGAGGGTGCGAGATTGCTGAGTCCCTGTGGCTCACAGTTTACTATGACACCAGATGCAGGGCCTGATGATTCCGCTCCAGGAGACGCGTATGAGCTCAAGTGGGAGTTCGACGAAGACTCTCAACGTTACTATGTTTCCTTTCCCGATGATCAGTAGTGGTGCCCAGTCGGGGGTGATTGGGACCGTGTCGCTTGTTGGGTTATCTTTTATTTTGGCGTCGTAGTCGGGCCATGAGTGTTTGGATGATGTAATGTTATTTATGTACTTGATTGACGTGGCGAGTGTAAGCCAACTATGTTATCTCCCCTTTTATTATCATATTACATGGGATGTTGTGAAGATTGCCTAACTTGCGACATATGCCTTCAATGCGATTATGTCTCTAAGTCGTGCCTCGACACGTGAGAGCTATAGTCGCATCGAGGGTGTTACATATGACCTTGTCATTTACATTCACCTTTTTCGTCCGGCACCGGGTTCGACTAGTCGGCCCGGGGACTGGCCGCCTGGAGTTATATTAAAAGTCATATCCGCGGCCAGACAAGTAGTGTGCCGGCACCCAAGCCTTCTCTTGCCAAAAGTCGCAGTTCGAAGAACCGGCTGCCCGGCTGGCAAGAGTTAAAGCCAGGAAAGGACGCCCACACGAAAAACGGCTAGGGACTAACGGACTAATATAACAAAAGCCGGTTTTTCTCCCACCACCGACCGACTACCAGAGTAGCCGGCCGGCCGGCTTCCATTCGCCTTGCTTCAAATCTAAGAAATCTCGAGTACTTGCCTTCCCAAAAGGGGAAGGCGGCAAAGGAAACAGCCTAAGGATAAAAAGCATACACGAATGGAAACCAAACACGCACACGATCATATTTACACAAAGACCTTCAAAAGGCCAGCCTTCAACATAATCCAAATACACCCCCAGTGGGTGGAACTGCGCAAGTTTAATAAAAATTGTTCAAAGGGTAACAAGCAGGAAAAGCAAGGACGACAGATTAAGCCAGGGGAGCGAATGGCGAGTCGGGCAGGTCGGTGGAGACGGCAGTGCCGGCTGGAGGAGTGGCCGGCTGGCGAACCTCGGCATGATCACCGCCTCCCGCAGAGGACGCGCTAGCACGCGCCTCGTTGCTGGAAGCACGGTCAGGCTGAGGCTGGCTGGCCGCTTCACCGGCCGGCTCAACGTCTTAGCCCTCCTCTCCTTCGTCGTCTTTGCCTTCATCGCTGGAGGCGATCTCCTCTGCCGAGTCCTCACCCGCTGCCGAGTCCAGCCCGAACCACTCCTCCGGCTGGGCAACGCCGTCGTCATTTATTTCAGGAGCGAAGACGCTGATGTTAGTGCACTCGGCGATCGTCGAGGCACGCTGAGCGATAGCCGGCCGCACCTCCTCCATCTCCTCGTCGGCCTCCAGCCGCCAGGTGCGCAGCTGGTCCAGGTTCAGCCCGGGATACCAGGCTCGGACGAACTCCAGCGCCCGACCAGCTCCAAGCCGGGCCGCCGATGCCTTCCAGGCCTCGAAGCGGCCAACCGCAACCTCCAGCCAGTAGATAGTCCGACTCGGGGTGCGGGGAATCGTCTCGCCTGGCCAGAGGGCGGCCAACACCTGCGCCCCGGCGCGCTGGAGGCAGCGGAGCATACGGTGAGCCGGCTGCAGCCGGGCTTGGACCGCCAAGAGTTGCTCCTCAAGCGTCCGGCTCACGTCCGGCGTGATTTCACCCCCGCCTGCCGGCGCGCCTCGCGATGGGCCTCGATGGTTTGGGTGGCAAAGACGGAGTAGCCGGGAAAGTAGTTTGCACAGAGAATAAAAAGCAGCACAAGTCAGAAAACAAATCAGGGGGCAAGGGGCAAGCAAGGAGTGAGGAAGGCGGCTTACCGTCGATCAGATCCTCGATACGACCGAAGCCCTCGCTCAGTGCTTGTTTCGCCTTAGCCCAGCCCACCGCTTCAGTCTTGAACTCGGCCTTCAGGGCGTCCTCGCTGTCCTGCGCCTTCTTCAGGGCCGCCTTGTGGCTCTCCTCCTGGTCGGCCAACTTCTTGGCCAGGCGGTCACGCTCCAGGACCAAGGCGTTGTGCTCAGCTTCCTTGGTGCGAAGGGCGGCCTGGGCCCTGCTGAGCTGGCCCCTCAAGTCGGCATTGGCTCCTGCAAGCATGAAGACAAAGGAAAGTCAATAAGGAAGAAGTCGTCAAGGAAGATACGACCCGACTGCTCAGCAGTCGGCCCGAATCTCGGGGACTACACCCAGTGGGTGCGCTGACGCGCCCCCACAGGAGATGAACGAAACAAAGCACGCACTCCGGCTGCTGGTCAGGTCTTCGGTTCTCTAGCCTAGCTCCTGAGCCTGGGAGTTGAAGGCAGCAGCACGGAGGTTATGATACTTGGAAGATCATACAGGAGGCGAGAATAAGATAGTTGTCAGGACCTAGTAAGTTCCAAGCCGCCTGCGCAGCAGCCGACTCGGAACTCGGGGACTACACCCAGTGGGTGCGCTGACGCGCCCCCACGGAAGAAATCAAAAGAGAAAAACAACCAAGGCCAGAAGACTCACCCGGATGACAGCCCGCATCGCGAGGAACTCTTGGGTGTATCGCTGCAGCGAGGCGGCTTGGGCTTGAAGCCGGTTCCGGACCTCCTGGGCCGCAGCATTCAGCTCGCCCGTCCCCTCGCTGGGAGTCCACTCGGACGTGCTGACGCTGGCCGCCTCCAGGGCCTCCGCCGTCTGGCTGGCGCCCGCAGCTCGGTGTGGCTCCGGTGCGGAGGTGCCTCCCCCTGCGCGCCGGCGCAATGCCGGCTGCACCTCGAGGCCGGCCCCTGCCTCCGGCTCGCCCCCGGCCGGCTGCTCTGGCGCCCCCTCCATGATGACCACCTGGTCCTCCCTCCTCTCCATCACCGGCGGGTCTTGGTCGACCTCCTCCGACGGGGGCACGGGGATGTGGGGGGCCACGGCGCGGAGGGGAACGACGAGCAACGGAGGCTGGTTGTGCGAGGCCTCCGCCTCCGTCTCCGCGGCTGCCGCCTCTGCCCGGGCCTTGGCCGCCGCATCGGCCTGCTCCTTCGCCGCCTGGGCGGTCCTTCGCTCCGCCGCCTCCCGCTCCTCCTGCGCCTCCCGTGCGTTCCGCTCCGTGGCCTCCCTAAGGTCGGCGCAGGGATCCACGTGACGGGAGCCGGTGGACCCTCCAGTCGGCCCGACTACGGAGCCGCCAGGACCTCGCTCAAGGGAATGCGGTGCCCTGCCCGGCGAGCAAAGAAAGGTTCAGAAGAGCTTCAATCGGAAAGGACAACAAAATATATATATATATACAAGACGTTTGACGACTTACGCCGAGATCGCCTGTGGCTGTTTCACCGCCTTGCAGAAGCGGGCCGCCTTCACGGCCGCCTCATCCCGCTTGGTCGCCACCGCGGAAGCCTTGGATTTCTTTGGCCGGCTGCCGAAGAAGGTCGACGCGGCCCGGCGCTTCTGCGCCGCCATGGGTAGCCGGCGCGGCAGACGGGCCCGCGCCTTGATGATCAAGCGCCGACAGGCGGTGCGGGGCGGCTTCGACCTCGTCGTCGTCCGGCCAGTCCTCGAAGCCGGCTCCGGGCCCCGCGCCTCCTGCCTCGTCGCCTTCCCCCACGATGGCGTCTTCCATGGCGGCCGCTCCCAGGTCCGGGTCGTCGGCGTCGTCCACCGTGCGGTCGGGGAGGAGCTGGCACTCTACCCCTGCGGCCCCGACCGTCGGTGGAAGAAGAGGGTTCTGCTAAGGGCGAACCAACTGATCAAAGGTCGGCTATCATGAGGCCGGCTACAAAAAGGAAGAAAAGAAGAAAAACTTACGGCAGGCGGAGGGTTGGCGCGAGAATAAGGCCCCTTGCCGTATAGCCAATCCTCGACGAGCTTGTAGTTGGAGATGTAGTTCACCATGTAGGACACCTCTGCATGAGGCATCTCCTTGGTGCTCAGCCGGCACGGGTCGAAGCGGCCGCTCATCTGGCAAATCATGTGAGGCCAGCCTTGGAGCGGAAGTACCCGGCGCTCCACAAAGGCGACCACCAAGTCGGCTCCAGTCAGGCCCTCCGACTGGATCATCACCCGGAGCCGGGAGACGGCTGCGTTCCCGGCCTGAGACAGCGACCTGGCCCGGTAGCTCCACGAAGGTTGCCTCCCAGCCGGCGGGCCGGCTATGTAAGCCGGCAGGTTGACGTAGTCGCCTTGTGGGGCAACGTTCTTCACGTAAAAGTAGGACTTCTGCCAGAGCTTCACCGACTGGATCAGCGGGATGGGCGGGAATGGATTGTTCTCGCCCGTCCGCCTCATGGCAATGAAGGCTCCGCAGGGGGCGGGCACGCCCGCGACGACGGTGCTGAGCTTTCTCTGGAAGAATTCCCCCAGAGATCGAGAGTGGGGAGAACCCCAAGAAAGCCCTCGCATAGGGTGACGAAAGCCGACAGCAGCATCACCGCGTTGAGCGTGAGGTGATGCGGCTGGAGGTGGTAGAATTCAAGGAAAGCTCGAAGGAATCCGCTCGCCGGGAGGCCGAAGCCGCGCAGGCAGTGCGAGCGGAAGATCACCCGCTCGCCCTCCTCCGGTGCCGGCGAGATCTCCCTCGCCGGCGCCTAACGAACCCGCACGAAGTTCTCGCCCGGCAGGCGCCGCGTCCGGTGGAGGAACTCGACGTGGTCCTCGTGGACGTTGGAGCCATCCCACGAGCTCGACAACGCCATGGAAGCGATGCGGCGGGGAGCAAGACGAAGCGACGGCGTAGACGCGCACGACCCCGCTACGGCGGGACCAAAGGAACCGAGAGGTCCGATGGTAGAACGGCACGGTAATGGGTTGCTGCGGCGGCGGAGGGAAGAAGAAGGAAGGCGAGAAGGGGCGGAGCGAGGGAGAGCGTGCGAGCCTCTGCCGCTCCCCCTCCTCCCCCTACTTATAGACCCGCGCGGCGGAGCCAAGGAGGCGTGGCGTGGGGGAACGTGGGGATCAACTGCGCCCACTCGCCCACGTCCCGCGATTATTGCGCCCTGATGGCGTAATAAAACCACCGCGGGAAGGCGAGCGGTCCGTGTGGGCCGCAGAAGATCCACGCTCGGGCCGAGGACTGGGAGAGGCGGGCCCGGGCCTGCGGCGGCGTCCCGTCGCGCGCGTGCATTGGTAGGATTTCCTTGCCACATGGCCCGCGGGATGGCGCGCGGTCAGCTCGCAGGCCGACCCGCGTTCCCGCCTACGAGGAATGGGGCTTTCCGAAAACGGCGCGCACAAGCAAAGCCGGCCCCTCAGGATAGGAAGCTGACCAAGCTTCTCGTCCCATTGTCATCCTCGAAGATCGATCATGTCAGGACCCCGATTCCAAGTCACGTCGATCTAGCCGGTAACACATCATATCATTTTGCGGCCTCACGCACGGTATTCCCACGGGTGTCGCCTTACCATGGCCCGGGACCGTTTGCGTCTTTTGGCTCACGTATATGATAGTGTTGCTAGCATCCATATGACAGAGAACCCGGGCCGACATGGCTAGTCGTGAACCCAAAGCGGCACTAACCTATGGGGACAGGCATACATGAATCACATCCAGCATGTCGGTCAGCAGCGTGTAAATCTGGGCTGTAGCACTGGGCTAACAGGACTCCGGGAACCCGGGCTGTAGCAGGCTAGGCAGGACTCCGGATGTTACCGCGTGACATTTCCCTGAAGGGACAGACACAGGAACGAAGTGAAACACATGCCGACCAGTCAAGTGTCCTGAACAGTAGTGCTGGGCTAACAGGACTCTGGTGAACCGGGCTGTAGCGGACTACTATGGCTCATGGAAGCACAAGACTACATTTCCCCATAAGAGAGGCTGCCAAGGATAAATAACTAGATTGTCGGATCCCACACATACCAAGCATTTCAATCATACACACAATATGCTCGACATGTGTAAATACAACATGGCATCACGACAAGACTCTACGACTCAAACATTTATTCATTAGGCTCCGAGGAGCGAGATATTACAAACATGGGTCTCATGACCCAACAATCATAGCATACAAATCAAGCACATGCGGAAGCTTAACATGTCTGAGTACGGACATCTACAAATGAAAAAGGCTAAGAAGCCTGACTATCTACCAGATCCTGCCGAGGGCACAAGATCGTAGCTGAGGTATCAAGCTAAACGTCGAAGTCCACACGGAACTACTAGCGAGACTGATGTCTCTCTGCAAGAACATAGAATAGGCAAACGTGAGTACAAATGTACCCAGCAAGACTTACATCAGAACTAACTACATATGCACCGGTATCAACAAAGGGGGTGGTGGAGTTTAACTGCAGCAAGCCAGCTTTGACTCAGTGGCTAACCTGAACTACGACTGCAAGCAACTCTTTTGAGGTGGCGCACATGATTCCACATGTTCACCATTCAATACACCACTATGGATCTGCTCTCGTCTCCCTACGAGAAGGCCATCCATAGCACTCACACTTATCTTGCGAGTTTTAGAGTATCCACTTTCACTTGTCTATGAACTGTTATAGGCAACCCAGAAGTCCATTACCGCAGACACGGCTATTCGAATAGATGATGTTAACCCTGCAGGGGTGTACTTCTTCACACACGCTCTCACCACTTAACTCCGTTTACAGGACATGTACTCGGCAACCTTCAAGCGGAAGCCCAACGAGGGTGTCGGCCACAGCCTACCTAAACACTCAAGTCTATAGTCCAGGTTTATCGCCTATCCAGGTTCCATCCGCAGGGAGTCCGGCCGAGGTTTCCACATATGGCCCCGGACGATGTGTACAGGGTTCCGAGACACCAAACGAGCGCCCGGCATGCCCGGCCACGGTGTATCTACCGCATCATAGCCCACCCCTAGGGTCAGCGCTACGCACAGCCACCAACACATATCCTATAAACACCAGAAACTAGTTGCAACTCCTCGACAGACGACAAGGGTGATCAAGAAGCCGAGAGGGTCCATTGGTTTCGGGCCCAATGCGTGGTAGTAACTGTTTCATGGATCACAAACACAGAACTCAGTTCCTAAGGACGGTTTCAATGAGACAACCCACCATGTACTCCTACATGGCCTCTCACCGCTACCTTTACCAAATCGTGTTCACACACTTAGCTCACACACAGTAGGACACGTTCATCACTGTTCCAATTCATCCCCGATGAATCAGACCTGACTCAACTCTAGCAGTAGCAGGCATGACAAATAAGCATGAATGAGTAGGCACATCAGGGCTCAAACAACTCCTACTCATGCTAGTGGGTTTCATCTATTTACTGTGGCAATGACAGGTCATGCAGAGGAACGGGGTTCAACTACCCCAACATGTAACAGTTGAATCGTTGTTGTCCTAATGCAGCAAAAGAGAGCAGGAGCGAGAGAGTGGGATTGTATCGGAGTGAACAAGGGTGTTTTTCTTGCCTGGCACTTCTGAAGATATTATAGCTCTTCATCGGTGTCATCGAACTCATCGTCGAAAGTACGTCTATCGAGAGGGGACGAATACCGGCAACAGAGAGGGAGAGCACAATCAATGCAATGCAACAATATGATGCATGATCATGACATGGCAATATGCTGTGATTTGGGCTAATGCAACAGAAAGTCATTTTAATTGAAGGGCAATTCAAAACTATATCAATTCCAACTCCAAACCTATTATGAAATTTTCCCTAATCATTTTTCATCCTAAAGAGTGAGGTTAACTTGCTCAAACATGCATGAAAATGGTACAAATGGATTCCTTGAATTTCTTCTGATAATTTTTCATATATAATTTATTTCATTTGGAGTTACGGTTGATTTTCTATGATTTTTAGAAGTTTATACTAATTTCTGGAATTTTCTGAATAAACTTAAATCCAGAAAGTGCTTTACTGTGTCAGCATGACCTCATAGTGACGTCAGTAGGTCAACGGCTCGGTCCAGGTCAAACCTGACGTGTGGGGTCCAGACGTCAGTGACACAGTTAACTAAAAAGGTTAACTAAAATTAAAGTAAACCTAATCTAGTTTAGTTAAGGCCTGGGCCCACATGTCAGAGGCTAATTAAAACTAACTAAATAAATTAACACTAACCTAGGTTAATTAGCAGGGCTAGCCCCACGCGTCAGTGACCCAGGGTGGTCAAACCCTGGTCAGACGGGGTCAAACCCCCGGTCAAATCGGTCAAACCTGCCGACGACTAACCTTCGGCGAGGTCCGAGACGGCGGCGATGCACGGAATCGCAGCACAGGCCACGGTTCGAGGCGCGGATGGCACCGTTGGGACCCTGAGCCTCGTCCGCGTCGGCTGGTTCTAGTGGGGTCGCCGGAGACGACCTAGATCGACGGCGGTGTCCGCTTCCGCGACGGCCGGAGTTCGGCGAAGGTGGACAACGTGCTACGGTGCACGGGAGGACGAGTGGGTAGGTGTTCTGGGTTCCTGGGAACGCGCTGAGGACGAAAACATGCTCTGACGCGACGATTGCGGGCTCTAGCCATGGCGGCGACATGGCCGGCGGCGAGCAAGCTTTCAGGCAGGGTGGTGGAGCTAGCTAGGGCGCAAATTAGGCAACGGGGCATGGGGGGAAACGGTGCAGCAGCTCACCATAGTTCTTCTGGTGCTGCTGGCGAGGCAGGGGAGGCACGGGGTCCGGCAAATCGACGGCGGTGATCCACAGGTCCGAGGAGGAAGAAGAGCTCGGAGTCGTCGTCACGGAGCTCCTGGCGGCGCCTGGATTGGTGCAGAGGACGTGGGGGTCGAGGCGGAGCTCGTGGCATAGCTGGATGGCATGGGAAGGGCGATGGCAGCGGCGAATGGCGGTGGTGCGTCCATGGAGGCTTCGGCCATGGCGGGGAACGGGCGAGGGGGAGAGCGAGGGAGGGAGAGATTGATCCATACGGGTCTGGGGGGTGGCGTGGCGCGACGGAAGGCTCAGGGCACCCCGGGAAAGCAGGAGGTGGCCGGGCGTGCGCGTGCGTGCCGCGGGCACACGCCCTCGTGCCTACTGGCATGAGGTTGAAGACAGGGGAGGAGTTGGGCTGGGCTAGCTACAGTGTTGGGCCGCACAGCTGGGCTGCAGGTAAGCCACGTAAGTTTCTCCTTTCTCTATTTTATTTCCTGTTTTATATTTTTCTACAACTTTGTGGCTTTTCTAAAAATGCTTAGGCACTTTCAAAAATCACCAAACTGCTCATGCCCACTGTTTAGCATACAACCAACATGGAACATTTCAGTTTAGGATTATTTGGACATCTAAAATATTCTATAGCATTTAAATGCCCGAATGCAAATAGAGTATGATTTAATTCAGTGACCCTATGATGTCCTAGAAATATGTGCACCATTTCTGTCAGAGGTTTAAGACCAAGGCAAAGATGATGAACATTTTAGAAGGGCATTTCAGGTTCATTGAAAAAGATTTTAGTAAATCCTAGCTGGATTAATGGGGTGCTGGGGGTTCTGTCATCCCCATTTCAATTTTCTGAGTAAAGTAGACATGATGCAACACCATATGTTAGCACTAGGCATTACCAGAACTTGGGATGTGACAACTCGCCCCCACTAAAACAAGAATCTCATCACGAGATTCAAGAAGTGGAGTAAGAAGACAGAGGGGTCACAAAACTATCGCAGTCTTCTTGATCCAAGTGTCCTTCTCGAAGATACTGATATATTGCATCACATTGCTCTTGACGTCTTTGTCTTCGAGATCTTCATCCAACATGATGAATAGGGAAGGAAACTCTACAGGAAACGATCTTCTCAAAGATCGAGCAACTCAAGATCAACTCATGGAGTGAGACATTAGAACATCTCTTGAGCTGAGACACAAAACACACATCGAGAGAGATGGAAGGTAATAGATGACAAGGGTTCAAATTGGTAGGCAACAATTCCACGCTGGAGTAGGATGGTGCATGGTTTCAAAGTAGCGAGGAGGTAATTGCCATGATTCCATAACAGGACACCTTAGGGAAAGGTGACTCATAGAAATATTCCCTTAAGTGTCAAAAAGAATTACTTTTGATTCAGAGATCATTGAAACTCTTCTCACCAGCCTGAGGCAATCACAAACGATCGCATGAAGGAGCTTGAAGAAATGGCATACTCATACTAGAATGGATGATGTGGACTACCTTGTTGAAGAAAACGCGATGGATGATTTGTTTATCATCAAAAATAGATGGAACCCGATGTAGGACCACTTTGAAGATGATCCTGATCAGTAATTACTGAGAAGGGTAGTCCGTAGTAGGAGGACACAATGGAGGTGCAAGCTAGGAACAAAATGCAAATGCTGGTAATGATTCTAGTAACTGGGGAGGAACCCAACAGTAGAGAGAGATTCCACTGTTTGAAAGGTTATGGCATAATCGACGAAACTGAGAACGGATCCCAGTTAATGCCGACGATAAATCCTAGTGCTTAAGCATGCTCTCAAGAACTTGAGCATTTCCGTATCAATCAAGGTTTTACCAATATCCGTGTCAAGGATCCTGGCAAAACAACATGCCACCATGATGAATAATGGTGGAAGATGCAGATGCAAAGAAAGATAACACGTTCTCAGATTTCACCTTAGCGAGGCCAAGGAATCAAAATCTGGATGATCGACCGAGAGACATTTAGCACTCCGCTTCTAATGTTCCCCTTGATGTAGTTACCATGGTCATGCTTTAAAGCATCAACATAGCCATCAATTAGTGGTCGGACTTCGGAATACAAAGGATCCATAAGGAACAACTTCTGGAGAAAATCCTACGAAATCCTTATAGAGAGGTGGCCAACTTCTTCAATCAAGATACTACAATAATAGATCTTCCGACTGGGTGTGTTGGCCACGACATCCACTTTATCGGTTATCGAGAGACCGATATTATAGTTCTTGGAAAATGCTCCAACCATCATATCTGCCTGAGATTCAGATCTGGTTGGTGTCAGGATATTCCAGACTCATCGAGTCTAGAAAGGAAAATGAAGGTTTGCAACACAATTTGACGAGATGACGTTGCGAGATTCTCGGGGAATGAACTGCGATAGCAGGCTCCAAAACATGAGCTGGTTCTACTACAAACCTGTGAACATGCTATCCGAGACAAGCGTGACCACGTGGTAGTCTTATAATAAAATACTACCAAGTTCAGGTTGGGGAACCTTCATCGAGGATAACGAAGTCCTAACATAAGTCATGATTCTTAAGAAGGAACTTCTTCTCCTTGAACAAATCAGTCAGTGGCTTGGTGTGATAGGGAATACAAATGGAATGGAGGTAGCGAGCCGGTCAAACCATAGCATACTTCGCACATGCATGACCGACTTGGGATGGTACCAGAGGAAACAAAAACAACCTTTCTCGAACTCATGGTGGCAACTTGCATCGTTTGCACGTGAACTTAGAGGAGGTCACTACTTTCATCCAAACATATTCTACATGAACGGGGCATGAAGAAAATGCTTACACAAGTTTTCAACACTAGCTGGATGTTCAACACAAATCATGGAGGAGAAAAAATGCTGCTGATGGTCTCAACAGCAACTCATCGGAATTTCCATATCACTGGACTTCCACCATCATGTGAACACGGTGATAGCATTGGTCAGCCCAAAATATGTAATGGTGTATGCTCGAGGGATCAACCACGAGTAAGGCAACATTACGAACATCGTTGGTTCTGATTTGACTTGACGATAGCCCATACTCAAGTCAAAGTTTTGACAAGGCAATAGATCCAACAACTGATCATGAGGACCAATCGATGGAGATATCATCTTTCTTCATCACACACACACACAAAAAGATATCCCTTAACATGAACTAAGTCAGACAAGCTTTACCTTCCAACTCTCCAAGTTGTTGTTTAGCTCAACCAACTAGCTCAGGGATATCCAACACAGATTCTTGGAGAAGGGGTGATTTATAAGAAAACCCATTTAATCAGGAACTCAACATACCGGTCAGGTGACAGCCAGGTAATACTTCCGAGAAGATCTTCGGAAATAACGAACCACCGATATGTTACTAAGCTCGAGACAATCTTGCTTTTCAGGGCAAGACGATATGATCAAATAAGCAAGGATAGACACAGTCCCAACTCTTGATCGAAGAGTGCACTAGGGAAAAGGATCAGGTAGCATGATCAATCTTAGAATGATGATTCTATAACCAACACGCTAAGAATGAGAATATTGTCCATTAACTACCAAGCATCGAGGTTGCTAGGAGTATTGATTTCACACATCACAGTTCACTTGTCGGCATTCCGGTTATAGCAACACGGGACCGAGGAACGAATGATGATGGCGAGAGTATCACTGCATCAAGAATTCATAAGAAAAGGTGCAATTCTCATGACGTTCCTGACATAAAAGTGGGTAATACTTCAGGGTAGAAGAGAATCAAAGCTTGATTGCATTTGATCTGCGGAATACAACTGCTTTGACCCAATCCTGGATATGGATGAGGTACTGGAGTTTGTTTCTCCTAGTCATTCTGAAATAGAACGGCTTGACGAACCACAAGAATACTAGGCATCGATGAACACAAATGCACATGTACTCTTGGCTATCAACTGATAGAGGATGGTCGGGATACAACTGAAGAGGAACCACTCAAGGGACATATATCTTTCTGAGTTGCGGATGCATAGGTTAGTATGCCGAACAAGTTCAACAGGTTTCTTCCAGATAATCCATGCAGAAAGGTAGGACTAGCAGATTCACAATTCTTGAATGGAGAACCCATTAAGAGCACTCTTATTGTGATCTTTTGGTTCAAAGAACTTCTGCCTTAGTGGTTCATGGTATTTGGAAGAAGGAAATACCACGGGCCTCGAGGACTGTCGCAAGGTTACTAATATCCTAAAGGAACTAGCAACACTATCAACACGAGATAAGTAGAGTGAATTTTGGTCCAAGAACCCAGGAATAGAATGCATACTAACTAAACGGCATCACGGGATGCTTTCGAGAATGGTGGCCAGAATCATCACACTGGGGATGCAAAGCATTGCTAGATTACCAAGTGATACTCTAGACACCTAGGGTCATAATAATAGCTCCAACATAAATGCCGAGGAAGCGGAGTACCTCAACAGACGGATTAGTGTGTTTAAACTGGCCCAAAAGGACATCGGGAACTGGGAGGAAGGATTTGCAAATGCATCAGATTGTTTAGAAACCTGGGATGACTCGGACAGCATAACGGTTGTAAATGCTCAAAAATATTTGAGACATCCTACAAAATGGTGGCATAACCACTCAACAACATCATATCAGGGTTCTGAGGCCATTTAACAACACACTAGAGTAGAAGAAACTAAACTGAGGCTTGAGACCAACAATCCTACGAATCTATGGATTAGTAACACGTGATCCTGATAGAAAGATGAGAAGCCTAGTTCTTAATCCCCGTAGGAGAGAAGAGGGTGACTCAGATCAGAAGGCATAAGGTATAAGGAGCAAAAAGAGCCTTACGTTCCCTTCCACAATCAATTCCCGTATATAACTAAAGCATTTCTAGACTCAACTTCGACCGGTTTGGCTTGGTAATCCTACAGGCAGCCTGGCTCTGATACCAAAGCTGTCAGGACCCCGATTCCAAGTCACGTCGATCTAGCCGGTAACACCTCATATCATTTTGCGGCCTCACGCACGGTATTCCCACGGGTGTCGCCTTACCATGGCCCGGGACCGTTTGCGTCTTTTGGCTCACGTATATGATAGTGTTGCTAGCATCCATATGACAGAGAACCCGGGCCGACATGGCTAGTCGTGAACCCAAAGCGGCACTAACCTATGGGGACAGGCATACATGAATCACATCCAGCATGTCGGTCAGCAGCGTGTAAATCCAGGCTGTAGCACTGGGCTAACAGGACTCCGGGAACCCGGGCTGTAGCAGGCTAGGCAGGACTCCGGATGTTACCGCATGACATTTCCCTGAAGGGAAAGACACAGGAACAAAGTGAAACACATGCCGGCCAGTCAAGTGTCCTGAGCAGTAGTGCTGGGCTAACAGGACTCCGGTGAACCGGGCTGTAGCAGACTACTATGGCTCATGGAAGCACAAGACTACATTTCCCCATAAGAGAGGCTGCCAAGGATAAACAACTGGATTGTCGGATCCCACACATACCAAGCATTTCAATCATACACACAATATGCTCGACATGTGTAAATACAACATGGCATCACAACAAGACTCTACGACTCAAACATTTATTCATTAGGCTCCGAGGAGCGAGATATTACAAACATGGGTCTCATGACCCAACAATCATAGCATACAAATCAAGCACATGCGGAAGCTTAACATGTCTGAGTACAGACATCTACAAATGAAAAAGGCTAAGAAGCCTGACTATCTACCATATCCTGCCGAGGGCACAAGATCGTAGCTGAGGTATCAAGCTAAACGTCGAAGTCCACACAGAACTACTAGCGAGACTGACGTCTCTCTGCAAAAACATAGAATAGGCAAACGTGAGTACAAATGTGCCCAGCAAGACTTACATCAGAACTAACTACATATGCACCGGTATCAACAAAGGGGGTGGTGGAGTTTAACTGCAGCAAGCCAGCTTTGACTCAGTGGCTAACCTGAACTACGACTGCAAGCAACTCTTTTGAGGTGGCGCACACGAGTCCACATGTTCACCATTCAATACACCACTATGGATCCGCTCTCGTCTCCCTACGAGAAGGCCATCCGTAGGACTCACACTTATCTTGCGAGTTTTAGAGTATCCACTTTCACTTGTCTATGAACTGTTATAGGCAACCCAGATGTCCATTACCACGGACACGGCTATTCGAATAGATGATGTTAACCCTGCAGGGGTGTACTTCTTCACACACGCTCTCACCACTTACCGCCATTTACACAACATGTACTCGGCAACCTTCAAGCGGAAGCCCAACGAGGGTGTCGGCCAAAGCCTACCTAAACACTCAAGTCTCTAGTCCAGGTTTATCGCCTATCCAGGTTCCATCCACAGGGAGTCCGGCCGAGGTTTCCACATACGGCCCCGGACGATGTGTACAGGGTTCCGAGACACCAAACGGGCGCCCGGCATGCCCAGCCACGGTGTATGTACCGCATCATAGCCCACCCCTAGCGTCAGCGCTACACACAGCCGCCAACACATATCCTATAAACACCAGAAACTAGTTGCAACTCCTGGACAAAGGACAAGGGTGATCAAGAAGCCGAGAGGGTCCATTGGTTTCGGGCCCAATGCGTGGTAGTAACTATTTCATGGATCACAAACACAGAACTCAGTTCCTAAGGACGGTTTCAATGAGACAACCCACCATGTACTCCTACATGGCCTCTCACCGCTACCTTTACCAAATCGTGTTCACACACTTAGCTCACACATGGTAGGACATGTTCATCACTGTTCCAATTCATCCCCGATGAATCAGACCTGACTCAACTCTAAGCAGTAGCAGGCATGACAAATAAGCATGAATGAGTAGGCATATCAGTGCTCAAACAACTCCTACTCATGCTAGTGGGTTTCATCTATTTACTGTGGCAATGACAGGTCATGCAGAGGAAAGGGGTTCAACTACCGCAACATGTAACAGTTGAATCGTTGTTGTCCTAATGCAGTAAAAGAGAGTAGGAGCGAGAGAGTGGGATTGTATCGGAATGAACAAGGGTGTTTTGCTTGCCTAGCACTTCTGAAGATATTATAGCTCTTCATCGGTGTCATCGAACTCATCGTCGGAAGTACGTCTATCGAGAGGGGACGAATACTGGCAACAGAGAGGGAGAGCACAATCAATGCAATGCAACAATATGATGCATGATCATGACATGGCAATATGCTGTGATTTGGGCTAATGCAACAGAAAGTCATTTTAATTGAAGGGGAATTCAAAACTATATCAATTCCAACTCCAAACCTATTATGAAATTTGCCCTAATCATGTTTCATCCTAAACAGTGAGGTTAACTTGCTCAAACATGCATGAAAATGGTACAGATGGATTCCCTGAATTTTTCTAATAATGTTTCATATATAATTTATTTCATTTGGAGTTACGGTTGATTTTCTATGATTTTTAGAAGTTTATACTAATTTCTGGAATTTTCTGAATAAACTTAAATCCAAAAAGTGCTTTACTGCATCAGCATGACCTCACAATGACGTCAGCAGGTCAACGGCTCAGTCCAAGTCAAACCTGACGTGTGGGGTCCACACGTCAGTGACACAGTTAACTAACAAGGTTTATTAAAATTAAACTAAACCTAATCTAGTTTAGTTAAGGCCTGGGCCCACATGTCAGAGGCTAATTAAAACTAACTAAATAAATTAACACTAACCTAGGTTAATTAGTAGGGCTAGCCCCACGCGTCAGTGACCCAGGGTGGTCAAACCCTGGTCAGACGGGGTCAAACCCCCGGTCAAATCGGTCAAACCTGCTGGCGACTAACCGCCGGCGAGGTCCGAGACGGCGGCGATGCACGGAATCGCAGCACAGGCCACGGTTCGAGGCGCGAATGGCACCGTTGGGACCCTGAGCCTCATCTGCGTCGGCTGGTGCTAGTGGGGTCGCCGGAGATGACCTAGATCGACGGCGGTGTCCGCTTCCGTGGCGGCCGGAGTTCGGCGAAGGTGGACAGCATGCTACGGTGCACGGGAGGACGAGTGGATAGGTGTTCTGGGTTCCTGGGAACGCGCTGAGGACAAAAACATGCTCTGACGCGACGTTTGCGTGCTCTATCCACGGCAGCGACATGGCCGGCGGTGAGCAAGCTTTCGGGCGGCGTGGTGGAGCTAGCTAGGGCACAAATTAGGCAACGGGGCATGGGGGAAATGGTGCAGCAGCTCACCGCAGTTCTTCTGGTGCTGCTGGCGAGGCAGGGGAGGCACGGGGTCCGGCTAATCGACGGCGGTGATCCACGGGTCCGAGGAGGAAGAAGAGCTCGGAGTCGTCGTCACGGAGCTCCTGGCGGCGCCTGGATTGGTGCAGAGGATGCGGGGGTCGAGGCGGAGCTCGTGGCATAGCTGGATGGCATGGGAAGGGCGATGGCAGCGGAGAATGGCGGCGGTGTGTCCATGGAGGCTTCGGCCATGGCGGGGAACGGGCGAGAGGGAGAGCGAGGGAGGGAGAGATTGATCCATACGGGTCTGGGGGGTGGCGTGGCGCGACGGAAGGCTCAGGGCGCCCCGGGAAAGCAGGAGGTGGCTGGGCGCGCGCGTGCGTGCCACGGGCACAGGCCCTCGTGCCTACTGGCACGAGGTTGAAGACAGGGGAGGAGTTGGGTTGGGCTAGCTACAGTGTTGGGCCGCACAGCTGGGCTACAGGTAAGCCAGGTAAGTTTCTCCTTTCTCTATTTTATTTCCTGTTTTATATTTTTCTACAACTTTGTGGCTTTTCTAAAAATGCTTAGGCACTTTCAAAAATCACCAAACTGCTCATGCCCACTGTTTAGCATATAACCAACATGGAACATTTCAGTTTAGGATTATTTGGACATCAAAAATATTCTATAGCATTTAAATGCCCGAATGCAAATAGAGTATGATTTAATTTAGTGACCCTATGATGTCCTAGAAATATGTGCACCATTTCTGTCAGAGGTTTAAGACCAAGGCAAAGATGATGAACATTTTAGAAGGGCATTTCAGGTTCATTGAAAAAGATTTTAGTAAATCCTAGCTGGATTAATGGGGTGCTGTGGGTTCTGTCATCCCCATTTCAATTTTCTGAGTAAAGTAGACATGATGCAACACCATATGTTAGCACTAGGCATTACCAGAACTTGGGATGTGACAGATCAGCTTCGAGGACTACTGTCGGAGCAAATGACCACGGGTAGCCTAGCCGGCACCCCCTGGCTCTTCTAAAAAATTACAAGTCGATCCGGCCCTCAAGAATCCAAGACGTGGGGCCGTCTTCCCCTTGCCGGCTGCCTCCCAGGCCGGCTATCGGAAAGCGACCCGACTTTAGCCCTCATGAAGAAAGCCGCGGGAGGGCCGGCTCCGAGAAGCCGGCCACGAGAAGGCCAACTCCAAGAAGCCGACTCCCACCAAGCGGTCAAGATCGTACCCTCGAAGTCTGCATCCACATAACGGCGATGTGACGGGGCGTGGCTACAGTAAAGCCTGCCACCCCCGAATCTCAGAGCACGCCTGGCACAGTGCGTCGTACGGGTGGCCATGGCCCGTCCGGCGCGGCACTGTTGCCACGTTGACCCTGATGTCATCCACGACGGGCTGCCAGTGCGGCAACACGGGCGGTGGGCCCCTTCAGGCAGAGAGACACCCGAAGGCGGCCCGGCCTTCCCCAGTCGGGTCAAGACAGAGCCGGCTCTCCATAGCCGGCTTGCCACCTCCCTCGAAGGAGACGCCCCATTAAGGAGACAAGACGCGGTGAGGCTACATCGATCACCTGTCGGACGGCGGCACTGTAGCCACGCCCACCTCGGCGAAGCCCTCGTCACCAGGATTGAGCAACAGTAACCAGCCACCGACAAGGCCCTGGACAGTGGGGCCTGCCTGTCGACCAAGGAGCCGGCAGCCGGCGGGACCCACCAGCCGGCGGGCCCCAGCAGCCGGCGCAGAAGCCGGCGAGTGTAGACACAGACGGCTGGGCCCCATGCCCAGCCGGATTACCATTGTACCCCCGGGGGGTAGGCCTATATAAACCCCCCGGGACACCCATGCAAAGGGTTGATCAAAGCTAGTTCTAGACACCACATAGAGAGGGGAGGAGGGCTAGCCGTGCTCTTCTTCTTCTCACAAAACAGCTCGAGGAACATCGTGTAGCTACTTGTTCATCTAGTGATCATGCGGAGACCCCGCAGAGCAGCAGCAGGGGTGTTATCTCCACGGAGAGCCCCGAAGCTGGGTAAGATTCGCCGGCGTGCATGTCTTCGCCTCATCCCGCTTCCAGGCACCGGCGACGTCTTACTGGCTCCCACAACGATAATCCACCCTTTGGCATATGTCGCACCTACCACCCGATAGAAGGAAAGAGGGGGGGTGCCGCCCCCTCCTTAGTCCAATTCGAACCAGCCCATGGGGGCGCGAGGCCTCCCCTTGTGGCCCTTCTCTCCTTTCCACTAAGGCCCATGAAGGCCCAATACTTCCCCCGATGAATTCCCGTAACTCTCCGGTACTCCGAAAAATACCCGAACCACTCAAAACCATTCCGATGTCCGAAAATAGCCTTCCAATATATCGATCTTTACGTCTCGACCATTTCGAGACTGGTCGTCATCTCCGTGATCTCATCCGGGACTCCTAATAACCTTTGGTACATCAAATCACATAACTCATAATTCAAATCGTCATTGAAAGTTAAGCGTGCAGACCCTACGGGTTCGAGAACTAAGTAGACATGACCGAGACACATCTCCGGTCAATAACCAATAGCGTAACCTGTATGCTCATATTGGTTCCTACATATTCTACGAAGATCTTTATCGGTCAAGCCTCACAACAACATACGTTGTTCCCTTTGCCATCAGTATGTTACTTGCCCGAGTTTCGATCGTCGGTATCATTATACCTAGTTCAATCTTGTTACCGGCAAGTCACTTTACTCGTTCCATAGTGCATCATCCCGCAACTAACTCATTAGTTACATTTCTTGCAAGGCTTATAGTGGTGTGCATTACCGAGAGGGCCCAGAGATACCTCTCCGACAATTGGAGTGACAAATCCTAATCTCGATCTATGCCAACTCAACAAACACCATCGGAGACACCTGTAGAGCATCTTTATAATCACCCAGTTACGTTGTGACGTTTGATAGCACACTAAGTGTTCCTCCGGTATTCGGGAGTTGCATAATCTCATAGTCATAGGAACATGTATAAGTAATGAAGAAAGCAATTGCAATAAAATAAACGATCATAGTGCTAAGCTAACGGATGGGTCTTGTCCATCACACCATTCTCTAATGATGTGATCCCGTTCATCAAATGATAACACATGTCTATGGTTAGGAAGCTTAACCATCTTTGATTAATGAGCTAGTCAAGTAGAGGCATACTAGGGACACTTTGTTTGTCTATGTATTCACACATGTACTAAGTTTCCGGTTAATACAATTCTAGCATGAATAATAAAAAGTTATCATGATATAAGGAAATATAAATAACAACTTTATTATTGCCTCTAGGGCATATTTCCTTCAGTCTCTCACTTGCAGTAGAGTCAATAATCTAGTTCACATCGCCATGTGATTTAACACCAATAGTTCACATCGTCATGTGATTTAACACTCTATATAGTTCACATTGCGATGTGACCAATACCCAATAGGTTTACTAGAGTCAATAATCTAGTTCACATCGCCATGTGATTAACACCCAAAGAGTACTAAGGTGTGATCATGTTTTGCTTGTGAGAGAAGTTTAGTCAACGGGTCTGCCACATTCAGATCCGTATGTATTTTACAAATCTCTATGTCTACAATGCTCTGCACGGAGCTACTCTAGCTAATTGCTCCCACTTTCACTATGTATCTAGATCGAGACTTAGAGTCATCTAGATCGGTGTCAAAGCTTGCATCGACGTAACTCTTTACGACGAACTCTTTGTGACCTCCATAACCGAGAAACATTTCCTTATTCCACTAAGGATAATTTTGACTGATGTCCAATGATCCACTCCTGGATCACTATTGTACCCTCTTGCCAAACTCATGGTGAGGTACATAATAGGTCTGGTACACAATATAGCATACTTTATAGAACCTATGACAGAGGCATAGGGAATGACTTTTCATTCTCTTTCTATTTTCTGCCGCGGTCGGGTTTAGAGTCTTTACTCAACTTCATACCTTGCAACACAGGTAAGAACTCCTTCTTTGACTATTCCATTTTAAACTACTTCAAAAACTTGTCAAGGTATGTACTCATTGAAAAAATTTATCAAGCGTCTTGATCTATCTCTATAGATCTTGATCCTCAATATGTAAGCAGCTTCACCGAGGTATTTCTTTGAAAAAATCCTTTCAAATACTCCTTTATGCTTTCCAGAAAATTATACATTATTTCTAGTCAACAATATGTCATTCACATATAATTATCAGAAAGGCTGTAGTGCTCCCACTCACTTTCTTGTAAATACAGGCTTCTCCAAAAGTCTGTATAAAACCATATGCTTTGATCACACTATGAAAGCGTATATTCCAACTCCGAGATGCTTGCACCAGTCCATAAATGGATTGCTAGAGCTTACACACTTCGTTAGCACCTTTTGGATCGACAAAACCTTTCAGGTTGCATCATATACAACTCTTCTTTAAGATATCCATTAAGGAATGCAGTTTTGACATCCATTTGCCAAATTTCATAATCATAAAATGTGGAAATTGCTAACATGATTCGGATGGACTTAAGCATCGCTATGGGTGAGAAGGTCTCATCGTAGTCAACTCCTTGAACTTGTCGAAAACCTTTCGCAACAAGTCGAGCTTTGTAGACAGTAACATTACCGTCAACGTCGGTCTTCTTCTTGAAGATCCATTTATTCTCTATGGCTTGCCGATCATCGAGAAGTCAACCAAAGTCCACACTTTGTTCTCATACATGGATCCCATCTCAGATTTCATGGCCTCAAGCCATTTTGCGGAATCTAGGCTCATCATCGCTTCCTCATAGTTCATAGGTTCGTCATGGTAAAGTAACATGACTTCCAGAATAGGATTACCGTACCACTCTGGTGCGGAACATACTCTGGTTGACCTACGAGGTTCGGTAGTAACTTGATCTGAAGTTTCATGATCATCATCATTAACTTCCTCACTAATTGGTCTAGGCATCACTGGAACTAATTTCTGTGATGAACTACTTTCCAATTCGGGAGAAGGTACAATTACCTCATCAAGTTCTACTTTCCTCCCACTCACTTCTTTCGAGAGAAACTCTTTGTCTAGAAAGGATCCACTCTTAGCAACAAAGATCTTGCCTTCGGATCTGTGATAGAAGGTGTACCCAATAGTTTCTTTTGGGTATCCTATGAAGACGCACTTCTCCGATTTGGGTTTGAGCTTATCAGGCTGAAAACTTTTTCACATAAGCATCGCAACCCCAAACTTTAAGAAATGACAGCTTCGGTTTCTTGCTAAACCACGGTGTCGTCTCAACGGATTTAGATGGTGCCCTTTTTAACGTGAATTCAACTGTCTCTAATGCATAACCCCAAAATGATAGCGGTAAATCAGTAAGAGACATCATAGATCGCACCATATCTAATAAAGTGCGGTTACGACATTCGGACACACCGTTATGCTATGGTGTTCCAGGTGGCGTGAGTTGTGAAACTATTCCACATTGTTTCGAATGAAGACCAAACTCATAACTCAAATATTCACCTCCATGATCAGATCGTATAATGTTTTTTCTTGTTACAATGATTTTCCACTTCACTCTGAAATTCTTTGAACTTTTCAAATGCTGCAGACTTATGTTTTAGCAAGTAGATATACCCATATATGCTCAAATCATTTGTGAAGGTCAGAAAATAACGATACCCGCCGCGAGCCTCAACACTCATCGGACCGCATACATCGGTATGTATTATTTCTAATAAGTCAGTGGCTTGCTCTATTGTTCCGGAGAACGGAGTCTTAGTCATCTTGCCCATGAGGTATGGTTCGCAACAATCAAGAGATTCATAATCAATTGATTCCAAAAGCCCATCAGCATGGAGTTTCTTCATGCGCTTTACACTAATATGACTTAAACAACATTGCCACAAAAAAGTTGCACTATCATTATTAACTTTGCATCTTTTGACATCAATATTATGTGTATCACCGTGGTCAAGGTTCAATAAACCATTTACATTGGATGTAAGACCATAGAAGGTTTTATTCATGTGAACAGAACAACAATTATTCTCCGACTTAAATGAATAGCTGTATCGCAATAAACATGATCCAATCATATTTATGCTCAACGCAAACACCAAATAACATTTATTTAGTTCCAATACTAACCCCGAAGGTAGAGGGAGTATGCGATGGTGATCTTATCAACCTTGGAATCACTTCCAACACACATCGTCACCTCACCCTTAACTAGTCTCTGTTCATTTTGTAACTCCTGTTTCAAGTTACTAACCATAGCAACTGAACCAGTATCAAATACCCAGGGGCTACTATGAACAGTAGTAGGGTACACATCAATAACATGTATATCATATATACTATTTGGTCACTTTGCCATCCTTCTTATCTGCCAAGTATTTGGGGCAGTTACGCTTTGAGTGACCATTTCCTTTGTAGTAGAAGCACTCAGTTTCAGGCTTGGGTCTAGCTTTGGGATTCTTCATGGGAGTGGAAACTTTCTTGCCATTCTTCTTGAAGTTCCCTTTCTTTCCTTTGCCCTTTTACTTGAAACTAGTGGTATTGTCAACCCTCAACACTTGATGCTTTTCTCGATTTCTACCTTCGCTGATTTCAGCATCGCGAAGAGCTCAGGAATCGTTTTTGTTATCCCTTGCATATTATAGTTCATCACAAAGTTCCAGTAACTTGGTGATAGTGACTAGAGAACTCTGTCAATCACTATTTTATCTGGAAGATTAACTCCCACTTGATTCAGGTGATTGTAGTACCCAGACATTCTGAGCACATGCTCACTAGCTGAGCTATTCTCCTCCATCTTGTAGGCAAAGTACTTTGTCAGAGGTCTTATACCTCTTTACATGGGTATGAGCCTGAAATACCAATTTCATCTCTTGGAACATCTCATATGCTCCGTGGCGTTCAAAACATTTTTGAAATCCCGGTTCTAAGCCGTAAAGCATGGTGCACTAAACTATCAAGTAGTCATCGTATCGAGCTTGTCAAACGTTTATAATGTCTGCATCTGCTCCTGGAATAGGTCTATCACCTAGCAGTGCATCAAGGACATAATTCCTGTGTGCAGCAATGAGGATAATCCTCAGATCATGGAGCTAGTCCACATCATTGTTTCTAACATCTTTGAACATAGTTTTCTCTAGGAACATATCATAAATAAAACGGGGAAGCTATACGCGAGCAATTGATCTACAACATAGATATGCAAATACTATCAGGACTAAGTTCAAGATAAAGTTAAGTTCAATTAATCATATTACTTAAAAACTCTCACTTAGATATACATCCCTCTAATCATGTAAGTGATCACGTGATCCATATGAACTAAACCATGTCCGATCATCACGTGAGATGGAGTAGTATTCAATGGTGAACATCACTATGTTGATCATATCTACTCTATGATTCACGCTCGACCTTTCGGTCTCAGTGTTCTGCATATGCTAGGCTCGTCAAGTTTAACCCGAGTATTCTGCGTGTGCAAAACTGGCTTGCACCCATTGTATGTGAACGTAGAGCTTATCACACCCGATCATTACATGGTGTCTCGGCATGATGAACTGTCGCAATGGTGCATACTCAGGGAGAACACTTATACCTTGAAATTTAGTGAGAGATCATCTTATAATGCTACCGACGTACTAAGCAAAATAAGATGTATAAAGGATAAACATCACATGCAATAAAAATATGTGACATGATATGGCCATCATCATCTTGTGCCTTTGATCTCCATCTCCAAGGTACTGTCATTATCTCCATCGTCACCGGCATGACACCATGATATCCATCATCTTGATCTCTATCAATGTGTTGTCACATGGTCGTCTCGCCAATTATTGCTTTTTGCAACTATTGCTATCGCATAGTGATAAAGTAAAGCAATTATATGGTGCTTGCATCTTATGCAATAAAGAGACAATCATAAGGCTTCTGCCAGTTGCCCACAACTTTAACAAAAAACATGATCATCTCATACAACAATTTATATCTCATCACGTCTTGACCATATCACATCACAACATGCCCTGCAAAAACAAGTTAGACGTCCTCTACTTTGTTGTTGCAAGTTTTACGTGGCTGCTACGGGCTTAGCAAGAACCGTTCTTACCTACGCATCAAAACCACAATGTGGTATAGTGATTGATTTTTGATCTTCAGAAAGAACCCAGTTCATTGAATCCGATTCAACTAAAGTTGGAGAAACTGACACCCGCCAGCCACCTGTGTGCAAAGCATGTTAGTAGAACCAGTCTCATGAATGCGGTCATGTAATGTCGGTCCGGGCCGCTTCATCCAACAATACCACCGAATCAAGAAACAACTAGTGACGGCAAGCAATATGTATATACCCACGCCCACAACTCCTTTGTGTTCTACTCATGCATATAACATCTACACATAGACCTGGCTCGGATGCCACTATTGGGGAACGCAGTATTTCAAAAAAAATCCTACGATCACGCAAGATCTATCTAGGGATGCATAGCAACGAGAGGGGAGAGTATGTCTACGTACCCTCGTAGACTGAAAGCGGAAGTGTTAAGAAATGTGGTTGATGTAGTTGAACGTCTTCGCGATCCAACCGATCAAATACCGAACGAACGACACCTCTGCGATTTGCACATGTTCAGCTCGGTGACATTCCTTGCACTCTTGATCTAGTTTAGGCCGAGGGAGAGTTTCGTCAGCACGACGGTGTGTTGATGCTGATGATGAAGTTACCGACGCAGGGCTTCACCTAAGCACTATGACGATATGACCGAGGTGTGTATCTGTGGAGGGGGGCACCGCACATGCAAAAATAATTGTCAATTTGTGTGTCTATGGGGTGCCCCCTCCCCCGTATATAAAGGAGGGAAGGAGGAGGAGGGCCAGCCACAAGGGGCGCTCCCAAGGGGGATTCCCACTCCTAGTATGAGTAGGTTTCCCGCTTTCCTAGTCCATGTAGGAGAAGACGGAAGGAGAAGAGAGGGAGAAGGAAAGAGGGGGGTGCCGCCCCCTCCCTATTCCAATTCGGACCAGCCCATGGGGGGCGTGAGGCCTCCCCTTGTGGCCCTTCTCTCCTTTCCACTAAGGCCCATGAAGGCCCAATACTTCCCTCGGCGAATACCCGTAACTCTCCGGTACTCCGAAAAATACTTGAACCACTCAGAACCTTTCCGACATCCGAATATAGCCTTCCAATATATCGGTCTTTACATCTCGACCATTCTGAGACTCCTTGCCATGTCCGTGATCTCATTCGGGACTCTGAACAACCTTCGGTACATCAAATCACATAACTCATAATACAAATCGTCATTGAACGTTAAGCGTGCGGACCCTACGGGTTCAAGAACTATGTAGACATGACCGAGACACATCTCCGGTAAATAACCAATAGCGGAACCTGGATTCTCATAATGTTTCCTACATATTTTACGAAGATCTTTATCGGTCAAACCACGCAACAACACATGTTGTTCCCTTTGCCATCGGTATGTTACTTGCCCGAGATTCGATCATCGGTATCATCATACCTAGTTCAATCTCGTTACTAGCAAGTCTCTTTACTCGTTCCGTAGTGCACCCGCAACTAACTCATTAGTTACATTGCTTGCAAGGCTTATAGTGATGTGCATTACCGATAGGGCCGAGAGATACCTCTCTGACAATCGGAGTGACAAATCCTAATCTCGATCTATGCCAACTCAACAAACACCATCGGATACACCTCTAGAGCATCTTTATAATCACCAGATACATTGTCATGTTTGATAGCACACTAAGCGTTCCTCCGGTATTCGGAAGATGCATAATCTCATAGTCATAGGAACATGTATAAGTCATGAAGAAAGCAATAGCAATAAACTAAACGTTCATAGTGCTAACGGATGGGTCTTGTCCATCACATCATTCTCTAATGATGTGATCCCGTTCATCAAATAACAACACATGTCTATGGTTAGGAAACTTAACCATCTTTGATTAACGAGCTAGTCAAGTAGAGGCATACTAGGGACACTCTGTTTGTCTATGTATTCACACATGTACTAAGTTTCCAGTTAATACAATTCTAACATGAATAATAAACATTTATCATGATATAAGGAAATATAAATAACAACTTTATTATTGCCTCTAGGGCATATTTCCTTCATGACGGACCAGTCTACCTCCGTCCTGGTCTATTGCTCCCCCTCATAATATGTGCCAAATTTTGACCATAAATTTGACTAACAAAAGGTTCATGCATGTCACCAAAAATATATCGTTGAAAACTATGTTCAAATACAAATCAAATGATATGATTTTTGTTGACGTGCACTAACATTTTGTCAGTTAAATCTTTGGTCAAAATTTAGCACAAATTACAAAAGGGACTAATAAACCAGGACCTAGGTAGTAGTACACCAGGTCGAAGATAGTGATACTACAAATAATTAACGCCTAATAAGAGCAAGGGGTCACACATGTAATTTACGACTGGAATAAAAATGCCATACACTAATAAAACATTAAGGCCACAAGGCGATGCAGTGCTGGTTATAGGAGGCAAGAAGAAAGATGCATCCATCGATGGCATCCACCTCCTCGACTCAGGCTGCTGGCCCACTGAACAGCGGCTAAGTAGCAGCGACTTTCATGGCCAGGTCGATGTGCTTCTGAACAATGGCGTCCAAAGATTCCAGCCACTGGAAGAAGGCCAACGTCTTTCTGTCCTTGCTAGCCTTGTAGTGGCCTATGTAGACGATTTCCTCCTAGACGTGGATGTGCAGATCGATGATTTCTTGCATGGATAGGCGCTGCGTGGCGAGCGCGGCCTCGAGGTGCACATTCTTCGTCGCGACCTCCGGCAACTGCAGGGCCATGATACGTCTCCAACGTATCTATAATTTTTATTGTTCCGTGCTGTTATATTATCAATCTTGGATGTTTTATAATCATTTTATAGTCATTTTTTAGTACTAACCTATTGACATAGTGCCAAGTGCCAGTTACTGTTTTTTCAATGTTTTTTACATCGCAGTAAATCAATACCAAATGGAGTCCAAATTCCATGAAAATTTACAGACATTTTTTATGGACCAGAAGACTGTTGGAAATATGCCCTAGAGGCAATAATAAATTGATTGTTATTATATTTCCTTGTTCATGATAATCGTTTATTATCCATGCTATAATTGTATTGATAGGAAACTCAGATACATGCGTGGATACATAGACAACACCATGTCCCTAGTAAGCCTCTAGTTGACTAGCTCGTTGATCAATAGATGGTTACGGTTTCCTGACCATGGACATTGGATGTCATTGATAACGGGATCACATCATTAGGAGAATGATGTGATGGACAAGACCCAATCCTAAGCCTAGCACAAAGATCGTGTAGTTCGTATGCAAAATCTTTTCTAATGTCAAGTATCATTTCCTTAGACCATGAGATTGTGCAACTCCCGGATACCGTAGGAATGCTTTGGGTGTACCAAACGTCACAACGTAACTGGGTGGCTATAAAGGTGCACTACAGGTATCTCCGAAAGTGTCTGTTGGGTTGGCACGAATCGAGACTGGGATTTGTCACTCCGTGTAAACGGAGAGGTATCTCTGGGCCCACTCGGTAGGACATCATCATAATGTGCACAATGTGATCAAGGAGTTGATCACGGGATGATGTGTTATGGAACGAGTAAAGAGACTTGCCGGTAACGAGATTGAACAAGGTATCAGGATACCGACGATCGAATCTCGGGCAAGTATCGTACCGCTAGACAAAGGGAATTGTATACGGGATTGATTAAGTCCTTGACATCGTGGTTCATCCGATGAGATCATCGTGGAACATGTGGGATCCAACATGGGTATCCAGATCCCGCTGTTGGTTATTGACCGGAGAGTCATCTCGGTCATGTCTGCATGTCTCCCGAACCCGTAGGGTCTACACACTTAAGGTTCGGTGACGCTGGGGTTATAGAGATATTAGTATGTGGTAACCCGAAAGTTGTTCGGAGTCCCGGATGAGATCCCGGACGTCACGAGGAGTTCCGGAATGGTCCGGAGGTAAAGAATTATATATAGGAAGTGCTATTTCGGCCATCGGGACAAGTTTCGGGGTCACCGGTATTACACCGGGACCACCGGAAGGGTCCCGGGGGTCCACCGGGTGGGGCCACCTGCCCCGGGGGGCACATGGGCTGTAGGGGGTGCGCCTTGGCCTACATGGGCCAAGGGCGCCAGCCCCAAGAGGCCCATGCGCCAAGAGAAGAGAAAAAGGGGAGAGTCCTAAAAGGGGAAGGCACCTCCGAGGTGCCTTGGGGAGGATGGACTCCTCCCCCCCTTGGCCGCACCCTTCCTTGGAGGAAGGGGCAAGGGCTGCACCTCCCCCCTCTCCCTTGGCCCTATATATAGTGGGGAAAAGGAGGAGCAACCATACCTAAGGCCTGGCGCCTCCCTCTCCCTCCCGTGACACATCTCCCTCCTCCCGCAGCGCTTAGCGAAGCCCTGTTGGAATCCCGCTACTTCCACCACGCCGTCGTGCTGCTGGATCTCCATCAACCTCTCCCTCCTCCTTGCTGGATCAAGGTGTGGGTGACGTCTCCGTTCCGTACGTGTGTTGAACACGGAGGTGCCGTCCGTTCGGCGCTAGGATCATCGGTGATTTGAATCACGACGAGTACGACTCCATCAACCCCGTTCTCTTGAACGCTTCCACGCGCGATCTACAAGGGTATGTAGATCCACTCCTCCCTCGTTGCTAGATGACTTCATAGATTGATCTTGGTGACACGTAGGAAAATTTTGAATTATTGCTACGTTCCCCAACAGTGGCATCATGAGCTAGGTCTATGCGTAGTTACTATGCACGAGTAGAACACAAAGTAGTTGTGGGCGTTGATTTTGTTCAATATGCTTGCCGTTACTAGTCTTATCTTGATTCGGTGGCATCGTGGCATGAAGCGGCCCGGACCGACCTTACACGTACTCTTACGTGAGACTGGTTCCACCGACTGACATGCACTAGTTGCATAAAGGTGGCTAGCGGGTGTCTGTCTCTCCCACTTTAGTCGGATCGGATTCGATGAAAAGGGTCCTTATGAAGGGTAAATAGCAATTGGCATATCACGTTGTGGTTTTTGAGGTAAGAAACGTTCTTGCTAGAAACCCATAGCAGCCACGTAAAACATGCAAACAACAATTAGAGGACGTCTAACTTGTTTTTGCAGGGTATGCTATGTGATGTGATATGGCTAAAAGGATGTGATGAATGATATATGTGATGTATGAGATTGATCATGTTCTTGTCAAGGGAATCACGACTTGCATGTCAATGACGAGACAACTTCAAGAAGACACGATGATGGAGATCATGATGATGGAGATCATGGTGTCATGCTGGTGACAAGATGATCATGGAGCCCCAAGATGGAGATCAAAGGAGCTATATGATATTGGCCATATCATGTCACTATTATTTGATTGCATGTGATGTTTATCATGTTTATACATCTTATTTGCTTAGAACGACGGTAGTAAATAAGATGATCCCTCATTACAATTTCAAGAATGTGTTCTCCCCTAACCGTGCACCGTTGCTAAAGTTCGTCGTTTCGAAGCACCACGTGATGATCGGGTGTGATAGATCCTTACGTTCACATACAACGGGTGTAAGACAGTTTTACACATGCAAAACACTTAGGGTTAACTTGACGAGCCTAGCATGTGTATAGACATGGCCTCGGAACACAGAAGACCGAAAGGTCGAGCATGAGTCGTATAGAAGATACGATCAACATGAAGATGTTCACCGACGTTGACTAGTCCGTCTCACGTGATGATCGGACACGGCCTAGTTGACTCGGATCATGTAATCACTTAGATGACTAGAGGGATGTCTATCTGAGTGGGAGTTCATAAGATGAACTTAATTATCCTGAACATAGTCAAAAGGTCTTCGCAAATTATGTCGTAGCTCGTGCTTCAGTTCTACTGTTTAGATATGTTCCTAGAGAAAAATTTAGTTGAAAGTTGATAGTAGAAATTATGCGGACTAGGTCCGCAAACTGAGGATTGTCCTCATTGCTTCATAGAAGGCTTATGTCCTTAATGCACCGCTCAGTGTGCTGAACCTCGAACGTTGTCTGTGGATGTTGTGAACATCTGACATACACGTTTTGATGACTACATGATAGTTCAGTGCGTAAAGTTAAACGGTTTAGAGTTGAGGCACCATAGACGGTTTCGAAACGTCGCGAAACATATGAGATGTTTCGAGGGCTGAAATTGGGATTTCAGGCTCGTGCCCACGTCAAGAGGTATAAGACCTCCGACGAGTTTCTTAGCCTGCAAACTAAGGGAGAAAAGCTCAATTGTTGAGCTTGTGCTCAGATTGTCCGAGTACAATAATCATTTGAATCGAGTGGGAGTTGATCTTCCAGATGAGATAGTGATGTTTCTCCGAAGTCATTACCACCAAGCTGCTAGAGCTTCGTGTTGAACTATAATATATCAGGGATATATATGATGATCCTTGAGATATTCGCGATGTTTGACACCACAAAAGTAGAAATCAAGAAGGAGCATCAATTGTTGATGGTTGGTGAAACCACTAGTTTCAAGAAGGGCAAGGGCAAGAAGGGATACTTCATGAAACGGCAATTCAGCTGCTGCTCTAGTGAAGAAACCCAAGGTTGAACCCAAACCCGAGACTAAGTGCTTCTGTAATAAGGGGAACAGCCACTGGAGCAGAATTACCCTAGATACTTGGTAGATGAGAAGGCTGGCAAGGTTGATAGAAGTATTTTGGATATACATTGTGTTGATGTGTACTTTACTAGTACTCCTAGTAGCACCAGGGTATTAGATACCGGTTCGGTTGCTAAGTGTTAGTAACTCGAAATAAAAGCTACGGAATAAACGGAGACTAGCTAAAGGTGAGCTGACGATATGTGTTGGAAGTGTCTCCAATGTTGATATGATCAAGGATCGCACGCTCCCTCTACCATCGAGATTGGTGTTAAACCTGAATAATTGTTATTTGGTGTTTGCGTTGAGCATAGACATGATTGGATTATGTCTATCGCAATACGGTTATTCATTTAAGGAGAATAATGGTTACTCTGTTTATTTGAATAATACCTTCAATGGTCTTACGCCTAAAATGAATGGTTTATTGAATCTCGATCGTAGTGATACACATGTTCATGCCAAAAGATAGTAATGATAGTACCACCTACTTGTGGCACTGCCACTTAAGTCATATCGGTGTAAAACGCATGAAGAAGCTCCATGTTGATGGATCTTTGGGCTCACTCGTTTTTGAAAGGTTTGAGACATGCGAACCATGTCTATTGGTGTATATGCATGAAGAAACTCCATGCAAATGGACCGTTTGAACTCACTTGATCTTGAATCACTTGAGACGTGCAAATCATACCACACGGGCAAGATGACTGAAAGCCTCGTTTTCAGTAAAATGGAATTAGAAAGCAACTTGTTGGAAGTAATATATTTTGATGTGTGCAGTCCAATGAGTGCTGAGGCATGTAGTGGATATCGTTATGTTCTTACTTCACAGATGATTTGAGTAGATGTTGAGTATATTTACTTGATGAATCACGAGTCTGAATTATTGAAAGGTTCAAGTAATTTCAGGGTGAAGTTGAAAGATCGTCGTGACAAGAGGATAAAATATCTATGATATGATCATAGAGATGAATATCTGAATTACGAGTTTGGCACAGAATTAAGACATTGTGGAAATTGTTTCACAACTAATACAGCCTGGAACACCATAGTGTGATGGTGTGTCCGTACATCATAACTGCACCCTATTGGATATGATGCATACCATGATGTTTCTTATCGAATTACCACGATAGTTTATGGGTTAGGCATTAGAGACAACCACATTCACTTTAAATAGGGCACCACGTAATTCTGATGATATGACACCATATGAACTATGGTTTAGAGAAACCTAAGCTATCATTTCTTAAAAGTTTGGGGCTACGACGCTTATGTGGAAAGGTTTCAGGCTGATAAGCTCGAACCCAAAGCGGATAAATGCATCTTCATAGGACACCCAAAATAGTTGGGTATGCCTCCTGTCTCAGATTCGAAAGCAATAAAGGATTGTTTATAGAATCGGGTCCTTTCTCGAGGAAAAGTTTCTCTCGAAAGAATTGAGTGGGAGGATGGTGGAGACTTGATGAGGTTATTGAACCGTCACTACAACTGGTGTGTAGCAGGGCACAGGAAGTTGTTCCTGTGGCACCTACACCAATTGAAGTAGAAGCTTATGATAGTGATCATGAAACTTCGGATCAAGTCACTACCGTACTTCGTAGGGTGACAAGGATGCGTACTGCTTCAGAGTGGTACAGTAATCCTGTCTTGGAAGTCATGTTGCTAGACAACAATGAACCTACGAGCTATGGAGAAGCGATGGTGGGCCCGGATTCCGATAAATGGCTCGAGGCCATAAAATCCGAGAGAGGATCCATGTATGAAAACAAAGTGTAGACTTTGGAAGAACTACTTGATGGTTGTAAGGCTGTTGAGTGCAGATGGATTTTAAAAGGAAGACGGAAAATGATGGTAAATGTCACCATTAAGAAAGCTCGACTTGTCGTTAAGGTGTTTTCCGACAAGTTCAAGGAGTTGACTACGATGAGACTTTCTCACTCGTAGCGATGCTAAGAGTCTGTTGGAATTATGTTAGCGATTGCTGCATTATTTATGAAATCTTGCAGATAGGATGTCAAAACATTGTTTCCTCGACGGTTTTTGAGGAAAGGTTGTATGTGATACAAACCGGAAGGTTTTGTCAATCCTGAAAGATGCTAATAAGTACGCAAAGCTCCAGCAATCCTTCTAAGGACTGGAGTGAGCATCTCGGAGTTGGAATGTATGCTTTGATGAGATGATCAAAGATTTTGGGTGTATACAAAGTTTATGAGAAACTTGTATTTCCAAAGAAGTGAGTGGGAGCACTATAGAATTTCTGATGAGTATATGTTGTTGACATATTATGGATCAGAAATGACGTAGAATTTCTGGAAAGCATATAGGGTTATTTGGAAAGTGTTTTTCAATGGAAAGCCTGGATTAAGCTACTTGAACATTGAGCATCAAGATCTATAAGGATAGATCAAAACGCTTAATGGTACTTTCAAATGAGCACATACCTTGACATGATCTTAAAGATGTTCAAGATGGATCAGTCAAAGAAGGAGTTCTTGCCTGAGTTGTAAGGTATGAAGTTAAGACTTAAAGCTCGACCATGGCAGAATAGAGAGAAAGGACGAAGGTCGTCCCCTATGCTTAAGACATAGGCTCTACAGTATGATATGCTGTGTACCGCACCTGAAGTGTGCCTTGCCATGAGTCAGTCAAGCGGTACAAGAGTGATCCAAGAATGGATCACAGTACAGCGGTCAAAGTTATCCTTAGTAACTAGTGGACTAAGGAATTTTCTCGGTTATGGAGGTGATAAAGAGTTCGTCGTAAAGGGTTACGCCGATGCAAACTTTGACACTAATCTAGATTATTCTAAGTAGTAAACTGGATTCGTATAGTAGAACAGTTATTTGAAATGGCTCCAAATAGAGCGTGGTAGCTGCAACTAGGAGATGACATAAAGATTTGTAAAGCACACACGGATCTGAAAGGTTCAGACCCGTTGACTAAAACCTCTCTCACAAGCAACATGATCAAACCCAGAACTCATAGTGATGTGAAATAGATTATTGACTCTAGTAAGCTCTTTGGATGTTGGTTACATGGCGATGTGACCTGTGAGTGTTAATCACATGGCGATGTGAACTAGATTATTGACTCTAGTGCAAGTGGCAGACTGTTGGAAATATGCCCTAGAGGCAATAATAAATTGATTATTATTATATTTCCTTGTTCATGATAATCGTTTATTATCCATGCTATAATTGTATTGATAGGAAACTCAGATACATGTGTGGATACATAGACAACACCATGTCCCTAGTAAGCCTCTAGTTGACTAGCTCGTTGATCAATAGATGGTTACGGTTACCTGACCATGGACATTGGATGTCATTGACAACGGGATCACATCATTAGGAGAATGATGTGATGGACAAGACCCAATCCTAAGCCTAGCACAAAGATCGTGTAGTTCGTATGCTAAAGCTTTTCTAATGTCAAGTATCATTTCCTTAGACCATGAGATTGTGCAACTCCCGGATACCGTAGGAATGCTTTGGGTGTACCAAACGTCACAACGTAACTGGGTGGCTATAAAGGTGCACTACAGGTATCTCCGAAAGTGTCTGTTGGGTTGGCACGAATCGAGACTGGGATTTGTCACTCCGTGTAAACGGAGAGGTATCTCTGGGCCCACTCGGTAGGACATCATCATAATGTGCACAATGTGATCAAGGATTTGATCACGGGATGATGTGTTACGGAACGAGTAAAGAGACTTGCCGGTAACGAGATTGAACAAGGTATCGGGATACCGACGATCGAATCTCGGGCAAGTATCGTACCGCTAGACAAAGGGAATTGTATACGGGATTGATTAAGTCCTTGACATCGTGGTTCATCCGATGAGATCATCGTGGAACATGTGGGAGCCAACATGGGTATCCAGATCCCGCTGTTGGTTATTGACCGGAGAGTCATCTCGGTCATGTCTGCATGTCTCCCGAACCCATAGGGTCTACACACTTAAGGTTCGGTGACGCTGGGGTTATAGAGATATTAGTATGCGGTAACCCGAAAGTTGTTCGGAGTCCCGGATGAGATCCCGGACGTCACGAGGAGTTCCGGAATGGTCCGGAGGTAAAGAATTATATATAGGAAGTGCTATTTCGGCCATCGGGACAAGTTTCGGGGTCACCGGTATTGCACCGGGACCACCGGAAGGGTCCCGGGGGTCCACCGGGTGGGGCCACCTGCCCCGGGGGGCCACATGGGCTGTAGGGGGTGCGCCTTGGCCTACATGGGCCAAGGGCACCAGCCCCAAGAGGCCCATACGCCAAGAGAAGAGAAAAAGGGGAGAGTCCTAAAAGGGGAAGGCACCTCCGAGGTGCCTTGGGGAGAATGGACTCCTCCCCCCCTTGGCCGCACCCTTCCTTGGAGGAAGGGGCAAGGGCTGCGCCTCCCCCCTCTCCCTTGGCCCTATATATAGTGGGGAAAAGGAGGAGCAACCATACCTAAGGCCTGGCGCCTCCCTCTCCCTCCCGTGACACATCTCCCTCCTACCGCAGCGCTTAGCGAAGCCCTGTTGGAATCCCGCTACTTCCACCACGCCGTCGTGCTGCTGGATCTCCATCAACCTCTCCCTCCTCCTTGTTGGATCAAGGTGTGGGAGACGTCTCCGTTCCGTATGTGTGTTGAACGCGAAGGTGCCGTCCGTTCGGCGCTAGGATCATCGGTGATTTGAATCACGACGAGTACGACTCCATCAACCCCGTTCTCTTGAACGCTTCCGCGCGCGATCTACAAGGGTATGTAGATCCACTCCTCCCTCATTGCTAGATGACTTCATAGATTGATCTTGGTGACACGTAGGAAAATTTTGAATTATTGCTACGTTCCCCAACAAAGACACGTAATGGGCCCTGGCTGTGCCTGGGGGGGTGCTCCAAGGAGAGCACAACCTACCAGGGCGCGCCAGGAGGCCCAGGCATGCCCTGGTGGGTTGTGCCCACCTCGGGTGCCCCCCGGACCGCCTCTTTGCCATATAAATACCCCAATATTCCCAAAACCCTAGGGGAGTCGACAAAATATTGATCCAGCCGCTGCAGAGTCCAGAAGCACCAGATCCAATCTAGACACCATCTCGGATGGGGTTCAGCACCTCGATTGGTGCCTCTCTAATGATGCGTGTGTAGTTCTTTGTAGACCTTCGGGTCCGTAGTTAGTAGCTAGATGGCTTCCTCTCTCTCTCTCTCTCTTGATTTTCAATACAATGGTCTCTTGGAGATCCATACGATGTAACTCTTTTTGCGGTGTGTTTGTTGGGATCGGATGAACTTTGAATTTATGATCAGATCTATCTTTTTATATCCATGAAAGTATTTGAGTTTCTTTGATCTCTTTTATGCATGATTGCTTATAGCCTCGTATTTCTTCTCTGATATATGTGTTCTGTTTGGCCAACTTGATCTATTTATCTTGCAATGGGAAGAGGTGCTTTGTAGTGGGTTCGATCTTACGGTGCTTGATCCCAGTGACAAAAGGGGAACCGACACGTATGTATCGCTGCTACTAAGGAAAAAATGTTGGGGTTTATCTCTACATAGATAGATCTTGTCTACATCATGTCATCGTTCTTATTGCATTACTACGTTTCTCCATGAACTTAATACACTAGATGCATGCTGGATAGCGGTCGATGTGTGGAGTAATAGTAGTAGATGCAAGTAGGAGTTGGTCTACTAATCTTGGACATGATGCCTATATAATGATCATTGCCTGGATATCGTCATGATTATTTGAAGTTCTATCAATTTCCCAACAGTAATTTGTTCACCCACCGTTTGCTATTTTTCTCGAGAGAAGTCACTAGTGAAACCTACGGCCCCCGGGTCTCTTTCTCATATATTTGCCTTTGCGATCTACTTTTCCTTTGCATTTATTTTCAGATCTATTAATCCCAAAAACACAAAAATACTTTGTTGCACTTTATTTTATTCGTGATGTATTTATTCAATCTATTACAACTATCTCCCGTTCGCGCACCAATTTTCGGTGTCGTTACCCGAAAGGGATTGACAACCCTTTTAACACGTCGGGTTGCGAGTTGTTGTTATTTGTGTGCAAGGGATGTTTACATTGTGTTGCTTGGTTCTCCTACTGGTTCGATAACCTTGGTTTCATATCCGAGGGAAATACCTACCATCGCTGTGCTGCATCATCCAGTCCTCTTTGGGGAAATACCGACGTAGCTTCAAGCGACATCAAAAGGAATTTTTGGCGCTGTTGCTGGGGAGGATCTTCAACATATACCAGGTTCCTAATCACAAATCTCATCTCCTTGCAATTTACAATATTTGCCATTGGCCTCTCATTTTCCTCTCCCCCACTTCACAAAAAATTGCCGTTTTATTCGCCCCTCTTCTCTGTTTGCCATTTTCTCGTCAGATCTATCTGTGTTTTCGCTTCCTAGTCATAATGGCTAGCGTGCCTACTCCTCCTTTGTCACCAAATTTTGAAGTTCTTTACTTCAATCAAAGACAAGGAGAAAATTTTAAAGATGCTTGGTATAGGTTTATGGAATCTTATCGTATTTGCAATTTAAAGGGGGACGCTAAGATCTTGCTTCGTAATTTTTACATAGGATTGGCTTTGCATCATAGACAACTCCTAGATTTTGCCGCCAAAGGGAATTTTATTGAGCTTAATGCCAATGATGCCTATGAAATTATAGAAGTAATTTTGGGAGTTCCACCTCAAAAGAAGGGGTTTTCTTTCACCCCTGAGGGAGTTCAAATGTTGGACAAACTTGGTGATTTACATAAACATATGGTTGAAATACAGAAATATAATGAACCCCTCAAACACCTCAATGGTAGTACCAATCGCAGTAATACCTTGATTACTCTTTACAACAAGCGATTGGATATTTTGGATCTAAAGATGGCTTATTTTACAGAGAATTTGGGGAAGTGTAAAGAGCCTCCCAGTTTTGAGAAAACCCTTATAAAAGTTACCAAAACTTCAGAAGACAAAACATAGATCCTTGCTTTATGCCTAGCTAAGGGCGTAAAACTATAGCGCTTCTTGGGAGGCAACCCAATGAATAAAATTTATTTCTGATTTTTGCTTCCTGTTTTTAAGTTGTTAACACAATTATGCTACTGTATAATTGTGTTTTTTTGTGTTTTAATTAGTGTTTGTGCCAGGTAAAGCCTTTAGGATCTTCTTCGGTGATATTGTTTGATCTTGCTGAAAAATAGAAACTTTTGCGCTCGCGAAAATAATTCTCATTTTTAACTAGAGAGAGATAAAATGCCCATTCCTTTTGCAGTATATCAATATTCAAATTTCTTAGGTCGTCCTAATTTTTTGAGAATGTTTGGAGTTACAGAAGTATCCAAAACCTCCAGATTGCTACATACTGTTATGTTTTTGACAGATTCTGTTTTCTTTGCGTTGTGTGCTTGTTTTGATGGCTATATGGTTTCTTTCATGAATTTTTGCCATAGAAAAGTTGGAATACAGTAGATATAATGCAATAACAAAATATGAATTGGTTTTATACAACACTTATAGTAGTGATTTATTTTCTTATACTAACGGATCTCACGAAGGTTTTGTTGAGTTTTGTGTGATTGAATTTTTCAAGTTTTTGGGTTATATCGAGATGCATGAAGAAATAAGGAGTAAGAAGAGCCTAGGCTTGGGGATGCCCCAGCATCCCCCGCTATTATCCAAAAGAGAGCAAGCAACTAAGCTTGGGGATTCCCCCGAGTGGCATCCCCTCTTTCTTCTAACGACCATCGTTATTTTACTCGAAACTATATTTTTATTCATCACATACTATGTGTTTTGCTTGGAGCGTCTTGTATGATATGAGCCTTTTCTTATTTTATTTTGTGTTTTATGTCTTGATTCCTTGCTAGACACACTATTTGAGAGACCCAAAATTATGTCATGACTTGTTAGAATTGCTCTCTATGCTTCACTTAAATCTTTTATGAGCTATGAACTTGCTCTAGTGCTTCACTTATATCTTTTTGAGCATGGTGTGCTTTAGTATTTTTGAAGAAACGCTCTCTTGCTTCACTTAGATTTATTTGAGAGTTGGTAAAATTTTCAAGAAATTCTCTCTTGCTTTACTTAAATTAATTTGAGAGAAAGAAAAAAAATTATGCTCATGATCTTCACTTATATTTATTTGAGCTTGTCAAAAGCAACACATGAAAATTACTTCCAAAGTGATAGATATCCAAGAAGGACATAATAAAAACTTTCATGAAGATCATTGGACAAAATAAACTTGATTCTTAGTAATAGTTTTGAGATATGATGATGTGATATGTGAGTTATGTTAATGAGTAATTATGCTTTAGTAAGAATATTCATGTTATGGTTTGTGATTCCCTATGAAAGCACGAAAGTCAATAATTATGCAATGAAATTATATCCTACTTGTGGTGCATTATTCGGTGTTACTTATGCTATGCTCTCTTATGAGATTATTCGTTTCTTGGTTGGTCGCTTCTCAATCTTTTGCTAGCCTTCATTTTGCACTAAGTATGATCTCTACTTGTGGATCCTAAAACCGTTAAACTAGTTTTGCCACATGAGTCCACTATATCTACCTATATGCTGTATTCTCTTGCCATTCTAAGAAAATTTGTATGTGCCATCTCTAATTTTCAAAATAACGTTCTCTTTTGTGTGTTCGTTTCGCTCGCGGAGTGGTGAGGGGTGGCTAATATTTTCCATGCTAGATGTGTTATTCTCACGATGAGTGTTTATTCACTTGTCATTGCACATGAGTAAGGCAAAGGTATTAGGTATGCCCAGTCCCGAAATGAAAAATGAATTTACTTTATGTTGTCAAATAATAAATTCCTTGGAAAGTGTTGGTATGGAGGGCAACCGTGGATATGGCTAGCCATGGAAAGTGAAAGTATGGTTGAAAAAGGAATGAACTTTATTTTCTATTTGGGAACCACCTATGATATATCTAGCATGGAAAGTGTTGGGAACTCTAAGTCGTTTTCGTTGGTGGGATGGGTACACCTCCCAAAATGTTTTTATCTCTAAGTTTTTCGCTTTGAGCTCTGGCACCTCTACAAATCCGTACTTCCCTCTGCGAAGGGCCTTTCTTTTACTTTTTGCAATTTTTATTTTGAATTTGAATCTCCATCTTCTCTTATAAAAGCATCAACTAGGAGGCAATATGACCGTACTTGAGCATTGGGTGTAGTTAATATGTGATTGTGTTTCACGAATGGATCAATGATTGAGCATGATGGGCTAGGGATAACTTATTTTAGCATTGATATTTTGAAAGACATGGTTGCTTGTTGATATGCTTGAGTATTTAAGTTATCATGTCAAAACTAGACTATTGCTTTGAACAATATAAAAGTCCAAATGTCCGTGCTATAAAGAAAAGAAATATGATATGACATGATAGGCAGCATTCCGCATCAATAATTCTGTTTTTATCACTTACCTACTCGAGGACGAGTAGGAGTTAAGCTTGGGGATGTTGATATGTCTCCAACGTATTTATAATTTTTGATTGTTCCATGTTGTTATTTATCAATCTTAGATGTTTTATAATCATTTTATAGTCGTTTTATATCATTTTTGGCACTAACCTATTGACATAGTGCCAAGTGCCAGCTGCTGTTTTTTCCATGTTTTTTACGTCGCAAAAAATCAATACCAAACGGAGTCCAAATGCTACAAAACTTTACGAAGATTTTTTATGGACCAGAAGACACGTAATAGGCCCTGGCTGCGCCTGGTGGTGCTCCGAGGAGAGCACAACCGACCAGGGCATGCCCTGGTGGGTTGTGCCCACCTCGGGTGCCCCCTGGACCGCCTCTTTGCTCTATAAATACCCCAAAGATTCCCAAAACCCTAGGGGAGTTGACAAAATATTGATATAGCCACCGCAGAGTCCAAAACCACCAGATCCAATCTAGACACCATCTCGGATGGGGTTCACTACCTCCATTGGTGCCTCTCCGATGATGCGTGAGTAGTTCTTTGTAGACCTTCGGGTCTGTAGTTAGTAGCTAGATGGCTTCCTCTCTCTCTTGATTCTCAATACAATGGTCTCTTGGAGATCTATTGATGTAACTCTTTTTGGGATGTGTTTGTTGGGATCAGATGAACTTTGAGTTTATGATCAGATCTATCTTTTTATACCCATGAAATTATTTGAGTTTCTTTGATCTCTTTAATACATGATTGCTTATAGCCTTGCATTTCTTCTCTGATATTTGGGTTTAGTTTGGCCAGCTTGATCTATTTATCTTGGCATGGGAAGAGGTGCTTTGTAGTGGGTTCGATCTTACGGTGCTTGATCCGAGTGACAGATGGGGAACCGACACGTATGTATCGTTGCTACTAAGGATAAACGATGGGGTTTATCTCTACATAGATAGATCTTGTCTAGATCATGTCATCATTCTTATTGCATTAATCCGTTTCTCCATGAACTTAATACACTAGATGCATGCTGGATAGCGGTCGATGTGTGGAGTAATAGTAGTGGATGCAGGCAGGAGTCGGTCTACTAATCTTGGACGTGATGCCTATATAATGATCATTGCCTAGATATCATCATGATTATTTGAAGTTCTATCAATTGCCCAACAGTAATTTGTTCACCCACCGTTTGCTATTTTTCTCGAGGGAAGCCACTAGTGAAACCTACGGCCCCCGGGTCTCTTTCTCATATATTTGCCTTTGCTATCTACTTTTCCTTTGCATTTATTTTCAGATCTATTAATCCCAAATATGAAAAAAATACTTTGCTGCACTTTATTTTATTTGCAATCTATTTATTCAATCTATTACAACTTTCTCCCGTCCGCGCACCAATTTCTGGCGCCGTTACCCGAAAGGGATTGACAACCCCTTTAACACGTCGGGTTGCGAGTGGTTGTTATTTGTGTGCATGGGTTGTTTACGTTGTGTTGCTTGGTTCTCCTACTAGTTCGATAACCTTGGTTTCATATCTGAGGGAAATACCTACCGCCGTTGTGCTGCATCATCCCTTCCTCTTTGGGGAAACAACGACGTAGCTTCAAGCAACATCAGGTCACCAGTGCTTCAAAGAGTTCGTCACCTTGGAGGCCGATGAGGGTGGCAGGCAACGAGGATCCTGGGTGCGCGGGCTAGAGCAGTACGGCAAGGTCGTCCATGCAATTCTTGACTGCGGTGAACCCACTCGACCATCATCTGGCGCATGCGAGAGGCGAAGTCGGTGTCGACGAGGGCTATGACGCCAGCGGTCGCCAGCACCGTCTGGAAACGCTCCGCGGTGCGGGGCCATTGGTCGGCGTCTTGAAGAACCTGGCACAGCCGACTGCCGCACGCGTCCATCGACGCCATGGGTGCTTGTGGCTTCTGGTCACTTGGTCTTGGTCTTGGATTGGAGTGGACAGTGTTGTGCAGAGACTAGGAGTAGATGGATGGGAGTGGTGTGGTGCCTTTACATGACAGTCCAAACTGTGTTGCATTCACATGCTCCATTCTGCTTCTCCAATTACTTACTCCTACCTCTACATGGTACTTAAATGCGGAGGCATCATTGACCGTTCAACGTTTCAGGAATCGCTACCCTCTGCATCGTTGGCATTCAAGCCGTATCAACGTAAATGTGTGTCAGGAGATGTTCCTGTCGATGACGGGGTGCCTATGGTGACTTCATAAATTTCAAGATGATATGCCAGCTTAGTCTTTCCGAGGTTCTCATAGGGTAGGGTGCGCGTGTGTGCGTTCATACGGGTGAGTGTATGTGCGTGTATATGAGCGTTTGCATCTGTACTGTGTTAAAAAATGTAAATGTGTGTCAAAAAGAGACTAGTCAGTACTAGTATATTCAATATTGTGCATCACGACCAAGGCGAAGAGGAAAATGAGAGGACTACATATTTATTTACGTGTAGATTCACTTATTTTGCTCCATACGTACTCATTTAGGGTGTAGTCTAGTCACTTGTTGAAATCTCTAGAAAGGAAAATATTGTACTCCTTTCCGGTTTATAGGGCTATACTAGCAAGTAGTACTACAATAGTGAGCTCACATAGTAATGTTGTCTCATGCAAGAGCCTGGCTATATGTGTGCTCCAAGGCTCTGCACCACGCCCCACCCCTACACAAGGACTGCCACGCGAGCATTCGCAACTGCCATGTTCGGGTTGCGCTTGGCTCTTTGCCTCTTCGAGAACACGAACAATGATGTTACTACTACTACTTCTACAGTATCGAATCCACTGCTGCATGTCCATCCACCATGTGCGGGAGGGATAGCTTGTTGTAGTATAAGCAAAAGCCTGTTATCGTCTGTGAGCCACCGCGCGCATGGCGAGGGAGAAGGCGTGTAGTAGTAAAATCAAGCTTCTCCTCGTTGTACGAGTTGACGCGACACATCATAGCACTGGCCCCACATGCTTGCCTCTAAACTTGGCTAAAAGACCCGCAATGTAGAATATATTTGCTGCAACCTCTAACATTTATCCCACCACAAATTAAAATATATATTCCTATCTTGACCAGATGAGAGTGCAAACTCCAATCACCAGGATGACAGGTAGGGCCAGAAGATTATTTTCATAAAAAATGCTTTGAGATGGCCTCATAGCATGGAGCTGACCCCAACGATTGTAAGCTTATAGGCATGGTACACGCTATCCTAGACTACTCTACACATGAAACTGCCACATGAGCGTCCGGGCAGTGCTTGGCTCTTTGCGTCTTCGGGAAGTCGAACAATGATGGAGTACTACTGCAGTGTAGTACTATAGTATGCTTCTGGTCATCTGACATCGAATGAACTGCTGGATGTCCACCACGTGTGGGAGGGAGAGCGTGTAGCGAAAGCTTCTCCTAGTCCTACCAGCCACCACGCTCATGGGCGAGGGAGGGACGCAACTTCATTGACTTAATGCTCCTGCCTTTGCGTGTATGACAGGTGGGTCCAACAGGTGGGTGGTCCACCTGTCATACAACCAAAGGCAGGTGCAGTTAAGGCACCATAGCTCAGTCCGCGAGGGAGAGGGCGTTGTAATCAGACTTCTCATTGTTATACGAGTTGACGCGACACATCAAAGCACTCCACTCGATATATTTCAATAATTTGCATTTATCGATGCATTAATTACAATGCATGCATGCATGCATGCCATTAATCTCCTTTTCATATTTGCATGTGTTGATTTAATGCACCTTGAAGTAGTATGAATATGTGACGGTAAAGCTTTGTAATGCCCTGGCCCTTAAGCGAGAGATGGTTGTGCACGAGGAGGGCGATATCATGTAGATAGAACAGGACCCGGCGATGGAGATCTCTATGGTCTCGATGGACCTCACCTTGCTCCACTGCCCCTTGCGCCTCCGCCACTTGAAGCCTCCAGTGTATGAGGTTCGAATACAACTCGTCCGTTCGGCTGATCGAGCAAGGTGCAGGTTTCTTGATTGATGTGCTATTTGATTGATTTGTGCAGTGCAAGGGAGGGCACCTGGCTTGCATGGACTGCCGCGTCGAGCACCCAGGGAACCAGTGGCAGTGCCAGAAGTGCGAGCGCGGCGGTGGCTTCGACGTGCGCAACACAGCGGTGGATGCCATCCTCTCCTCGGTGAGGGTGGAGTGCCCGCACGAATGTTGTGGGCTCTACGTCACTTACCACAAGCTCGCCGATCACCAGAGCGTGTGTCTGCTCGCGCCCTACAAATGCCCCGTGCCCGTATGTGGCTACGAAGGCCCGCCATCGGCGCTCTCCCACCACATCATCACCGTGCATCCCATGCCCGTGCACATGATCTAGTATGGCAAGGTGCTCCAGCTGCAAGTGCCATTGTCGGAGCCACGGCTCTTGCTGTTCGCGGAGGAGGACGGTCGCGTGTTTTTCTTGATCGGCGGCGTGCTCGACATTGGCGCACCTATCGCCATGTCAATCTTCTGCATCAGAGCGGGGGCGTCCCCACTTCCGCACAACATGGCCAAGCTGTGGGCGAACGGCCCGCCAAGGGAGCCCAAAGGCAGGACCGACACCGTCAAGGTGGAAATGGAGGTGACAAGCAGTAAGGATATCGGCGACGTCGCCGTGCAGGAGCTGACCTTCTTCAAAGTTCTGCCCAAACTGCTGGCCGGGGCTCGGTTGTCGAGGACGGTGTCCCTCCACATTCAGACTGACAAGCTCACCTCCTAAATGATTCTACAGTGCCTTCTGTTTGTATTAGTAATATGCTAATATAGGGGTTAGCTAGGTCTACTTTAGCTTAAGAGATGGTGGGTTTTGGTGGCGATGCAAAAATTACTTCGACATCAGATCAACAGTTAAAGTAATTTCCAACAGTCGAACAGATATTTTGTGTCTGTTGGATATAAAGATCCTTTGTGTAAGAAGTATAACAACTTATATGCTTGTTTGTTCAGGAAGTGTTGCATACTTGTGCGAGTTGACGCGACACATCAAAGTAGTATTACTACTAGTAGTACTCCCTCCGATCCTAATTTCTCTGCGCATAAGTCGAGGCACAGATACCAAGGAGGGTATGGTTGTGTCTATACTTGGACAACTCACCCGACTGCGCACCAGGCAGATGAAACTCGTGTCGTGTTGGTGCTGTGTGCGGCCCGCACATTAACCAAAACCTCGCGCCTCCAGCTTAGCCTCCGCGTTTTAAACTTCTCGATCTCAAGGCCAAGGAGCAATGTGACACCTATGATAGAGCCAATCGGATGGTTGAGAACACTACAATTCGTAGCTACAGATCCGTGAGTGAGAGAGGATGAGTGCGTGTGTGCACCTATGCTCTTCCTGTATAACGTACTAAACTCAGAGTACAAGTGTATGTGGGTGGCATCGACCTAGGGAGCTAGAGATGGTGCCTGCGAGAAGTTCAGAGCAATAGGTGTAAGTCGTCTGAAAAAAGACTAGTCTATAGCTCGCCACAAAGCTATTCGTGTCGAATGCCCCAATAACCTAAGATATGTATCCGACAGTGCCTGTTGTTGCACGTACACAGCAGTAGAAAAATAACTACCATGGCATATGCTACACCACGACCGAGAACACGTGCCCATGTTACACCATCCGGGAATAGTGCCGCACTTCGAAACTAGAACCGTCAATAAATTTTGAGCTTGCGTCTCGTCACATTCCAAATTACTACTACCATGCTATATTTAATTGCAAACCTGTTCACACCATTCACAACCTAATTGGTTTCCCACTTAGGAGCGTATTAGTACTCGGTTATAAATACTACTATGCCAAGATGACTGCACATTCCTCCTCAACTCCTCATCCACAAAAACAAACAAGTCATTCAGCATCCTTCCCATCGTGAGTTCTGGGTCGAGAGATTGCCACCAGGGAGAGGCGAGCATGGAAGCGGAAGCACGAGAGATGTTTCGCCTCGCCGCGAAAGCAGCCGACATGTCCCGCCGCGTGGAAGTAGCAGCACAGAGGTCCTGCCGCGCCGCCGAAGCAGTACGGAGGTCTCGCCGCACCGTCAATGCAGCAGACTGGTCCGACCGCGCCGTGGAAGCAGCAGAGATGTCCCGTCGCGTCGCAAATGCAGCAGAGATGTCCCGCCGTGCCGCGGTGGCCTAGGAAAATGTCTCGCGGGTAGGCGACGACTCTTACAGGAGCATGCATGTGATCGTTGATAGCTAGATGGATCAGATCTCCAGTTGGGAGAGGTTGCAGGACGACATGAAAGCGTCGTTTGAATAGGCTACCGGCGTCATCCGACAACTAAGGGTGGGCAATGAGAGGCTCCGGGCCGAGCGCGACCTACTGAGGGCGAAGATCGTTGTGACGCCCCCGATTCAATCTTACACTAATCATACATGCAAATGTGTACGATCAAGATCAGGGACTAACCGGAACATATCAGAACACAACTCTAGACAAAAATAAAATAATACAAGCTTTATATTACAAGCCAAGAGCCTCGAGGGCTCGAATATAAGCTCGATACGCAAGTGTTAGTGGAAGCCACAATATCTGAGTACAGACATAAATTAAACAAGACTACCTTAAGAAGGCTAGCACAAAAGCAACAACGATCGAAGAGGCAAGGCTTCCTACCTGGGACCTCCTAACTACTCCTAGTCGCCAGCGGTCTCCACATAGTAGTAGGCATCCTCGGGGGTAGTGTCGGTGTCAAAACCGGCGGATCTCGGGTAGGGGGTCCCGAACTATGCGTCTAGGATTGATGGTAACAGGAGACAGGGGAAACAATGTTTACCCAGGTTCGGGCCCTCTCTACGGAGGTAATACCCTATGTCCTGCTTGATTGATATTGCTGAATATGGGTGTTACAAGAGTTGATCTACCATGAGATCGTGATGGCTAAACCCTAAAAGCCTAGCCTATATGACTATGGTAATGAATGTGTCCTTTCCGGACTATCCCCTACGGTTTATATAGACATCGGGGGGATCTAGGGTTGACATAGAGTCGGTTACATAAGAAGGAATCTTCATAGTCGGTCGCCAAGCTTACCTTCCACACCAAGGAGAGCCCAATCCGGACTCAGGTATAGTCTTCGGCCTTCATGTCTTCACAGCCCATCAGTCCGGCCCAATAGATAACAGACCGGACGCGTGAGGACCCCTTAGTCCAGGACTCCCTCAGTAGCCCCCGAACCAGTCTTCAATAGCGAGGTGTTCGGCACAAAAATTGTCTTCGGCATTGCAAGGCGGGTTCCTCCTTTAATTATCTCCAAGTGATGTATTCGGCCATCGGTTCCATGTCACTCCCCTCGGCTTCTGCGCGTTAAATAACTTCGCCTCCCACGCGTCAAGCGAAGGTGGAAGGTCAGGGTAAATTTGCAAATAACACCCCGCCTATGCAAGGGGAAGTGCCTATTAAAGAGATCGGATCCTAGATCCATTCGGCACCATACAGAGGAAATCCCTAGAAACTGCATGGGAGAAAGCATTCCAGCATGGCTAGTGTCCCCAGCTCCTCCACCCATTACGGCGTAGAGAAAGGCCAGTGGGAGAGGTGTTCAGTGTCCCACAGCCATTGACGGAGCTGCAGACACAGGGATTTCTTCCCCCCGGAGATCTAGTTCCTGGTCGAGCGGGGCTAGATTCCTTCAACGGTGAGATTCAAGAAGAGGACTTCCCCAATCCATCCGGGGGAGAGCGAGTATGCTTCGTCCCCTACCTGCCGATGGGCGTTGGATTTCCCATTCATCCGTTCCACCAAGGGCTTCTAGAACACTATCGCCTCCGGTTGCACAACTTCACCCCTGCCTCCGTTCTACACATCGCAGGTTACGTCACTTTATGTGAATTATTCCTAGGTATCGAGGCTCACTTTGAGCTATGGAGGAAGTTGTTCTTCCTTGTCCCACGTAATCACAAGGGATCCATATTTGAAGTGGGCAGAGCCGAAGTATGGCGCATCGCTGATACCGGATATCTGTCGGGTACACCAAGGAAGGCATCCGAAGAATGGCCTTCCGAATGGTTCTATATTGAGGACGTCGCACTTCCCGGCCCAGTTCAAAAGGGTCTTCCTAAATTTGCAAGCGTTCCACTGAAGAAACGCCACAGTTGGCGTCCTCAGAGTGTGGAAGAGGAGGACAGGGCAGAAGTCCGCCAGCTTATGAGCAAGATAAAGATGCTCGCCTAGTCTGGAATTACAATAATCGAGGTAATGGGGATGTCCATAGTGCATGGGGTTCAGCCGCTACAATACAGAGGGCTGCCCATGTGGCATTATAATGGAGAGGATGACGCTTCCCGTTATGGCCAGAAGGGTCCGGATACCCCTGCCACTCTGGCCAAAATATTGGCCGAGCTTTTTAAAGGGGAAGAAGAGGAGTTTCTTCGCATTAAGCACAGAGATGGATATTCTATGTATAATCCTCCCAGTTGGGTAAGCTTCGACCCTTCGATTCTACTCATTCCCCTTCCAAATTACTTTTGATAAATTTCAAGTCTGTTTGTTATGGCAGCACTGGTGGAAGGTCACCGAAGGAATTCATAGTCCTCCCCACAACCGGAGACCCACAACCGGGAACTAGATCTGACGGCACAGAAGTGGCCATCACCGCATACTATCATGGCCTTCTTCCTGCTTCTCATGTTAATAATGAAAGAGTGCTCTTATTCCGTCTCACCCATCGCGCTGTATCGTGCTTCACGGGGGAGAAGTTTGGCGATTTCAAAGAGATCGGCTCCCGCGCCGGACAATCCTTCCAAGAGGAAAGCAAATGAAGATACAGCCATGCCTTCATCGAAGAGGTATGAATTCGCCAACCTGCCCCTGAGCAGTCACGTCCAACCATGACCTTCCTGTTTTCCATTTGCCAGGAGAAAGACGCGCCGGACTATATCTGGGGGTCCGAGCGGCCGTACTTCCCACAGCCAGGATTCAAATCCTGCCGTGAAGACGGGGGCTAATGCAGGGGCGACGCCGGACTGTCCTCCAGCCGAGGACTCAGACGATGTATCCGTCACCAACTCGGAAGTGGAGAGTGCTATGAATCATCGGCACCGCCAGGCCATTTTACAAGATCATGGCTTTTCGGAAGGGTCGTTTAACTCCTTGAACGCAGCCGATGCATACATCCGGGCTGCTCGAGATGGGACTAGCAGGGCTGCAAAGCAACATTTGAAAGATGTGCAGGTAAATTCGCTTTGTCTGACTATGATAACCATATGCCAGTAGCCGCCGAGACTTAAAGGAGTTGAAACAACTGATTTAATGATCAATGTACAACCATGTGCTTACGGAGAAGAATACCCGTCTGGCTCAGGAACTAGAAAAGTGTCAGCGCCAACTACTTGCTGCTAACGCCAAACTAGAGAAATACAAGGCATCTCCAGGTAATATTTTCCTCCATCGAAAATTCATAAGGCTACACCGATAGTGTGAATCTGGGTTCTAATCTTTGTGTTGGGTCGTTTAGACCAAGTTCAAGAGAAGCTTGACGCCGCTCGAGGCGAAGAACACGGAGCCAAAAAGCTGCTAGCAGCGGGCGAGCGTGTATTAACAAAGGTCGTTGAAGAGAAAAAGAAACTCCAGGATTCGAACATCAACCTACGCGAAGAACTGAAAGATGTGCGAGCGCAACTAGCCGACTATGTGAAGGAGAACAAGAAGCTCCGAGGCGGCATATTCAGTAGGTGGCCGCTTTTATCTTATAACAGTTTGGAGGTGGCGGTAGCTGATATAGCTGTAATTGCAGGTGTGTTGACGAACCGCCCCGAAGAGGAAGTGTCTGGATCATCAAATGATCTTCTGCAGGAGCTTTCGTAGTTGCATGAGCAAGCTCGGCAGGCCATGCAGAGTGTAGCCAAGGCTTTATGGCCATCCGACTCCCCTCCAAGAAGCATGGAAAAGCTGGTAGAGTTGTTCAAGGGAGCGCGGCGGCGTATCCGGCTGTGGAAGATATCTGCCTGCCGAGAGGGTGCGCGAGAGTCCTGGGCCATGGTGAAGACGCGATATACCAAGCTGGATCCTAATCACATGGCTCGTGTTGGGCCGGTAGGGCCGAATGGGGAAGAAATTCCCGTTAGTATAGTATATGACCAAGTAGAGGTGGCTGCCAAATATTCCCAACAGGATTGTAAGTTAGATTGCCTGTTGGAAGGTGTAGAGGAAGAGGTGTTCGAGTTCAAATGATTGTGTACTTTCCTCATCTAGCTGAATTGTATATCATTTGTCATGGCAGACCTTTTCGCTTCGACCTCCGGACTCTAAGGTCTGGAGTGTTTCCGAATACTGTCGCGGCCGAATAGGCCGGGGTATGCTTGGAAAACTAGGCGTAGGGGTCATAGTTGCTTGAACAGACAAGTTGTATCTGATTAGTTATGTTATATTACATTAAGATCATAAGAAACATCTTCCAGAGAGAATAGTTCCGTTAAGGGTTCCTTTCCCTGGGTGTGCATGCATTTAATGTACATGTCCGAATTGTGATGCAAGCACCACAGTTTGTATAACTTCTGGGGGTGCACAATGGAGTGAGTTTAGAAAACATCTTTAATTCACTGACCGAATATTCCCTTAAGAACGCTAGCTTTCGGCTTCACCGAGTCTGAGGTACACATCCGGATGACCCGGCTGTAACAATCGCAGAGGTGCTCCCTTTATGCCCTAGCCAGACTAACGGGAATGTAGGGCATAAGCACAGGATCCAGGCAACCCAGCTTGGCCAAAACTTAAGTCATATCGATGCATATAATGGCGAAGAAAAGGTACATATGGAAAAACTCATATCTGAGGAGCTTAATGCTCAAGAAATGACAAGAACTTCTGTCCGAGAAGCCCCCAGGTACAAGTAACATACATGTTTAAAGATGTATGTGTCGATGTTGTGCGGTCTAGCCGTACCGGAGCTTTAAAGCAAGAAAGAAGAAAATAATCGACAAAGAGAGAAAAAATAATGGAAGCTACAGGGGAGGAGGAGACAAACACGGGATTTGGCGCTAGGCATAGAATCTTCAGAGTCTGGCCGCGTTCCAGGGGTTCGGCTCGAAGCGATTGTCTGATGCATCGCGAAGATGGTACGCCCCTCCGGTGAGTACTTCGTCAATTATGAAGGGACCCTCCCATTTGGGCTTGAGTTTGTCCATTTTCTTCTCCGGCAGGCGTAGAACGTGTTCGCCAACGTTGTAAGTCTTGGCTCGTACTTCTCTGCTTTGATATCTTCGAGCCTGCTGTTGGTAAAACATTGAACGGGCTTTTGCGACATCGATTTCCTCCTCCGGGGCATCTAGGCCATCCTGCCAATCAAGCTCGGCTTCTCTCTCTTTGTACATACACACTCGAGGTGAGTCGTGAATAATATCGCAGGGCAATACGGCCTCTGCGCCGTACACCATGAAGAAAAGGTGTGTATCCGGTAGTGCGGTTGGGCGTGGTCCGCAGCACCCAGAGTACGGAGTCGAGCTCCTCAACCCAGTGCTTGTATGATTCTTTCAAGGACCGCACTAGTCTGGGCTTGATGCCGCTCATAATAAGACCGTTGGCCCGTTCGACTTGACCGTTGGTTTATGGGTGGTAGACGGAGGCGTAATCGAGTTTAATACCCAAATTAGTACACCAAGTTTTTCCTCGTCGGCTGTGAAATTAGAGCCGTTGTCTGTGATGATGCTGTGTGGAATACCATAACGGTGCACAACACCAGATATGAAGTCTATCATCGGGTCGGATTCGGCCGTTTTGACCGGCTTAGCCTCTATCCACTGAGTGAATTTGTCCACCATAACCACTAGATATTTTTTTCTTATGGCTTCCCCCTTTAAAGGGTTCCAACCATATCGAGTCCCCAGACCGCAAAAGGCCAAGTGATGGGGATTGTCTGTAGGGCTGTGGGGGACATATGGCTTTGATTGGCAAAGAGCTGGCATCCGATGCAACGTTGGCCAAGGTCCTGTGCAGCTGCTCGGGCCGTCGGCCAATAAAATCATGTACGGAAGGCCTAGCTAACAAGGGCCCGAGCTACGGCGTGGTGACCGCCGAGTCCGGCATGGATTTCAGCCAAGAGCTGCCGCCCCTCCTCAGATACACATCGTTGTAGGACTCCGGTGGCACTTTTCTTGTAGAGCTCTCCATCATGAATCTTGTAGGCTTTTGAACGCCGGACAATGCAGCGGGCCTCATTCTGGTCCTCGGGAAGCTCTTTCCTGTTGAGGTAGGCCAGGAAGGGTTCGGTCCATGGGGCAATGACTGCCATGATGAGATGCGTCGATGGTGTTATTTCAATGCCTGAGCCCCCGACGACGTCCATGTTTCTGGGATCTTGGATTATGTTTGATTCCGTACTTGTATTGCTGTTTTCCCCCTGCCACACCACAGATGGCTTAAAGAGCCTTTCCAGGAAAAATATTAGGTGGGACGGGTTCGCGCTTAGCGCCGATACGAGCAAGAACGTCTGCCGCTTGATTACTTTCTCGAGCCACATGATGGAACTCGAGTCCTTCAAACCGGTCTGACATTTTGATGACTGCGTTACGATGCGCTGCCATCTTCGAATCTTTAGCGTCGAAATCTCCGTTTATTTGAGATATTGCGAGGTTCGAGTCCCCGCGTACCTCTAGGCGTTGTATGCCCATGGAGACAGCCATCCGGAGACCATGTAATAAGGCCTCGTATTCGGCTGAATTATTGGAGTCTGTGTATAGTATTTGGAGAACGTACTGGACGATGTCTCTCATAGGGGACGTTAAAACGACCCCCGCTCCTAATCCTGCCAGCATTTTGGAGCCGTCGATGTACATGACGCAATTGGAGTATGTGCAGTACTCTTTAGGGAGTTCGGCCTCTGTCCATTCGGCGACGAAGTCAGCCAGTACTTGGGACTTGATGGCTCGACGTGGTTTATATGTAATATCAAATGGGAGGAGTTCAATGGCCCATTTGGCAATCCGACCTGTAGCATCGCGGTTGATATTGATGTCATTCAGGGGTACTTCGGAGGTCACCGTGATCGAACACTCCTGGAAGTAGTGATGGAGCTTTCGGGATGCCATGAAGACTGCATATGCTATTTTTTGATAATGCGGGTACCTGGATTTGCATGGTGTAAGGATAGTGGATACGTAGTATAGTGGCTTCTGAAGCGGGAATTTATGTCTGTCCTATTCTCGTTCGACGACGAGTACGGCGCTCACTACCTGGTGTGTTGCCGATATGTATAATAACATCGGTTCACCGGCGTTTGGTGCGGCCAGTATTGGATTGCTCGCAAGAAGAGTTTTTATTTCCTCCAATCCGACTGTTGCCGCATCCTTCCACTCGAAGTGGTCGGTTCGCCATAGAAGGCGATAGAGTGGCAGTGCCTTTTCTCCCATTCTGGAGATAAAGCGGCTTAGAGCTGCTACGCAGCCCGCAAGCTTTTGAACTTGTTTAAGATCTGTTGGCTTAGCCAGTTGTGACAGAGCTCGGATTTTGCCTGGTTTTGCTTCGATTCCTCTATTGGAGACGATGAAGCCCAGTAGTTTTCCAACGGGGATGCCGAAGACACACTTTTCTGGGTTGAGCTTAATGTCATATGCCCGGAGGTTGTCGAATGTAAGACGTAAGTCATCTATCAGTGTTTCAACGTGCCTGGTTTTTACGACGACGTCATCGACATAAGCTTCTACTGTTTTGCCGATCTGTTTCTCCAAGCATGTTTGAATCATGCATTGGTACGTGGCGCCTGCGTTCTTGAGCCCAAAGGGCATGGTGTTGAAGCAGAATGGCCCGTATGGGGTGATAAATGTTGTTGCGGCTTGATCGGACTCCTTCATTTTGATTTGATGGTATCCGGGATATGCACCGAGGAAACACAATGAATCGTGTCCTGCGATGGCGTCAATGATTTGATCAATGCGGGGGAGGGGGGAGGGATCCTTAGGGCAAGCCTTATTGAGGTCTTTGAAACCGCCGCATAGGCGCCAGGATTTGTCCTTCTTTGGTACCATCACCAGGTTTGCCAGCCAGTCCGGGTGCTTGATTTCTCTAATGAATCCGGCCTCGATGAGTTTGGCCAACTCTTCCCCCATTGATTGTCGCTTAGGTTCAGAAAAGCGCCGCAGTGATTGCTTGACCGGTTTGAACCCCTTTAATATATTGAGGCTATGTTCGGCCAGCTCGCGTGGGATCCCTGGCATATCTGAAGGGTGTCAGGCGAATATGTCCCAGTTTTCACGCAGTAATTCTCGTAGTGCGGTGTCAACTGTTGGGTTCAGTTGAGCTCCGATAGATGCTTTCTTCTTGGGGTCCGTTGGGTGGACCTGCAATTTGACTATTTCTTCTGCTAGTTTAAAGGATGTAGATTTAGGGCGTTTGTCGAGGATTACGATGTCCCTGTCCACCGTGGAGCGTAGTGCAGTTAATTCGTCGACTGCGAGGGCTTCAGATAGCTCCTCCAGGGCCAGGGATGCGGTTTTGTTTTCGGCACGGAGTGCTATCTCCAGATCACTAACGAGAGTGATTATACCGTTTGGTCCGAGCATCTTGAGCTTCATATACCCATAATGGGGTATGGCCTGAAAGCGTGTAAAAGCATCCCGCCCAACAGGGCGTGATATCCGCTCCTGAAAGGGGCCACTTGGAAAGTTATTTCTTCGGACCGATAGTTCTCCGGTGTGCCGAATACTACGTCAAGTGTGATTTTGCCCGCGCACCGCGCCTCCCGACTAGGAATAATTCCTCAGAAGGTTGTGTTGCTTTGCATGACGTGGCTCCTATCTATTTCCATTTTATGAAGTGTGTCCTCGTAAATGAGGTTTAGTCCGCTGCCGCCGTCCATGAGGACCTTGGTAAGTTGAAACCCATCCACGATGGGACTGAGGACTACCGCAGCTGGCGCTCGCACTGTTCTGTACTTTGGTTCGTCACCGGTGTTGAATGCTATAGCTGTGTCGTTCCAGCGGTTTATTGTAGCAATTTGGCAGACTTCGGCGAGCTCGTGGAGCACCCTTTTGCGCTTGCTATTTGAAGCGAATGTCTCAAAGACCGTCAATACTCTTGAGTCATCGTCCACTGGGGGATGCCGTTCTGAGTCATCCTTGATAAGGATATCCTCACCGCTTTTGGCTACCTGTCGTAGTATCCAACATGCTCTAAGGCTGTGGGTTGCCACGGTATCTTGTGTTGTATGTATTTTGCATGGGCCATCAAGCCACCCGGTTAGAACGGTGTCGTGTCGCATAGCGGTTTTGTGTTTCTTGACTGTTGGACTGGGCGTGCCGCGAGGGTGCGCCCTTTTCGCCTGTAAGGGAAGTTGAGTTGGGACTGACAGTTCCCAGCGAGCTGCATGAGTTTTCCAGGTGCTCTCCATCACACTGTATTTTTGTACGATGGTTGCTAAGTCAGCAAATTTTAGTATGCGGCGGCGATTGATGGCGTTGAGGATTCCTTCGTCTGCACAATTGTTGCAGAACACTGATATTGCGTCTTCCTCACGAAAATCTTTTACCTTGTCCTTGACAAGGAGGAATCTGGCCCAAAAGTGGTGGACTGTTTCCTGAGACTGCTGTTTTATGCTCACGAGAGTGTCTAAATCCGGGTGGGTGGGTGGAATTAAATCCAAACCCCGACCCGACCGATTATTCGGAGTCTGATGATCTTCCGGCCTTAACGGTCCGGGTTTCGGAATATCTTCTGGTTGTTTAGGACCGTCGTCTGATGCTATGTTCGGAGGGTTGGTCGCATCCTTTCGCGGGTGGGTATCCGACTTTTCCTGATCGGCGATCCGGACATAGTCCGTCTTCGGTATAGAAGAAAACTCGTCGTCCTGCTCCACGACTACCGCAATCTGGTGGGTGACCAGTAGGGTCTCGATTTCTCCTTGATCGATTTTAAGCCCGATCCGGTCGTAGTCTATGGCTATTCCCAAAGCGGCGATGCGATCTAGGAGTTCGTTCAAAGACGAAAGCTCTGCCGGATCCATCTGCTTGGAGTGCTCGGAATTGATGCGAAGGGGGTTTTCGATGGCCCGAGCGGTCATCATCGGCTCAGTGGCCGAACGGGGGATCATAGTAAAGCCGCCCATCCGGAGGGTTTGGCCCGGGGCCAGAGCTCCTCCAGAGGTGATGTTGTCTTTAAGGACAAGGCGAGCCATCGAGCCTTTTGTCGACGGCACAGTGGAACTCTCAATGAAAGCACCAATGTCGGTGTCAAAACCGGCGGATCTCGGGTAGGGGGGTCCCGAACTGTGCGTCTAGGACCGATGGTAACAGGAGACAGGGGACACAATGTTTACCCAGGTTCGGGCCCTCTCTACGAAGGTAATACCCTACGTCCTGCTTGATTGATATTGATGAATATGGGTGTTACAAGAGTTGATCTACCACGAGATCGTGATGGCTAAACCCTAAAAGCCTAGCCTATATGATTATGGTAATGAATGTATCCTTTCCGGACTATCCCATCTGGTTTATATAGACACCGGGGGGTCTAGGGTTTACATAGAGTCGGTTACATAAGAAGGAATCTTCATAGTCGGTCATGAAGCTTGCCTTCCACGCCAAGGAGAGACCAATCCGGACTCAGGTATAGTCTTCGACCTTCATGTCTTCACAGCCCATCAGTCCGGCCCAATAGATAACAGGTCGGACGCCCGAGGACCCCTTACTCTAGGACTCCCTCAGGTAGTAGTAGACATCTGCAGTGGCATCTGACTCCTGGGCTCCACCAGCTGGTTGCAACAACCGAAAAGAAGAAAGAAGGGGGAAAAGAGGTAGCAAGGCAACCGTGAGTACTCATCCAAAGTATTCGCGAGCATCAGATCTATACTAAGTATGCATTGGTATCAAATGGAAGGGTTGTATTTGTGGACTGAACTACAGAATGCTAGAATAGAGGGGACGGCCTAGCCTATCTAAGTCTAGCATCTTCAAGCAGCTCCAAGCATCTTGCAGCATGTAGAAGAGTATAGAATAGCAGTTTAATTAACAAGCACTAGTCGTCAACCCGTGCATTTGCACGGGCTAGCATTATACATATGCATAGAAAATTGAAGTGTACATGAAATTTTTAATGTTGTGTAATAGACTTCATCATATGTAGCAAACATAAATAATACTCCACAAGTTGTTCGTAATTCTGCAATAAAATGCATGCATATAATTTGAATCTTTCTTGTATTCTTTTAGGCTCAGATTTTTAGTTGATAAATAGTGATGTGTTGTAGTTACTTTAAAATCGACCATGGAAAACTGACAGTGAAAGTATGAAAAAGCCGGTCAAATAACAATAACATAGACAAAAAATTGCAAGGCAAATGCCAAACCCAGGCTTAATCGTGTTGGTCTAACTAATAGCTGGGAAGTTTATCGGCATCAAATTAGAGAAGCTTTGACCCGTATTACTCTTCTCCATTTCCTAGGTAGATATGACACTTAGACCTCAGGTATTCCTAAAATACGTCAAAGGATTTGATTATACCTCTAAATAAAATAGTAAAAATCATCTATGAGGATTACAATAGAATTAATTAGTGCAGGCAGGTAGAATTGCAGTTTTTTTTGACATGTACATAATTAAGGGGTCCTTACGGCTCATGCACTTGAAGCATCTCACTTGTCTCCAAGCAATATGGCTTGTAATACCAATTATTAAACATATCCGTACTATTGAATAAAAACCTACACTTGTCAGTGTTGCCGCACAAATTTGATGGTTCTTCCCTGAAAAATAAAGAAGATTAAAAAATTACACTGGAATCAAGTTGTTCCATGGTAACAATAACATTAAGCATTGCATTAACTATTGATGCTTCAGTTCAGACTGAAATCATCTAAAATCCAAGACATAAATTTGTGACCTAGTTGGGTGAAGTTGATATTGTAGTTTGCTATCTTTTTTTCTAGCTCAACAAAAGGCCTTGGAAGGAACGGGTATACAACAAAACATGCAGATCAAGTACATGGTCGCCAAAAAAATTATTGTGTAATTTTGTTGATATAGGCAAGTTTATTCCTCTACCATCTGCAATGTAAGAGAAGATTTGACAACGTCCTATAAGTTATGATTGCTATGTCATGTAATTTCATTGCATATTTATTTTTTATTTAAAAACATGCAATCAACCATTAGACAAATATATAATAATATGTTTGCTTACATATCACACACATCAATGCATAAACCTGAATTGAACAATTGTTCACTTCCTATTCTTCCTACGATGGAGAAATCAAGCAGCCACAACAACAACAACAACAAAAAATTTTAGTCTGTAATGATGAAAGTACTCTGAAAACATTTGGAAACAAAATCAAGGTATTACAAATAGATCATGACAGTCATGTCATTACCGATGTAGCAGCCTATATGCGAGTAATTCTTTTGCAACTTATTGTAGATATCTATCCCATGTACATGCAGTTAGCAATTTACACATATGGCACTGGAAGCAACACAAAGGAATCGAAGATGAGAAAATAAAGAACATACTCTGAATTTGCACAGGTGCTTGCAGTACACCGAGAGCATGCCCGAGGCCGAGGCCGGTATATTAACTCTCGAGCGCACCTGGCCCACAACGGAGTGTAGACCAATGCATAGTCATCTGACATGTTGGCGCTCGTGCGTTTTGCTTCCGTACAAAAGCATCGGCCGAGCTGCTCCTCGAAATTCATTAACCTGGGATGTAGCGTGCGTGTGTTTCCGGCCAATTGAAAATTAGCTAGCCTTGACCGGAATCGACCAGAAGCCTGCATCTATGTTGGCGCCGCCTCTCGTCGCAGCGCCGCTCCTCTTCTTCCTCACACAACTTTTCTTTCCTCTTGTTTCTCTCAAAAACACACAGGGCGGTCCTGAGATTTTGGAGGCCCGGAGCTAAACTATAATCCGGAGCCCTTCGGGGCCCTTATTATAAATATCTAGTTAATAATCATCATATGTACATATAATTTGTATCAAAGAAAATAATCATGTGCATCTAAAATAATTGTGCATATCACATAATATATCACATATTACCTTTAAAAATTTCTCCTTATGCGTTCCTTCTCCTTTGTGATTTGTTGTTGTAACTCGTTATCAATTGTTTCATGCTTGCTCAGTCTAACTCTTAGTTCATTCTAAGAGTTCATCTTGGTAATATGGTCGACATTAGCTTCATGCTCTTTCAGTCTCTCATTAATATGCCTCCAATCACAAAACCCATCATTCCTCATTGCATTCGTGCATTTATGAGAATTGAAAAGGTTACAGGAAAAGAAACACTCTTTTTGCGTGTTTTGAAAAAACTAACCATTTCCTATCACGCACCTCTCCATTGCTCATCTTTCTTGAGTAATGACTATATGAAAAATGTTTTGAATTTTCATTCAAAGGATATTCAGTATTTTCTTCTTCCCTTTTAGTCCCCTTTTCCACTAATATGTCCCTCGCTTTGTTATCAAGATTACCCCAATTGCTTGAATTATAAATATCCACAATAACCGGTTACTGGTCAACACTAGTAGATTCTGCCATAGATGAATTAAATATGGGCTCATGATCACTCACATTGCTACCATTCATATATGTTGACGTCAACATTGCCTTCTGAACGAGTATGACCATCATCTTTGTGATTGCCATTAGTTTGGCCACCCGCAAGAACTATCGCCAACTCGTCTGGATTTCTTGGAGTGCTTGTATCGCTCTTATAATATTTAAAAAGAGATCCACTTAATGCATCTTTCTCCTCATCTGCCTCCTTCTTCTTTTTTCTTTTATGACCTCCAGATGAATATTTTCTACCCGAACTTGACATGACCTTGCTCCAATTCAAAGGAACAATTAGCTTTTAAAATTCGCGCAAAGCTAATTTAAATTTAAATTTTTAGATAAAGTATCGAAGATCATCTAATATAATGAGAAACTGCTAGGGCCTAATATAGTACCTTCTCTCTATAATCTAATCGGCAACGTGGGCGCAGTGATTCGAGCGCCCTAAAAACAATTCGTCAATTCCCTGTTAAGCTGTTCGATCGATCGAGAAATTGGGAATTAGGATTAGAAAGAAAAGAAATAGGACGAAGATCATGCGAGGGAAGAGGGCGCGACCAGATGTACCTGCTGCAGTCGTCGCGTCATTCGTAAGGAGGTAGAGTCGAAGAGATTAGACAAACAGGAAAAAAGGGCAGGAACAACCGATCCAAAGTTAGGAAATCAATCCAACGATTTCTTTTCCTATCAACGGTTTCGAGCGTGACTACCTACAAACATGGGCCAGGCCCAACATATCTTTACTTTTCTAGGGGCGATCCGCCAGAAGCTGAGCGAGGTGCGCTGAGGCACGTGAGAGATAGATTAGTTTCAGTTTTCCCTGATCGAAGACCTGTATATACATACGTACGTATACCTGGGAGGGAGGCCCTGACTTTTGGGGGCCCGGGGCGGCCGCCCCGTTCGCCCCTCCCCAGGACCGGCCCTGAAAACACACACCATGGAAGAACTGAAAAAAAACACACACACACGCATGTACCAGGGAAGGAAGCCAGCTAGCTTTGCCAAGAGGCTCTCCTCCTTGGCCACACAAGTGCTACATCTTTTTCACTAGCCCTCACGGCCACACTTTTCTCATTCATCTCATCATCTTAAATACCAGTACAAGAGACCCACGCACGCACGGGTCAGCCGCCACACTCGGCTGCTAACCCCACTAATCCAACTAACCCACTACATGCATGCGCACACACACACACGTTCCTACATGCAATTCACCCGGTCAAGCCACACATTGGCTGAACCGATTATCACTCAACTGGCTAGCTACACACACGCTAGAATAACAACCAAATCTACAGATCCTCTGGATGGACACGTATAGGACCAAGTCACCACTAATTGCTCCTGATTATCCCTCCTCCGCTTGATCTGTCCCGCGACTCGATGGGTTGCTCCGGCTCCGTAGTGTATGCAGCAAACTGACTAATACATCCATGCATGTAGACTATTTGCTAATTGTCTAACCTCACTACTAGTTTGCATGTACACATGGTCTCATCTTCACATGACTACATGGCCACAACTTTGTTGGTTGGACATGACTACGATGCATGACTACTAAATAACTATGATGAAAAACAAAACAGCAAGGTTAACTCTAACAATCTAAAGCTAGATCATATACTTGTATGTCTCAGCAGATTCAACCCAAGCATGTACGTGTTGTGGAGCTACGCGTGCTGTCTTAATTGCTGGCCGTCGAATTGACGCTCAGATCGTGCAGCCGCACTCGTTCACGATGGGAGAACTCCGCATACAGTCATCCCATGGTGTCACTACGGCGAACAGCTAGGGAATCAAATTAATTACGTATATATTCTTGGCTGAGTTGGATGCTAGGGGTGAGGATGTTGAATTTTTGATATGATGCATAGTCTTGTTCATCAGCCTGAGGAGAGAACAACATTGATAATACTCTGTCACCCAGGCATGGCTGCGATGAAAGCAGAGAACCTTAGCAAAGAGGAGGACGCCTTAATGATGAAGCTGTACAATTGAGGAGGACAGATGCATCATGGGTGCCAGTGGCAGATATGGTGGAGCTAGACACAATTGAGGAGACCAAGGGGGGTTCAGAGATATCTAGGCATAGTATGGTGGGGATAGGTGAACTAACAGTGCGACAAAAAATTGCGTTGTAAAATATTAATTGTAATTGGGTGCCCCAAGAATTAGTACCAAAAACCCGTAAGGTCATGGATGCTAGGAATGAGCCTCCTATAAGTAAAGACAGAATGTTTAGAGCTGAAGAAAATCATTCCCATAGAAAAAAGATATATAGCAGAAAAAAAGACAATTAAGTGAATGATTGTGACATTATCTGTTATGAGCCTACTAATATCATAGTTGAGTAGCAAAAAACAGAGATGTCTTCTTTTATATTAAGCTAAATAGTTAAATTCGTTAGCATCATTATGCCATTACTATGAAAACAGTAGACAGAATGAGATTAAGAGTCAATGTATATACCTAAATTGAATAGAAACCATCGTTCCATAGACACCCTATCAAATTGAGATCAAACTGATGTATTTATTTACCAGCAGCAGCAAGTAAAATGAGCACTATTATGTTTGAGCAACGCTAAGGAAACATCTAAACAAATATCAGCAATCCAAAATTATAAGCATGAATAATCGTTCACAGCATGTCCGCAGGCAATACATTCAAACACAAAATTAACAAAAGCTATTGGAATTTTTTATGTATAAGATATGGGATTGTAGGCAACAATTACTAATCCACATGTACCCTGAATCTTCCCTCAACTTTTCATGTCTGTCCAGAAAAACCAAGACCGAATTATAAAATATAGGAAGTCGTTATACGCTACATGACATAAGCATATGATTATATTCAGAGTCTAGGCGTCGTATATTCATTTAATTGTGAGTCAATGATAAGATATCCACTGTAGATAATCCGAGTTTAAGCATGTATCGGGAAGAAATAGCATACATCGAAAACATAATTAATCCTGTTACCTAACATGGTGGGACATGGAAAATGATATATAGCTTGAGCCTCAAATAGACATCAATGAAGCTGGCCTGTGTTTCATTGTTGAGGTTGCTAACACAGCTCCATTGTAAAAGATTCAGCGGTGCATGGATTACAGATATAGAGCACCAGGCTGATTCTTAGTACAAATTATAATGACTGTGGAATGACCTGTAACACTTGATAACCATAGAAGAAAAAACATCAGTTGGGCTTACTGAAACAAAAGGCTTGACTGGAAATTTAAGACTTCTTGTTAACAGTTGTTAACCTGATAAAAAAATTCACCGTTGAAAGTAATAATCAAAATTCATTATTTTTCCAAGATAACAATTCTTTTTGCATGCCGATAAGAAATACAGTGTTTTTCCTGCGAACAGTTGGCTCTTATGCAGGAAACGAACTACTAAACTAACAAAATGTATATTGTAGATCATCAGAGTTCAGCGGCCTAACAGATAGAGGATGACTTTGAGTTGGCAAATGTCTGCGTGGTGAAAAAATTATTTGTAGTTAAGCTAACCTTCCACCGATCCTGATAGATTATATATTTGTCTAAGACTGTATTCTACACATATAAATGAGATCAATGGTGGGCAACTGGATTTTCTATTTTCTTCAAACCACAGTCGGTTAGTTGTTGCCTCCTTAAGTGCTTCGCCACATAGTACAATGTTTTAGACTCCATCACCTGTACTAATTAAGTGTGGGAAGTGGATGTAGCATGACATTGAAGATTCTGTGCACGCACCACTCTAATTTTGATTAGCCACACTCATATGTCAGCTCACCAAATAGCTCATATTTGTTATGGCCATAGTAAACTCTAAAGCTATTTCCTGTAGTCTTAAAAAGGATTTGATGTTTTTGCATGAGGTCAGATGAGTAATCTCAGGATAAACTGTGATTACTTGCTGCCACAAAACAATAACTCATTCCGGCAATTTGCCATATGAAGCAATAAGAAATATACTGTTGAGACTCAAGGTACAGCAAAGGCTGCATCTTTGGCCAGGCAGTCAAACCGTCAAACCCTGCAAGCTGCAGCTACGTGGATCATCCTAACTGCCGCCACACATTGACCAAAACGGTAATCTGCATGTCGTTGTACGTGGGCCATATCTTCGGTAAGCATGCCTGATGGCTAGATCCCGCAGATGCCGCGTCTACATATGACCACCATCGTGGACACCACTACATGAATTGAGATCATTGAGCTGATCTTCACCATGGCCGTTAGCACATAATGCATGTTGGTCGGACTGCAGAGAGCTAACCAACCCTGTTTGGATCAGGAGCAGCTTGTTCAAAAATAGGGTGCAGCCTTGCGCATGCTACTTTAGAAATATATGAAGACTCCTTCGTGCCTCCCTGTGCCAATCTGCGTGTTTTTATAAGTTCTCTTCTTCCGGCATGATTGTCTCCATCGGCAGAACCGTCACCTTACTGAGATTTCGCCTCCTTCCTTCGCCTCAATCAGGGTGTAGAACACAGGAGAGAATGGATAATGCAACGTTACGTGCCTGCAGCACATAAATTTACGGATGAACTTCAATAGGGTTTGGGGTGTGATCCGCCGTATTGCCGCCTTGCCGCTCCATCACCAAAATCTCCAGATTTGTTTCTTCCATCGCCAAATTACGCAAAAGTTCTGACGACGGTGCCGGAGTAAGTCAATCTGGTCGATTAGAGCTAGCGACACGCAAACTCACGTACGGGACCTCTGTCGAGAGAGCCGAGTCGTTCCGATCCCGTCGAGAAACGAATCAAGCAACTCCGTTGAAGCTAGCTTCTCATATTTACGTGAGCTAGTAGTGTTGCCGTCTTGCCGCTCCATCGCCAAAATCTCCCGATCGGTTTATTCCATCGCCAAGTTACCCAGAAGTTTCAAGGACGGCGCCGGAGTAAGTCAATCCGGTCGATTAGAGATAGCTTCACGCAAACTCACTTACGGGATGTCTATCGAGAGAGCCGGCTCATTCCGATCCTGTCGAGAAACGAATCAAGCGGTTCTGTTTAAGCTAGCTTCTCACGTATACGTGAGCTAGTGGTGTTGCCGCCTTGCCGCTCCATCGCCAAACTCGCAGAAGTTCCGACGACGGCGCCGGAGTAAGCCAAACCAATTGATTAGAGCTAGCCACACACAAACTCATGTACGGGACTTCTGTGGAGAGAGGCGAGTCGTTCTTATCCCGTCGAGAAACGAATTAAGCAATCGTGTTGAACCTAGCTTCTCACGTTTACGTGAGCTAGTGCTACTTCTCATCAATCAAGCAACATGTCTGCTTGTTGCACGTACGCACATCAGGTCCTGGGTGATTTGCTCTAAGGATGAAAAACCAATAATGAATCTATGAGAGAGACATGGTAAGCATGGACAATAGGTATCGAAGAAAGATTGGATTGGAATTTGGGATGGTGTCTAGAACTAGCTTGGATCAACCCTTTGCATCGGTGTCCCGGGGGTTTATATAGGCCTACCCCCCGGGGGTACAATGGTAATCCGGCTGGGCGTGGGGCCCAGCCGTCTGTGACTACACTCGCCGGCTTCTGCGTCGGCTGCTGGGGCCCGCCGGCTGGTGGGTCCCGCCGGCTGCCGGCTCCTTGGTCGACAGGCAGGCCCCACTGTCCAGGGCCTTGTCGGTGGCTGGTTACTGTTGCTCAATCCTGGTGACGAGGGCTTCGCCGAGGTGGGCGTGGGCGTGGCTACAGTGCCGCCGTCCGGCGGGTGATCGCTGTAGCCTCACCGCGTCTTGTCTCCTTAATGGGGCGTCTCCTTCGAGGGAGGTGGCAAGCCGGCTGTGGAGAGCCGGCTCTGTCTTGGGCCGACTGGGGGAGGCCTGGTCGCCTTCGGGTGTCTCTCTGCCCGAAGGGGCCCACCGCCCATGGGCCACACTGGCAGCCCGTCGTGGATGACATCAGGGTCAACATGGCAACAGTGCCGTGCCGGACGGGCCATGGCCACCCGTACGACGCACTGTGCCAGGCGTGCTCCAGGATTCGGGGGTGGCAGGCTTTACTGTAGCCACGCCCCGTCACATCGCTGTTATGTGGATGCAGACTTCGAGGGTACGATCTTGACCGCTTTGTGGGAGCCGGCTTCTTGGAGTCGGCCTTCTCGCGGCCGGCTTCTCGGATCCGGCCCTCCCGCGGCTTTCTTCATGAGGGCTAAAGTCGGGTCGCCTTCCGATAGTCGGTCTGGGAGACAGCCGGCAAGGGGAAGGCGGCCCCACGTCTTGGATTCTCGAGGGCCGGATCATCTTGTAATTTTTCAGAAGAGCCAGGGGGTGTCGGCTAGGCTACCCGTGGTCATTTACTCCGACAGTAGTCCCCGAAGCTGATCGAGCTTCGAGGCTGACAAAGGGACGAGAAGCTTGGTCAGCTTCCTATCCTAAGGGGCCGGCTTTGCTTGTGCGCGCCGTCTTCGGAAAGCCCCGTTCCTCGTAGGCGGGAACGCGGGTCGGCCTGCGAGCTGACCGCGCGCCATCCCGCGGGCCACGTGGCAAGGAAATCCTGCCAACGCACGCGCGCGAAAGGACGCCGCCGCAGGCCCGGGCCCGCCTCTCCCAGGCCTCGGCCCGAGCGTGGATCTTCTGCGGCCCACACGGACCGCTCGCCTTCCCGCAGTGGTTTTATTACGCCATCAGGGCGCAATAATCGCAGGACGTGGGGGAGTGGGCGCAGTTGATCCCCACGTTCCCCCACGCCACGCCTCCTCGGCTCCGCCGCGCGGGTCTATAAGTAGGGGGAGGAGGGGGAGCGGCAGAGGCTCGCACGCTCTCCCTCGCTCCGCCCCTTCTCGCCTTCCTTCTTCTTCCCTCCGCCGCCGCAGCAACCCATTGCCGTGCCGTTCCGCCGTCGGACCTCTCGGTTCCTTTGGTCCCGCCGTAGCGGGGTCGTGCGCGTCTACGCCGTCGCTTCGTCTTGCTCCCCGTCGCATCGCTCCCATGGCGCTGTCGAGCTCGTGGGATGGCTCCAACGTCCACGGGGACCACGTCGAATTCCTCTGCCGGACGCGGGGCCTGCCGGGCGAGAACTTCGTGCGGGTTCGTCAGGCGCCGGCGAGGGAGATCTCGCCGGCACCGGAGGAGGGCGAGCGGGTGATCTTCCGCTCGCACTGCCTGCGCGGCTTCGGCCTCCCGGTGAGCGGATTCCTTCGAGCATTCCTTGAATTCTACCACCTCCAGCCGCATCACCTCACGCTCAACGCGGTGATGCTGCTGTCGGCTTTCGTCACCCTGTGCGAGGGCTTTCTTGGGGTTCTCCCCACTCTCGAGCTCTGGGGGCAATTCTTCCAGAGCAAGCTCGGCACCGTCGTCGCGGGCGTGCCCGCCCCCTGCAGAGCCTTCATTGCCATAGGCGGACGGGCGAGAACAATCCGTTCCCGCCCATCCCGCTGATCCAGTCGGTGAAGCTCTGACAGAAGTCCTACTTTTACGTGAAGAACATCGCTCCGCAAGGCGACTACGTCAACCTGCCGGCTTACGTAGCCGGCCCGCCGGCTGGGAGGCAACCTTCGTGGAGCTACCAGGTCAGGTCGCTATCTCAGGCCGGGAACGCAGCCGTCTCCCGGCTCCGGGTGATGATCCAGTCGGAGGGCCTGACTGGAGCCGACTTGGTGGCCGCCTTCGTGGAGCACCGGGTACTTCCGCTCCAAGGCCGGCCTCACATGATTTGCCAGATGAGCGGCCGCTTCGACCCGTGCCGGTTGAGCACTAGGGAGATGCCTCATGCAGAGGTGTCTTACATGGTGAACTACATCTCCAACTGCAAGCTCGCCGAGGATTGGCGATACGGCAAGGGGCCGTATTCTCGCGCCAACCCTCCGCCTGCCGTAAGTTCTTCTCATTTTCTTCCTTTTGTAGCCGGCCTCATGATAGCCGACCTTTGATCAGTTGGTTTGCCCTTAGCAGAACCCTCTTCTTCCGCCGACGGCCGGGGCCGCAGGGGTAGAGTGCCAGCTCCTCCCCGACCGCACGGTGGACGACGCCGACGACCCGGACCTGGGAGCGGCCGCCATGGAAGACGCCATCGTGGGGGAAGGCGACGAGGCAGGAGGCACGGGGCCCGGAGCCGGCTTCGAGGACTGGCCGGACGATGATGAGGTCGAAGCCGCCCCGCACCGCCAGCCGGCGCTTGATCATCAAGGCGTAGGCCCGTCTGTCGCGCCGGCTGCCCGTGGCGGCGCGCAGAAGCGCCGGGCCGCGTCGACCTTCTACGGCAGCCGGCCGAAGAAATCCAAGGCTTCCGCGGCGGCGACCAAGCGGGATGAGGCGGCCATGAAGGCGGCCCGCTTCCGCAAGGCGGTGAAGCAGCCGCAGGCGATCTCGGCGTAAGTCGTCAAACGTCTTGTATATATATATATATATATATATATATATATATATATATATATATTTGTTATCCTTTTTGATTGAAGCTCTTCTGAACCTTTCTTTGCTCGGCGGGCAGGGCACCGCTTTCCCTTGAGCGAGGTCCTGGCGGCTCCGTAGTCGGGCCGACTGGAGGGTCCTCCGGCTCCAGTCGCGTGGATCCCCGCGCCGACCTTAGGGAGGCCACGGAGCGGAACGCGCGGGGGGCGCGGGAGGAGCGGGAGGCGGCGGAGCGAAGGACCGCCCAGGCGGCGAAGGAGCAGGCCGATGCGGCGGCCAAGGCCCGGGCGGAGGCGGCAGCCGCGGAGACGGAGGCGGAGGCCTCGCACAACCAGCCTCCGTTGCTCGTCGTTCCCCTTCGCGCCATGGCGCCCGACATCCCCGTGCCCCGTCGGAGGAGGTCGACCAAGGCCCGCCGGTGATGGAGAGGAGGGAGGACCACGTGGTCTTCGTGGAGGGGGCGCCGCAGACGACGCCGACTGGGGCGGGCCAAAGCGGCCAATCAGCCGCGGCGCCAGAGCAGTCGGCCGGGGGTGAGCCGGAGGCAGGGGGCGGCCTCGAGGTGCAGCCGGCATTGCGCCGGCGCGCAGGGGGAGGCACCTCCGCACCGGAGCCGCACCGAGCTGCGGGCGCCAGCCAGACGGCGGAAGCCCTAGAGGCGGCCAGCGTCAGCACATCCGAGTGGACTCCCAGCGGGGGGACGGGCGAGCTGAATGCGGTGGCCCAGGAGGTCCGGAACCGGCTTCAAGCCCAAGCCGCCTCGCTGCAGCGATACACCCAAGAGTTCCTCACGACGCGGGCTGTCATCCGGGTGAGTCTTCTGGCCTTGGTTGTTTTACTCTTTTGATTTCTTTCGTGGGGGCGCGTCAGCGCACCCACTGGGTGTAGTCCCCGAGTTCCGAGTCGGCTGCTGCGCAGGCGGCTTGGAACTTACTAGGTCCTGACAACTATCTTATTCTCGCCTCCTATCTGATCTTCCAGGAGTATCATAACCTCCGCGCTGCTACCTTCAACTCCCAGGCTCAGGAGCTGGGCCGGAGAACCGAAGACCTGACCAGCAGCTGGAGTGCGTGCTTTGTTTCGTTCATCTCCTGTGGGGGCGCATCAGCGCACCCACTGGGTGTAGTCCCCGAGATTCGGGCCGACTGCTGAGCAGTTGGGTCGGATCTTCCTTGACGACTTCTTCCTTATTGACTTTCCTTTGTCTTCATGCTTGCAGGAGCCAATGCCGACTTGAGGGGGCAGCTCAGCGGGGCCCAGGCTGCCCTTCGCGCCAAGGAAGCTGAGTACAACGCCTTGGTCCTGGAGCGTGACCGCCTGGCCAAGAAGTTGGCCGACCAGGAGGAGAGCCACAAGGTGGCCCTGAAGAAGGCGCAGGACAGCGAGGACGCCCTGAAGGCCGAGTTCGAGACCGAAGCGGCGGGCTGGGCTGAGGCGAAACAAGCGCTGAGCGAGGGCTTCGGTCGTATCGAGGATCTGATTGACGGTAAGCCGCCTTCCTCACTCCTTGCTTGCCCCTTGCCCCCTGATTTGTGTTCTGACTTGTGCTGCTTTTTGTTCTCTGTGCAGACTACTTTCCCGGCTACTCCGTCTTCGCCACCCAAACCATCGAGACCCATCGCGAGGCGCGCCGGCAGGCGGGGGCTGAAATCGCACCGGACGTGAGCCGGACGCTTGAGGAGCAACTCTTGGCGGTCCAAGCCCGGCTGCAGCCGGCTCACCGTATGCTCCGCCGCCTCCAGCGCGCCGGGGCGCAGGTGTTGGCCGCCCTCTGGCCAGGCGAGACGATTCCCCGCACCCCGAGTCGGACTGCCGACTGGCTGGAGGTTGCGGTTGGCCGCTTCGAGGCCTGGAAGGCATCAGCGGCCCGGCTTGGAGCTGGGCGGGCGCTGGAGTTCGTCCGAGCCTGGTATCCCGGGCTGAACCTGGACCAGCTGCGCACCTGGCGGCTGGAGGCCGACGAGGAGATGGAGGAGGTGCGGCCGGCTATCGCTCAGCGTGCCTCGACGATCGCCGAGTGCACTGACATCAGCGTCTTCGCTCCTGAAATAAATGACGACGGCGTTGCCCAGCTGGAGGAGTGGTTCGGGCTGGACCCGACAGCGGGTGAGGACTCGGCAGAGGAGATCGCCTCCAACGATGAAGGCGAAGACGACGAAGGAGAGGAGGGCGAAGACGTTGAGCCGGCCGGTGAAGCGGCCAGCCAGCCTTAGCCTGACCATGCTTCCAGCAACGAGGCGCGTGCTAGCGCGCCCTCTGTGGGAGGCGGTGATCATGCCGAGGTTCGCCAGCCAGCCACTCCTCCAGCCGGCACTGCCGTCTCCACCGACCTGCCCGACTCGCCAGTTGCTCCCCTGGCTTAATCTGCCGTCCTTGCTTTTCCTGCTTGTTACCCTTTGAAAAATTTTTATTAAACTTCCGTAGTTCCACCCACTGGGGGTGTATTCGGATTATGTTGAATGCTGGCCTTTTGAAGGTCTTTGTGTAAATATGATTGTGTGCGTGTTTGGTTTCCATTCGTGTATGCTTTTTATCCTTAGGCTGTTTCCTTTGCCGCCTTCCCCTTTTGGGAAGGCAAGTACTCGAGTTTTCTTAGATTGAAGCGAGGCGAATGGAAGCCGGCCGGCCGGCTACTTTGGTAGTCGGTCGGTGGTGGGAGAAAAACCGGCTTTTGTTATATTACTCCGTTAGTCCCTAGCCGTTTTTCGTGTGGGCGCCCTTTCCTGCCTTTAACTCTTGCCAGCCGGATAGCCGGTTCTTCGAACTGCGACTTTTGGCAGGAGAAGGCTTGGGTGCCGGCACACTACTTGTCTGGCCGCGGGTAGGACTTTTAATATAACTCTAGGCGGCCAGTCCCCGGGCCGACTAGTCGAACCCGGTGCCAGACGAAAAAAGTGAATGTAATGACAAGGTCATAAGCATGATATTCTTCATTCATAGATAGAAGATGGTAGTCCCCGAGCTCTCGTCGGGGGGCCTATTGTCTCGTACTTAGTACAAACGTTAGCGTGATACATACTGCATTTCAACTGTAAAATCTTCGGAGGAGGTTAGCGTTCCATGGTCGTTCCGACTCCTTGCCGGAGTCGTCTCTCTTTCATGCCTTCGGCTTCTGCGCGTCGATCAAGTAGTAGGAGTCGTTGCCTAAAGCTCTGCTGATGACGAAGGGGCCCTCCCAAGGGGCCGAGAGCTTGTGCTGGCCAGCTGTTCGCTGGATCAGTCGGGGTACAAGATCGCCCTCTTCGAAGGATCTTGGCTTGACCTTCCGGCTGTGGTAGCGGCGCAAGCCCTGCTGATAGATGGCGGACCGGCTGAGGGCTAACAGCCGGCCTTCTTCCAGCAGGTCGACGCCATCTTCTCGTGCTTCCTTGGCCTCCGCCTCCGTGTACATGGTTACCCGAGGCGAGTCGAACTCGATGTCAGTTGGGATGACCGCCTCGGCACCATACACGAGGAAGAAAGGAGTGAAGCCGGTTGACTTGTTTGGGGTAGTACGCAGACTCCAGAGGACGGCCGGCAGCTCATCGAGCCAACAGCCGGCCGAACACTCCAGTGGTACGACCAGTCGGGGTTTGATGCCGGAAAGGATGAGGCCGTTGGCTCGCTCGACCTGGCCGTTTGACTGCGGGTGGGCAACGGACGCTAAGTCCAACCGGATGCCTTGCGTCGCGCAGAAACGTGCCACGGCTCCCTTGGCGAAATTCGTGCCATTGTCGGTGATGATGCTGTGTGGCACGCCGTACCGAGTTGTTATTTCTGCGATAAATGTCACGGCAGTCGGCCCATTCAGCTTCTTGATCGGCTTTGCCTCAATCCATTTGGTGAATTTGTCCACAGCGACAAGCAGATGTGTCATGCCGCCGCGTGCCGTCTTGAATGGGCCCACCATGTTCAGTCTCCAAACTGCGAAGGGCCAAGTGAGGGGAATGGTCTTGAGTGCTGAAGCCGGCATGTGTTGCTTGGAGCTGAAGAGTTGGCATCCTTTGCAATGTTTAACTAACTCCTTGGCGTCATCCAAAGCAGTCGGCCAAAAGAAACCATGGCGGAAAGCTTTGGCGACGAGTGATCTTGAGGCCGCATGGTGGCCGCATTCTCCTTGGTGGATATCTCTGAGGATTGCAATGCCCTTCTCTTGCTCGACGCATCACTGGAGGACTCCAGTGACACTACGCTTGACGAGCTCTCTGTTGACGATTGTGTATGCTCCGGCTCGGCGTTGGACTTCTCTTGCCTCTGTTTCGTCCGCCGGCAGATCTTGGTTTATTAGGAAGTTGAGGATGGACTGAGCCCATGATGGAGCTGCGACTTCTTCTATTGCCAACACGGCTACTGCGACCAGGGCGGGCAGGCTGGGTGGTGAAATGCTAGAGTCGGCCGCCACCTGCTGTGTTGGTGCAGCCTCCGGGCCGACTACCGCGGTCCCCGAGCCGGGTGTGGCAGTCCCCGGGTCGGGCGTAACTACGGAAGTCCCCGAGGCGCCTGCTGATGTCCCCGGGCCGACTATCGAAGTTCCTGGGTCACCCGCTTGGTTCTTCGAGCCGGACCCGGCTATATCGGGGTCAGGCGGCACGAAGATGGAATCGGACTCTGGAGACGGCTTGATAGACGGCTTGAGGAGGTGTTGTAGAGAGACACCGGTTGGTATTGCTTGCTGAGTGGAGCCTATTTGAGCCAGGGCATCAGCTGGCTCGTTGTCGGCTCGCGGTACGTGGAGGAACTCACATCCTTCAAAGTACACACTGATCTGCTGAACGAGGAAGCAGTAGCTTGCCATATTTGCGTCCTTGGCATCCCAGTCGCCGGATGATTGCTGGACCACCAAGTCCGAGTCGCCATAACATAGGATCCGGCGAATGCCGAGCTCTTTGGCAAGCCGGAGCCCATGTATGAGCGCCTCATACTCGGCCACGTTGTTGGAGGCGGCAAAGTGAATTTGCAGCGTGTATCTGAGCTTGTCGCCTTTGGGAGAGGTGAGGATGACGCCGGCTCCCAAGCCGGTGCTCATCTTGGACCCATCGAAGTGCATGCGCCAGTGAGTGGAGTCGGGAGCTGGCGGCAGGTACTGGGTCTCGGCCCAGTCGACGAGGAAGTCGGCCAATGCTTGGGACTTGATGGCGGTGCGAGGCTGGTAGAAAATCATGTACGGGGCCAGCTCGATGGCCCATTTCGCCACCCGGCCGGATGCATCCCGGCTGCCTATGATCTCGGCCAGCGGGGCGGTGCATACAACCATGATGGGATGCTCTTGGAAGTAGGGCTTCAGCTTCTTGGCGGCGAAGTACACGCCGTAGCACATCTTCTGGTAGTGCGGGTAGTTCTGCTTCAAGGTAGACAGCACCTCGCTCAAATAGTACACCGGCCTCTGGACCGGCTGGGCTCGGCCCTCTTCTGGACGTTGGACTACGATGACGGTGCTGACCACCCGGCTGGTTGCAGCAATGTAGAGGAGCATGGGCTCTTTCTCAGTCGGTGCCGCCAGGACAGGCGGCGTGGCCAGCATCTTCTTCAGCTCGTGAAAAGCTTGGTCAGCTTGGTCATTCCACTCGAAGTGAGTGGTCTTCTTCATGAGGCGGTAGAGGGGGAGAGATTTCTCTCCGAGCTGGCTGATGAAGCGTTTCAGGGAGGCCAAGCATCCGGTGAACTTCTGGACGTCTCGAAGTTTGGTGGGAATCGCCATTCTCTCAATGGCCTTGATCTTTACTGGGTTGCATTCGATGCCGCGTTCGGAAACCAGGAAGCCTAGGAGTTGGCCGGCTGGCACTCCGAACACACATTTCTCGGGGTTGAGCTTGATTTGGAACTAGCGTAGGTTCTCAAATGTTTCCTTGAGGTCTTCCAGCAAGGTGTTGCGCTTCTCCGTCTTCACCACAATGTCGTCTACGTAGACGTGGGCATTTCTGCCGAGCTGCTTGAGGAGGCACTTCTGCATGCAACGCTGAAAAGTGGCACCGGCATTTCTCAAGCCGAATGTCATACTCAGGTAGCAAAAGGCTCTGAATGGCGTGATGAAGGCGGTCTTCAGGTGGTCCGCCGGATCTAACTTTATCTGGTGGTATCCTGAGTAAGCATCCAAGAAACTCAACAGCTCGCATCCGGCCGTGGAGTCTATCACTTGACCAATCCTTGGCAGGGCAAAGGGATCTTTGGGGCAGGCCTTGTTGAGGCTCGTGTAGTCTATGCACATGCGCCACCTGTTGTTCTTCTTTAGCACGAGGACCGGGTTGGCGAGCCACTCTGGAAAGAAAACTTCCATAATGAAGCCGGCTGCGAGAAGCCGGGCTATCTCTTCTCCTACGATCCTTCTTTTCTCCTCCGACAGTCAGCGGAGGGGTTGTTTGACTGGTTTTGCGTCTTCTCGGACATGTAGCTTGTGCTCAGCGAATTCCTTCGGAACACCCGGCATGTCCTTGGGGGACCATGCAAAGATGTCCTGATTCTTACGGAGGAAATCGGCGAGCTCGCCTTCCTATTTGCTGTTTAGGTTTGCCCCGATGAGGCAAACCTCTCTGGGTGCTCGGGGTCAAGAGGTATCTTCTTCGTATCCTTGGCCGGCTTGAAAGATCCTTGGGCATCATACTCCTTGGGATCGGGGGACAAGGCCGACTGTTTGCCGTCCATGGTCAAGACTCGGTCCAACATCTTCTTTTCTTCGGCAATCACAAGGGACTCGGCCACCCGGCTGCTGGCTGCTGCGCACTCGGAAGATTTCTTGTAATCGCCGGCTTTGGTGATGATGCCTTCGGTGCTCGGCATCTTCATCTTGAGGTAAGCATAGTGGGGAACAGCCATGAACCTGGCCAAGGCAGGTCGGCCAAGCAATGCATGGTAGGGGCTCTCCAGGTCCACCACTTCAAACTAGATTGCCTCCCGGCGGAAATGCTCCTTGTCCCCAAAGAGTACATCAATCTTGATCTTGCCAATGGGGGCGCAGGACAGGCCGGGTACGATGCCATGGAACACAGTCCGAGTAGGCATGAGTTGCTTCGTCTTGACGTTCAGCTTCTCCAGGGTGTCACGGTACAGGATGTTGATGCTGCTCCCGCCGTCTATCAGCACGTGGGAGAAACGGGAGGCGCGTCTGTCCGTTGCAAGGGTGGCATCTAGAACCAACGCATAAGAGCCGGGAGACGGCATCACCTCTGGGTGGTCGGCCCGGCTCCAGCTGATAGGTTTTTCTGACTAGTGCATGTGCTCGGCAGGGTTGGCAGCGACCATGCTGACCTCCTGGTGCTCTCGGCGTCTGCCGCCCCGGTCTTCGGGCTGGCTTGTAAAGACGACATAGGCGGCATGCTCGTCGGGGAACTCATCGTGTACGGCTCCGACTGCAGGCTGAGTGGTCGGCGGCTGCGGAGCCGGAGGCGGCACGAGCCCTTCGCCTTTGGAGATTCGGGTTAGCCAGTGGCACTTCCGGGTTGTGTGATTGGACGGCTTCGCGCCGCTGTGGAACTTGCATGGGGCGTCGAGAGTTTTCTCGTAGGAGAAGGCCGGCTGCCAAGCCGGCTTGCGGCCCCTCTACTTCTTGGGTGCGGGCCGCCCTTCGGGCTGCTTGTCTTCGACTGTGGCCACCTGCCGACTGGTGGAGGGAGGCACAAGGCCCTTGCGCTTGTGGTCGTTCTGGTGTGGGCGTCGGCCGGAGTCCCCAGCCGGCGTCTTGGGCGCCAGGTCGAGTACTTTCCCGGACGCGTCTACCCGGAGCTCGGTCTTCATTGAGGAGTCGGCGGTGGCGTACTTGTCCGCTATGTCCAGAAGCTCGTCGAGGATAGTCGGCTCATCGCAGAGAAGCTTGTGCTTGAGGAAGGTGCCTTCTCGGCACCCGGCAGTGAAGTATTCTATGGCTTGCACCTCGTGCACCCCTTCGCAAGAGTTGCGGAGCTCGGCCCAACGCGTGAGGTAGTCGCGAGTGGACTCGGCGGAGCCTTGTACACACAAGGAGAGCTGTCTGGGCTTGGGAGCCCGCTTGTAGGTGCTGGTGAAGTTGCGGACGAAGGCTTCTGTGAAGTCTAGCCAGCTGTTGATGCTGTATGGCTTGAGGCTGTTGAGCCAGGTCCGCGCCGTGCCTTGCAGCATGAGGGGCACGTACTTCACGGCAACGCGCCTGTTGCCGTTTGCTATGCTAACCGCCGTGGAGTAGTCGATCAACCAATCTTCCGGCTTCACGGAGCCGTTGTACTTGGGCGTGTCTCTTGGGAGCGAGAACCCTTTGGGGAAAGGCTCGTCGCGGATGCGGGGGCCGAAGCAAGGCGGGCCGACATCTTCTTCTTCTTCCGGCGCCAGGGATCGCGCTAGGCGGTCGATCCGATGGCGGGCGTCGTTCTCGCCGACTCCTTCACGGCGACCTAGTCGGCCGCTGAGAGTCGGATGCGCAACAGGCGGTTGGGTGGGATATCTCTCCCCACGGGGCCGAGGCGGAGGCGGGTTGCCCCGCCACTCCACGGCCCGGGGATGGCCTTTTGTGTCTCGCTCGATGGAGATTCGGGTTTGGCTTCGGCTGGCAGATGGCTCTTTCTCGTGCCGCGCGCGGGTTTTACCCGGAGTCGGCGTCCGGGACGTCGCGCCGTGATCTCGGCGTGGGGGAGGGCTTTCCGCGCGGGCGTCGGCTTCGTGCCGCCGCGCGGCCGCATCGATTAGCTGCTGGATGCGTCTGGTCATGTGGGGGAGTTCTTCAGCCCCCAATCCGTCTAGCTCGTCTACGGCCGCCTGGGCGGCACGCAGGTTCTCGAGTGGAGTGGCGTAGACTGGGCGGGCGACTCCTAGCGTGTCGGCGACGACAGCACCACGCTGCCTGACAACGCTGGCCCGACTGGGCCCGCCTGGGGGCGGCATGCCAAAGGCGGCGCGGTCGGCTTCACGCCGGTGGGCCTCAGTGAGGCATCTCATGGAAGCCAACTTCCGGCCCTCCGCGAGGAGGGCGAGGCGGCGAGCCTCCAGTGCTTCGGCATCGGCATCGGCCGGGAGGGGGATGGACAAGTCGTGGACCGCCGCATGCAGGGCGTCGTGGGCGCTCTCGTCAGAAGCGTCGCCGTGGCCGATGACCATCACCTCGGTGGTGACAGCGTCGCAGCCATCGGCCCGGGGAAGCGGGTCGTTGTAGATCGTGACGTCGGTGGGGAAAGTGTCGAGTGAGGCCGTGTCGGAGTCGACAGGCATCGGATCGGTGGAGCCAACCGACTCCAAGTCCACAGCAGGCTCGCCGGAGACGTGGAGCTGGCCGAGGAGGTTGACGAGGTGGTCGGTGCCCGCGTCAGAGGCGAGCTCGTTGGAGATGAGGGTCTTGTCAAGGAGATCGGCGAGGCCGCTCGCTGCGCAGACGTTGGTGACGCCTTGCAGCGCGTCGTGGAAAGCGCCATCGGGCGTGCCGGGCTGGCTACGCTCGCTGGGGAGGAAGAGGGTTCCCGTCCAGAACAGGTCTCCGGGCGACGGTGCACCTGGCCCATGGTGGGCGCCAAATGTCGGGTGGTAGGTGCGACATATGCCAACGGGTGGCTTATCATTGTGGCAGCCAGTAAGACGTCGCTGGTGCCTGGAAGCGGGATGAGGCGAAGACATGCACGCCGGCGAATCTTACCCAGCTTCGGGGCTCTCCATGGAGATAACACCCCTACTGCTGCTCTGCGGGGTCTCCGCATGATCACTAGACGAACAAGTAGCTACACAATGCTCCTTGAGCTGTTTTGTGAGAAGAAGAAGAAGAGCACGGCTAGCCCTCCTCCCCTCTCTATATGGTGTCTAGAACTAGCTTGGATCAACCCTCTGCATGGGTGTCCCGGGGGGTTTATATAGGCCTACCCCCCGGGGGTACAATGGTAATCCGGCTGGGCGTGGGGCCCAGCCGTCTGTGACTACACTCGCCGGCTTCTGCGCCGGCTGCTGGGGCCCGCAGGCTGGTGGGTCCTGCCGGCTGCCGGCTCCTTGGTCGACAGGAAGGCCCCACTGTCCAGGGCCTTGTCGGTGGCTGGTTACTGTTGCTCAATCCTGGTGACGAGGGCTTCGCCGAGGTGGGCGTGGCTACAGTGCCGCCGTCCGGCGGGTGATCGCTGTAGCCTCACCGCGTCTTGTCTCCTTAATGGGGCGTCTCCTTCGAGGGAGGTGGCAAGCCGGCTGTGGAGAGCCGGCTTTGTCTTGGGCCGACTGGGGGACGCCTGGTCGCCTTCGGGTGTCTCTCTGCCCGAAGGGTCCCACCGCCCGTGGGCCGCACTAGCAGCCCGTCGTGGATGACATCAGGGTCAACGTGGCAACAGTGCCGTGCTGGACGGGCCATGGCCACCCGTACGACGCACTGTGCCAGGCGTGCTCCGGGATTCGGGGGTGGCAGGCTTTACTGTAGCCACGCCCCGTCACATCACCGTTATGTGGATGCAGACTTCGAGGGTACGATCTTGACCGCTTTGTGGGAGCCGGCTTCTTGGAGTCGGCCTTCTCGCGGCCGGCTTCTCGGAGCCGGCCCTCCCGCGGCTTTCTTCATGGGGGCTAAAGTCGGGTCGCCTTCCGATAGTCGGCCTGGGAGATAGCCGGCAAGGGGAAGGCGGCCCCACGTCTTGGATTCTCGAGGGCCGGATCGGCTTGTAATTTTTCAGAAGAGCCAGGGGGTGCCGGCTAGGCTACCCGTGGTCATTTACTCTGACAATCGGAGAGATATTGGATTGGAATTTGGGTGAGCCCTTACATGGATTGGAGCACCAGATCAAACACTACAGGCCACTTCATGTTGCACCGGTGTAGGAGATGTGCTTTTCTTTTTTGTTTGACATGACGTGGTAGATGAACTGGTGATTCGAGAGGCCCCAATAAAAAAATTGGCAGCCAATCATGGAAGAATCATGCCTGCGGGATAGATCGCAAGGACTCCTATGAGGTAATTTTTTTAAAAAAGATCTATTCGTTTTAGCCGAGGATTACGTGAATTAATCGACACCGTTATAACTTGGTCCCACCAGATTAACGGCTCCTAATTACTGATTAACGTAGGAATTTCTAGGGAGTCAAGAATTAGTATAGGTATAGATAGATAGATAGATAGATATAGATAGATAGATAGATAGATAGATGTTGTAACATTAACGCCCAAAGATCCTTCCTCGACACCCTACGAGAAAGCAATCTCAGAGCCACATATCCATCACATGTCTCAAGTATCCATTTCTAGTTATATAAGATCAGGATACAAGTCTGAACATCCATTACCATGGACACGGTATTCAAATATATATCTTCCCTGCAGGGGTGCACCACGTTACCCAACACACTTGATTACTCTGCCCGGACACACCTTTTTGGGGTCAATGCCCGGCCTCGGAAGATCAACACGTTGCAGCCCTACCTAGCCTCAACAGAGAGGTCCCTGCCGGTCTACATCCTAAGCACTCTTGGGTCTTGGGCCCATTGCCCGTTGTACTCCGGGTCGTTGCGAGCAGGGTGGATACCAGCATCGCCTCAGATGGCCAGCATGATCCGACCATGTCACAATGCTGAACTGGACGTCTGACAAAGTTTCGGCTGATACTGCAATGTCGAGGCCCATATCTATTCTCGCATGGTGGTTAGTGTGTAAGGGCCAAAGGCCAACTCAGAACAAATACCCAAACCTGTTAGTGCATTGGGGGCTTGCGGATACGAGCACAGACTCATGATAAAGCGACCCCGTCGCCCCGTCTTGTGGACTTACGGCAAGGGCCCAGAATGCCCGGCCATGGCTCGTAGAAAACTCGCGGGTGCTCTACGGGCCCGCCCGAATTTCACATCAACTCGCGGGTACCCCTCAGGGCCGACCCGACTTCAACAATGGTCTCAAGTAAAGTCAAGGTAACCGTGTGTCCAAACATCAAGGGGAAAACCCGAGGAATCACCCTTGGTGGATTCCACTCGATGTAATCATCAAGGTGAACGTAGGATGAACCACCCTCGAGGTTCACACTTGAGGAGTTGCACGACAGAGTCGTATCGGGAGTGGTCAAGGAGGAATCACCCTCGATGACCACGACCGAATAGCTACACTACAAAGTTATCATCAGGAGTGCGTTATGAGGTATCACCCTCGGCACTCGATAGTAGCTCTGTAGAGTCGAGCAACAAAAGGGGCGTGATGTGATCTGAGGTGTCGGGCTCTGGTCGTCGATCACATTGATCGAGTTATCGATGATGAATCAGGGGAAACAAGGACAAGGTGGGGGTCACTGATGGATCACTAAACAACCTATACTAAGCAGTTTAGGATTACCAGGTAAGGTATAATAAATAGGTTACAAAAGCAGGCTATGCATCAGAATAGGAGCAATCAATTACAGTAGCAAAAGCTAATGCAAGCATGAGAGAATGGAATGGATGATATAGGGATGATCAAAGGGGGGGGCTTGCCTGGTTGCTCAGGCGAGAAGCAAGGGTCATCGATGACGTAGTCGATCACAGGGGCATCAACAACAGTCTCGGGGTCTATCGGAGAGAAGAGGGGGAGAAACAGTAAATACAGAGCAAACAGATGCATAACAGGACAACAGGCAGAGCTAGACGTGTTCTAACGCGGTGCTACACACTACCGGTGAAGGGGGATAACATCCAGGAAAGCTTTCCTGAAGTTTGGCATTTTCGGATAGATGAATCGGAGGGGGACAGTTGCATGTTCACTATGCTAGGAGCATGTGACAGATGAACGGACTGTGTATTTGGATTTGCCTCATCGTTCTGAGAAACTTTCATGGAGACAACTTTTTCATCTGAGTTACGGATTAAATTATATATGATTTTCTAAAGTTTTAGCAATTTTAGGATTTACTGAAATTTGGCCAAGTCTGAGAATCCCTCGGTTTTGAATATCATATAGCTATTTTCCAAAGGCTATAGCTAGTGTTCTACTCATCCAATGGAGTAGTGCCTTATATCAAACTTGATCAATTTTCTGTGATCTACATGACAATATCAAGTGCAGCTATGTTAGCATCCATTTGCTTGATCAAAACTTTGTCGGAAAAGTGCTACTACAACATTTCTGCTTCTGCTTTTCTGTTAACAAAACATAGCAATTTGTGATTTTCTTTGCATTTAAACCATACATCAAATGGATTTGGTCCAAAGGGAAAAATGAAGTTTGTCATGTGTACTTTCAACTCATATTTTTTTGGCCTGTTAGTAGTTGTTTTGCTGCAGTTTAGGGGCTTTCTAGATGGTTAGTCATCGTAGATTTAGAAAAGCTAGCTAGCACTAGCTATAGTACTAGCAGAAGTATAGGCAGAGCAACGGTGGGCAGCGGCATGGTGCGGGCGCGGCCAAGCGCGGGAGGGCGCGTGCGGGCGCGCGACCGACGTGGGGCACGCAAGGGCAGCGACAGGAGGTGAGGCGGGACGAGGCCCGAACACGGCGTCGTGAGCGGCTGCAGGGCCTGATGACGGCCGCAGCAAAGCAGCTACATCAGCACAGCAGCAAGCAGGGGAGGCGGCGCATGGCAAGCGGCTTGACGCGCGCGGGGTGAGCAGGGAAGGCCACGAGTGCTCGTGCGCGTTAGTGCCGGCGGCGCGGGGCGGGAGCGACGAGCTCCGTGCGGCACGGCACATAGTGGCAGCAGGGGTATGGCTCGAGGGCACGCGTGCGATGGAGCCTGTTCGAACACGCAGCAGGCGCCGCGTCGGATGGTGGTCGCGACAGTCGCCGTGTAGTAGCGTGGTGACGATGACGATGACATCAGCGATGGCTGGTGCTCGTGATGCTTGGGATCGAGCACAAAGAGCATATGGGGAGGAGTTGGTGAGTGCGTAGGGTGCCTGCGAGCTCTAGGAGCTCGACCATGTGCACGGATGCGAGCTTCGCGGGCAGTGGTCGCGGCGGTAACAAGGTGAGCGGTGACGAGCTCGGGCATCAATGGCCATGATGGATATAGACATGGAAACGGAGGGGGTAGAGGGGATATGACCGCACGCTCACCGTGGAGCTCACGAAAGGCCGGCGATAGGTTAGTAGCAGCAGAGTGTTTGCCGGAGTTGAAGAAGGTGGCAGCGATTGAAGGAGGAAGATGTTGCCATTGTGGTCGCAGCGGTGCTCCCCGGCTCTAGCAGAGGGCACCAGAAGATGAGGCGGAGGCCGGCGTGGTCCGTGGACATGAGCTACAGACACGGAGAGGACGGCGGTAGCGGTGGCATGCCAACGATGGCGACGGGCACGTCGGCGAGAGGTGGATCTGGAGGGAGCGGTGGAGCATGAGGGAGAGGAGTGGAGTGGTGAGCTAGTGGGGGAGGGGATGTGATTAAGGGGTCGGGCGTGGCGTCCTTAGCCCCTCCCGGCGTCGGTGCCAGCGAGGTGGCCCGGGGCGACCTGCCCCTGTAGCGACTCGGTCGCACAAACAGGAGGGAGGGGGGGACCGAGGATGGTCGGCTGGCCTGGCGGTCTAGCTGGGCCGAGGCCCAGTGAGGGGGCAGGTCAGGGCTTTTCTTCTTACTTTATTTTTTTGATAGAGTTTTTTTTCTTTTTATTTATTTCTGTTTTAGTTTTACAAAATGCAACACTAGTCCATAAATTATTATTATTAATTAATCTACTACCACAATTAGTTTGGTAGCCAAATAAATTAGTATAGTATTTTTATAATCTAAAAGCCATTAAATTATTATTTTAGCCACTGTTATAATCACAGAAAGGGGCACTAAAAATACTTTACACAAAGTGTTGGGTCACCACCATAATTAGTTATGGAATATTTGCCACACTTTCAACATTTTATTTTGCATGTTTGAGAAATTTGAATTTTGGACCTTAATTTGAATTTGAATTTGAATAGTGACTTGGATCAAGTGATTTTAGCAACAGTAAAAGTGATGACCTGGCATAATTAGCAGGAGATTACTTTAGCTTAATTATCCGGATCTAACAATTCTCCTCCACTACAAGAAATATCGTCCCGAGATTTTAGGAAGTGGAAGGAGACAAAATGGGGTATTCATCTTGAACACGATCCTTGAGTTCCCCGGTGGCTTCATCTTCAGAATGATTTGACGACTGAACTTTAAGAAATTGGATAGCCCTCAGATGGTGCGATGTTCAGCTCGAACGAGATCACAGATCGGATGCTCTCTATAAGAGAGATCATCATGTTGGGGTTCGGCTTTATAAGCCAAGGGGTTATTGCAATAAGACTTGCGACTCAGGGCATCGGCCATGACATTAGCCTTGTCAGGGGTATAAGGAATACCATAGTCATAGCCTGTGGCTTTCATACATCGCTACTGACAAAGATCCAGATCTAGTTGAGTAAAAAATTACTTTAGACTTTGATGATCAATCAAGATCTCGCAACGATTACCAGGAAGATAATGCCACCAAAATTTCAATGCAAACATTGGTGAAGGTGCGTTTTCAATTCTCACAAGAGGAGAAACATTTAATGCATGCAAGGAATAAACCTATGCTTCAGCAATTCGAACAAGATGAGCATGGTAGCTTACAATATCATTTGAAGGATGTAGTAGATGGACGGTTTTAGTGGCGCAAATGATAGAAGCGGCATGTGTTTTCAACCATTCCATTCCCAGAATGAGGTCGATATTGGATGACTTCAAACCAATGGGGGAAACATGGAATTCCAATCCTTCAAGTTCAACGGGGACATTGTGACTAACCATGGTGGTTCGACATTGGCCCACGGAATGCAGCTTGGTATTCCGGCAAGTGATTGTTGTTCCAACAGGTAAGGAACGCATGTGGCTGTCCCACCATGGAGCAGCGGGACCTTTCAGGTAATAAGCCGTGAAGGTGACATAGTTGAAAGGGGCTACATCAGCAGACTCTACCTTGAAAGTGATGTCATGGAGCTAGTCATCAGCATCAAGGGGCTGAGATGAGCTGCGGTAGATGACAGGGTTAAGACGCGCAAAGTCTTGCAGAGCTACTAGAGCTAGTTGCTGATTCATATTGGGGCGTGGGAACTGAGGTAGGACTCCTTTTATAAACAGGTGATTCAACATTAAACTGTTGTATCATTTCGGCCATGTATTCGGGAGGTGGTGGATTGTTACCAGCACGACCATGACTAGTGGGTCTAACCATCCTGCTTAAATGCAATAGGGGGGTAGTTCAGCAAGGGGTGGAGCAAGTGTATGGAGTCATTCACGATGTAATCAGAACAATGAACAAAGGCGCAATATGTGCAAAGAAGTAGTCATTGGAGACATACCGATACATATACAAAGCCAATTACACATTGTTCCTATGAGTTTGGACAAGAGAAACATCATAGACTTACTAGGCAGCACGCATGCACGTGATGGAAGGATACCACAACGGGACATAGAAAAGGCTACATCAACGCCAGGGATAACCTCTGGAGCGAGAGATTTTGCAAGTGATGACGCAGGGTGCCCTCGATAAGAGGATCCCGCGGTCAGTGAATATTGTGAAGCCGAACTTGTCCCTCAATTCAAGAAAGGCATATTACAAATCTCCGGGTGGATGTGATAACAAGAACCTATGATAGAGTTAGCAAAATCATTTAACCCTAACAGAAGAGAGATCAGAGTCCCAGAGTAAAGGTCGAGGAGTAAAAGATCCTAATACCACCCAATGGCGATGTGGGCCCGTAAGCCACACAGCCATGTTAGTAAATCAGTTTTTCAAAAACTAGACTCAACTTCGGCCAAGGAGTTGGAAAGGGGGATACTACTGGCAATCGACTCTGATACCAACTTGTGACGCCCTCGATTTGTGACGCCCCGAGTCCGATGCGCCAGGTGCCTTCTAGTAATTTCGTTGCCTCCGTGTGTTTCATTTGTGCTTGCTCTATTTATTTTTTGCATTGCATCATGCCATCATGCCAGCATGTCTTTTAATTTTAAAACTCAACTAAATAAATTGCATGGGTCTTCGATCCATTTAAATTAAGGGAAATTCACATGGTGAAATTCTCTTTAAAACATATCAAAGTCTCCCAATATTATTTAGGAGCTATAATAAAATATTCCATTAGTTTGGAACCACCCTCAAACACACTTGCATTTTTAATTCCATGCATATTCTATTTCAAGTTTGTTCCCAAACTTTGCGCCTAATTCTTTTATTCTATTCCCAAGCTCCATGGTAATTCTCAACACCTTTGAAATCTCGTAAAGCCTAGCCTCCATTCAAACTCCTTGACTCAAGTCAATATGTTTGGGATTAGCTTCTCCTAATTTGTTGGAACCACTTTTGTTGGGGTGGAAATATTCCGTAAAGCCATACAAAAATGTCCCATAATTTTGTTCTTCTCCATGGCCTCTTCTCCTAATTATATTTGGCTTATCTCTTTTGCTGAAAAGAGAAATTAAGAGAGAGGGAGAGGAGTAGTGCAGCAGCCCAGCCAGGTCGGCCTGTTCCTCTCAGCCCACCAAGGCCCGGCTGCCCTCTCTCTAAAACCTAGCGAGGCTTCTGCCTCCCTCTCCTCGATCTCCCTCTCCAGCAGCGCCGCCATCCCTCTCCCCTCGTACCAGTGCTCGTTCCCCAGCACAGCCTCCTGTCCCAGCAGCGCTGTCGACCCCAACCTCCTCCCTCTCGGGCCTCTGAAGCCTCCCGCACGCTCGGCTCCTCTTGCCGTCTTCTGCTCTGGCCGTCGCCGAGATCCGCCGCCTCTTGGAGCTGCTCGAGCCCGCCGGGTTCCCAGCGCCACCGCGCCCTGGTCACGTTCCCCTCTCCCTCTTCCTCATCGCCTTGCAGCCATCATCAGCAGCCCCATCGCTGCAGTTCAGCGGCAAGCTCTTCCAGCCGCGCCTCCATTTCCATGGCCTCGCGCGCCTTTGTCCTGAGACGCTGTCCAGCGCCCGCATCCGCACCTCCCTTCGTTTCTTGCACTACTGCGTTGTCGTAGCAGCCGTGCATCCCGCAGTCAGCCGTCTCAAGCCCTCGTCCGTGACGGCACCAATTCCAGAGAGGGGTCGCCATACCCGTTGACCGCATCACCTCCCCTGCTACATTTGGTGGACCGCGAGGCGTGCCCTCGCAGCGTGCCTCCTCCCAAAGCCCAGCCGCCTCCTCATCCAGCGCCACATCGAGCTCGTCATCCTCGGCCTCCTCTGCATCATGCCTGGGCCGCCTCCCTTCGCTGCTGCCGTGACTGGGTCGCCCTACTGACCTTCGCCTTGGCCCGGTGTTCCCCTTGTCGGATGTCTCCACGCCACGACCGACTCCTTCCCGACACCTTGCTGCTGCGGCAAGACCACCAAGGCGCTCATGGAGCCCTAGGTCCGAAGATGACCATGACCGTGCATCTCCCCTTTACCACTTTGAAGACCTCAACCACAGTACACTTACGGCTACATTACGAAATGTACCCGTACCATCGCAGAAGACCCGTGTAACACAAGCGTCAAGCTCTATTATCGTCGCAAAAACAAGACGGCGGGAGTTCGAAGACCCCAAGTACCACGACAACCCTGAAGGGATTCAAATCCGTCAAGTTCCTCTACCGATGACTCGAACAGCTACGAAACGTGTACCATCATCGTCGAACCGCGAAGAATCCGTGCACGTCAAGTTCCTCGCTGCGACCCCGAACATCTACGGAAACTTGTGCGACTAAGAACATGAACGACTACCGTCACCAAGATCGCTAGTATCACTACCATCGTCGAGGACCAATAGTACCACTACTTCCACTACCGTCGCCATGAGAACGACTACTTCCCACAATGACCCGTGAACGACTACTTCCACTACGACCGTCCTGAGAACGTCTACTTCCCCTACACCACATCGAACCCGAACCGCTCCGATAATGCATGCTACAAAGGTATAACCCCGAGACGACGCCCGTGAACGAATGCATGTGAGTTGTAGGAGATGAACCCCGCGTTTGCACCGTGTCCGAAAGTGTCGCTTCCATGTTCCTCCTCTTTTCCATGCCGTCCATCCGTGGGAACCCGGTAACCGGGATCACCCCACCATATTTTGCACGCTCCCGCCACACTTCCTTTGCACCAGTATCTCCATAAGCTATCGGAACCGTTATGTTATCGTGGCATCATTTCGGATTCGTTGCCGTGGCCCCTTTTCCTTCCGCCATGGCGACAAATGCTCCATATCATGCTCTTATCAACATTTTCATAAATATTGCATAAAAATTGCAAATGTCATCTGCATCATGATAACAACATCAAGGATGTTTAAAATTGTTGTTGCATTAAATTGCTAATGACATATGGGGATTTTCCGAAATTGTTGCTTGTTGTTCCGGCCTCATTTAAATTGCCTAGAATGTGTAGTTTACTTATGCCTCACCTCTTGCTTTGTTAATCAACATTTAATATTGTTGGGTACATAAGCGAGAGTGAACTAAATGTTTGAATGTGGTGTTTCGTCAATATGCAACTCGTTGCATATTGAGCTCCACTTAATTTGCAGTATTGTTTGTGCATATTGCCATGCCATGCCTCATTAAATCGGACATGCATCATACTTGGTTGTGCATCATGCCATGTTTATGTGATGGTTGTTTACTATGCTGCTTGCTTCTTTCTGGGTTGTTTCTCTCATTAGCTTCGGTTTCGTTCCGGAGTTATGAGGATTCGTTCGACTACGTCCGTTTGTCTTCTTCTTGGACTCGTTCTTCTTCCTTGCAGGATCTCACGCAAGATGACCATACCCTCGAAATCACTTCTATCTTTGCTTGCTAGTTGTTCGTTCTATCGCTATGTCGCGCTACCTACCACTTGTTATATCATGCCTCCCATGTTGCCATGTTAAGCCTCTAACCCACCTTCCTAGCAAACCGTTGTTTGGCTATGTTACCGCTTTTGCTCAGCTCCTCTTATAGTGTTGATAGTTGCAGGTGAAGATGAAGCTGGTTCCATGTTGGAACATGGATATGTTGGGATATCACAATATCTGTTATTTAATTAATGCATCTATATACTTGGTAAAGGGTGGAAGGCTCGTCCTTATGCCTGGTGTTTTGTTCCACTCTTGCCGCCCTAGTTTCCGTCATACCGGTGTTATGTTCCTTGATTTTGCGTTCCATACGCGGTTGGGTGTTATGGGAACCCCTTTGAATAGAACTCCTCCAGCAAGGCCCAACCTTGGTTTTACCATTTGCCTCACCACCACCTACTTTTCCCTTGGGAGTCGCGCTCCCGAGGGTCATCTTTATTTTTAACCCCCCCGGGCCAGTGCTTCTCTGGGTGTTGGTCCGAACTAGAGCCCCTTGCAGCGCCACCTCAGGGAAACTTGAGGGCTGATTTTAGTTGTACGGATTGCTCATCCGGTGTTGCCCTGAGAACAGGATATGTGCAGCTCCTATTGGGATTGTCGCCACATCGGGCGACTTTGCTGGTCTTGTTTTACCATTGTCGAAATGTCTTGTAACCGGGAATCCAAGTCTGATCGGGTCTTTTCGGGAGAAGGAATATCCTTCGTTGACCGTGAGAGCTTGTGATGGGCTAAGTTGGGACACCCCTGCAGGGTTTGAACTTTCGAAAGCCGTGCCCGCGGTTATGTGGCAGATGGGAATTTGTTAATATCCGATTGTAGAGAACTTGACACTTAACTTACTTAAAATGCATCAACCGCGTGTGTAGCCGTGATGGTCTCTTTCCAGTGGAGTCCGGGAAGTGAACACAGTTTTGTGTTATGTTTGAACGTAAGTAGTTTTCAGGATCACTTCTTCATCACTTCTAGCTTTTTGACTGTTGCGTTGCTTCTCTTCTCGCTATTATTTGCGTATGTGAGCCACCATATTTGCTTAGCGCTTGCTGCAGCTCCACCTGATTACCCTATCCTACCCATAAGCTTAAATAGTCTTGATCTCGCGGGTGTGAGATTGCTGAGTCCTCGTGACTCACAGATACTTCCAAACAGTTACAGGTGCCGATGATACTGGTGCAGGTGACACAACCGAGCTCAAGTGGGAGCTCGATGAAGATCTTGATCATTGTTTTGTTTCGTTTCCTGTTGATCAGTAGTGGAGCCCAGTTGGGACGATCGGGGATCTATCAATTGGGGTTGTCTTCTTTTATTTTGGTTCCATAGTCGGACCTTTGATTGTACTCTGGATGATGTATGTTTAACTTGTTATTTGTGTGAAGTGGCGATTTTAAGCCAACTCTTTATCCCTTTCTTATTCAGTACATGGGATTGTGTGAAGATTACCCCTCTTGCGACAAAACCACAATGCGATTATGCCTCTAAGTCGTGCCTCAACATGTGGGAGATATAGCCACATCGTGGGTGTTACAAGTTGGTAATCAGAGCCATCCCGACTTAGGAGCCCCCTGCTTGATCGAATCGCTGACGTTGTTGAGTCTGGAACAAAATGTTTTGAGTCTTAGGATTATATATATATATATATATATATATATATATCGGAGAGTAGGATTCTTTTTACTTCTCAGTCCCTTCGTCGCTCTGGTGAGGCCTCCTGACGTAGAAGTTTTGACTTTTCTCTCCTCAAATTTCATGAAATTTTTATTAGGATCACGCGGGTATCTTGGAATCGTTCCGATAGTCTTGTGACGAGAACATTGTTCTTGGTGCCTCCTAACATTTAGGGGTTGTGGCAGTGTCCCGGGTAGTTGAGCTCCGAGGTGTTGTCGTCACAATTTTATCATTGTAGTTCTGGAATACCTGAGTTTTGCCGACATAAAAAATCTCTTTTTTGCAGTTGTTGGTGAGATAACCTCTACACCACCCAGTACTGCGGAGGGAGTTCGGGAGTATTGCCATAACTTGTATAACAGATGCTTTTCGAATGTTGAGGTACATGATTTCCGAATGCCTTTTGGTTATGTGTTGAAGGATGGATACAACTGGATGTAGGAATTGTTAGTTTGGGTGAGATATTATGCTTCCCCTGTATCCTCAACACCTGATTGCATAACCAGGAAGTTTCGGGAGTTTTATAGGTGGTAATTCAAGTAGCTCCTAGAATATTTTTTCGATAGATGCATGATATGGGATTGGGTAAATCTCTATCATACGTATTTATTCCGGCTTATTCTGCAAGCCAATCCTTTGTTTTTGTTTTGAGTTGTGGTATTCGAGTTGCTTCAATGTCAAGTGTTGAGTCCATACCTTTCCTAAGCGGTGTTCTCATATTCCTATGTGAATACTAACCCTTCTTATTTATCGAGATTGTCATCTCAATTCTATTTCCAACTGGTGTGATTCTCTTCAAGATGTCCTATCATTTTTCCCACTTGCCAGATCCAATCTCAGTTTTCTCATCGGTGTTTGTTTCATCCGTCCCAAGATGTCTTTGTTTTCCCGCCCTCCCACCCTTTTTCTTCAAGGACTCAAACTTCTTAATCAATTATCCTTTTTATTGATGTGAAGTCTCTCCATTCTTTTCCGCCAATGTTCTTATCCGGTGATTCTCGGCAAGATTCTAACGGAGCTTCAAGTGCATCATTCTTCATTCTCTTTTCTTCTCCGGTGGATTCAATTCAAGCTTTGTCGATCATATCGTTTCCTCGTTTCAAATGTTTTCTCATGCCGGTGCACCTCTTAATCATCCACCCCTTGCTATTCATGTTATCTGGAGTCCTAAAGATACCCCATAAGATTCAAGTTTCTATTTGTAATCCTTTCAAGCTATTTCGAGGTTGTTATCTCATTCAAGCCATTTAATTCAACCGATGCAATCTCTCTTTTAAATCGCTCAACCGTATTTTCTTTTGAGTGGCCCCCTAACCCACAGGTCTTTTCCCAAGATCTTACCCAACTCTTCTAATTTTCCTGGAGTTGCTCTCAAATTCTTCTCCAAGTTTGACGTAAGAATGAATTATCATCAGTCATATGTATTTTTCCAAGATCTGTCAAATTCTTTTCATCATTGGCTCAACCTTTCTATTCGTCATCCCGGAGTATCTCAACAATTCATGGTGGTGTTTCTCGTCGTCATTCTCACGTTTGAAGACCGAGGAGGATTTTTCTCTCAATCTTGCTCCATTCTCTTCAAGATTCATGGTTCTAGCTTGTTGCCATCCTCTCATAATTGCTTTCGACTGTGAGAATTCTTTTCACCCATCCGAAGCAAATCAGGAGTCCTTTCAGTTTGATTCTCTGGAACCCATCATCTTAGAATTATTCAGTCTCAGCGTGTAGCTATCGTTCTCCAAATCTTACCGGTGCATCATTAAAGTATTCTCTAATCAGCTCATGATCTATTCGCTCACATGTATCTAAATCCCCCAAGTATCTTCATTCGTTTTCCAATTCTTCCCGATGAATTGTGCTTTTGCCACGTTCATTTTCAATTCTTATGGCGGTTTGTTCAAGATTCCTATTCATACGTTATCATATCAATTCATTCGTTCTTTCCAATCCTACTGATGGATCCATCAAGTCCTTCTCAAGTTTGTGCCATATCTATCTTAATCATTTCTACGCCATTGAGTAGTATGCCAAATCCATTGTGTGTCATCAATTTAATTGATGAAGCATAAGCATAATGTAATTCTCATTCTTGTTTCATCCAAGTGATTAATTCCTCATTCGAGAGGTTCATAAAAAAATCTTGGTTTTAATTGCTCATCTTTCTTTTCCGGAGTTCCAACTTTTCTCGGTTACATCGTCGCGAAGCTCCATATAAATCATTGCAAGGCTTCACCTTGTGTTTTAAACTTCTCTTTCTTTCTATCATCCTTTTATTACCGGAGTTCTTCATGGAGGCTCTACATGGTGGTTCGTCAAGGATTCTTTTCATTCTTCAATTGTTCTTCAAGATTTTTCTCTCGAAGTTACGATCCGCCAAGCTTTACTCTAAAATAAACATGGTGCTCAACACATGTTTGTTTTGAGGAGTTCAAGCCTTCTTCATCTTGCATTCCAAAGTGCAGTTCTTCCTATCTTATCTTTCGAGGTGGTGTTATGTCATTCTTGACAATTTCCCTTCGTGTGTCATGATTCAACAGTTGTCAAGAATGAGATAGTTAAACCCATCAATTTCTTCGAGCATGAGCTCTTCTAAGTCCATCAATCTCTTCGTTGGAGTTATCTTGAGTTATATTTCACCTAAAGCCTTCCATTGGGAATGTTGCTCTTTGTGGTGATTATCTGTGATCCAAGTTTTCTCTTTATTCTCTCGATGGAAGAAGCTTTTGTCACATCCCTAGCTTATGGTACTGCCTGGTGTTTTGCATCTTGTTGCATCATGTTTAAATTCTATTTAAGTTGAAATGGGGATTGACCAAACCCTAGCATCAGAAAGAATTCAACTAGGTTCAAATAAAAATATTTTCAATGAACCCAAAATGCCTTCCCAAAAATGTTCATCATCTTTGGATTGGTCTAGAACCTCTGCCAAAAATGGTGCACATTTGTCTAGGACACTTTGGATTTTTGAATTAATACATAAGTATTTGAATTTGGACATTTAAATCTTATAAATATTTTTAATTGTCCAAATAATCCTGAAAGTACTTGAGGCCTGTTGGGAAATATTTCAAAGGTGCCTAAAATTATTTTCAGGATTTTACAAAGTGGTTTAGTATTTTTACTAAATCAAAAACAACAGCAGAAAATAGAAAAAACAGAAATAAAAGAGAGAGAGAGAGAGAGATTACCTGTGTTACCTGCAGGCCCAGCCCACCTGGCAGCCCAGCCACCTGGCCGGCCCACCGAGGGCAGGGGCATCTTCTTCCTCCTGCCAGAAGGCAGAGGAGAAGACAGCCACGACGCCGCGGCGTGCCACGCCGGCAGCTGCCTGCCTGGCTGCCCCCTCGTCGCCCTGGACTCCCTCCGCGATACCACGCACTCCCTCTCCTCTCCCTCACTCGTTGCTCTCTCTCCCCTCCCCTGTCTTGCTCTCTTCCCCACCACCGAGCGTGCCCGTCGCCGCCGCTCGTTGCTGCCGTGCCCACCGACGATGCCTTGCCTCCCGATCAGTCCAGCACCTCCGCCACCTCGCACCACACCTCTCCATCGAAGAAAGCTAACGTGGAGGCCCCGTGGAGCCGCCATCGTCGCCATCTTCCCCGTCTCTGTCCGGTGATTGCTGTCGTCGATTCGCCGCACGCAGGACGTCCCCGAGCCCACTTAGCGTCTCGTCCAACTCCTCGTGAGCTCCTCTTCTCCTCCCCTCACTCTGTACTCCCGATTTTGTTCCCTAGCTAGCTGCCCCACCGGACCCGAGAGGACCCGCCGCCGTGGTTCCACACCGGCGTGGCCTAGGCCACCGCAGCTCGTGTCCGTGCGCGCCACCTTGCTCAGGGAGCTCCCAGGAGCCCAACGCGGCCATCAGCTCGCTCGCTAGCGCGCTGCAGTCCTCGCGCCCGTGGAGCCGTAGCTCCGGCCACTGCCTCGCTCGCCACCGACGCTGCTCCCGGCCAACCCGCAGCCTCTCGTCCGGTCCAATGGATGCGGACGAGCAGGAGCTCCTCGCACATCCCCTCGGCACGTCCAGCCGACGCCGCAATGCGATTCCGGCGTGTCTCCGCCACGCCGGATGGTCGCCGGCGGCCTCTTCCCGGCTCTGCTGACGTGGCTGGCTTAATTAGCCACTAATCACCGCCCCGGGCCACTGACAGTGCGCCCCGCATGTTAATTAAACCCGGGCAGTTTAGTTAACTAGTTTAGCCACTGTGACACTGACATGTGGGTCTCGGGCGCCAGGTTTGACCGTGGCTGACCGTGTTGACCTGCTGATGTCACCCTGACGCAGAGCTGACGCAGTAATGCATTTTCTGGATTTAGGCTGATTTAAATAACCAGAAAATTCCAGAAAAAGTTTAAACTTCTAAAAATCATAGAAATTCAACTGTAACTCCAAATGAAATAATTTATATATGAAAAATGATCAAAAAAATCCAATCTATCCATCTGTACCATTTTCATGCATGTTAGAACAACTTAAGGCCACTATTTAGGACAAATCAAATGAATGGTATTTAAATAACCACATGTGGAGTTTGAATTTGAACTTTGGGTTCAAACCAACTTCATTTAATTGTGTTGCTAGTTGCATTAGCTCAACCAACAACATATTGCCATGTCATTATCATGCATGAGGTTGTGCATTGCATTGATTGTGTTCCTTCTCTGTTGCCGGTGGTTGTCCCCTCTCGATAGACGTTGTACCGACGTTGTGATCATTGACACTAATGAAGACCCAATGGTATCTTCAGAAGTGCCAGGCAAGCAAAACCCCCTTGTTCATTCCGATACAATCCCACTCTCTCGCTCCTGCTCGCTTTTACTGCATTAGGACAACAATGTTTCAACTGTTACATGCTGTGGTAGCTGAACCCCTTTCCTCTGCATGACCTGTCATTGCCACAGTAAATAGATGAAACCCACTAGCATGAGTAGGAGTTGTTTGAGCCCTGATGTGCCTACTCATTCATGTTTGTTTGTCTTGCCTGCTACTGCTTAGCATTGAGTTAGGTCTGATTCATCGGGAATGAATTGGAATGTGGTGAACATGTCCTACCGTTGAGAGCTAAGTGTGTGAACACGATTTGGTAAAGGTAGTAGTGAGAGGCCATGTAGGAGTACATGGTGGGTTGTCTCATTGCAGCCGTTCTTAGGAACCGAGTTCTGTGTTTGTGATCCATGAGCAGTTACTACCACACATTGGGTTCCGGTAACTCGACCCCTCTCGACTTATTAATCCACTCGATCTCTGTCCAGGAGTTGCAACTAGTTTCTGGTGTTTGTAGGTAGTGTTAGTAGTCTACCAAGTGGCACCCGGTACAGGTGGGCTTGGGACAGACTAGGCACAGTGGCACGGTGTACCAAGTGGCACCCGGATGGTGGGCTTGGGAACCCTACTCACATCGTTTGGGGCCGTGAGCGACACCCCGGCCGGATCTCCTTGCGGATGGAACCCAAATAGGCGATCAACCTGGACGAGAGACTTGTGTGATTAGTCAGGTCGTGGCCGACTCCCTCACCAGGCTTCCGCTTGAAGGTTGCCGAGATAAATGACGTGTACATGGTGGTAAGTGGCGAGAGCGTGTGTGAAGAAGTACACCCCTGCAGGGTTATCATTATCTATTCGAATAGCCGGATTCCTCGGATATGGAAACTTGGACCCCTTGCATAGTTCATAGACAAGTGAAAGTGGATACTCTAAAATGCGCAAGATAAGCGTGAGTGCTATGGATGGCGTTCTCGTAGGGAGACGGGAGTGGATCCATAGTGGAGTATTGATATGGTGAATATGTGGACTCGTGTGCGCCACCTCAAAAGAGTTACTTGCAGTCGTAGTTCAGGTTAGCCACTGAGTCAAAGCTGGCTTGCTGCAGTTAAACTCCACCACCCCCTTTGTTGATACCGATGCATATGTAGTTAGTTCTGATGTAAGTCCTGCTGGGTACATTTGTACTCACGTTTGCTTAATTTATGTTTTGCAGAGAGACTTCAGTCTCGCTAGTAGTTCCACGTGGACTTCGACGTTTAGCTTGTTACCTCAGCTACGATCTTGTACCCTTGGGAGGGTCTTGTGGACAGTCAGGCTTCTGAGCCTTCTTCATTTGTAGTTGTCTATACTCAGACAAGTTAAGCTTCCGCATGTGCTTGTTGCTTGTATGCTCTGTATGTTGGGTCATGAGACCCATGTTTGTAATATCTCGCTCCTCGGAGCCTAATGAATAAATACCTTGAGTCGTAGAGTGATGTTGTGATGCCATGTTGTATTTACACATATCGAGCATACTGTGTGTATGATTGAAATGCTTGGTATGTGTGGGTTCCGACAACCTAGTTGTTTATCCTTGGTAGCCTCTCTTATGGGGAAATGTAGTCTTGTGCTTCCATGAGCCATAGTAGTCCGCTACAGCCCGGTTCACCGGAGTCCTGCTAGCCCCGCACTACTGCTCCGGAACACTTGACTGGCCGGCATGTGTTTCACTTAGTTCCAGTGTCTGTCCCTTCGGGGAAATGTCACGCGGTGACATCCGGAGTCCTGCCTAGCATGCTACAGCCCGGGTTCCCGGAGTCCTGTTAGCCCAGTGCTACAGCCCGGATTCGCATGCTGCTGACCGACATGCTCGATGTTGATTCATGTATGCATGTCCCCGTAAGTTAGTGCCACTTTGGGTTCACGACTAGTCATGTCGGCCCGGGTTCTCTGTCATATGGATGCTAGTGACACTATCATATACGTGAGCCAAAAGGCGCAAACGGTTCCGGGCCATGGTAAGGCGACACCCATGGGAATACCGTGCGTGAGGCCGCAAAGTGATAGGAGGTGTTACCGGCTAGATCGATGTGACTTGGAATCGGGGTCCTGACAGCTTTGGTATTAGAGCTTGACTGCCTGTAGGATTACCAAGCCAATCTGGTCGAAGTCGTGTCTAGAAATGCTTTAGTTATACAAGGGAATTGATTGTGGATGGGAACGTAAGGCTCTTTTACTCCTTATCCTCATGACCTTCTGATCTGAGTCATCTTCTCTTTTCTACGGGGTTAAGAACTAGGTTTCTCTTCTATTTCTCAGGATGACGTGTTACTAAACCGTAGTTGCCTAGGATTGTTGAGTTTAAGCCTCAGTTCAGTTCCTACTACTTCCGTATGTTGACCGTTGATCCCGGAACTTTGATATTGTGATGTTGAGTGGTTATGCCACCATTTTGCGGGATGTCTCAAATCATTTTGAACGTTTACAACCGTTATGCTGTCCGAGTCATCCCAGGTTTCTAAACAGTCTGATGCATTTGCAAATGTCTTCATCCCGTTTCCGATGTCCTTTGGGCCAGATTAAGCACACTAATCGGTCTGTTGAGGTACTCCATTGCCTTGACATATATGTTGGAGTTGTTATTATGACACTAGAGTATCCTAGAGTTAGTAATCTATCCATGTTTGGTGTTCCCAGTGGGATGATTCTGGCCATCATTCTCGAAAGCATCTCGTGATGTTATTTAGTTAGTAGGTATTCCACTCCTGGGTTCCTGACCAAGATTCACTCTACTTACCTCGTGTTGATAGTGTTGCTCGTACCTTTAAGATATTAGTAACCTTGTGATAGTCCTTGAGGTCTGTGGTATATCGTTCTTCCAATACCATGAGCCAATATGGCAGAAGTTATTTGAACCAAAAGATCACAACCAGAGTGTTCTTGATGAGTTCTCCGTTCTACATTGTGAATCTGCCAGTTCTACTTTTCTGCATGGGTTATCCAAAAGAAATATGTTGAACTCGTTCGACATACTAATCTATGCATCCACAACTCAGGAAGTTATATGTTCCTTGAGTTGACCCTCCTCAGTTGTATTCCGACCCTAGTCTATCAATTGATAGTCAGGAATAGTTTTGCATTCGTGTTCATCGATGCCTATTATTCTTGTGGTCCGTCAAGCCATTCTATTCTGGAATGACTAGGAGAAACAAACCCCAGCACCTCATCCATTTCTTGGATTGGTCAAAGTAGTTGTATTCCATAGATCAAAATGCCAATCCAGCCTTTGTTTTGCTCTACCTTGGAGTATTACCCCCTTTATGTCAGGATTGCCATGAGAATTGCACCACCTCTTATGAATTCCTGACGAAGTGATACTTCTCGCCATCATTATCCATTCCTCGGTTCCATGTTGTTGTAACCGGAATGCCGACAAGTGATTTGTGATGTGTGAAATCAATACTCCGAGCAACTCCTTGCTTGGTAGTAAATGGACAATATTCTCATTCTTAGCGTGTTGGTTACTGAATCATCATTCTAAGATAGATTGTGCTACCTAGTCCTTATTTCTGGTGCACTCTTCGATCAATGAGTTAGGGTTATTCAATCCCTTGCTTATTCGATCATATCGTCTTGCTCTGAAAAGCAAGATTGTTCTCGAGCTTAGTAACATATCGGTGGTTCGTGATTTTCCGAATATCTTCTCGAAAGTATTACCAGGTTGTTCCCTGATCGCTATGTTGAGTTCGTGATCATGTTGGTTTTCTCTAAACCATCCATTCTCCAAGAATCTGTGTTGGATACCCCTAAGCTAGTTGGTTAAGCTAAACAACAACTTGGAGAGTTGGAAGATAAAAGCTTGTCTGACTTAGTTCGTGTCAAGGGATATCTTTTGTGTGTGGGTGTGTTGAAGAAAGATGATATCTTCATCGATTGGTCCTCGTGATCAGTTGTTGGATCTATTGTCTTGTCCAAACTTTGATTTGAGTGTGGGCTATCCTCAAATCAAATCAGAACCAACGATGTTCGTAATGTTGTCTTACTCGAGGTTGATTCCTCGGGCATACACCATTGCATCCTTTGGTCTGACCAATACCATCACATTGTTCACATAATGGTGGAAGTCCAGTGATATGGAAATTCCGATGAGTTGTTGTTAAGCCCATCAGCAACATTTTGTCTCCTCCATGATTCGTGCTGAACATCCAGCTAGTGTTGGAAACTTGTGCAAGCATTTTCTTCATGCCCCGTTCATGAAGTATATGTTTGGATGAAAGTAGTGACTTCCTCTAAGTTCACGTGCAATCGATGCAAGTTGCCGCCGTGAATTCGAGGGAGCTTGTTTTTGCTTCTTTTGGAATCATCCCAAGTCAGTCATGCATTCGTGCGAAATATTCTATGGTTTGGTAGATTAATTACCTCCACTCCATATGTGTTCCTAGCACACCAAGCCACTGATTGATTGTTCAAGGATAATTAGTTCTAAGTGCTAGTCCTGAAGGTACCAGACAGATTTGTACAAGATTCCGTTATCCTCGATGATGGTTCCCAACCTGAACTCGGTAGTGTTTTGTTATAAGACTACTACGTGGTCATGCTTGTCTAGGACAGTGTGTTCACAGGTGTGTAGCAGAACCAGCTCATGTTTTGGAGCATGCTATCGTAGTTCATTTCCTGAGAATCTCGCAACGTCATATCATCGATTTGTGTTGCAAACTTTCATTATCCTTTCTAGACTTGATGAGTCTGGATTATCCTGACACCAACCAGATCTGAATCTCAGGCAGATATGATGGTTGACACGTTTCTCAAGAACTATAATATTGGTCTCTCTGTAACCCGGTAAAGTGGATGTTGTGGCCAACACACCCACCCGGAAGACTTATTATTGTAGTATCTTGATTGAGAAAGTTGGCCACCTTCCCATAAGGATCTCATAGAATTTATTCCAGTAGTTGTTCCTTATGGATTTTTGTGTTCCCGAAGTCCGACCCTTTACTTGATGTTCTAGATACCAACCATATCAATAAATGGGTTATCCTAGCACATCAAGGAGAACATTTGAAGCGGAGTGCTAAATGTCTCTCGGTCGATCATCCAGATTTGCTTCTTGGCATTGCTAAGGAAAAATCTGAGAAAGTGATGTCCTCCTTTGCATCTGCATCGTTTATCACCGTTCATCATGGTAGTATGTTGTGTTGCCAGGATCCTCGGAACGGATGTTGGTAAAACCTTGATGAATACGGAAATGCTCAAGTTCTTGAGAGCATGCTCAGTCACTGGGTTATATCCTCGGTATCAATTGGAATGTGCCTTCCATTGCCGAGTTGTCCTATAACTCTAGTTTCCTCTCCAAACTGAGTATGCCATTCTTTCAAACTCATTCAAACAATCAATTGTGATTTCCCTTAGGCTGGTATAGAGAGTTTCAATGATCTTTGAATCAAAAGTAATTCTTTTTGCCACTTAAGGGATAATTCTACGAGTCATCCTTCTCTAGGGTGTCTCGTCATGGTATCATGGCAATTATCTCCTCACTACCTTGAAAACCATGCACCATCCTACTCTAGCATGGAATTATCGCCTACCAATTTGAACCTTTGTCATATGTTTCTCTTCCATCATCTCTGATGTGTGTTTTGCGTCTTAGCTCAAGGGATGTTTCTATGTCTCATTCCGTGAGTTGATCTTGTGTTCATTAAGATCGATGATCCATTCTTGTGAGGTTGTCTTGCTCTCTTGTTGCCATGTTGGATGAAATTCTCGAAGGAAAGGATGTCAAGATCAAAGATGATGATCGAATCAACGTTCTTATGAAGTGCAACTTGGATCATGAAGTTTGTGTTAGCTTTGTGCCTCCCTGTCTTCTTACCTCACGTCTTGAATCTCGGGGCGAGATTCTTGTTTAGTGGGGGTGAGCTGTCACATCCCTAGCTTATGGTACTGCCTGGTGTATTGCATCTTGTTGCATCATGTTTAAATTCTATTTAAGTTGAAATGGGGATTGACCAAACCCTAGCATCAGAAAGAATTCAACTAGGTTCAAATAAAAATATTTTCAATGAACCCAAAATGCCTTCCCAAAAATGTTCATCATCTTTGGATTGGTCTAGAACCTCTGCCAAAAATGGTGCACATTTTTCTAGGACACTTTGGACTTTTGAATTAATCCATAAGTATTTGAATTTGGACATTTAAATCTTATAAATATTTTTAATTGTCCAAATAATCCTGAAAGTACTTGAGGGCTGTTGGGAAATATTTCAAAGGTGCCTAAAATTATTTTCAGGATTTTACCAAGTGGTTTAGTATTTTTACTAAATCAAAAACAACAGCAGAAAATAGAAAAAATAGAAATAAAAGAGAGAGAGAGAGAGAGAGAGAGACTACCTGTGTTACCTGCAGGCCCAACCCACCTGGCAGCCCAGCCACCTGGCCGGCCCACCGAGGGCAGCAGTGTCTTCTTCCTCCTGCCAGAAGGCAGAGGAGAAGACAGCCACGGCGCCGCGGCGTGCCACGCCGGCAGCTGCCTGCCTGGCTGCCCCCTCGTCGCCCTGGACTCCCTCCGCGATGCCACACACTCCCTTTCCTCTCCCTCACTCGCTGCTCTCTCTCCCCTCCCCTGTCTCGCTCTCTTCCCCACCACCGAGCGTGCCCGTCGCCGCCGCTCGTTGCTGCCGCGCCCACCGACGATGCCTTGCCTCCCCGATCAGTCCAGCACCTCCGCCACCTCGCACCACGCCTCTCCATCGAAGAAAGCTAACGCGGAGGCCCTGTGGAGCCGCCATCGTTGCCATCTTCCTCATCTCTGTCCGGTGATCGCCGCCGTCGATTCGCCGCACGCAGGACGTCCCCGAGCCCACTTAGCTTCTCGTCCGACTCCTCTTGAGCTCCTCTTCTCCTCCCCTCACTCCGTACTCTCGATTTCGTTCCCTAGCTAGCTGCCCCACCGGACCCGACAGGACCCGCCGCCGTGGTTCCACACCGGCGTGGCCTGGGCCACCGCAGCTCGCGTCCGCGCGCGCCACCTTGCTCAGGGAGCTCCCAGGAGCCCAACGCGGCCATCAGCTCGCTCGCTAGCGCGCTGCAGCTCCGGCCACCGCCTCGCTCGCCGCCGACGCTGCTCCCGGCCACCCCGCAGCCTCTCGTCCGGTCTAATGGATGCGGACGAGCAGGAACTCCTCGCACATCCCCTTGGCACGTCCAGCCGACGCCGCAACGCGATTCCGGCGTGTCTCCGCCACGCCGGATGGTCGCCGGCGGCCTCTTCCCGGCCGTGCTGACGTGGCTGGCTTAATTAGCCACTAATCACCGACCCGTGCCACTGACAGTGGGCCCCGCATGTTAATTAAACCCGGGCAGTTTAGTTAACTAGTTTAGCCACTGTGACACTGACATGTGGGTCCCGCGCGTCAGGTTTGACCGTGGCTGACCGTGTTGACCTACTGATGTCACCCTGACGCAAAGCTGACGCAGTAATGCATTTTCTGGATTTAGGTTGATTTAAATAACCAGAAAATTCCAGAAAAAGTTTAAACTTCTAAAAATCATAGAAATTCAACCGTAACTCCAAATGAAATAATTTATATATGAAAAATGATCAGAAAAATCCAATCTATCCATTTGTGCCATTTTCATGCATGTTAGAACAACTTAAGGCCACTGTTTAGGAGAAATCAAATGAATTGTATTTAAATAACCACCTGTGGACTTTGAATTTGAACTTTGGGTTCAAACCAACTTCATTTAATTGTGTTGCTAGTTGCATTAGCTCAATCAACAACATATTGCCATGTCATTATCATGCATCATGTTGTGCATTGCATTGATTGTGTTCCTTCTCTGTTGCCGGTGATTGTCCCCTCTCGATAGACGTTGTACCGACGCTGTGATCGTTGACACTGATGTAGACCCAATGATATCTTCAGAAGTGCCAGGCAAGCAAAACCCCCTTGTTCATTCCGATACAATCCCACTCTCTCGCTCCTGCTCTCTTTTACTGCATTAGGACAACAACGTTTCAACTGTTACATGCTGCAGTAGCTGAACCCCTTTCCTCTGCATGACCTGTCATTGCCACAGTAAATAGATGAAACCCACTAGCATGAGTAGGAGTTGTTTGAGCCCTGATGTGCCTACTCATTCATGTTTGTTTGTCTTGCCTGCTACTACTTAGAGTTGAGTCAGGTATGATTCATCGGGAATGAATTGGAATGTGGTGAACATGTCCTACCGTTGAGAGCTAAGTGTGTGAACACGATTTGGTAAAGGTAGTAGTGAGAGGCCATGTAGGAGTACATGGTGGGTTGTCTCATTGCAGCCGTTCTTAGGAACTGAGTTTTGTGTTTGTGATCCATGAGCAGTTACTACCACACATTGGGTTCCGGTAACTCGACCCCTCTCGACTTATTAATCCACTCGATCTCTGTCCAGGAGTTGCAACTAGTTTCTGGTGTTTGTAGGTAGTGTTAGTAGTCTACCAAGTGGCACCCGGTACAGGTGGGCTTGGGACAGACTAGGCACAGTGGCACGGTGTACCAAGTGGCACCCGGATGGTGGGCTTGGGAACCCTGCTCACATTGTTTGGGGCCATGAGCGATACCCCGGCCGGATCTCCTTGCGGATGGAACCCGAATAGGCGATCAACCTGGACGAGAGACTTGTGTGATTAGTCAGGTCGTGGCCGACTCCCTCACCAGGCTTCCTCTTGAAGGTTGCCGAGATACACGACGTGTACATGGTGGTAAGTGGCGAGAGCGTGTGTGAAGAAGTACACCCCTGCAGGGTTATCATTATCTATTCGAATAGCCGGATTCCTCGGATATGGAAACTTGGACCCCTTGCATAGTTCATAGACAAGTGAAAGTGGATACTCTAAAATGCGCAAGATAAGCGTGAGTGCTATGGATGGCGTTCTCGTAGGGAGACGGGAGCGGATCCATAGTGGAGTATTGATATGGTGAATATGTGGACTCGTGTGCGCCACCTCAAAATAGTTACTTGCAGTCGTAGTTCAGGTTAGCCACTGAGTCAAAGCTGGCTTGCTGCAGTTAAACTCCACCACCCCCTTTGTTGATACCGATGCATATGTAGTTAGTTCTGATGTAAGTCCTGCTGGGTACATTTGTACTCACGTTTGCTTAATTTATGTTTTGCAGAGAGACTTCAGTCTCGCTAGTAGTTCCACGTGGACTTCGACGTTTATCTTGTTACCTCAGCTACGATCTTGTACCCTTGGGAGGGTCTTGTGGATAGTCAGGCTTCTGAGCCTTCTTCATTTGTAGTTGTCTGTACTCAGACAAGTTAAGCTTCCGCATGTGCTTGTTGCTTGTATTCTTTGTATGTTGGGTCATGAGACCCATGTTTGTAATATCTCGGTCCTCGGAGCCTAATGAATAAATACCTTGAGTCGTAGAGTGATGTTGTGATGCCATGTTGTATTTACACATATCGTGCATATTGTGTGTATGATTGAAATGCTTGGTATGTGTGGGATCTGACAACCTAGTTGTTTATCCTTGGTAGCCTCTCTTATGGGGAAATGTAGTCTTGTGCTTCCATGAGCCATAGTAGTCCGCTACAGCCCGGTTCACCGGAGTCCTGCTAGCCCCGCACTATTGCTCCGGAACACTTGACTGGCCGGCATGTGTTTCACTTCGTTCCTGTGTCTGTCCCTTCGGGGAAATGTCACGCGGTGACATCCGGAGTCCTGCCTAGCATGCCACAGCTCGGGTTCCCGGAGTCGTGTTAGCCCAGTGCTACAGCCCATATTCGCACGCTGCTGACCGAGATGCTCGATGTTGATTCATGTATGCATGTCCCCGTAAGTTAGTGCCACTTTGGGTTCACGACTAGTCATGTCGGCCCGGGTTCTCTGTCATATGGATGCTAGCGACACTATCATATACGTGAGCCAAAAGGCGCAAACGGTCCCGGGCCATGTTAAGGCGACACCCATGGGAATACCGTGCGTGAGGCCGCAAAGTGATATGAGGTGTTACCGGCTAGATCGATGTGACTTGGAATCGGGGTCCTGACAGCTTTTCTATCTTTTCTAGCTCTCAATCAAATCTTTTTCCCATGAGTGATAGGTTGTCACCTCATAATTTTGAGATGCTTTCCATAAGCCCACTATAAGCTTATTCCTTTCGTTGTTGGTTTTCCAACAACTCTGTTATATCCTTCTTGGAAGGGTGCTCTCCAAGCTCATTTGTGGAAGAAGTTGGCATTTTTTCTACATTCTTTTATTCCAATGAGCTATCTTCTATTGTTTCTCCCGGAGGCTTTGTGATGTTGCTCTTTTCACTCATCATCGCGAATTGTGAGGATCATTTTCTTTTCGTGCTTATCCAATTAACCTGAGTGTTGTGTTATCTCTTCAAATTATTTTCATCTTATCAAGTCTTGCATCTCTTTTCAACCGGAGTGATGTTCGAATTTGTTCTTCCTCGTTCTTTGTTTATCTCGTTTCAACCAGAGTGGTTTCAATTTCTTCTTGTCCATTGTGATCGTCATTCATAGCTATGCAACCTCTAGGTTCTCGTCGTATCACGTGTTCCTCTTTTCTAACGGAGTGTTTTCAACTTCGTTCATCTCCGTTGTATTATTTTATCAAATTGTTTAACCTCTCAAGGTTCTTTGGTGTCACTCATTTGTACAAGAAGCAACTTAGTTGTACCTCTTCTCTTCCTCTTTCGTTTCTCTCCGGTGCCATCCTAGATCTCGGGATGAGATCCTCTCGTAGTAGTGGAGTGTTGTGACGCCCCGAGTCCGATGCGCTAGGTGCCTTGTAGTAATTTCGTTGCCTCTGTGTGTTCCATTTGTGCTTGCTCTATTTATTTTTGCATTGCATCATGCCATCATGCCAGCATGTCTTTTAATTTTAAAACTCAACTAAATAAATTGCATGGGTCTTTCATCCATTTAAATCGAGGGAAATTCACATGGTGAAATTCTCTATAAAAAATATCAAAGTCTCCCAATATTATTTAGGAGCTATAATAAAATATTCAATTAGTTTGGAACCACCCTCAAACACACTTGCATTTTTTATTCCATGCATATTCTATTTCAAGTTCATTCCCAAACTTTGCGCCTAATTCTTTTATTCTATTCCCAAGCTCCATGGTAATTCTCAACACCTTTGAAATCTCATAAAGCCTAGCCTCCATTCAAACTCCTTGACACAAGTTAACATGTTTGGGATTAACTTCTCCTAATTTGTTGGAACCACTTTTGTTGGGGTGGAAATATTCCGTAAAGCTATACAAAAATGTCCCATAATTTTGTTCTTCTCCATGGTCTCTTCTCTTAATTCTGTTTAGCCTATCTCTTTTTTCTGAAAAGAGAAATTGAGAGAGAGGGAGAGGAGTAGTGCAGCAGCCCAGCCAGGTCAGCATGTTCCTCTCATCCCACCAAGGCCCGGTTGCCCTCTCTCTAGAACCTAGCGAGGCTTCTGCCTCCCTCTCCAGCAGCGCCGCCATCCCTCTCCCCTCGACCTGATCCCCTCATACCGGTGCTCGTTCCCTAGCACAGCCTCCTGTCCTAGCAGCGCTGTTGACCCCAACCTCCTCCCTCTCGGGCCTCTGAAGCCTCCCGCACGCTCGGCTCCTCTTTTCGTCCTCTGCTCGGCCATCGCTGAGATCCGTCGCCGCTTGGAGCTGCTCGAGCCCATCGGGTTCCCAGTGCCGCCGCTCCCTGGTCATGTTCCACTCTCCCTCTTCCTCGTTGCCTTGCAGCCATCGTCAGCAGCCCACCGCTACAGTTCAGCGGCAAGCTCTTCCAGCCGCGTCGGATGGTGGTCGCGACAGTCGCCGTGGAGTAGCGTGGTGACGACGACATTGACATCAGAGATGGCTGGTGCTCGTGGTGCTTGGGATCGAGCACAAATAGCATATGGGGAGGAGTTGGTGACTGTGTAGGGTGCCTGCGAGCTCTAGGAGCTCGACCATGTGCACGGACGCGAGCTTCCCGGGCAGTGGCAGTGGCGGTAACAAGGTTAGCGGCGACGTGCTCGGGCATCAATGGCCATGATGGATATAGACATGGAAACGGAGGGGGCAGAGGGAATATGACCGCACGCTCACCATGGAGCTCATGAAAGGCCGGCGATAGGTTAGTAGCAGCAGAGTTTTTGCCGGAGTCGAAGAAGGCGGCGGCGATCGGAGGAGGAAGACGTTGCCATTGTGGTCGCAGCGGTGCTCCCCGGCTCTAGCAGAGGGCACCAGAAGACGAGGCGGAGGCCGGTGTGGTCCGTGGACACGAGCTACGAACGCGGAGAGGACGGCGGCCGCAGTGGCATAGCAATGATGGCGACGGGCGCGTCGGCGAGAGGTGGATCTGGAGGGAGAGGAGGGTGGAGTGGTGAGCTAGTTGGGGAGGGGATGGGATTGAGGGGTCGGGGCATGGCGTCGTTATCCCCTCCCGGCGTCGGCGCCGGCGAGGTGGCCCGGCACGACCTGCCCCTGTAGCGACTTGGTCACACAAACAAGAGGGAGGGGAGGGACCGGGGATGGTTGGCTGGCCTGGCGGTCTAGCTGGGCCGAGGCCCAGTTAGGGGGCAGGTCAGGGCTTTTCTTCTTACTTTATTTTTTCGATAGAGTTTTGTTTTCCTTTTTATTTATTTCTGTTTTAGTTTTACAAAATGCAACACTAGTCCGTAAATTATTGTTATTAATTAATCTACTGCCACAATTAGTTTAGTAGCCAAATAAATTAGTATAGTATTTTTATAATCTTAAAGCAATTAAGTTATTATTTTAGCCATTGTTATAATCACGTAAAGGCGCACTAAAATACTTTACAAAACGTGTTGGGTCACCACCATAATTAGTTACGGAATATTTGCCACACTTTCAACATTTTATTTTGCATGTTTGAGAAATTTGAATTTTGGACCTTAATTTGAATTTGAATTTGAATAGTGACTTGGATCAAGTGGTTTTAGCAACAGTAAAAGTGATGACCTGACATAATTAGTAGGAGATTACTTTAGCTTAATTATCCGGACGTCACAATTCTCCTCCACTACAAGAAATCTCATCCTGAGATTTTAGGAAGTAGAAGGAAACAAAACGGGGTATTCATCTTGAAGACGATCCTCGAGTTCCCAGTGGCTTCATCTTCAGAATGATTTGACCACTGAACTTTAAGAAATTGGATATCCCTCAGGCGGGTGCGATGTTCAGCTTGAACGAGATCACGGATCGGATGCTCTCTATAAGGGAGATCATCATGCTGGGGTTCAACTTTATAAGCCAAGGGGTTATTGCAATAAGACTTGTGACTCAGGGCATCGGCCATGACATTAGCCTTATCAAGGGTATAAGGAATACCATAGTCATAGCCTGTGATTGCTTTCATACATCGCTACTGACGAAGATCCAGATCTAACTGAGTAAACAATTACTTTAGACTTTGATGAGCGATCAAGATCTCGCAACGATTACCAGGAAGATAATGCCGCCAAAAATTTAGTGCAAACATTGGTGAAGGAGCGTTTTCAATTCTCAAAAGAGGAGAAGAATTTTAATGCATGCAAGGAATAAATCTATGCTTCGGCAATTCGAACAAGATGAGCATGGTAGCTTACAATATCATTTGAAGGATGTAGTAGATGGACGGTTTTAGTGGCGCAAATGATAGAAGCGGTATGTGTTTTCAACCATTCCATTCCCAGAATGAGGTCGATATTGGATGACTTCAAACCAATGGGGGAAACATGGAATTCCAATCCTTCAAGTTCAACGGGGACGTTGTGACTAACCATGGTGGTTCGACATTGGCCCGCGGAATGCAGCTTGGTATTTCGGCCAAGTGATTGTGGTTCCAACAGGTAAGGAACACATGTGGCTATCCCACCATGGAGCAGTGGGACCTTCCAGGTAATAAGCCGTGAAGGTGACATAGTTGAAAGGGGATACATCAGCAGACTCTAGCTTGAAAGTGATGTCATGGAGCTAGTCATCAGCATCAAGGGGCTGAGATGAGCTGCGGTAGATGACAGGGTTAAGACGCGCAAAGTCTTGCGGAGTTACTAGAGCTGGTTGCTGATTCATATTGGGACGCGGGAACTGAGACATGACTCCTTTTATGAACAGGTGATTCAACATTAAACTATTGTTTCATTCCGGCCATGTATTCAGGAGGTGGTGGATTGTTACGAGCACGACCATGACCAGCGGGTCTAACCATCCTGCATAAATGCAACAGGGGGGTAGTTCAGCAAGGGGTGGAGCAATTTTATGGAGTCATTCACGATGTAATCAGAACAATGAACAAAGGCGCAATTGTACAAAGAAGTAGTCATTGGAGACATACCGATACATATACAGAGCCAATTACACATTGTTCGTATGAGTTTGGACAAGAGAAATATCATAGACATACTAGGCGGCACGCATGCACGTGATGGAAGGATACCACAACGGGACATAGAAAAGGCTACATCAACGCCAGGGATAACCTCTGGAGCGAGAGATTTGCAAATGATGATGCAGGGTGCCCTCGATAAGAAGATCCCGTGGTTAGTGAATATTGTGAAGCCGAACTTGTCCCTCAATTCAAGAAAGGCATATTACAAATCTCCGGGTGGATGTGATAACAAGAACCTAGGATAGAGTTAGCAAAATCATTTAACCCAAATAGAAGAGAGATCAGAGTCCTAGAGTAAAGGTCGAGGAGTAAAAGATTCTAATACCACCCAATGACGATGTGAGCCCATAAGCCACACAGCCATGTTCGTAAATAAGTTTTTCCAAGACTAGACTCAACTTTGGCCAAGGAGTTGGAAAGGGGGATGCTACAGGCAGTCGGCTCTGATACCAACTTGTGACGCCCCCGATTCAATATTACACTAATCATACACGCAAATGTGTATGATCAAGATCAGGGACTCACGGGAAGATATCACAACACAACTCTAGACACAAATCAAAATAATACAAGCTTTATATTACAGGCCAGGGGCCTCGAGGGCTCGAATACAAGCTCGATACACAAGCGTCAGTGGAAGCAAAAATATCTGACTATAGACATAAATTGAACAAGACCGCCTTAAGAAGGCTAGCAAAAAAGCAACAACGATCGGAGAGGCAAGGCCTCCTGCCTGGGACCTCCTAACTACTCCTGGTCGTCGGCGGTCTCCACATAGTAGTAGGCATCTTCGGGGGTAGTAGTAGACATCTGCTGTGGCATCTGACTCCTGGGCTCCACTAACTGGTTGCAACAACTGGGAAGAAGAAAGAAGGGGGGAAATTGGTAGCAAGGCAACCGTGAGTACTCATCCAAAGTACTCGCGAGCATCAGATCTATACTAAGAATGCATTGGTATCAAATGGAAGGGTTATATCTGTGGACTGAACTGCAGAATGCCAGAATAGAGGGGAAGGCCTAGCCTATCAAAGTCTAGCATCTTCAAGCAGCTCCAAGCTTCTTGCAGCATGTAGAAGAGTATAGAATAGCAGTTTAATTAACAAGAATGTTGTAACACTAACACCCAAAGATCCTTCCTCGACACCCTGCGAGAAAGCAATCTCGGAGACACATGTCTCAAGTATCCATTTCTAGTTATATAAGATCGGGATAGAAGTCTGAACATCCATTACTGTGGACACGGTATTCGAATATATATCTTCCCTATAGGGGTGCACCATGTTACCTAACACGCTTCATTACTCTGGCCGGACACACCTTTCTGGGGTCAATGCCCGGCCTCGGAAGATCAACATGTTGCAGCCCTACCTAGGCTCAGCAGAGAGTTCCCCGTCGGTCTACATCCTAAGCACTTGGGGGTCTTGGGCCCATTGCCCATTGCACTCCGGGTCGTTGCGAGCAGGGTGGATACCAGCACCGCCTCAGATGGCGAGCATGATCCGACCGTGCCGCAATGGTGAACTGGACGTCTGACAATGTTTCGGCTGATACTGCGACATCCCATATCTATTCTCGCATGGTGGTTACTGCGTAAGGGCCAAAGACCAACTCAGAACAAATACCCAAACCTGTTAGTGCATTGGGGGCTCGCGGATACGAGCAGAGACTCACGATAATGTGACCCCGTCACCCCGTCTCGTGGACTTATGGCAAGGGCCCAGAATGCCCGGCCATGCCTCATAGAAAACTCGCGGGTGCTCTACGGGCCCGCCCGACTTTCACATCAACTCGCAGGTACCCCTCAGGGCCGACCCGACTTCAACAAAGGTCTCAAGTGAAAAGTCAAGGTAACCGTGTGTCCAAACATCAAGGGGAAAACCCGAGGAATCACCCTTGGTGGATTCCACTCGATGTAATCATCAAGGTGAATGTAAGAGGAACCACCCTCGAGGTTTACACTTGAGGGGTTGCACGACAGAGTTGCATCGGGAGGGGTCAAGGAGGAATCACCCTCGATGAACACGACCGAATAGCTACACTACAGAGTTATCATGAGGAGTGCATTATGAGGTATCACCCTCGGCACTCGATAGTAGCTCTGCAGGGCCGAGCAACAAAAGGGGCGTGATGTGATGTGAGGTGTCGGGCTCTGGTCGTTGCTCACATTGATCGAGTCATCGATGATGAAGCAGGGGCAACAAGGATGTCGGCGTCCCGGGAACAGGGGTCCCCAGACTTGCCTGCCTGCAGCCAGCTGCGTGGCTGAGCCAGCAGGCCGTACGGCCCATCTTGACCAACAAGGCACCCAAGACCCTCGCGAGGGGCCAAGCCTCGCGAGGCGGATGACACGAGACCTCCTCTGGAGCGGCCTAGTTAGGCAGGCTCACGAGGAGCAGAGATATCAAGGCGAGGCGAACCTCACGAGGCTCTCGTGACGTGAGCCATGAAAATCGACACCAGGCGGGCGCCAGGTGGGCGCCAGCGCGGGCAGCGTCCTTATTTCCTCTTTGATGCTAAGGAAACTAGCGCAGGCGAGGAGTACCGAGGCATCAGGCAAAGGTTGCCATTTTGGTGCAACAAGACCAAGACCAGAAGGATGGCAATACGGAGGTCATCGTGGAGCCCAAGACGGCGTTACCACCAGAGCCTTTCGCAGGCGCAGACCACCTTTTGTCAGGATGGCTTGTACTAGCTGCCCCCTTCAAATTATCCCGCCATTGTTGGCTCCCTTCCCGCTCAATATTTGGGAAGAGGACCAGGGCCTCTATAAGTAGGGGTAGCCACCACCACAGAAAGGGGAGGCGAGGACGAGAGGACGGCATCTTAGATCACTCTCCCACCCGCACAAGTTAGCCACACACAAGAACACCTCAACCTCCGGAGGTTGTTCTTCCCCTTGTATTGTTCATCATCAGCCCAAGAGGCAATCCACCACCACCACACTGGAGTAGGGTGTTACACCACAATGGTGGCCCGAACCAGTATAAATCCTGTGTCTCTCTGTGTTGCGAGTTCGTCGATTTCGTCCGCGAGATCTTAGCGAGCTAGGGCGTAGATCGGTAGGAGGGAAAGACTTCGCGCGCATCTCAGTGTTCGAACCTTAAGGGTTTGCCGGAACCCCACATCCGACATTTGGCGCGCCAGTTAGGGGTGCGCCGAAGCTTTCCTTCCGTCAGTTCATCGCTCCCCCGCTCATCGTCTCCGTGGCGGACGCTCGCCGCGCTCGAGCTAAGCGCCGGGCTGCTCTCACTGCCCGCGTTGCTCAGACAGCTCCCATCGGCTGGCCACCACGTCGTTCTCCGTCCCCCGCCGCCAATGCTACCGCTGGCCCGATGGGGAACGAGCAGCAAGTGTCTTTGCTGCAACCGTCGGTGTGGCAGGGCGGCCGCACCGCCACTCCATCACTGGCCCCAGCCGGTTCTTCGTCTCACGCACACCGCGCCCCCATGGAGGCGCGAGCTGCACTCCTCGCCGCAAACAAGCTCCTGTGCTACCACCCAGTCGATGACCTCTACGAGGAGTGGCTCGACCGCGTCGCCGAGCTCGTCCGCGCCGCAGGGGGCTCCCCGACGCCGTCCCTCTCTCGGCCTCACCCTCAGCCAGCCAAGGGTGACGAGGCCCGAGGCACGCTCCACCACCCAGCCCAAAGACAGCGCCTTGGCACCAAGGCACGCGGCCCCGCGATGCGATCCGCCAAAACCGGTGCCCGCGCGCGAAGAGAGAAGCTGCCAAGAAATCCCATGGCCGCGAGAAGCTGCACCCGCGCTTCCCGCACCGCCTCGTCAAGACTGTGCGCCGCTTGCGGCGGCGCCACACGGACCTCGACAAGACCAAGCTCCACCCCTGAGGCGGGCCCCAATAACCACGGCTGGCTGCCACGCCTTCACCCCCGAGTTCCGCAGCGTCGCCTGGCCAGGCAAGTTCAAGCCGGATCCGCCTCCTCGTTACGACGGCACCGCCGACCCCGTAGAGTTCCTACAGCTCTATGAGCTGAGCATTGAAGCAGCCAACGGCGATGAGAAAGTCATGGCGAACTGGTTTCCCATGGCTCTCAAGGATGGGGCCCGCACCTGGCTCCAGAACTTGCAGCACGGCTCGATCTCCTCCTGGGACGAGATGCGCGACCGCTTTGTCGCCAACTTCCAGGGCACTCGCGACTGCCCGCCGGCCGCGACCGATCTACGCCGCATCGAGCAACAACCAGGGGAGACCCTCCAGAGGTACATCCAGCGCTTCAACAACACCCGCCTCAAGATCCCCAAGGTCATGGATGAGGCCATCATCTCCGCGTTCTCCGACGATATCCGTGATGTCAAGATGAAGGAAGAGCTCGCCATCCATGAGGAGCTCTGCACGTCACATGAGCTATTCAACCTGGCGACCAGGTGCGCAAGAGCTGAGGAGGGGCACATTTCCCTCCTTGAGCTGCCAGCCGCAGGCGCAGAGGAGAAGAAAGCCAAGGCCAAGGACGTGAAGCGCAAGGAAGCGGTAGTGCTAGCTGTGGAGCCCGACACCAAACGGGGCAGAGATCAGTCCGAGTCAGCCAAGAACAGCCGACCATTTTGCGCCTTCCACAACCTAAACACCCACAACACCAGCAACTGCCAAGAGCTCCAAGCCCTACGCGAGAGACGCTACGGTCGACGCCCCGAGCGCAGCGACCGGGGCTACGGCCGTGGAGGACGACGAGGGGGCGGATGCTGGGACGACCGCGGCCCGCACCAGGAATGGCGCGACAGGCCTCATGAGAACACTGGCAGGACCATCCTCGCGAGGGGCCCTAGAGGAACTAGCCTCATGAGGATCGCCCCCAAGGCAACACCGGTCTTCCCTCACTACCGCCTCCAAGAAGGAACGACGACCATCATTAGGACGAGGGGGCTGGGGGCTTCCAGGAGCCGCGTGGAATCGCCTGCATCTTGGGCGGCGCCCAGGCCCCAGCCTCTCAGCGCACCTTCAAATGATTTGCCCGCGAGGTGAACATGGCACTCCCCAAGCTTGAGGCCGCGTGCCCGCTCAAGTGGTCCCAGTGCGCCATCACTTTCAACTCGGCATATCAGCTCAAGTGCGCGGCCACCACCGGTGTCCTCCCGATGTTGTGTTGCCCAGTCATCAGCAATGTGCAGGTTACCAAGACTCTCATTGACGGCGGTGCAGGACTCAACGTCCTGTCCGTCGACACTTTCGACAACCTCCAAGTGCCATATGAGCAGCTCCAACCTACCAAACCTTTCTCGAGAGTGACCGACGGCTCCACCACACCGATAGGGTAGGCCCGCCTGCCTGTCACCTTTGGCACACACGACAACTACCGCACTGAGCTCATCGACTTCGACGTCGCGCACATCCACCTGCCGTACATCGCCATCCTTGGGTATCCGGCCCTGGCGAAGTTCATGGCGGTCACCCACCACGGCTACAACATCCTCAAGATGCCTGGAAGTGGAGGGGTCATCACGGTCCCGTGTGAAGCGAGATATGTGGTGTGCTCCCTCGCAGGACCTCAGGAGGATGGTGTCATGGCAGGAGCCTCGTCAGGATCAGCGTCCGTACCAGGGGCGCCTCCCTCCATCGCATAGGAAGGCGTGCCCGGTGCCCTCCTCGGGCAGGGCTCGGGGGCTCTCTTCTGAAGGGCTTCAGACGTTGCCCACCTCATGAGGGAGGCGCTTGGGCACCACTTGGAGGCGTGCTATGTGGCACATTTTCCTCAGGAGAACATCGGGCAAGGGGTGCCCGCCGCTCAGGAGTTCATCGCCAAGACCACACAGGAACTGCAAGACGCAAGAGCCATGCGCGGCGACAGACGCTCGCAGGGCGCGGCGCATCACCCAGGCGAGAGTGCCGAGCTGCGTGTCTGTGTCAACATTCCAGGGCTCAACAGAGCCGCGTCTCAGGAGCGCTTCTGGCCTTCACGCGTGGGCCGTTGCGGAGGCCCGCCACACAGCTATGTTCGCATGCCCCTCGGCCTGCCGAGCGCGGCATCGGCCTATCAGCGCGCCATGCGGCGTGACCTGGCGGCTCAAGAGGCCAGGTACCGCGTCGTCCTGGAGGGAATGGAGACGGTCTTCAGGGAGCCTCCTGAGCCCCCAGAGCCTCTCGAGGCTCTGGGCTCTGGTGGCTCATGAGGAGTCGTTTCTTCGATGCACGCCTTCAGCCGCATCAACTCTGCTTCGTCTACAGAACCAGGTGAAATCTTCCAAGCTCGTTAAGCTGGGAGCGCCCCTTGGGCGGCATTATTCCCAGGCCGTGTGGGTCCATCCCTGTGGCATGTATCCCATTTGCTTATGTATTTAGCTTACCATGCTGGGGGCGCCCCTCGGGCTGTATCATCCCCAAACCGCTCGGGCCGGACCCAGTGTCATGTATCTTCCTGCATTTACTCAAGCTGATTTCCCTTCCCCTGCTTAACCTGCCTACGGTTATCGCCTGCCCGATTGCCACCCGCCGCGGATACATTCACCCCGTGCAGTTCGCTTGCGCGTTAAAAGGGGGGGCTCCTGAGCATCGTAACTCAGGAGCTCTTACTGGCTCTCCAGCCCTCACCCCTGGCCTTGACCACGGCATCGCGACCTGGCATACCAGCGGCGGCTGAGCTCGCTCGAGGGCCGGGACCTGAGGACGTAGAGTGCTTGCACCTGACTGCCTTGTAGGAACACACAGTAACCAAGACTCAAGTCCAGGTGCAACCCGCCTTGAGGTAGGGCCTCGTGAGTCCCGCGCTGGCTCACGAGTTCCCAGATACACCTCGCCGCCCTGCCGTGCAAGCCACGTGTCAGGGCGGGGCTGTACACACCCCAGGGGCTCCTCTTGGAGGGGCCCCCACCCCACGCACAAGTGGAAGCACCATGGTCCGCGCTGGCCGTCGACACTGCCGAGAAGCGGCTATGCGCGTGCGCAAGCGGAAGCACTATGCTCCGCGCTGGTGATAAACAACTGAGGGTGGCCCCACGGGCGTACCAACCTCAGTGAGCCCAAAGCTCATCGTCCGGCCTCACCGCAACGCCTCCCCTCGGGAGAGCCGCACGAGGGGGCCGGGCACGGGGGTTGCTGTCACACCCTAGCTAGCTCATGCATTAGAGTGCTTGCATCATGTTCAATTATCAGAAATTTGCAAATGGGGATGACAGAACCCCCAACACGCCCCCTGATAACAACTAGGGTTTACTAAAAATATTTTCAATGAACCTGAAATGCCCTTCCAAAATGTTCATCATCTTTGCCTTGGTCCTAAACCTCTGACAAAAATGATGCATAAATTTCTAGGTCATCCTAAGGTCACTGGATGAAATCATTAGCTATTTGAATTTGGGCATTTAAATGCTAATAAATATTTTAAATGCTCAAATAATCCTAAACTAAAATGTTCCCTGTTGGATTTATTTCAAACAGTGTCCATGTGAAGTTTGGTGAATTTTGAAAGTGCCTAGCTATTTTTAGTAATGCCACAAACTTGCGGGAAATAAAACAAAACATTAAATAAAAGAGAGAGAGAGAGAGAGAGAGAGAGAAAGGCCAGAGGCCACTTACCTAGCTGGCCGACCTGGTAGCCTAGCATTGTGCTGGCCCGTGCCAGCCAGCTGCTTCCTCCCGCTAGGCAGGCAGGCAGGAGGTGTCGCCGGCGCACGAGAGCTCGTCACCACGCCACCTTCTTGCCACCTCACCCCTGGACACCTGGGCGAGCTCCACGTCGCCGCCTCAACCCCGCGGACACCTCGCTCACTCCTCTGTCTCTCTCTCTCGCCTCTCCTCGCCATGGCCGACGCTGCCTTACCCGCACCGCCATAGTTCTCACATCCACCGTCGTCCCTGCGCCGCGCTGCCGTGTCCAAGAGCTTCGCCGTCCTCCTCTCCGTCGAGGAGACCGAGCCCCGAGCGCTCGCCTGCCCTGGAGCCACCGCAACAGCCTCGCCCGACCTCGCCGTCGCCGGAGATCCCCTTCACCATCACCACCGCACCAGCTCATCCCCGACCTCGCCGTATGCTTTGCTGTGATCACCATGAGCTCAGCTACCTGCCCATCCTCTCTGTTTGCCTTCTCGAGCACCGCAGCGACCGCACCAAGCTCGGTCGCACCCACCGCCGCCATCGCACATCGCCGTCGTGGCCACAGCCACATTGGCTAGCAACCGAGCACGTCATCATCTTCACCACACTCATAGGAGCCCGTAGCACCACCGCATGCTCCTCGCCGTGCCTCCTAGCGACTAGTTCGACCTCGCCCGAACTCCGGTAGCCGCAACGCTCGTCGCCGGTGATGTTTCTGTCCACCCCAGCTCCACCCACTGCCACCACTCGACGCGGCTTGCTCCCAGCTATGCGTAGGAGGTCTCCGCCGTCCATTTGGTCGTCGAAGTGCAATACCCGCACTGCCCCGCCGTGTCTGGCCTCGCCGGCGGCTAAACGCCGGTGAGTTTGACCCCGCTGACCCAGTTTGACCTCGGGTGGGCCCAGTTTGACCCCCTCAGGGTCACTGACGTGTGGGCCATGCCCCTGTTTAGTTTAGTGTTAGATTAGTTAATGCTTATTAATTTAGTTAATGGGTTGACTCACTGACATGTGGGCCCAGGCCCTAATTAACCTAGATTAGTGCTAACGTAACACTAACTAACTCTGTTAGTTAGTTGTTACACTGACATGTGGGTCCCTGCCATCAGGTTTGACCTGGCTAGCGCCTTTGACCTGCTGACGTCACCCTGACGCAATGCTGATCTAGTAATTCAATTACTGGAATTATTCTTATACAGGAAATTCCAGAAAATGATCTAAACTTCAAAAATTCATAGAAATTAATCTATAACTCCAAATGCAAAGATTTATATATGAAAAATGATCAAAAAAATCCAATCTATCCATCTGTAATGGTTTCATGCATGTCAGAACACTTCAACCTTGCTGTTTAGGTGAAACAAGCTAATGCACTAATATGGCTTCATGTCATGAGCTTATATTTGAATATTTGATTCAAATGGACTCATAGCAACCTTTCTTTAGAATGCATTAGCCAAAACACAACCATACTGCCATGTCATAGCATGCATCATATTATTGCATATTGCCATGTAATGATTGTGTTCCGTGTGTTCTTCGTGGTAGGTTCTGCCTCCGAGGATACCATCGAATATCCGACTGAAGGGCAGTACCCTACTACTACTCCATCAGGCAAGCAGCCACATTGATCATATCGATACAATCCCATGTTCTCACTCCTGCTCTCATTTACTGCATTTAAGACAACAACGTTTCAAACTGCTATGTGCTGCGGTAGTTGAACCATTTTCCTCTGCATGACCTGTCATTGCCATAGTAACTAGATGAAACCCACTAGCATGTGTAGGAGTTGATTGAGCCATGTCTATGTTTCCTACCTTGCTATGCCTGCTATGCTTAGAGTTGTGTCAGGTCTGGTTCATCTGGGTGATGGGCTAGAGTGAAATGAATATGTCGGTAATGTGACTGATGTGTTGAACACGATTTTGGTAAAGGTATCGATGAGAGGCCATGTAGGAGTACATGGTGGGTTGTTTCATTGGAACCGTCCTTAAGCACCGAGATCTGTATGTGTGACTTAAGAACCAGCTACTACCACACATTGGGCCCGAAACCAATAGACCCTATCGGCTTCTTAACCACCCTAGTTCTTTGTCCAGGAGTTGCAACTAGTTTCTGGTGTTTATAGGATATGTGTTGGTGGTCGTGCGTAGCGCTGACCCTAGGGGTGGGCTATGATGCGGTATATACACCGTGGCCGGGCATGCTGGGCGCCCGTTTGGTGTCTCAAAACCCTGTACACATTGTTCGGGGCCGTATGTGGAAACCTCGGCCGGACTCCCTACGGATGGAACCTGGATAGGCGATAAACCTGGACTGGAGACTTGAGTATTTAGGTAGGCTGTGGCCGACACCCTCGTTGGGCTTCCGCTTGAAGGTTACCGAGTACATGTCGTGTGAACGACGATAAGTGGTGAGAGCGTGTATGAAGAAGTGCACCCCTGCAGGGTTAACCCTATTCGAATAGCCGCGTCCGCGGTAAAGGACTACTTGGTTGCTTATACAGTTCATAGACAAGTAAATGGATACTCCTAAAAGCCTCAAGACAAGTGTGAGTGCCGTGGATGGCCCTTCCGTAGGATGATGGAGGAGCATCCACGATGGTGTATTATTGTGGAGAGTAGTGGACTCGTGTGCGCAAAACATTTACAAACTGTTGTCTAGTAGGATAGGTTAGCCAAGAGTTAAAGCTAGCTTGCTACAATAACCCCACTTTCCTTCTTGAGAATGTTTCATGTATATTAGGATCTGTTGTAAGACATGCTGAGTACCTTTGTACTCATGTTTTCTTAATTACTGTTGTAGAAGAGAACACCGCCCCCTCCGACGGGTTTTATGTTGATATCGACATTGATGAGTAGCTTGCCACCTAGGTGGTGATTCCGAGCCATGGAGGGCCTTGTAGATAGACAGGCTTCGTCAAGCCTTCTTGCTTTCAAGTTGTCTGTACTCAGACAAGTTTACTTCAGCATGTGCTTGTATGTCTGTATGACTTGAGTGCCGGGTCGTGTGACCCCTACCTGTATGAACATATTATGTAAGGCTCTCTGGAGCCTTATGAATAAAGTACTTTGAGTTGTAGAGTTTTGTTGTGATGCCATGTTGTATTTACACATGTCGAGCATATTGTGTGTATGTTTGAAATGCTTGGTATGTTTGGGATCCGACAATCTAGTTGTTTATCCTTGGTAGCCTCTCTTATGGGGAAATGTAGTCTTGTGCTTCCATGAGCCATAGTAGTCCGCTACAGCCCGGTTCACCGGAGTCCTGCTAGCCCAGCACTATTGCTCCGGAACACTTGACTGGCCGGCATGTGTTTCACTTCGTTCATGTGTCTGTCCCTTCGGGGAAATGTCACGCGGAGACATCCGGAGTCCTGTTAGCCTGCTACAGCCCAGGTTCCCGGAGTCCTGTTAGCCCAGTTGCTACAGCCCGGATTCATACGCTATTGACCGACATGTTCGATGTTGATTCATGTATGCCTGTCCTCATAAGTTAGTGCCACTTTGGGTTCACGACTAGTCATGTTGGCCCGGGTTCTCTGTCATATGGATGCTAGCGACACTATCATATACGTGAGCCAAAAGGCGCAAACGGTCCCGGGCCATGGTAAGGCGACACCCGTGGGAATACCGTGCGTGAGGCTGCAAAGTGATAGGAGGTGTTATAGGCTAGATCAGTGTGACTTGGAATCGGGGTCCTGACAGTTGCGCTCGGGCCACACCCAAGCGCACGCCACCCAACCAGGTCTCCCGGACCTGGGCATCGCGCGCCCCACCCGAGGCCTCGGCAAGGGTAGGTATGGAAATTGTTTGGACGTCAAGGGGGACTCCTGAGCATCGCGACTCAGGAGCCTAACTGGTCACATAGCCCCTCACTCCTTGTTCTGTCCTGGTCTCCAGTCGGCCCAATGGCGGTTGAGGTATGCGCGGGGCCAGGCCCTACCGACGTAGAACATCAGACTATCATTGCGAACTCGCCCTATAAGCTGTTTGCGCGTCAAGGGGGACTCCTGAGCATCGCGACTCAGGAGCCTAACTGGTCATGTAGCCCCTCACTCCTTGGTCCGTCCTGGTCTCCGGTTGGCCCAATGGCGGTTGAGGTATGCGCGAGGCCGGGACCTGCCGACGCAGAACGCAAAGCAAATAGGAAGGAAATCGCAAAATCTTGAAGCAAATATTACAAACATATTTTCCTCACACATTGTCCTCACGATACCAAATGAAAAGTCTAAACGCCTCCCCGAGGCCTAACGCATGTTGCAGGAACGAAACAGGAGAGTAGCCGCAGGTCACCCTTGGACGCCGCCATCACCTGCGGAAGGCGCACCTCGTGAGCAACGTCGTCTCCGCCTTCACCACCAGCTGCAGGATCGGCGACATCACCGGACATAGGAGCGGAGACAAAGCCGCGGAACTTCTCCAACAAGGCCTCCACCTGACCTTGCACGGCTGTGGCGGCGGCCTCGTATTGGTCTTCAGCCACAGGCTCCAGCAGCTCGTCAAGGCAAGCGTCGGGGTCGCGAAGGTGCAGGTGGCTGAAGACGCGAATCAATGCAACTGAAGATAGAACACGAGCCTCTGCCTCCACCATAGGAACAACGCCGTCAATGACTTCCTCGAGCGCCTGCACCAAGAGTGGAAGCAGCTGGGCGGGGCCGTCCTCGTCGGTGGCCAGTGACCTCTCTAGGCCGTGCTAGTAAAGCGTCTACAATGCCTTGCGGGACCTCTTCTCGAGATCGGCAAAGGCCGCACGGCCTTCGGTCAGGACTCGTGCCTTGGCGTCGAGCTCAGCCTCCCTCGCCTTCACCTCCCGCTCCAGCTCCTCCAACAGGTCGTGCTCGGCGGCCTGCGTTCGCCCCAACTCTGCCAGCTCAGCATCACGGTTCTTGACGGCATCCTCCCAGGCCTTCACTTCCCCCTCCTTCACTTGGTGGCACCGTGCTTCTTCGGCGAGCTTGGTGTGCAGGCCCTGCAATTCGTCCTCCAGCGCCTGGCAGTGGTCGCGGGCGACCTCGGTGTCTTTCAACGCCATCTCACGACCAGCTGCGGCATTGGCGGCACCCCACTTCTCATTCTCAGAAGCCGCAATGGCCTGGCACATTGTCGGGCGAACCGCCAAGTCGGAATGGAGCCAGCCTAAAGCCAGCTCCAGGCACCCGGCCACAAGGCGTGGGTCTGCACCCTGGAGATCCGCCTGTAGCTGTGTCATCGCTGAGAGAGCATGTTCCAAAGTAGCAGCGGGAGCAGAAGAACCTGGGAGCGGGGGTGCACCAGTGGGAGGAGGCGACATCATCACCAGGGCCTGGGGGACCGCGACCTCCGGAGCAGCCGGGACCTCATCAGCCGCGCCAGGCGCCGGCGCCTCCGAAGCTAGCGGGGCCATGGGAGCTGGTTCCACGTGGCGATGCTCCTCTTGGCCCCGCGAGGATGACCGAGCTGGGGAGATGCGGGCGCTCCCACCTTTCCCTGAGGAAGGAGGCACAGGCACCACATCTTCCTTCACCTTCTTTGCAGAAGACGTCGGCCTGACCAACCAAGGGCCAGCATCAGGAAATGAAGAGTGCAAATAGGGTCAAGGCGAAGCTCGAGACACTTACTGATCCACCGCGACATACTTCCGCTTAGGAAGCCTGAGCCCGACAGCATCGGGGCGGAGACGGCATCACGAGGCACCAACGACAACCAGCCCCTCGTCCGGACGGGGGGCTGCTTCCTCTCCCCTTGGCGGGCATCGGCCTCGGCATCGTCAGGAAGGGCGCGGAGGATCTTGGCCTTGCTCAGAGGGGAAGTCTCCCCCACCTCTTCCAGAGTCTTCTCTGGGTCCACCTCCTCTTCCCCCTCCCCGCGGGGCTCGCCAGAAGACACCTCCACCGGTTTCGGTGCTGCGGGGGCTCCCAGGAGCGCCGGCGGCACCAGCCCACGCGCATCAAAGGATGGCCTGGAGGCGATGAATTCCTCCTGATCCTTGCGCCAGAACAGGGGGGACAAAGGCGCTTGGTGGGTACTCCTGATTGTCCCCAACTATGAGGCGCAAGACAGCAGCCAATTCATTGTCAGGTAGTGCCCTTGGCCTCAGGAGGGTCATGTCCCCCTCTTCTTCAAGCTCCCACAGGGGGCGTGCACGCGCCTGGAGTGGAGCTACTCGCAGGGTCAAGAACTCCCTCAGAAGCATGACCCCCATCACCATTTCCGCCCTCACGTTGCCCGGCTTTAGGTCGGTCACCATCTGCCCCAACACCAACGACGCCCGCTCATCAGCAAGCTCCGCCCTGGGCCATCCCCCGTGGAAAGAGGGCGCCGCCAGACGCGGATCGGCGCACTTGGCGTCCATCATGACCCATTTGGATCAAATGTTATCGGCCCTCTTCCCGGTGCTCGAGATTGAGTTGGCCTTGCCGGATGCAACGAAGTTAGCGCATCCGGAGATGTTACCCTCACTGACACGGAGGAAGAAGAAATGGTGTAGGAGCGCCACGGACGGCATCACGCCCAGGTACGCCTCACAATAGTAGGAGAAGATGGAAAGGAGGAGGACAGAGTTGGGATGGAGATGCAGCTCCTGCAGCCCGTAGTGGTCGAGGACTTCGTAAAAGAAATCGAAGAAGGGAGGAACCAACCCGACGGCGACGCTGCTGGAGAAGAAGGGGAAGAAGGTGCTTTCCTCGGTCTCTGGCGCGTCGGAGGCAAGCCGGAGCTCGGTGTTCCCCCACTCATTGCTCTCGCCCGCCGTCAGCAGGCGCACGGAGGCGATGCTCTTCTCCATGATGGTGGGCACCTCAAGGGCCGGGTCATACCAAGCCGGCGCTGAGGAAGCCTTGGCCTTGCGCGGAGCCATGGATCGCAGCTGCGGAATGAGATCGGAGCGGATCTGGAGATAGCGCTGGCGGAGAGCAAGGAAGGGGATCTGGAGCAAGGAGAGGAAGAAGCAATGAAGGTAAGTGCTGCCTGCGCCAGCCTTTTGTCAGGGCGAGCAGTTGCCGAGGCAGCATGGGGAAGCGGAGATGCCCAAGACCAATCAACCGCCACGCGCCAACAAAGGCCGTAGGCTTTGGGGGCTCGCGGTGCTCTGTGCTTGGCCCTTGGCTTCGCCGCGAAGCCAAGCCTGAGCGCACCTTGGGCCCGGGGGCTACTGTCGGCGTCCTGGGAATGGGGGTCCTCAGACTTGCCTGCCTGCGGCCTGCTGCGTGGCTGAGCCAGCAGGCCGTACGGCCCATCTTCACCAACAAGGCACCCAGGACCATCGTGAGGGGCTAAGCCTCGCGAGGTGGACGACACGAGACCTCCTCTAGAGCGGCCTAGTCAGGCAGGCTCACGAGGAGCAGAGATATCAAGGCGAGGCGAACCTCATGAGGCTCTCATGATGTGAGCCATGACGATAGACACCAGGCGGGCGCCAGCACGCACAGCGTCCTTATTTCCTCTATGATGCAAAGGAAACTAGCGCAGGTGAGGAGTACCGAGGCATCAGGCAAAGGTTGCCATTTTGGTGCAACAAGACAAAGACCAGAAGGACGGCAAGATGGAGGTCATCATGGAGCCCGAGACGGCGTCACCACCAGAGCCTTTCGCAGGCGCAGACCACCTTTTATTAGGATGGCTTGTACTAGCTGTCCTCCTTGTGACAGCCTGATTTTGCCCTCTCTTATTTGCCTGATTTTCATTTGGATTTATTTTGAAAGTTGGGGTTTCTGAATCTTTTCATATGGACTTAAACACTTGGGTACCCTTGACTTTCACGCAAGTGCATCATTCCCCTCTCTAATCATCATCTCCCTTCTGATCCATCTCAAAATAATCTTGGGAATATTTTTCTTAAATGAAAAATATTCATTTTCTTCACTAAAACCCAAGCTTGTTCAATGAGCTCCAAACCAGCCCTCATTTTATGGCCCACAAAAATCTGAGAAAATTCCCCAATATTCTTTGAACCGTAGGGCACCTTCCCGAGCAAAAATATTTCATCACTTTTTGGAATATTTTTGCTACAGAAAATATTTTCTGTTCTAGACAAAAATGGTGGTTTCTACAGCAACTACCATTTTACTTGCTCCCCTGTGCCTGAATTTCCTTGTGCATCATCACCTTAGTAGATGATGGCTAGTCTCCAAAGCACAGCCCCCAACTCCCAGCCATTTAACCTCAGTAACACCTCAAAGTTACTGATCAGAAACTTACCTAGCGTGTGAAATCTTCTCTACTACACCTGGAGCCAAACAAAGGCGTGGTAACATTCAAATCTACCAGGAACAACATGCCAGACATGGAGTTTGGGCTTAGGTCGGCATGAGGTCATAGTTCATGCAGTGACCGCGTTCATCCAGGCATGCTGGCATGCAGCCGACGCACTCTGCGACGCGCCCGAGCCTCTGTTGCTCGTGTGCTCGCTTCCCCGCTTGCCTAAGCGTGACAAACCTCGCCACCATCATCGTCTCAACGCCATTTACTCCTCCCTGGCGCTCGCCGATGCTGGAGCTCGCCGCAACGAGCACGGGCACGGTCTGGCCAACCCAATAGTGCGGTGCATATTGTGCTCGTCGCCATCTCCTCGTTCCTGTGCTCATCCCCGCTCGCCCACAGTTCCCGCGTGAGCTGCGTAACCATCTCCCCCTCTCAATGACGCTGCTCGTCGCTGGGCGCTGTGGACAGGTGTCCACCGGCGGAGCCCGAACCCCCCCTCTTCGGTCGCCTATAAATGGAGCCGCCCCAGCCTCCTCGAGCACCATCCACCACTCCCACACACCCCACAAACGCATAGGAAGCCGTAGCCCGGCCGGGCAGGCCACGGGCCGCCGCCCTGGAGCTCGAGCTCGCCGGCGATCCCCTCTGGTCGCCGAAGTAGCTCCAGCCCCTCCCAGGCCAGGGCGATCCTTCCAGGGCCTCCACCTCTCTCCGGTGAAGCCATCCCTTCCCCATGGAGCCCCAGGAGCTGCCTCTGCTCGCCGTCTTCTTCATCTCCGGCGACCCCCGCCCTCTGCCTCCATTTGCAAGGAAGATTCCAACGCGGTCCGACCGCCCCTAGCTATGCTATAGGTACGGGAAGGTGCGCCTCAACCCCCTCTCTCGATCCCTCCCTCTGGTTTTGGCCAAGGAGCCCTCGTCGCCGGCGGGAGCTCCGGCGAAGTCGCGACCTTCCTCTGTTTCCTTCTCTCCTCCTTCTCAACCGACTAGCAGGGCCCGCTAGTTAGCCACTCTGTACGCGCGTGAAGCGGTACAAATGGTGGCGTCCTGAGGCTTACGCCTTCGACGTCACCCCCCCTAGTTTGTTTATTTAAATTCAAATTTCATTCAATTCCATAGAGCTTCTAACAGCCATAACTTTTCAACCATAAGTCCAAATGAATTGATTCTTTTTGCATTATGTTCTTTGTAAGGAAATCTAGCAGCTCACCAAAAATGAGATTTTTCTGAGTTGTCTAGAATTTCTGGTGATTTTCAGAAGAGTTCTTGATATTTTCTTCTTGTGTTTAAAATTATTTTCAGAGGGTGAGGCTTGTCTTGAGGATCACCAGAAGGCTTGTGAACCTCATTTGCACTAAGGCAAGCCACAACAACATTTTCATGGTGCCATTTCAATGTTGATGAATTTCTTACTTGAATTGAATGATTAATCAATGCATTTTAAATAACTATTATGTTATTTATATGTTGTTAAAGTGTGTGCTGGTATTATGCTTGATTTCCAGAACCTTGAAACTAGTTTAGTTGGTAAAGAGGCTAAGATCTAATTATGGTAATGATAAAATGATTTGTTATGTGTATGAATAATTGCTTAAAGTTATTTTCTTGCATAAATAAATAGTTAAATTTGCTAGAATACATCCTGTTTAGTGCTGGTGTAGCCATTTTACTTAATTTCCAGAATGTTTGAACCTAACTTGTTTGGCAAAGAAATTAGGATTTGCTTAAGGTGATAACAGTAGAATCTTTGCTATGCATATGAGGAATTAATCGAAGTTATTTTCTTGCATGAGAAAATAATGTTACTTGCTGAAAAATATATTGTTAAAGTGAGACCAGGAAAGTATGATAAGTTGTTGATGCTTATGCTTAGTGTGAATATGGTTGACAGCAGTCATTTTCGTATTATATGATGCATGTGTAGTATTGCATTTCATGGCATGCTATGACACCGGTCATTTTTATTTTAAGTTGAACCTGAATATAACTCAACTTGAATATATCGCTGACTGGGTCATGGTGCCACTGAATCGAGATTTTCCCAGTGCAACCACACTTACCTTTGTGGGAAGGCCTTGATTCGGTCCATTGACATGTCTCTGGTCGGTGCCTCCAACTAGGGAAGGTTATGGGCGTGCTTACCCTGGCCCGGTAATTAGGCATAACCCTGTGTGCCCGTTGTTGAGATTTTGGTACTGGGTCCCCGAGTGGGATTGTTTTGGCCATGACGGTGGTCGGTGTGTCTTTGGTAGACACGGGGCCACCCAGGACTAGCCCGTTGGGGATTGGGTCGGAGTGGCCGGGAGAGTGTCATTGCAATGGAAGGGTTTTGTCAGAATGCCATTGGTCCAACCGAATGGGAGTGCGAGGCCATGGGTTCCGTGGTGTGGGTACAGTGTGCTACCTCTGCAGAGTGTATAATCTATCGATAGGAGAGTCCACGGTCATGGACAACTCGTAGTAGGTCCCACCATGAGTCAACGTTTAATAAACATGCACACTAAGTTATGATCATTGCACTGATGATGATGGCCGAAAGGCCATCGAGCTGTTCAAAACCCAATATGGGTTGTGGTGGTGATCACCGAAAGGATCACGAGTTAGTCTGGTTAAGACCACGATGGTGGTGTGGTGGTGATCGCCGTAAGGATCACAAGTTATTCTGGTCAAGACCACGATGGTGGTTTGGTTGTGATTGCCGTAAGGATCACAAGTTACACTAGTTAAGACCACGATGGTGGTTTGTTTAGTGATCCGAGAACGATCACGGTTGGTAAGTTGGTCCCGAGGGACGTTTATCCCAAGAGCATGAGCACATCATGTTGGAACATTATTGCATTATTAATTGGTTAAATACCACGATATTGTTTGTCATTATGATTATGCCTGTTGTGAGCTTGCAAGTACATTCAATGTACTGACCTGGCGTGTCATGCCAGATTTCAGGAAAGTCACGTTGGAAAGGAGCACTGCTCGAGTCCACATCGTGTCCACATCGGTGTCCCTGTGCTATGGAGTTTCCGCTACGACGTTGTTCCGCTGCCGCATAGTTGATATGATCAAGGCCCCATTATGTTCACTAAATAATGTACATATTGTTCAGCTGCACCGGGTGTGCTGCTCGGCCTCGACATCTGTTGTAATATAAACTCCGACCCGCTAGCATCAATAAAGTGGTTGTTTTCTGTACCAAGATGTTGTGTGTTGCCAGAAGACATGGTCTCTGGGCTGGCAATGCAGGGTAAACCGGTCGCTCTGAGCCGGGGTGCCACAACGCTTGGTATCAGAGCCGCGCTGACTGTAGGCCATGCTAGACTACGATGTGTTAACTTGACATTAGATACGAGTTTTAGTTGAGTGTCGGTAGCTAATGTAGCTGATTGTTGCATTGCATGCACTTGATTTATATTTTCATGCTAACCTGCTAATGGTTGTGAGTGTAGATGGCTCCGGTGCCGTATCCATGCCAGTTGCAGCTGATGTCGTACACGTCACTGCACCTTCTTCGCAACGTGTGGCGTCGGCTGTACCCCCTCGGAGACGATCCAGTATATCGTGTGTACCGGGAGCGTCTAGCTGATTCAGTGTATGAGTATCACGCAATGGTTACTCTGCGTACTAGTTCCAATTCTGGCTCTTACACTCGTACTTCTCGGAGCGGTTACGCCTCTACCGCTTCTCAGGTTGTCCAGTTTGCTACATTCGAGGTCCTTGTTGAGCTTCACTACAACGAGATCCGAATGCAAAACCATTCAGGTTTCTTTTACTACCCTTCTCTACATGACAATGGTAGTGTCCGTTTCCAGATCATTGATCCGGAGTCTGATAGTGTTGCTAGCCACCTTGCTCGTTATGTCACTGCTAGCTATCTTATGATCCACGAGCTGGCTCGAGAGCTAACTCGTGCCCGTACTGCTTTAGCCGCTGCTTTAGTCACTACTAGATCTGCCACTACTCTCCCTATATTCCAGCCAGATCTAGTTCCCTTGTTTCACCGGTTACTCCCCCGAGTAGCTCAGGCACCTTGACGGTGAACCCTCTCAGCACTCCTGCCGAGTGGGCTTCACATCTCACCACTCCTGTAGCCCCGATGCTTCATCCTGCCCCTGCCCCTGAGGGAGAGCCTAGAGGCAGCATCGTCGTGTTACCTTTAACCCGGAGGTTTTCGTCAACCACGTCAGTTTAGGATCCGAGTCCGCTTCAGGGGAGGACACCGCAGCACCAGCAAAGCAGTAGTACCTCGGAGTATTCGCAGTCGTCCGGATGATGTACAGATGTAGTCGTACGAGTCATGATGTTTCATTGCATGTATGAGAGTAGTTGAACCTGTCATGTTGTTTATCTTTCATGTATGAGTCTATGTATAATTATGTTGGGACTTTATTCATCGTATTTTCTTCACTCTTTTGCTTTCTTCTGGGATTTGTCGCTGGCTTTTCCCCAAATTTATTCTTGGATGTTTCTCATCTCGATTGCGTTGTCTTGGGACAAATCCACAATAGGATGACGCGGGGAGGCAACAGTAGCAACGTTCATGAGGGAACTCCTGTTCGTTGTTCTGCGCGACAGGCAGGACATTCTCCCGAGCCGTACGTTCCGCCACCGCCTCCACCGCCAAATCCGCCCTCCACCGAGAAAATTCTGCGTATGTTTGAGGGAACAATGATCTGCTTGAAATATTAAGAAGTGTGCAAGCTATGGTTGGACAGAATGGAAATCAGAACGGTCATTACTCAAAGCTGTCAGATTTTCAAAGGACCAAGCCACCCAATTTCAGTCAGATTGTTGACCCATTGGATGCAGACGATTGGTTGCGTACCATTGAGAAAAAGCTTGAGATTGCTCGTACTGAAGAAAATGGTAAAGTTCCATTTGCAACTCATTATCTTGAAGGCGCTGTTGCCATATGGTGGGAAAATACAAAAGACATGTGGCATGCTGATGAAGAAATCACCTGGGAAAAATTTAAGGATCAGTTCTGGAAACATCATATCCCTACTGGAGTTATGAAGGTTAAGCAGCGTGAATTTCTCGCACTCGTCCAAGGAAATCAGTCTGTGGGTGAATATTTGCAAAAATTCAATCACTTGGCCCGTTACTCCCTTTATGACGTGGCCACCACAGAAAGGAAGATTGACAGATTTCTTGGAGGCTTAAATCCGCAACTCCGATGTACTCTCAGTATGTTTGACTTCCCAGATTTCCAAACTCTGGTAAACAAGGCTTTCATTGTTGAACGGGAGCACAAGCTTATATCAGATAATAGGCCTGCCAACAACGACAACAAGCGTAAGTTTGAGCCAAAGAAGGATGGGAAACCAGTGCAAAAGGCTCGAACCTGGCAGCAGACTCAGGTGGAATACAAGCCCAATTGGCAACAGAATGTTAACAAGACCACCACTCAAGTCAAGAATGTCGTGACCAACCCAATACGTGAGGAGCGTCAACGCAACAATTCGTGCTTCATTTGTGGGCAGAATGGACATTATGCCAAACAGTGCCCCAAGAACAACAAGGCAGATGCCCCATTCAGGCCACAAGTCAACTTTATAGAGTCATGCCCGACCCAGCAAAACATTGCTGGGCACGTGCATCATCTCTCGGCTGATGAAGCACAAGAGAACCCCCAAGTCGTCATTGGTATGTTTTCTGTTAATGACATACCTGCCATAATTCTATTTAACTCTGGGGCTTCCCATTCTTTTATTTCTCGGAGTTTTGCTGCCCAAAACAAATTTCCTTGTACACTTTTGGGCAAAAATATGCTGGTACAAACCCCGGGATCTCTAATCAAGAGCAACATGGTCTGCCGTGATCTGGAAATCAATATCAACGGAGTCTACTTTTCAACCTCTTTGATAATTATTGAGTGTGAAAAGTTGGATATTATATTGGGTATGAATTGGTTGACCCAATATCAAGTTTGTATAAACTGCACAACACGAGAAGTCACTTTGACCAGTCTAAATGGGCAGACTACGAAATTCTATGCACACAAGAATATATCCAAGTAAGAATTGGTTTTCACCACTGTGGGTGAGTTGGAATTAATTCCTATGGTCAGCGAGTACCCTGATGTATTTCCAGAAGAGCTGCCAGGCATGCCACCAGACCGAGAACTGGAATTTGCAATAGATCGTGTGCCCGGAACTGCACCGTTATACAAGAAGTATTACAGGATGCCTTCATCAGAATTAGTGGAGCTAAAGAAACAGCTTGATGAACTGCTCCAAAAAGGATATATTCTTCCCAGCTCTTCACCATGGGGATCACCGACTATTTTCGTGGACAAAAAGGATGGCAGCCTCTGCATGTGCGTAGATTACCGTTAGCTAAATGAGGTCACCATCAAAAATAAATATCCGCTACCAAGGATTGATGATTTGTTTGATCAGCTCAGTGGGGCTAAGGTATTCTCTAAGATCTATTTACGGACCGGAAATCATCAACTCAAAATCAAAAGGAAGATATTCCTAAGACCGCATTCACTAGTCGGTACTATGAATATACAGTGATATCCTTTGGTGTCACCAATGCCCCTGCTTTCTTCATGCATATGATGAACAAAGTATTCATGGACTTCCTCGACAAATTCGTGGTAGTCTTCATCAATGACATCCTGTCAGCTTAAATTACCACCCGGGAAAGGCCAACGTGGTTGCCGATGCCCTTAGTCGAAAGCCTGTCAGCTTAAATGTCATATCGAAATTCTTGCCTCTCAAACTCCAAGAGGAGATCGCTCAGCTTAACCTGGTCATAGTGGATGTTGGCCTCGCTAATATTTTGGAAATTACCCCCACACTTGAGGAAGAGATCCGCAAGGCCCAGCCAGCTGACATCAAACTACAGAAGCGTGCCAAGAGCTCGATGGCAGGGCATACCCCAAATTTCTCCAAGGACAAATTCGGTACTCCCCGATTCTGTGGACGGATTTGTGTACCCAATTAGCCGGACTTAAAGAACAAAATCCTATCAGAAGCACATGAATCCTCATATTCCATTCATCCGGGAGGCACGAAAATGTATGAGGACCTTAGACAAATATTTTGGTGGGACGGAATGAAGAAAGACATTGCCTATTTTGTGGCCTGTTGCGACATATGCAACAAGGTGAAGGCAGAGCATCAGAAGCCAGCCGGACTCCTCCAACCGCTGCCGGTTTCGCAATGGAAATGGGGTGACTTTTGTATGGACTTCATTACGGGATTTCCTAAGACTCGGAGAGAAAATGATGCAATCTGGGTCATAGTGGACACCTTAACCAAGGTTGCTCACTTCATTCCGATCAGCACCAGATATCGAGCAGATCAACTTGCACAGCTGTATGTATCCAGAATTGTCAGTCTGCATGGAGTACCTCGAACCATCACTTCCGACCGAGGTTCCCTGTTTACCTCCGCTTTTTGGTCCCGTCTCCATCAAGCCTTGGGGATAGCGCTCAAATATAGTACTGCTTATCATCCTCAGACCGATGGACAGATAGAGCGGGTAAATCAAATACTCGAAGATATGTTGCTAGCCTATGCTTTAGCCCAAGGAACTAAATGGGAAGATTGCTTGCCATATGCCGAGTTTTCTTACAACAACAACTTCCAGACCAGTCTAAAGATGTTACGGTATGAAGCTCTGTATGGCCGTAAGTGCCGCACTCCATTAAATTGGTCTCAAACTGGAGATAGTCGTATCTTCGGAACAGATCTCATTGGAAGCTGAGAAGAAAGTTAAGGAAATCAGAGACAGATTGCAATTGGCCAAATCTCGTCAGAAAAGTTATTATGATGCAAAGCACAGGCAGATCAATTTTGAACCCGGAGAACACGTATACCTCCGAGTCACCCCTATGAAAGGAGTCAAGAGATTTCAGACCCATGGAAAGTTGTCCCCTAGGTTTATTGGTCCATTCCCGGTTGTGTCCCGAGTGGGTACTGTTGCATATCAGTTGGAAATACCCACTGAATTGGCACACGTGCATAACGTGTTTCATGTTTCACAACTAAGGCGTTGCATATCCCCGCCTGAGAAAAGGACTGCTATGGCTGAGGTAGAATTGGCAAATGATTTGACCTATGAAGAAAGACCGTATAGAATTTTGGATCAGATGGAAAGGGTCACTCGCAGTAAAGTGATAAAATTTTACAAGGTTCAGTGGGAACATCACACAGAGTCAGAATCAACTTGGGAGCGGGAAGAATTCCTAAGGGCTCATTATCCAGAGTGGTTTTCCCAAGCAACCGAATCTCAAGGACGAGATTCATTCTAAGTGGGGGAGGTTTGTGACAGCCTGATTTTGCCCTCTCTTATTTGCCTGATTTTCATTTGGATTTATTTTGAAAGTTGGGGTTTCTGAATCTTTTCATATGGACTTAAACACTTGGGTACCCTTGGCTTTCACCCAAGTGCATCATTCCCCTCTCTAATCATCATTCCCCTTCTGATCCATCTCAAAATAATCTTGGGAATATTTTTCTTAAATGAAAAATATTCATTTTTTTCTCTAAAACCCTAACTAGTTCAATGAGCTCCAAAGCAACCCTCATTTTTATGGCCCACAAAAATGTGAGAAAATTCCCAAATATTCTTTGAACCCTAGGGCATCTTCCTGAGCAAAAATATTTCATCACTTTTTGGAATATTTTTGCTATAGAAAATATTTTCTGTTCTGGACAGAAATGGTGGTTTCTACAACAACTAGCATTTTACTTGCTCCCATGTGCACGAATTTTCTTGTGCATCATCACCTTAGTAGATGATGGCTAGCCTCCAAAGCACAGCCCCCAACTCCCAGCCATTTAACCTTAGTAACACCTCAAAGTTACAGATCAGAAACTTACCTGGCATGTGAAATATTCTCTACTGCACCTGGAGCGAAACCAAGGCATTGTAACATTCAAAACTACCACGAACAACGTGCCAGACATGGAGTTTGGGATTAGGTCGGCATGAGGTCATAGTTCACGCGGTGACCGCATTCGTCCAGGCGTGCTGGCATGCAGCCGATGCGCTCTGTGATGCGCCCGAGCCTCTGTTGCTCGCGTGCTCGCTTCCCCGCCTGCCTAAGCATGCCAAACCTCGCCACCATCATCGTCTCAACGCCATTTACTCCTCCCTGGCGCTCGCGATGCCGGAGCTCGCCGTAGCGAGCATGGGCACGGTCCAGCCAACCCAACAGTGCGGTGCGCACTGTGCTCGTCGCCATCTCCTCGTTCTTGTGCTCGTCCCCGCTCGCCCACAGTTCCCGCGTGAGCTGCGTCGCCTTCTCCCCCTCCCACTGACGCTGCTCATTGCCAGGCGCCGTGGACAGGTGTCCACTGGCGCAGCCCGAACCCCCCCTCTCCGCTCGCCTATAAATGGAGCCGCCCCCAGCCTCCTCGAGCACCATCCACCACTCCCACATACCCCACAAATGCGTAGGAAGCCATAGCCTGGCCGGGCAGGCCGCGGGCCTCCGCCCTCGAGCTCGAGCTCGTCGGCGATCCCCTCTGGTCGCCGCTGTAGCTCCAGCCCCTCCCAGACCAGGGCGATCCTTCCAGGGCCTCCGCCTCTCTCCGATGAAGCCATCCCTCCCCCTGGAGACCCTGGAGCTTCCTCTACTCGCCGTCTTCTTCATCTCCGACGACCCCCACCCTCTGCCTCCGTTTGCGAGGAAGATTCGATGTCGTCCGACCGGCCCTAGCTACGCTACGGGTACGGGAAGGTGCGCCTCAACCCCCTCTCTCGATCCCTCCCTATGGTTTTCGCCAAGGAGCCCTCATCGCCGGCGAGAGCTCCGACGAAGTCGCGACCTTCCTTTGTTTCCTTCTCCCCTCATTCTCACCTGACTAGCGGGGCCCGCTAGTCAGCCACTCTGTACGCACGCGAAGCGGTACGAGTGGCGGCGCCCTGAGGCTTTACGCCTTCGACGTCACCCGCCTAGTCTGTTTATTTAAATTCAAATTTCATTCAATTCCAGAGAGGTTCAAACAGCCATAACTTTTCAACCATAAGTCCAAATGAATTGATTCTTTTTGCATTATGCTCTTTGCAAGGAAATCTAGCAGCTCACCAAAAATGAGATTTTTCTGAGTTGTCTAGAATTTCTGGTGATTTTCAGAAGAGTTCTTGATATTTTCTTCTTGTGTTTAAAATTATTTTCAGAGGGCGAGGCTTGTCTTGAGGATCACCAGAAGGCTTGTGAACCTCATCTGCACTAAGGCAAGCCACAACAACATTTTCATGGTGCCATTTCAATATTGATGAATTTCTTACTTGAATTGAATGATTAATCCATGCATTTTAAATAACTATTATGTTATTTATATGCTGTTAAAGTGTGTGATGGTATTATGCTTGATTTACAGAACCTTGAAACTAGTTTAGTTGGTAAAGAGGCTAAGATCTAATTATGGTAATGATAAAATGATTTGTTATGTGTATGAATAATTTCTTAAAGTTATTTTCTTGCATAAATAAATAGTTAAATTTGCTAGAATACATCTTGTTTAGTGCTGGTGTAGCCAGTTTACTTAATTTCCAAAATGTTTGAACCTAACTTTTTTGGCAAAGAAATTAGGATTTGCTTGAGGTGATGACAGTAGAATCTTTGCTATGCATATGAGGAATTAATCGAAGTTATTTTCTTGCATTAGAAAATAATGTTACTTGCTGAAAAATATATTGTTAAATTGAGACCAGGAAAGTAAGATAAGTTGTTGATGCTTATGCTTAGTGTGAATATGGTTGATAGCAGTCATTTTCGTATTATATGATGCATGTGTAGTATTGCATTTCATGGCATGCTATGACACCAGTCATTTTCATTTTAAGTTGAACCTAAATATAACTCAACTTGAATATATCGTTGACTGGGTCATGGTGCCGCTGAATCAAGATTTTCCCAGTGGAACCACATTTGTTTTTGTAGGAAGGCCTTGATTCGGTCCATTGACATGTCTCTGGTCGGTGCCTCCAACTAGGTCATGGTGCCGCTAATTAGGCATAACCTTGTGTGCCCGTTGTTGAGATTTTGCTACCGGGTCCCCGAGTGGGATTGTTTTGGCCACGACGGTGGTCGGTGTGTCTTTGGTAGACACGGGGCCACCCAGGACTAGCCCATTGGGGATTGGGTCGGAGTGGCCGGGAGAGTGTCATGGCAATGGAAGGGTTTTGTCGGAATGCCGTTGGTCCACCCGAATGGGAGTGCGAGGCCATGGGTTCTGTGGTGTGGGTACAGTGTGCTACCTCCGCAGAGTGTATAATCTATTGATAGGTGAGTCCACGGTCACAGACAACTCGTAGTAGGTCCCACCATGAGTCAATGTTTAATAAACATTCACACTAAGTTATGATCATTGCACTGATGATGATGGCCGAAAGGCCATCGAGCTGTTCGAAACCCAATATGGGTCGTGGTGGTGATCGCCGAAAGGATCACGAGTTAGTCTGGTTAAGACCACGATGGTGGTGTGGTGGTGATCGCCGTAAGGATCACAAGTTATTCTGGTCAAGACCACGATGGTGGTTTGGTTGTGATCGCCGTAAGGATCACAAGTTACACTGGTTAAGACCACGATGGTGGTTTGTTTTGTGATCCGAGAACGATCACGGTTGGTAAGTTGGTCCTGAGGGATGTTTATCCCAAGAGCATGAGCACGGCATGTTGGAACATTATTGCATTATTAATTGGTTAAATATCATGATATTGTTTCTCATTATGATTGTGCCTGTTGTGAGCTTGCAAGTACATTCAATGTACTGACTTGGCGTGTCATGCCAGATTTCAGGAAAGTCACGTTGGAAAGGTGCGCTACTCGAGTCTAGATCGTGTCCACATCGGTGTCCCTGTGCTATGGAGTTTCCGCTACGACGTTGTTCCGCTGCCGCATAGTTGATATGATCGAGGCCCCATTATGTTCACTAAATAATGTACATATTGTTCAGCTGCACCGTGTGTGCTGCTCGGCCTCGACATCTGTTGTAATATCAACTCTGACCCGCTAGCATCAATAAAGCGGTTGTTTTCTGTACCAAGATGTTGTGTCTTGCCAGAAAACATGGTCTCTGGCCTGGCAATGCAGGGTAAACCGGTCGCTCTGAGCCGGGGTGCCACACCCCTTCAAATTAGCCTGCCATTGTTGGCTCCCTTCCTGCTCAATATTTGGGAAGAGGACCAGGGCCTCTATAAGTAGGGCTAGCCACCACCACAGAAAGTGGAGGCGAGGACGAGAGGACGGCATCTTAGATCACTCTCTCACCTGCACAAGTTAGCCACACACAAGAACACCTCAACCTTAGGAGGCTGTTCTTCCCCTTGTATTGTTCATCATCAGCCCAAGAGGCAATCCACCACCACCACACTGGAGTAGGGTGTTACACCACAACGGTGGCCCGAACCAGTATAAATCATGTGTCTCTCTGTGTTGCGAGTTCGTCGAGTTCGTCTGCAAGATCTTAGCGAGCTAGGGCGTAGATCGGTAGGAGGGAAAGACTTCGCGCGCACCCTAGTGTTCGAACCTTAAGGGTTTGCCGGAACCCCACATCCGAAAAAGGACAAGGTGGTGGTCACTGATGGATCACTAACCAACCTATACTAAGCAGTTTTGGATAAGCAGGTAAGGTACAATAAGCACGTTACAAAAGCAGGCTATGCATCAGAATAGGAGCAATCAATTATAGTAGAAAAATCTAATGCAAGCATGAGAGAATGGAATGGGTGATATTGGGATGATCAAAGGAGGGCTTGCCTGGTTGCTCAGGCGAGAAGAAGAGGTCGTCGGTGACGTAGTCGATCACAGGGGCATCAGCAATGGTCTCGGGGTCTATCGGAGAGAAGAGGGGGAAGAAATAGTAAATACAGAGCAAACAGATGCATAATAGGACAACAGGCAGAGCTAGACGTGTTCTAACGCGGTTCTACACGCTATCAGTGAAGGGGGATAACATCCGGGAAAGCTTTCCCGAAGTTTGGCATTTTCGGACAAATGAATCGGAGGGGGACAGTTGCATGTTCGCTATGCTAGGAGCATGTGACAGATGAACGGACTACGTATTTGGATTCGTCTCGTCGTTCTGAGCAACTTTCATGTAGAAAACTTTTTCATCCGAGTTACGGATTAACTTATATGAATTTCTAAAGTTTTAGCAATTTTTAGGATTTAGTGAAATTTGGCCGAGTCTAAGAATCCCTCGGTTTTGAATATCATTTAGCTGTTTTCGAAAGGCTATAGCTAGTGTTCTACTCATCCAATGGAGTAGTGCCTTATATCAAACTTGATCAATTTTCTGTGATCTACATGACAATATCAAGTGCAGCTATGTTAGCATCCATTTGCTTGATCAAAACTTTGTCGGAAAAGTGCTATTGCAGCATTTCTGTTTCTGCTTTTCTGTTAACAAAACATAGCAATTTGTGATTTTCTTTGCATATAAACCATACATCAAATGGATTTGGTCCCAAGGGACAAAATGAAGTTTGTCAAGTGTACCCATATTTTTTTTGGCCTGTTAGTAGTTGTTTTGCTGCAGTTTAGGGGCTTTCTAGCGGGTTAGTCGTTGTAGATTTAGAAAAGCTAGCTAGCACTAGGTACATTACTAGCAGCAATACAGGCAGAGCAACGGTGGGCAGTGGCGTGGTGCGGGCGCGGCCAAGCGCGGGAGGGCACGTGCGGCCGCGCGGCCGGTGCAGGGCACGCAAGGGCAGCGGCCGGAGGCGAGGGAGGACAAGGCCCAAACGCGGCATCACGAGCGGCTGTAGGGCCTGACGGCGGCAGCAGCAAAGCATCAGCACAGCAACAAGCAGGGGAGGCGGCACGGGGGGGGGGGGGACGAGCGTCGTGCGGTGCGGCGCGTAGTGGCAGCAGGGGCACAACGTGAGGGCACGCGTGCGATGGAGCCCGTTCAAACACGTAGGAGGCGCCACATCGGATGGTGGTCGCGGCAGTCACCGTGGAGTAGCCTGGTGATGACGACGATGACATCAACGATGGCTGGTGCTCGTGGTGCTTGGGATCGAGCACAAAGAGCATATGGGGAGGAGTTGGTGAGTGCGTAGGGTGCCTGCGAGCTCCAGGAGCTCGACCATGTGCACGGACGCGAGCTTCATGGGCAGTGGCCGCGGCGGCAACAAGGTCAGTGGCGACGAGCTCGGGCATCAATGGCCATGACGGATATAGACACAGAAATGGAGGGGGGAGAGGGGATATGACCGCACGCTCATCGTGGAGCTCAAGAAAGGCCGATGATAGGTTAGTAGCAGCAGAGTGGTGGCCGGAGTCGAAGAAGGTGACGGCAATCAGAGGAGGAAGACGTTGCCGTTGTGGTCGTAGCGGTGCTCCCCGGCTCCAGCATAGGGTACCAGAAGATGAGGCGGAGGCCGGCGTGGTCCGTGGACACGAGCTACAGACGCGGAGAGGATGGTGACGCGGTAGCATAGCAACGATGGCGACGGGCACGTCGGCGAGAGGTGGATATGGAGGGAGAGGTGGAGCATGAGGGAGAGGAGGGTGGAGTGGTGAGCTAGTGTGGGAGGGGATGGGATCGAGGGGTTGGGGCGTGGCGTCCTTATCCCCTCCCAGCGTCGGCGCCAGCGAGGTGGTCCGGGGCGACCTGCCCCTGTAGTGACTCGGTCGCACGAACATGAGGGAGGGGAGGGAGGGACCGGGGATGGTCGGCTGGCCTGGTGGTCCAGCTGGGCCGAGGCCCAGTGAGGGGGCATGTCAGGGCTTTTATTCTTACTTTATTTTTTGTTAGAGTTTTGTTTTTCTTTTTATTTATTTCTGTTTTAGTTTTACAAAATGCAACACTAGTCCTTAAATTAATATTATTAATTAATCTACTGCCACAATTAGTTTAGTAGCCAAATAAATTAGTGTGGTATTTTTATAATCTAAAAGCAATTAAATTATTATTTTAGCCACTATTATAATCACAGAAAGGGGCACTAAAATACTTTACAAAAAGTGTTGGGTCACCACCATAATTAGTTATGGAATATTTGCCACACTTTGAACATTTTATTTTGCATGTTTGAGAAATTTGAATTTTGGATCTTAATTTGAATTTGAATTTGAATAGTGACTTGGATCAAGTGATTTTAGCAACAGTAAAAGTGATGACCTGGCATAATTAGTAGGGGATTACTTTAGCTTAATTATCCGGATGTCACAATCGTCTGAAGTGCAGAGCAGCAGCAGGAGACCAGTGCCTGGTTGAAGAGGACCGGCGTCATCGTCAAGAAACTTATGGATTAGAATGACATGCTCCTCATCGAGCGCCAAAGGCTGGTGGAGGAATCCATGGATGCTCTCAAGAAGCGTCTTGAGGACACGACAGAGCCCATCGCCGCTCGCCGCAGAGACTAGTTCCCACGGCCTGCAGCAACGCATCAAGAAAGTAGAGATCAGCGAGCCAAATCGTTGTCTTCCTTCTTCTTTGCCCTTGTGTATTTCGGGCGTAGCAGCATGTGGCTTTTTAATTATCTTCCTAATTATGAAAGACAATTATTATCCAGTGTCGTCGTCCTTATATATTCATCAGTCTTGCTATAAGTCGCAGTAGATGTTATATAAGTCCGTCAGATCTTACACCAAGATTCATGCAAAATTTTCTTTTCTCTCTCTTAAATCTCAGTCAAGTGAGACATAGACACGCCATTAAACAGAGGCTCGAGAGCCATTAATGGAGACCTTGGGAGAGAGGTGGGTGACAGATAGAGTTCAAAGGTCTCTCCTCCCGATAAGCACGCGCAGGGGTCTGATCACATGCCTCCCGTACTCAAATAGCTACCCTGCATGGCGCCTCCTAGCTAATAAAAAAGGGGACGCGTGGCGGCACGTATATGGTAAGTAGAACGCCCACGGTTTCAATAATACTTGTGTTTCCTATTGTAACTTGACAACACTTATTCAAAAATGACTTTGTTGATTGTTAATGTGTGCACCTTTGCAAATCGGACTGCAAAATTACCACAGCATGTTGGTGCCATGTCATGACACCAAGCCAAGTTTCATGATTTTCATGCGTGTTTTGGATTTACAGGAATTAAAAAACCAAGTTTCTCAATGTTTCCAACCGAGCCACGATGCCCTGATGTTTGAATTTCATTCCCATTTCTTGCATGGGACATAGAAATTTACCCGAGGACACACATGTGATTTTTGAACCAACTTTGGCGCACTGGAGCATGTGCTTGTATTTCAAATTTGAATTATGCACACAAAGGTGACACGTTCCCTCTTACAGCCACGAGCCTTCTTGAGAGAAGCTCCGGTTTGCAAGAAGCTTATACCAAAACTTGTTCCTATTCGGCCAATTTTTTTACGACAGCATGGTAGTACCATGACATGACACCGTGCCAAGTTTCATGTTTTTCAGGCGTGTTTTGGATTTACAAGAATTTTAAAACCAACTTTCTCAATGTTCTCGGCCGAGCCACGATGCCCAAATGTTTGAATTTCATTCCCATTTCTTGCCTGGGACCTAGAAATTCACCCGAGGACACACATGTGATTTTTCAACCAACTTTGGTGCACGGGAGCATGTGCTTGTAGTTCAAATTTGAATTGTGCACATTAAATGACCAGAAACTCAATTAATGTATAAAAAACGCCAAACGAACCCGAAATAATTCCAAAATTTAACTGGGCACTCTTGTAGTTCTATGTTGCCTCTGTAGAGAAACTCAAGGGGGGCAGTGTATATCGTTTCACACTCAAAGGTGACACGTTCCCTCTCACAACCACGAGCTTTCTTGAGAGAAGCTCCGATTTGTAAGAAGCTTATACCAAAACTTGTTCCAATTCGGCCCAATTTTTTACCATAGCATGTTAGTGCCATGACATGACACCATGCCAAGTTCCATGATTTCCAGGCGAGTTTTGGATTTACAGGAATTTAAAACCAAGTTTCTCGATGTTCTCGGCCGAGTCACCACACCCAGATGTTTGAATTTCATTCCCATTTCTTGCATGGGACCTAGAAATTCACCCAAGGACACACATGTGATTTTTCAACCAACTTTGGTGCACCGGAGCATGTGCTTGCAGTTCAAATTTGAATTATGCACATTAAATGTCCAGAAACTCAATTAATGTATAAAAAGGCCAAACGAACCCGGAATAATTCCTAAATTAAATAGGGCACTCATTAGTTCTATGTGGCCTCTGTAAAGAAAATCAGGGGGAGGCAGCGTATATCGTTTCGCACACAAAGGTGACACGTTCTCTCTCGGAACCATGAGGCTTGTTGAGAGAATCTCCAGTTTTGCAAGAAGCTTATACCAAAACTTGTCCCAATTTAGCCAAAAATTATACATATGAAAACAAGGTTTAGATTATCCCGAACATCTCGCTACCTAGACCAATGTACTCTGATTTGAATTCAACATAAATTGGATACAAATATTTGAAATGGAGATCATATGGTACATGTAGTTCATAGTGAAATATGATTACTACTATATGCATGTTTTTTGTTATCAAGATAATATTTAAATGATGGTATAACTTGACAACAATCATATTCAAATAAGCAAAATTGATTCAAATTTAGTCTATATGGTACATGACAATATATATGTTCACAGGGTGGAGTAAAATGTTCATATATGATGGAAGATCAAAATGTAGGACCACATCCATTATAAACCGCAAGGTCACCTAAAGATATATTTGAATTCAACATAACTTGGATTCAAAAATTGAAATTCAAGATCCTGGCATTTGTAATCATATAAAAAGGGACATGACTCTTTCTTTTGGTGGGAATTGATTTGTTTTTTGTTGTTGTTGAGGGAAGTGCGAATCGATTTGGTAGTGTACAGGGTAATCTTGTTCTCCCGATTTTTTTACATTTTTCTTGTAGTTTTTTCAATGGCATTTATAACAATACAGTAAAAGGGGACATGACTCTCTTGTGTCTTGTATGAATTATTTTTTTTGTACACGTTAAGTTTGTTCTGTCTAACATGGAATCTGCGCCTTGTTATCCCGAAATTTTCAAGCTCGAGTATCTTTTGTCTCATCTGCTTTGAAACTCCTGCCTCTTCAACTCGCGCCGCGCCTTGTTATCCCGAAATTTCAACGTGCGCGAAAAATCCCTCCTAATCCGAAATCGGTCCCGCAGCCCAGACACGCGAAATCCCCCTTCTACCCCTCAGTCGGAAATGCCGGCTCGACGTCGCGTGGTCAAAACCGGTGGGGGGAGTTTTCTCGCGCCCAGCCGGAGACTCTTCCTCGAACAGCTCACCATCCACCGCAACAGCTCACCGTCCCTCATCCACTACACCGGATGAGGATCCATCGTCGATCTCATCGTCCCGCCGGATTAGCTGCCCCGTCTTCCACCTCCAAGGAGATGCCCCGATGTTCGCCTAGTATATCGCGCCACCTCCATCCCCAAATCGTCATCTTGACCTGCCCCACCGGAACCGCAACACCCTCACCAATTCCTCCGATGAAGCCGAGGCCAACTCGGTGCCACCAAGGAGGTTCTCCACTCACCGCTGCATTTTATCTTTTATTCGATCTCATGGGGCTGCCGGTGCTCGATACCGAGTAGCCATGACGGGTCTCCATCAACGGCGTCGTCGCTGGCCACTTCATCCATGGCGTCTCTCTCCCATGTCATTACTTCCTCGGTGGCGACTTCCACACCGACACTAGCTGCAGCTGCTCCGGCTCTCGCTCACGCTGCTTCTCTGTTCTAGCTATCGGTCGCCCTGTTGCACTTCTCTTGCTTTCGTTCGTGCTACTGCTCTGCTCTGCTATTGTTGTTGGTTGCGCTGCTGCTCCGCTCTTGCTCTCGTTGGTGCTACTGCTCTGCTTTTGCTCTCACTCGCGCTGCTGCTGCACAACCTCCGGTAGCTACAGGAGTTGCTGCTTTAGCACTCGCTCGCAGTGCTGCTGCACGACTTGCTCTCTGCTAGTGTGTTCCCTACTCGAGCATCTACTGATTTAGATCACTACTTCTTTCCTACTAGTGCTCGAACGCCCTAAACATCTATTGCAATGCTCTGCTACTAGTTCAATCAGTTTCGACTGTAAAATTCAGTTTCAACTGCAAAGTTCAGTTTCTTCAGTTAAGTTCAGAGTGAACGGTATTTACATCATCTGTCGCAGCGGCCATCGCGCGGCTGACGCGTTTTACATCTAGAACTTTTTGGTGATATATTTTACATCATCTACTCGGATGATATTAGAGTCCCACTTCAGATTAAAGTTGTCTGTCTTGTCCTGGTTTAGCCTCGCCACCGTACACCTCACCAGAGCTACTCCAATGACAGAACCGTCCATCACAGTGGAGCAGTACCCTCGGTGCCATTTCTAGAGGCCTCAAATCTTCTTCCCCGCCTCCGACAGTCACACCAGCATCACCATCCTCCATGTCCAACCCAATGATGCTGAGGTCGATAAGGCTATGCCAAAGAGGTTGTACACTCATCGCATCACTTTGTTACTATGCATTCATGTCGATCCCTCAGGGATCCTTTGCTACAGAACTACTATGGTACTACTATTCGTGCATTTGTTTAGGAGTGGAGCAAAGCAGAACTGGAGGATTTTTTCCTTTGGTGTATCGTTCAAGGAAAAAATGTTGGAATTTTAATATCCACTTGGACATCCTTCTCAAATTAATATGCATGAAGAACAGTACTAATTGCATTACTGGCATAATAAGATTCTTATTTTTTTCATTTTCACGTGGTTTGACTTTAATTTCACCATGTTTCTCCATTCCTGTGTTCTTCCAATTCATGTGAACTAAACACCCAGGTTGACAGAAATCCTATGTTTCCAAATGCTCTGTTTTGCACGTGCATTCCTATGCTATTCCTGTGTTTTTCCTCTCCCTGCGTTTATAGAATCCTCCAATTCTAAGGAGCCCTTACAGATTTACTTCATTTTCAGATAGGCGTGAAAGAAAACTCTGTGTTATGTCCTGCTCCTGCTGTGCCGTCATCCACCCCACCTGAGGTGCACCATCGACAGAAGCGTTCACTGTAGCAGAGATTCCCACTTTAGACTTTCTTTCACCGCCTCAGATCATCTTCCCCATTGCCGGCAGCCACGCCAACTGCATTACCATCATCGACTAAGCAGATGAACCTGAGGACTACACAGTTCCGGAAGAGAGGCCACACTCTTTCGTGTTTGCTTACATTATACATCGGTTATTATTACCTGCTACTTTATCATTCAAACTAGAGTTATAAAATGCCCGTGGGGCACATATCAAGGCAGCAATGAATAGTATATGTCTACTATCTAGTTCATTTGGGGTCTACTATCTGGTTCATGTTGGGTGCGCAACAAACAGTAGATGATCCATTATCTATCTTTTAAAACTGAAGCTATAATCTACCTGCTATCATTAGTTTTGGATTTATCCACTCGTTTTCTACCATCAGTCTTGATTTCTGCATGCACCCCTTGGGCCTTAAAAAATCTAACTATTTTTTTATTATGCATGTCAGTTATTGCACACAATCGTATTGACCATCTAGAGAAAAAGAGAAGACCATTGCGTGGGAATGTAATGTCATGCAGATGCCGCTCCATGGTGGGCAAAGTGGGCCCCCTCCCGCCATTCCAGATTGTATTCCAGAGGAAGATAACTGTTCAGATGGGGATTCAGAGGGAGACGACCACTCCTATTTACCACCTAAGGTGTTTTCTCTAACCTGGCATGTTGATATTCGTCATATCATGCATATGGCGCCTCGCATTGCTTACATTATACATCTTATATGTCATCAGCTTACTTTAGATTTTCTTTGTGTGAATGCAACCTGTTTGGTTTCTATATCATACTTCCACCGTTCCTAAATCTTTGTCTTTTTAGAGATTTCAACAAGTGACTACATACGGAGCAAAATGAGTGAACCTGCACTCTAAAATCTCTAAAAAGACAAATATTTAGGAACTGAGGGAGTGTATGGGAATTATGCAATGCCACCTTCTTTAGCCAGGCATCATATACGTGAATCATGCAATGCCATCCTGTTTAGCCAATCATCGTATATGTGAATTGTATCGTGCCATATTTTTTTCATAATGTATTCCATTTGTCAATAATGTTTTTACATTCATCTACTCTTTATGTGCATCAGCCATTTGAGTCGGTCATGGGAAAATCTGGACTAAAAACAAGTTCTTCTGAGTAGTCGGTGCTACCTGTCGATGCAGGTTTCTTGCTGGTTACAGATAGCTCCTCAGAGGAGGATTCAGAGGCAGATAACCAGTCGTATCCCCCCCGCCCGAGGTGCATGCTCTAACTTGTCAGGGTCATATTGCTCATATCATGCATATGGTGTCTTGCATTGCCATGCCATCTGCTTAGATTAGACATGCTTTATGTGAATGCCTCCTGTTTTCTTTCTATATCAGATATGTGAATTATGCAATGCCATGTTTTTCAGCTAGTTATCATATATGTGAATTATGCATCACCATGTTGCCAGGCATCATAAATGTGAATTATCTCATGCCATCTTTTTTTCATTACGTATTCCATTTGTCGACAATATGTGTATATTGAACTACTCTTCATGTGAATCAGCCATTTGAACCGGTTATGGAAAAATCAGGAGTGAAAACAAGGTCTTCAGAGCAGGCAATGGTACCTGTTGAAGCATATATATTGATGGTTACAGGGAGGTCCTCGGAGGAGGATTCAGAGACAGATGACCAGTCCTATATCCCACCTGAGGTGTATGCTCTAATTTGCAATGTTTATATTTCTCATATCATGCATATGGTGTCTTGCATTGCTTAGTTTAGACATCATATGCACAATATTGAATTCCATCTGCTTAGTTTACAGATCATACATGTGAGTGCCAGCTGCTTAGTATATGAATCAATTATGTCAATTATATCATGCCATCCTGTATACTTAGACAACATGTATGTGAATTATTTCATCCCAACCTATTTTAGAAGGACATCATATAGTTTTGTCATGTCATCCTGTTTAGATGCTCATCATATGTTGAATTATGCCATTATATCCTGTTAAGTTATCCATCATATATCTGAAACTATGTCATGCTATCCTATTTAGTTAGGCATCATATATTTGAAATTGTGTCATGTTGTCCTATTTGATTAGACAACATATATGTGAATTACCACATTTGTCTATCATACAATGTTTGTACGTTCAATTTCTTTTCTTTTTATTAGCTATTTGAATTGGAGGGGGTGATGTCAGTATCTAAGGGAGAAAAAACCTGTTCTTCACAAAAGACAGTGCTACCCGTTGATGCAGATAGAACCATGGTTGTACTGGCCCACAAACTAGCCCCACCACACATACCGAGACTCTTCCAGATTGCACACTTACACCATTGGGCAGAGAACCAGCTACAACCCATCTAACCCCAACCCCAACGGATAGTAACCCACTTATAGTTGACAAAGCACCATGTCCACCACAGAATACCCCCACACGAGCAGTTTGTAAAGCAACTACAGTGCCCAAAGCATGAAGACCACCACAGCGAACCCAAACTCCAAGTTTAAAGCGGAAGAGCAACTGTTCTCAGGTCAGATTTCGTAGCTATGGTCCATACTCCTTTGTTGTTGCATCACTGTATTTACTCATACCAACTACTTTCGAATTTGAAGGATCCAATTGAAACTCCAATGGCGCAACATGTATGTTTTAAACCTACTAGCAAAAGAGCCCGTGTGTTGCAACGGGAGAAAAAACACAACACACACTCTTAACCGAACAACCATCACTCAAGACTACAATAGGTCCATCTCATTTATTTTAGCGACGCATCATATTTGTGTTGCCGCTTATCCTTCTTCTCACCCTCGCCGGCGGTGGCCTTAGTGTTCACACAAACCAAAATGTGTTAGAATGTGGTTAATCCTAAGATGTCTCTCTCTCCCTCTCTCCTCTCTCTCCCACTCTCTCGCTTTCTCTCACACTCGCGATGAGAAATCTGTTGTTTTCCCCTGCGACGTATTCAGAGGTATGCATGTGTAGTTCTCGATGTTTTCTTTTCCCTATATGATTATAATGGATGTTTATTTGCAATCTAGATCACCGCCTGTATGAAAGAAAAATGGATCGTGCATTATAGTTATAAGTTTGCTTCCAAAACAATATTTAAAAAATATTTAACAGGTAAAATTAACATCATATACAGATTTCACACATTTTCTAATCAAATTTCATATATAACATATTAAAATCGGAGTTACGGTTTAAAAGATACGTATAATTTAGAAAACCATTTGTTTGAATTAAATATCTTCCAAAATAATATTTATAAATACTTAACAGGTTAAAATAATCTTATATTCATATTCTACATATTTTTCTAATCAAATTTCATATATAACATGTTTAAATCTGAGTTACGGTTTAAATGATATGAATGGTTTAGAAAAGCATTTGTTTGACTTAAATATGATCTGCGGGTGGAATACCTAAAAAGTCAGGGGGGTTGAAAAACTGTAAAATAACGGTTCAGTGTGACTTAAATCTGGACTGCGGGTTGATTTCATGAAAACGCGGGGGCTTTCGCAAATTGGAGCAACGGGCGGGCAGAAACCCTACGTGCTTTATTATTGGGTACAGATTTCTTTAATTGGATTGTTGTTCTAACTTCTTGCTCTATGTTGATTTCAGTTTTAGTTGTATAAACAGTTATGTTCTCATGTGATGCACATTACAAGTGTTGCCAATGTTGTGTAGTTTCTCACACTTATGTTCTGTCTATGATGTTGTGTCTTAAAAATATATGAGTTGAACTATGTCTCTATCTTGATTTGGCAACATAAACTAGAATGATATGGACAATACACTGACCATAGTACACAAATATATGTTTGTTTCATGTTGTTATCCTGTCCACCTTACTACTGAATCGGTTTGCCAAAATGAGTTTCATATACTACATGCTAAACCTGTGATGTGTCTGCTTGTTTCTCTTGTAGTATGCGAACAGAATATTGGAGAAGAGCACCCCACTATGCAATGGTAGAGAAAGTAATGCAAATAAGGTTCAAGATAGTGAGACAACCCTATTGGTCTCCAAGAAAGGTGATAAAAACGATCCTGTAGACAGTGAGAAAACCCCATAGTCCTACGTTGATGTAGTGTTCGAGTTACTAACTAGTACCGTTGGCACAAGCTCTTCGAACTCGCTGCCTGAATCACTTCGGCTTCTTCAGTATCAGCTACAAGCTGAAAGGCATCAGTCAATTGTGCTGCGGCAAGAAACCGAAGGACTGAGGAAGTCCCTCGAGAATTCAAATGCATACTTTCTTGTGCAACAGCAAGCGCTGGAGGATTTAAGTGCCAAACAAGAGAAAATTAATAAGCTTTCTAAGCATCCTGCCAGCATTATGGGTACCCAGGATATTGTTTCTTGAGCTCTTCTGAAGTGGTTTCAGTTCTAGACTTATTTTGCTGCGGCGTTTATTTGCCCTGGTCGCCCACTTTGACAACCAGTGTATGTGATATGTTGCTTTGTTCCCTATATTTGCACTGGTGGTGAACTTTGATGCCCAATGGATGTAATATGTGTAATAGTCATGATAGCCTAGCGTAAGTTGCTTGCTTATTTATTTATTTCCTTGCTGTCTTATTTATTTGTTTGCTTGTAGTCAGTGCAGTTCATGTTCTGCGGTTTGCTAGTGGCCACAATAAAGGCCACAATAACCACGGGCAACATATTTACGGTAGTGACCCTGGGCCTCCTACAGCCCGTAGAAATAATGGGCCTTCTAGGGGGAGTAGCATCAATGGGCCTTCTACGGGCTGTATGAACGATTGGCCAAACATGGGCGAACAACGAACCGCATTATGGGCCTTAAATGGGCTAGAGTTGGAATCGTCCGTTCATGGGCCGACCATAACGGGCCGTCGTTAATCGTCATATTTGATGACGCTATGAAAACGACCCAACAGATTAACAGGCCACAAATGGGCTGACTGTAACCACGGGCTGAATTTGGCCCACAATCAGAAAAGGTCAGTAACATGCCGTAAGTAACCGAATGCTGGAAATGATTCCAAGAATAAATGGGCCCTCAGAAGGCCAAAAGATAACATGGGCTTGAAACGGCCCAATGGAATAATGGGCTGTTAATGGGTATAAAGCGATATACTGTTCATTACGGGCCAGTTTCACCACGGGCCGTCAATGGGCCAAGAGTTACAAAGTGCCTCATATGGGCCGAAAGATGTCATGGGCCAGACATGGGCCGGAAGTTACAATGGGCTGGAATCATATTGCACGGCCCAGATGACGCTACTGTGCCTAATTCGGATAGGACATAACGGGCCCTGGGTTAGCGGGCTGTAAATGGGCTATGTGCGAACATGCCGTTAACAGGCTTTCTGTGGGCCGGTCTGCTATCTTTTACCCAAGTCAAACGGGTCAGCCTTTTCACAGGTATGGGCCTCTGTTGGGCCGTGCCACATGTCGACGTATCATTGGTGCATTATGTCCAATGAGTGGATGACATCTATCCCAACGGTGAGCCGACGCATGTTTCCTCCAGCCAATGATAATTTTACATGTGGAAAATCCACGTTGGTTCGGGCTGTTAACGGGTTATCGGATCCAAACCGGAACCCGATAGCTCGACCCGTTGCGGTGGATGCCACATGTCGGTCACCCTTGACGAAAGCACTTCTATGACGCGTGATTTATCGTCATGGAAGTGGACACTTCCGTGATGATAATTTCGGTAATGTCATGGAACACTTCTACGATAGCATAGGTATGACTATCGTGATTCTGTCATAAAATCATCATGGATGTACATGCATGATAGAAAACGTGACCTACTATGACAAACATGTATCATCACGGAAGTGTTTTTTTAGTGTTTATCGCTAAGCGGTAGCAATAGTAGTAGAAGCACGGCTGGCGTGAAAACCCCGATGGCAACAAGATGATGGAGATCATGGTGTCATGCCGGTGACGATGGAGATCATGCCGCTGCTTTCGAGATGGAGATCAAAAGCACGAGTTGATGGCCATATCATGTCACTTATGATTTGCATGTGATGTTAATCCTTTTATGCATCTTATTTTTCTTAGGACGACGGTAGCATTATAAGGTGATCCCTCACTAAAATTTCAAGATAAAAATTGTGTCCTCCCCAAGTGTGCACCGTTGCGAAAGTTCATCGTTTCGAAGCACCACATGATGATCGGGTGTGATAGAATCTATGTTCACATACAACGGGTGCAAGCTAGTTTTGCACATGCGGAACACTTGGGTTAAACTTGACGAGCCTAGCATGTACATACATGGCCTCGGAACACAAGAGACCGAAAGGTCGAACATGAGTCATATAGTAGATATGATCAACATGGAGATGTTCACCATTGAAACCACCTCATCTCACGTGACGATCGGACTTGGGTTGGTGAATTTGGATCATGTTACACTCAGACAATGATACGTCTCCAACGTATCTATAATTTTTGATTGTTCCATGTTGTTATATTATCAATCTTGGATGTTTTATAATCATTTCATAGTCATTTTGTATCATTTTTTGGTACTAACCTATTGACATAGTGCCAAGTGCCAGTTGTTGTTTTTCCATGTTTTTTACATCGCAGAAAATCAATATCAAACGGAGTCCAAATGCCACGAAACTTTACGGAGAATTTTTATGGGTCAGAAGGAACACAACGGGCCCTGGCTGCGCCTGGGTGGTGCCCCGAGGGGAGCACAACCCACCAAGGCGCGCCCTGGTGGGTTGTGCCCACCTCGGGCGCCCCCCGGACCGCTTCTTTGCTCTATAAATACCCAAATATTCTCAAAACCCTAGGGGAGTTGACGAAATATTGATCTAGCCACCGCAAAGTCCAGAACCACCAGATCAAATCTAGACACCATCTCGGATGGGGTTCACCACCTCCATTGGTGCCTCTCCGATGATGCGTGAGTAGTTCTTTGTAGACCTTCGGGTCCATAGTTAGTAGCTAGATGGCTTCCCCACTCTCCCTTGATTCTCAATACAATGGTCTCTTGGAGATCCATATGATGTAACTCTTTTCCGGTGTGTTTGTTGGGATCGATGAACTTTGAGTTTATGATCAGATCTATCTTTTTATATTCATGAAAGTATTTGAGTTCCTTTGATCTCTTTTATGCGTGATTGCTTATAGCCTCGTATTTCTTCTCCGATATTTGGGTTTTGTTTGGCCAACTTGATCTATTTATCTTGCAATGGGAAGAGGTGCTTTCTAGTGGGTTCGATCTTACGGTGCTTGATCCCAGTGACAGAAGGGGAACCGACACATATGTATCGTTGCTACTAAGGATAAAACGATGGGGTCTATCTCTAAATAGATAGATCTTGTCTACATCATGTCATCGTTCTTATTGCATTACTCCGTTTCTCCATGAACTTAATACACTACATGCATGTTGGATAGCGGTCGATGTGTGGAGTAATTGTAGTAGATGCATGCAAGAGTCGGTCTACTAATCTTGGACGTGATACCTATGTAATGATCATTGCCTTGATATCGTCATGAGTATTTGAAGTTCTATGAATTGCCCAACAGTAATTTGTTCACCCACCGTTTGCTATTTTCCTGGAGAGAAGCCACTAGTGAAACCTACGGCCCCCGGGTCTCTTTCTCTTATTATTTTCCTTTGCGATCTACTTTTATTTGCTTTTATTTTCAGATCTATTAATCCAAAAACCCAAAAATCTTTGCTGCACTTTATTTTATTTGTGATCCATTTATTCAATCAATTACAACTTTCTCCCGCCACGCACCAATTTCTGGCACCGTTACCCAAAAGGGATTGACAACCCCTTTAACACATGGGGTTGCGAGGATTTGTTATCTGTGTGCACGGGCTGTTTACGTTGTGTTGCTTGGTTCTCCTACTGGTTTGATAACCTTGGTTTCGTATCTGAGGGAAATACCTACCGCCGCTGTGCTGCATCATCCCTTCCTCTTTGGGGAAATACCGATGTAGGTTCAAGCAGCATCAAAAGGAATTTCCGGCGCTGTTGCCGGGGAAGGTTTTCAACATATACCAGGTTCCTAATCACAAATCTCATATCCTTGCAATTTACATTATTTGCCATTTGCCTCTCATTTTCCTCTCCCCCACTTCACAACAATTTGCAGTTTTATTCGCCCCTCTTTTCCGTTTGCCGTTTTCTTACCGGATCTGTTTTTGAGTGCAATCTTGTTGTGTAGTCATCATGGCTCAAGAGAACACCAAGTTATGTGATTTCTCAAATACCAACAACAATGATTTTATCGGCACTCCGCTTGCTCCTCCCGCCGCTAGTGCGGAGACTTGTGATATTAATACTGGTCTGCTGAATCTTGTTATGAAAGACCAATTTTCCGGTACTCCTAGATGCCGCGTCCCATCTTAATACCTTCGTGGAATTATGTGATATGCAAAAGAAAAAAGATGTGCACAATGATGTGGTCAAGATGAAATTATTTCCCTTTTCTTTGTGTGATTCTAGAAAATTTTGGTTCTCTTCTTTGCCGCGTAATAGTATCGATTCATGGAATAAGTGCAAAGCTGATTTTATTACTAAGTATTTTCTGCTAGCAAAAATTATTTCCCTTAGAACCCAGATCATGAATTTCAAGAAACTTTAACATGAGCATGTTGCACAATCTTGGGAAAGGATGAAAATGATGCTAAGGAATTACCCAACTCATGGGTTAAATCTTTGGATGATCATACAAAAAATTTACGCGGGGTTGAATTTTGTTTCTCGTGATCTTTTAGATTCCTCCGCGGGTGGTACTTTTATGGAAATTACTTTGGGTGAATCCACTAAATTCCTTGATAATATTATGGCAAATTATTCGCAATGGCATACCAAAAGAGCTAATACTAGTAAAAAAGTTAATTCGGTTGAAGAAATTTCTTCTCTGAGTGAAAAAGTTGATGCTCTTGTGAAATTGGTTGCTAGTAGAAGTGCTCCTATTGATCTTAATGATATGCCTTTGTCTACTTTGATTGAGCAAAAGAGTGATGCCATAGATGTGAATTTTATTTCTTGAACTAATTTCAACAACAATGCTTATAGAGGTAATTTTTATCCTCGCTAATAATTATGGTAATTCTTATGGAAATCAATCTTATAATAATAATAGGAACACCTCTGATCTTGACAACAATATTAAAGAACTTATCAATACACAAAAAGTTCTCAACACTTCCATAGAAGAAAAGTTAAGTAAGATTGATGATTTGTCTAGAAGTGTTGATAGAATTGCTCATGATGTACAAAATCTCAAGATGAAATTTTTTGTGCCTAAGGTTGATGAATCAATTAAAGCACTTTATGTTTCTATGGATGAAAGTAAGAAAAGAACCACTATGCTTAGAGCTAAAATAGATTTTTTAGAAAAAGCATTTTCTAGTGATTTCTTTTGCAAAAGTGATGAAGATCTTAAAATGATTGGTGTTTCTTCTATTGATTCCTTGTTTATTAAAGTTAATATTGATGAAAAAGTGACTGGAGAAGAGTCAACTTTAGCTAGAAGGCGTCCCAATGACTCGGAGGGTGAAAATCTTGTTGAGAAAATTGATAAAGTGGGTTTGAAGAGGTCAAAACTTTAGCTAGCTTTGTGCCCACTCTTTTGGATTACAAAGACTTTAATTATGATAGTTGCTCTTTGATTGATTGTATTTCCTTGTTGCAATCCATGATAAATTCACCCCATGCTTATGAACAAAATAAAGCTTTTACTAAACATATTGTTGATGCTATGATGAAAACTTTTATAGAAAAGTTAGAATTAGAGGTTTCATTTACTAGGAAATTTCATGATGAGTGGGAACCTACTATCAAAGTCAATATTAAAAATTATGAGTGTTTTGTGTGACTTGAGTGCTAGTGTTTCTACTATTCCGAAATCTTTATGTGATGTGCTTGGTCTTACCGATCTTGAAGAGTGTTCTTTGAATTTGCACTTGGCGGATTCTACTATTAAAAAGCCTATGGGAAGAATTAATGATGTTCTTATTCTTTCAAATAGGAATTATTTGCCCATAGATTTTATTGTTCTCAATATTGATTGCAATCCTTCTTGTCCAATTATTCTTGGTAGACTATTTTTACGCACTATCAGTGCCGTGATTGATATGAAAGAAGGCAATTTTAAGTTCCAATTTCCTTTGAGTAAGGGTATGTAACACTTTCCTAGAACAAGAATTAAGCCACCATATAAATCAATCATGAGGGCATCTTATGGATCTCGAACCAAAGATGACAAAACTTAGATCCTTGCTTTATGCCTAGCTAAGGGCGTAAAACTATAGCGCTTGTTGGGAGGCAACCCAATGAATAAAATTTATTTTTGCTTTTTGCTTCCTGTTTTTGAGTGTTAGCACAATTATGATACTATTATGATTGTATTTTGTATGTTTTAATTAGTTTTTGTGCCAAGTAAAGCCTTTAGGATCTTCTTGGGTGATAGTTGTTTGATCTTGCTGAAAAAACAGAAACTTTTGCACTCACGAAAATAATTCTCGTTTTAACCAGAGAGCGATAAAATACCCATTCCACTTGTAATAGATCAATATACAAATTTCTTAGGTCGTCCTAATATTTCAGAATTTTTGGAGCTACAGAAGTATTCGAAATAGTCAGATTGCTACACATTGTTCTGTTTTGATAGATTCTTTTTTCTTTGTGTTGTGTGCTTATTTTGATGGCTCTATGGTTTTATTTGATGAGTTTTTGCCATAGACAAGTTGGAATACAGTAGATATAATGAAAGAACAAAATATGAATTGGTTTGATACAACACTTATAGTAGTGATTTATTATTCTTATATTAACGGATCTCACGAAGGTTTTGTTGAGTTTTGTGTGATCGAAGTTTTCAAGTTTTGGGTTATCTTACGACGGATGAAGGAATAAGGAGCCTAAGCTTGGGGATGACCCGACATCCAAGCTATTATCCAAAAATGAGCAACCAACTAAGCTTGGGGAAGCCCCCCGAGTGGCATCCCCTCTTTCTTCTAACGACCATCAGTATTTTACTCGAAGCTATATTTTTATTGTCCACATACTATGTGTTTTTCTTGGAGCGTCTTGTATGATATGAGTCTTTGCTTGTTTTATTTTGTGTTTTAAGTCTTGATCCTTTTCTGGACACACCTATTTGAGAGAGCCAAAATTATGCCATGACTTGTTAGAATTGCTCTCTATGCTTCACTAAGATTTTTTATGAGCTATGGAATTGCTCTAGTTCTTCACTTATATCTTTTTGAGCACGGTGTGCTTAGTATTTTTGAAGAAATTCTCTCTTGCTTCACTTAGATTTATTTGAGAGTTAGTAAAATTTTCAAGAAATTCTCTCAAGCTTCACTTAAATTAATTTGAGAGAAAGAAAAATTATGCTCATGATCTTCACTTATATTTGTTTGAGCTTGTGAAAAGCAGCAGATGAAAATTAGTCCCAAAGTGATAGATATCCAAGAAGGATATAATTAAAACTTTCATGAAGATCATTGGACAAAATCAACTTGATTCTTATTAATAGTTCTAAGATATGATGATGTGATATGTGAGTCATCTTGATGAGTAATTATTCTTTAGTAAGAATATTGGTGTTAAGGTTTGTGATTCCCTATGCAAGCACGAAAGTCAATAGTTATGCAATGAAATTATATCCTACTTATGGTGCATTATTCAGTGTTAGTTATGCTTAATGCTCGCTTATGAGATTATTCGTTTCTTGGTTGGTCACTTCTTAATCTTTTGCTAGCCTTCATTTTGCACTAAGTATGATCACTACTTGTGCATACAAAAACCATTAAACCAGTTTTTCCATATGAGTCCACTATATCTACCTATATGCGGTATTATTTTTCCGTTCTAAGCAACTTTGCATGTGCCATCTCTAATTTTCACTATATCGACTTCTCTTTTGTGCGTTTGTTTCGCACGCGGAGCGGCTGGTGAGGGGTGACTAATGTTTTCCATGCTAGATGTGTTATTCTCAATATGAGTGTTTATCCGCTTATCATTGCACGAGAGTAAGGCAAAGGTATTAGGGATGCCCAGTCCCGAAATGAAAAAAAAAATGACTTTACTTTATGTTGTCAAATAATAAATTCCTTGGAAAGTGTAGGTATGGAGGGCAACCGTGGATATGGCTAGCCATGGAAAGTGAAAGTATGGTGGAAAAAGGAATAAACTTTATTTTCTATTTGGGAACCGCCTATGATATATCTAAGCATGGAAAGTATTGGTAACTCTAAGTCGTTTTCGTTGGTGGGATGGATACACCTCCCAAAATGTTTTTTCTCTATGTTTTTCGCTTTGAGCTCTGCCACTTCTACAAATCCCTACTTCCCTATGCGAAGGGCCTTCCTTTTTATTTTATGCAATTTTTATTTTTGAATTTGAGTCTCCACCTTCTCTTATAAAAGCACCAACTAGGAGGCAATATGATTGTACTTGAGTATTGGATGTAGCTAATATGCGAGCGTGTTTCATGAATGGATCAATGGTTGAGCATGATGGGCTAGGGATAGCTTATTTTAGCGTTGATATTTTGAAAGACATGGTTTCTTGTTGATATGCTTGAGTATTTAAATTATCATGTCAAAACTAGACTATTGCTTTGAACAATATAAAAGTCCAAATGTCCATGCTATAAAGAAAGAAATATGATATGACATGTTAGGCAGCATTCCACATCAAAAATTCTGTTATTATCACTTCCCTACTCGAGGACGAGTAGGCGTTAAGCTTGGGGATGCTGATACGTCTCCAACGTATTTATAATTTTTGATTGTTCCATCTTGTTATATTATCAATCTTGGATGTTTTATAATCATTTTTTGGTACTAACCTATTGACATAGTGCCAAGTGCCAGTTGCTATTTTTTTCCATGTTTTTTACATCGCAGAAAATCAATATCAAATGGAGTCCAAATGCCACAAAACTTTGCAGAGAATTTTTATGGGCCAGAAGGAACACAACGGGCCCTGGCTGCGCCTGGGGGTCACCCAAGGGGAGCACAACCCACCAGGGCGCGCCAGGAGGCCCAGGCGCGCCCCGGTGGGTTGTCCCCACCTCGGGTGCTCCTGGACCGCCTCTTTGTTCTATAAATACTCCAATATTCCCAAAACCCAAGGGGAGTTGATAGAATATTGATCCAGCCGCCACAGAGTCCAGAACCACCAGATCCAATCCAGACACCATCCCGGATGGGGTTCACCACCTCCATTGGTGCCTCTCCGATGATGCGTGAGTAGTTCTTTGTAGACCTTCGGGTCCATAGTTAGTAGCTAGATGGCTTCCTCTCTCTCACTCTCTCTCTCCCTCTCTTGATTCTCAATACAATGGTCTCTTGGAGATCCATATGATGTAACTCTTTTTCGATGTGTTTGTTGGGATCGATGAACTTTGAGTTTATGTTCAGATCTATCTTTTTATATCCATGAAAATATTTGAGTTTCTCTGGTCTCTTTTATGCATGATTGCTTATAGCCTCATATTTCTTCTCTGATATTTGGGTTTTGTTTGTCCAACTTGATCTATTTATCTTGCAATGGGAAGAGGTGCTTTGTAGTGGGTTCGATCTTACGGTGCTTGATCCCAGTGATAGAAGGGGAACCGACACGTATGTATCATTGCTACTAAGGATAAAACGATGGGGTCTATCTCTACATAGATAGATCTTGTCTACATCATGTCATCGTTCTTATTGCATTACTCCGTTTCTCCACGAACTTAATACACTAGATGCATGCTGGCTAGCGGTCGATGTGTGGAGTAATAGTAGTATATGCAGGCAGGAATTGGTCTACTAATCTTGGACGTGATGCCTATGTAATGATCATTTCCTCGATGTCGTCATGAGTATTTGAAGCAACAGTAATTTGTTCACCCACCGTTTGCTATTTTTCTCGTGAGAAGCCACTAGTAAAACCTATGGCCCCCGGGTCTCTTTCTCTTATTATTTGCCTTTACGGTCTACTTTTATTTGCTTTTATTTTTAGATCTATTAATTCAAAAACCCAAAAATACTTTGCTGCACTTTATTTTATTTGTGATCTATTTATTCAATCTATTACAACTTTCTCCCGTCACGCACCAATTTCTAGCACCATTACCCGAAAGGGATTGACAACCCCTTTAACACATCGTGTTGTGAGGATTTGTTATCTGTGTGTAGGTGTTGTTTACGTTGTGTTTCTTGGTTCTCCTTATGGTTCAAAAACCTTGGTTTCATATCTGAGGGAAATACCTACCGCCGTTGTGCTGCATCATCCCTTCCTCTCTGGGGAAATACCGATGTAGCTTCAAGCGACATCAGACAACTGGAGGGATGTTGATTTGAGTGGGAGTTCTTAGGTAATATGATTAATTGAACTCATTATCATGAACCATAGTCTAAAGTTGCCTTTGCAAATTTATGCTGTAGATCTATGGCTCACGCAGTAGCTCCCCTGAATTTCAATGTGTTCCTAGAGAAAGCTAAGCTGAAAGATGATGGAAGTAACTTTAGGGAATGGGCCCGTAATCTGAGGATTACCCTCACGGCTTCCCATAAGGCTTATGTCCTTAATGCACCGCTTGGTGCGCCACCCCCTCCAGCAACTATGGACGTTGTGAACGCCTGGCTGTCGCGTGTTGATGACTACTCAATAGTTCAGTGCGCCATGTTGTATGACTTAGAGCCGAGACTTCAAAGGAGTTTTGAAAGTCATGGAGCATATGAGATGTTCCTGGAGTTGAAGTTTATCTTGGAGAAGAATGCCCGGATCGAGAGGTATGAGACCTCCGATAAGTTCTATGCGTGCAAGATGGAGGAGAACAGGTCTGTCGGTGAGCACATACTCAGAATGTCTGGGTACTACAACCGTCTAGCTGAGTTGGGTATTGAGCTCCCGCCAGAGGTTGTCACTTACAGAGTTCTTCAATCGCTACCACCTAGCTACAAGAGCTTTGTGTTGAACTATAACATGCAAGGGATGAACAAGTCAGTCTCCGAGCTGTTCGCGATGTTGAAAGTCACTGAGTCAGACATCCAGAAGGAGCATCAAGTGTTAATGGTGAATAAAGCCACTAGTTTCAAGAAGAGAAAGGGAAAGAAGGGTGGCAAAGCAGTTGCTCCTTCCGTGAAGAAACCCAAGGCTGGATCCAAGCTAGAAACTGAGTGCTTCTATTGCAAGGGAACTGGCCACTGGAAGTGGAACTGCCCCAAGTATCTAGCCGACAAGAAGGGGGCCAACGTCAACAATGGTATATATGATATACATGTTATTGATGTGTACCTTACCAACTCTCGTTGTAGTGCCTGGGTATTTGATACCGGTTCGGTTGCTCACATTTGCAACCCAAAGCAGGAACTACGGAATAAACAGAGGCTCGCGAAGGACGAAGTGACGGTGCATGTGGGAAATGGTCCAAGGTTGATGTGATCGCCATCGACATGCTCGCTCTTCGATTACCATCGGGATTAGTAATGAACCTAAATAATTGTTATTTAGTGCCTGCGTTGAGCATGAACATTATATCTGGATCTTGTTTAATGCGAGACGGTTACTCATTTAAATCAGATAATAATTGTTGTTCTATTTATATGGGTAATATCTTTTGTGGTCATGCACCCATTGTGAGGGGTTTATACTTATTGAATCTCGATAGTGATTATACACATGTTCATAACATTGATGCCAAAAGATGTAGAGTTGATATTGATAGCACCAATTTCTTGTGGCACTTCCACTAGTCATATTGGTATAAAGCGCATGAAGAAACTCCATGCTGATGGACTTTTGGAGTCACTTGATTTTGAATCACTTGACATATGCGAACCATGCCTCATGGGCAATATGACTAAGACCCCATTTTCCAAAACAATGGAACAGGCAAATGACTTGTTGGAAATCATACGTATTGATGTGTGCGGCGCAATGAGCGTTGATGTGCACGGTGGATATCGTTACTTTCTCACCTTCACCGATGACTTGAGTAGATACGGGTATATTTACTTGATGAAGCATAAGTCTGAAACGTTTGAAAAGTTCAAGCAATTTCGGAGGGAAGTTGAGAATCGTAACAAGAAGATTAAATTCCTACGATCCTATCGAGGGGGAGAATATCTGAGTTATGAGTTTAGCAATCACTTAAGACAATGTGGAATTGTTTCACAGTTGACGCCACCTGGAACACCACAGCGTAATGGTGTGTCTGAACATCGTAATCGTACCTTATGGATATGGTGCATTCTATGATGTCTCTTGCCGATTTTCCACTATCGTTTTTGAGTTATGCATTAGAGATGGATGCATTCACTTTAAATAGGGCACCATCTAAGTCCATGGAGACGACGCCATATGAATTGTGGTTTGGCAAGAAACCTAAGTTGTCGTTTCTTAAGGTTTGGGGCTACGATGCTTATGTCAAAAGGCTTCAGCCGGAAAAGCTCGAACCCAAAGCAAACAAATGTGTCTTCATATGGGTATACCTTCTATCTCAGATCCGAAGGCGAAGTGTTTGTCGGTAAAGAACGGGTCCTTTCTCGAGAAAGAGTTTCTCTCGAAAGAATTGAGTGGGAGGAAGATAGAACTTGATGAGGTTGTTGAACCTCTAACTCAACCAGTGAGTAGAGCAGCACAGAAAGATGTTTTTGTGACACCTACATCACTTGAAGAGGAAATCAATGATAGTGATCATGAAGTTTCGGATCAAGTTACTATCGAACCTCGTAGGTCGAAAAGGGTACGTACAGCTAAGGCATAGCCTAGTGGTGGGAAGGGGTTGATGCCTTCCCACCCACCCAGGTTCAAGGCATGGTACTTGCAGTTTGGGTTTGTTGCACCAATTATACTGTAGGGGGTTCCCTTACAGTCTTTCTGTCAAAAAAATAAAGGGTGCGTACAGCTCCTGAGTGGTACAACAACCCTGTATTAGATGTCATGTTGTTGGACAACGATGAACCTACGAGCTATGTAGAAGCAGTGGTGGGCCTGGATTCCGAAAAATGGTTAGAGGCCATGAAATACGAGATGGGATCCATGTATGAAAACAAAGTATGGACTTTGGAAGTATTACCTGAAGGGCGAAAGGCCATTCAGAATAAATGGATCTTCAAGAAGAAGATGGACGCGGACGGTAATGTCACCGTCTATAAAGCTCAACTTGTGGCAAAGGGGTTTACACAAGTTCAAGGAGTTGACTACGATGAGACTTGATGCTTAAGTCCGTCAGAATCATGTTAGCAATAGCTACATTTTTTGATTATGAAATCTGGCAGATGGATGTCAAAGTAGCGTTCCTTAATGGTATCCTTAAGGAATAGTTGTATATGATGCAACCAGGCGGTTTTGTCGATCCAGAGAATGCTAACAAAGTGTGCAAACTCCGACGATCCATTTATGGACTGGTGCAAGCATCTCGGAGTTGGAATGTTCGCTTTGATGAGGTGATCAAAGCGTTTGGGTTTATACAAGTTTTTGGAGAATCTTGTATTTACAATAAAGTGAGTGGGAGCTCTATAACGTTTCTAATATTATATGTGGATGACATATTGCTGATTGGAAACAATATAGAACTTTTGGAAAATGTGAAGGAATATTTGAACAAGAGTTTTTCAATGAAGGACCTAGGAGAAGCTGCTTTCATATTAGGCATCAAGGTCTATAGAGATAGATCAAGACGCTTGATAGGACTTTCACAAAGCACTTACCTTGATAAGATTTTGAAGAAGTTCAAAATGGATCAGTCCAAGAAGGGGTTCTCGCCTATTTTGCAAGGTGTGAAGTTGAGTCAGACTCAATGCCCAACGACTACACAAGGGGAGCCAAAGAATATTCTCGAGTATTAGCAGCTGAGTTGTCAAATCAACCACACCTGAAGGACTTAATATCTGCAGCAAAGTATTTAGTAGCAAAGTAGTATGGAAGTAACGATAACAGTGGCAGAAGTAACAGTAGCAGTTTTGTAGCAGTTGTAACAGTGGCAACGGAAAAGTAACTAAGCAAAGATCAATATGTGAAAAGCTCGTAGGCAATGGATCCATGATGGGGGATTATGTCGGATGGCATTCATCATGCAACAGTTATACCATAGGGTGACACAGAACTAGCCCCAGTTCATCAATATAATGTAGGCATGTATTCCGAATATAGTCATACGTGCTTATGGAAAAGAACACGCATGACACCTTTTGTCCTACCCTCCTGTGGCAGCGGGGTCCTATTGGAAACTAAGGGATATTAAGGCATCCTTTTAATATAGTGTCGGACCAAAACATTAGCACTTCATGAATACATGAACTCCTCAAACTACGGTCATTACCGGGAGTGGTCCCGACTATTGTCACTCCGGGGTTGCCGGATCATAACATGTAGTAGGTGACTATAACTTGTAACATCGGATCAAGAACACAAATATATTCATGAAAACATAATAGGTTCAGATCTGAAATCATTGCACTCGGGCCCTAGTGACAAACATTAAGCATAGCAAAGTCATAGCAACATCAATCTCAGAACATAGTGGATACTAGGGATCAAACCCTAACAAAACTAACTCGATTACGTGGTAAATCCCATCCAAACCATCACAGTCCAGCAAGCCTACGATGGAATTACTCACGCACGGCGGTGAGCATCATGAAATTGGTGGTGGAGGATGGTTGATGATGACGATGGTGACAGATTCCCCTCTCCGGATCCCCGAACGGACTCCAGATCTGCCCTCCCGAGGAAGAACGCGGCTTGGCGGCGGCTCCGTATCGTAAAACATGATGAATCCTTCTCTCTGATTTTTTTCTCCCCGAAAGAGAATATATGGAGTTGTAGTTGAGGTCGATGGAGGTCCAAGGGGCTCACAAGGTCGGAGGGCGCTCCCCAGGGGGTGGGCGTGCCCCCCCACACTTGTGGCTACGGTGTGGACCCCTACTGCTGATCTTTTGCCAATATTTTTTTATTAATTCCAAAACTTGACTCCGTGAAGTTTCTGTTCATTCCGAGAACTTTTTATTCTGCACAAAAATAACACCATGGCAATTCTGCTGAAAAGAGCGTCAGTCCGGGTTAGTTCCATTCAAATCATGCGAGTTAGAGTCCAAAACAAGGGCAAAAGAGTTTGGAAAAGTAGATACGACGGAGACGTATCAACTCCCCGAAGCTTAAACCTTGGCTTGTCCTCAAGCAATTCAGTTGACAAACTGAAAGTGATAAAGAAAAACTTTTACAAACTCGGTTTGATCTTGTTGCAAATATGTAAAGCCAGTATTCAAGTTTTTAGCATAGATCATGAACTAACCGTATTCACAATAATATTTAGGTCTCACATTTACTCATATCAATGGCATAATCAACTAGCGAGCAATAGTAATAAATCTCAAAACAATCATGATATGATATAACAAGATGGTATCTCGCTAGCCCTTTATGAGACTGCAAAACATAAATGCAGAGACACCCCTGAAGATCAAGGACTGACTAGACATTGTAATGCATGGTAAAAGAGATCCAGTCACAGTCATACTCAATATAAATTAATAACACTGCATACAAATGACAGTGGTGCTCTCTAACTAGTGCTTTTTATAAGAGGATGCTGACTCAGCAATAAAAGTAAATAGCTAGGCCCTTCGCAGAGGGAGGCAGGGATTTGTAGACGTGCCAAAGCTCGAGTTTTCAAATAGAGATAAATAATATTTTGAGCGGTCTGCTTTCATTGTCAACATAAGAACTAAGAGATCTCGGTATCTTCCATGCTACATACATTATAGGCGGTTCCCAAACAGATGGTAAAGTTTATACTCCCCCACCACCAACAAGCACACTCCATGGCTGGTCCAAAACAATGGGTGCCGTCCAACTAACAACAATCCTGGGGGAGTTTTGTTTGCAATTATTTTGATTTGATTTGCTTTGAGCAAGGGACTGGGCATCCCGGTTACCGGCCATTTTCTCGTGAATGATGAGCGGAGTCCAGTCATCATGAGAATAACCCACCTAGCATGGAAGATATTGATAGCCCTAGTTGATACATGAGTGATTTGAGCATACAAAACAGATTATTATTTGAAGGTTTAGAGTTTGACACATGCAAATTTACTTGGAACGGCAGGTAGATACCGTATATAGGTAGGTATGGTGGACTCATATGGAACAACTTTTGGGTTATAGAAGTGGATGCACAAGCAGTATTCCCGCTTGTACAAGTGAAGGCTAGAAAGAGACTGGGAAGCGACCAACTAGAGAGCGACAATAGTCGTAAACATGCATTGAGATTAACCAACATTGAATGCAAGCATGAGTAGGATATAAATCACCATGAACATAAATATCATAGAGGCTATGTTGATTTTCTTTCAACTACATGCGTGTACATGTGCCAAGTCAAGCCACTCGAATCAGTCAAAGGACGATACCATCCTATCATACTACATCGCAACCATTTTAATTTCCGTGTTGGCATGCAAGGTAAACCATTATAAAATCCTAGCTAATTAAGCATGACATGAGTAACTATAACCTCTAATTGTCATTGCAAACATGTTTCATTCATAATAGGCTGAATCAGGAATGATGAACTAATCATATTTACAAAAACAAGATAAGTCGAGTTCATACCAGCTTTTCCTCATCTCAATCATTTCATCATATATCGTCCTTATTGCCTTTCACTTGCACGCCCGAATGGTGTGGATAAATAATAATAGTGCACGTGCATTGGACTAAGATGGAATCTGCAAACATTTATTCAAAGGAGAAGACAAGGTAATATGGGCTCTTTGTTAGATCAACAATAATGCATATGAGAGCCACTCGGCATTTGCATCGTGGTCTTCTCCTCCCGACCCCCAAAGAAAAGAAAAGAATTTCAAAGAAACACACTGAATAAAGTAAAATAAGAACGAGAAAACTATTTACATGGGAAAGCTCCCAACAAGAAAAAGAAGAACAGGAAATCTTTTTGGGTTTTCTTTTAATATTACTACTAAGCATGCATAGAAAGTAAACTAACTACAACTAATTTTTTTGTTTTTCTTAAGGTTTATCAAACACACAAGAAGAAAGCGGAAAAAACTAGCATGGATATTACAATGAAAAAGTATGAGCAGCGACAACTGAAATGAGTGTGTGAACATGAATATAATGTCGGTGAGAAATACGTACTCCCCCAAGCTTAGGCTTTTGGCCTAAGTTGGTTTAAGGCCACTGGCCTGGTGGATATCCAAAGTTGTAGGTGGGGTTGTACTGAGACGCATCTGCTACTACCTGAAGGGCTGCAGCATGGAGGCGAGCAGCCTCAGCTGTTCTCTCATACTCGTCTGCCTCCTCTCTAGTTATAAAATATCATCCCTTTGCCTGAAAGTTAAAGAAAGCAGGAGTGGGAAGAGTAACAAGGACGACACGCCCTCTATCAAAGATTGGTCGGTATTGGAGGATCTGTTCATTCCTCTTAAGAAACTGGTGGCGTATCATAGCCTCATAATCCAGAAATGCAGGTGGCAACTCAATATCATAACTTCTAATAGGTACATTCAAATAGTTAGCCAAACGAGTTGCATAAGTCCCACGAAATAAATCTCCATATTTAGAATTAAGGTGTAACCTTCTAGCAATAATGGCTCCCAAATTATATCGTTTATCACCTAACACCGCACACTTGAGGATACTAAGGTCTGGGACGCAAACATGGTAAAGCTCATGTTTACCATTAATACACCTACCGATAAAGAGAGCAAAATAATGTATGGCAGGAAAGTGAATGCTCCCTACGGTTGCTGATGTGATATTTCTAGTTTCTCCAAGAGTGATACTAGCAAGGAAATCATTATATTCAGATTTCCGAGGCACACTAAGACTACCCCATTGCAGAATTTTACTGCATCACAAAAGTCTTCTAGGTCCATAGTATAAGATTCATCATAAAGATCAAACAAGACAGTATGAGTATTACGTTTGGATGAAAACTCAAACCTCCGCACGAATGAATCGATGAGATAATAATACTGTAAGCAATGGTTTGATAAAAAATCCTCAAGGCCGGCATTTTGTACATACGCATAGAATTCATCCTTGAAACCTGCACAATCCATAAATTCATCTGACGGCCATTCACACGGCTTCACTTGAGCTTCCCTTGGCGGTTCAAGGTCTTGCTCATGAATCGCAGGCCTTGGTCCTTGCTTCCTCGAAGAACCACCTTGATACATTTTCCTGGACATTTTTCTTCCTCTGAAAAATTTCTGAAATTTTTAGTAACTCAAAATAAGAGTGAAGCAAACTCAACAAAATTGATAGCAACTACTCCTGCAAGTGCCTAGAAGCTAAATCATGCATTAAAACTACTTTGGACCATATAAATTTGACATGCAAATTCAAGAACAGGGTCACCAAAGCAGCAAGAATTTGCAATAAATAAAGCACTAGAACAAAAACTACTTGGACCATTGGAGGAGTCACATACCGAAGATCAATCCCCCAAAGCAGTTTTGTGAATGGGGCTTTGAGCAGGACATCGAAAATGGCAGCAAGATGAGCAAGAACATGAGTTTGAGCAATGGAGTGATTTTTTCTGGAGGAAGAATGATTGGATGGGTGCTGGAATAAGTGGAGGGGGGCCACGTGGGGCCCACAATGTCAGGGGGCGCGCCCTTCACCCTTGTGGCCAGCTCGTGAGGCCCCCTGGTGTGTTCCTTGCACTAGAAATTCTTAAATATTATATAAAAAATCATATCAAATTTTCAGGGCATTTGGAGAACTTTTAATTTTGGGACAATTTGTATTGCATGAATAATTCAGAAAACAGACAAAAAATACTATTTTTGCTTTACTTAAACTAAATAATAGAAAGTAAAAGATGGGTACAGAGAATTGTGCCTTCTAAATTCATCCATCTCATGCTCATCAAAAGGAGTCCATTAACAAGGTTGATCAAGTCTTATTAATAAACTTCTTACGAGTGACATGAAATCGGAGAACTTTCGAATAACACTAGGTTACCTCAATGGGGATATGCATGTCCCCAACAATAAGAATATCATATTTGTTTTTGACGGTAGGTAGAGGGAATTCAAAATCTCCAATGGTAATAGTTAAAACTTTTCCAATAGAATTGATACTATGAACTTGAGGTTGTTTCCTCGGTAAGTGTACCGTATGCTCATTACCATTAACATGAAAAGTGACATTGCCTTTGTTGCAATCAATAACATCCCGTGCAGTATTCAAAAAGGGTCTACCAAGGATAATCAACATACTATCATCCTCGGGAATATCAAGAATAACAAAGTCCGTTAAGATAGTAACGTTTGCAACCGCAACAGGCACATCTTCACAAATACTGATGGATATAGCAGTTGATTTATCAGCCATTTGCAAAGAAATTTCAGTAGGTGTCAACTGATTCAAATCAAGTTTACAAAGAGAAAGGCATAACACTAACACCGGCTCCAAGATCACATAAAGCAGTTTTAACATAGTTTCTTTTAATGGAGCGTGGTATAGTTGGTACTCCGGGATTTCCAAGTTTCTTTGGTGTTACACCGTTAAAAGTATAATTAGCAAGCATGGTGGAAATCTCAGCTTCCGGTATCTTTCTTTTATTAGTAACAATTTCTTTCATGTACTTAGCATAAGGAGGCATTTTAAGCATTCAGTCAAACGTATACGCAAAAAGATAGGTCTAATCATTTCAGCAAAGTGCTCAAAATCCTCATCATCCTTTTTCTTGGATGGCTTAGGAGGAAAGGGCATGGATTTCTGAACCCATGGTTCTCTTTCTTTACCGCGTTTCCTAGCAACAAAGTCTCTCTTATCATAACGTTGATTCTTTGATTGTGGGTTATCAAGATCAACAGCAGGTTCAATCTCTACATCATTATCATTACTAGGTTGACCATCAACATGAACATCATTATTAACATTATCACTAGGTTCATGTTCATTACCAGATTTTGTCTCAGCATCAGAAATAGAAATATCATTGGGATTCTCAGGTGTATCTATAGCAGGTTCACTAGCATGCAAAGTCCTATCAGTTTTCTTTTTCTTTTTAGTACGAGGACTAGGTGCTTCAGTATTAATTCTCTGAGAATCCTGCTCAATTCTCTTAGGATGGCCCTCAGGATACAAAGGTTCCTGGGTCATCTTACCACCTCTAGTCATAACCCTAAGAGCATTATCATTGTTCTTAATATTCAACTCATTAAGCAAATCATCTTGAGCCTTAAGTACTTGTTCTACTTGAGTTGTAACCATGGAAGCATGTTTATTAATAACCTTAAGATCATTAACAGTACTATTCATATAATTGCTCGAGTGATCAAGCATGTAAGCATTGCATTTCAATTGTCTACTAACATAAGCATTGAAATTTTGTTGTTTAACAATAAAATTATAAAACTCATCAAAGCATTGACTAGCATACTTATTATGAGGAATATCAGCTTCATCAAATCTACAGACAGAGTTTACCTCTACTACCTGTGTCATGGAATTGTCACGGCAGATGTCCTA